>NC_137083.1:68272075-68872075 GCF_951640355.1 Cnephaeus nilssonii
ACCCACCCCTATTGAGCTCCATAACTGAGTCCCATAGTCAAGGATCTTCTCCTGAAGATGGAGCAGGTCTTCTTCAGGAAGGTTCTGTCCCGTTCTTTCTTGTTTAGGAGACAGATGATCTTCCTTGCATGTCACTGTATATACTAGTATATATTTCCCAGATCACCAAATTAGGAGCCCAAAACTCGGAGAATTCTCCCACATCCACATGCTCAGTGTGTGATTGGACACCAACCAGGTAAAGGGAACTCTGGGAGGCCCAAGGACCTGGGGTTTCGAGGGCAGAGTGGACTTCGCTAGCCCGGCAAAGTGGCACTCCACTGCGGTCAGTGAGGAGTGCTGCCCACAGCTGGACGGGGTGGTTACTTGCAGGTGTGGACGTCAGTCATGCTTTCACACCTCCTGCAGCGGACGTAGCAGCACCAGATGAACTTGCACTCGCACCTCTCCACGTGTCTGACCACGTGGGTGTTGTAGCCTCGGCCACAGCAGAGGAGGTTGCAGCCCCCCGCGCCCTCCGACGTGCGGTTGCACTCTCTGCCCTGTGTCCCCGGGATCCCAATTTTCTTATCCTCCACGCAGTAGTTGGGAGACTTATGGATGTAGAGCAGATCCTCCTTGCGGATCGGTACTTTCCTCTGGTCCTTGTCTCTCCTGCGCATTTTCCTTTTTATTTTGTCAGAGACTTGAACACTGTGCTCATATTTATCCTTCAGGAAATGGCCGATCTTCTCAAAAGAAGACATGGTCTTCCAGCATGTTTTCACCGCACAGGAGCCGGACACTCCGTGACAGCGGCAGTCCACGGACATCAGCTTGGCCACAGCCTGAAATCAACAGGACCTGTGTTAAATATCACTCAGAAAGCGTGTTTTACTCAGTAATAGCAGCCAACTCACCTCATCACTTCACTTTCTGGGTCTGTTTCCTCCTGTATAAAAAATGGTGGTTTTGAACATAAAGGATCTGCCAGACTGCTGAACGTTCAAATGTTTTGTCCTTCTCTTGACCCTAGCAAACCTTTCCAAGTCAAACTTAAGGTAGTGGGGCCAGGCTAATATTGTTATTAGAGATTATCTGAGATAACAAAGGAAAACGACTTTTATTCCCGATACCTTGTTTAATTTGGGGTGTGGGGCGATGTTCACACCCGCCTCCAGGTTCCTAATACATTTAGCATCTTGCTACTCAGAGTGTGGTTCGTGGACCAGCAGCGCCAGTATCACCTGTAAGAAATGCAGACTCTCAGAATCAGAATCCGCATTTTATTTAGATCCTCGGGTCACCCATAGGCACATTAAAAGTTGAGAAGCACTGATGTAGGGAAGTCATCCTCAACTCGCATTGTGCACGGAAACATCTGCGGAACCTTAACAAATAACCAATGCTCAAACCCTGAGGTTCGGATTTCATCGGGTGAGGTGGGGTCCAGGTGTTGGTATGTCTACAAAGCGGCTCGGGTGATTCTCATGGGCATCAAGGGATGAGACCTCCTGACTGAACGGGGAGTTCTTAGGTCTGGCCACTGTAAACGCTGGGCAAAAGAAGAAGGGGACAAAGAGTGTGATTTTCCAGAAAATCCTTCCTCTCTTCTGGAAAACTGATTCAAAACATATGTCATGTCCTTGATGGATCAGTAGCACCATCCTAACATAGAAAGGAGATAGTATCTACATGATTTTTTCAATGCTATGTGCTGAGCTTCATTCATTCTATATACAGACTGAGAAATTAAATGAGAGTACATAGATCTGTAAGAGCTCACCACCTGGCACACAGTAAGGTCTAAAGCAACGCCCCCTGTCTCTGAAGACGGTACGGTAAGAGTGGAGATAAATTTCGAATGGGGCTAACAGTGCAAAAACAATAGAGAGATTTAAGAAGTGTTAGGGTTCCAAACCTCTTACATACCAGGCTAGTCAGCACAGCTTCCTTCAGTCTCCAGAGGATGGCAGAGCAGATTAATGAATTGTCAGGGCTAGCTGCAGAGTTGACGTCTGTCAACATGCTGGGTAAAGTGAAAAATTTGATCTACCCATTCAATAACTTGGAAATCGTGGGTGTAAGCTCACCCAAGAAAGGAAAATCTCACAGCTTAAATCCCACTTACAGATCTTATCCAAACTATAACATGACAGGGCTTTATACTTTGCTATTTATTTTGTACCAAACATGACATTGATATGTTTGCGGGTTGTTACATTTCCTAACAAATTAACCAAAGTTTCTGAACTATCTAACGAGACAGAATATTTCAAACAAATTATAATATTTGCAACTTGAATGAGCATACGGTATTGATTTATGCAATATTTGATACTTCTGACTGGTGTTTAAAATAATAAACAGAATAGAATTTTAAACCCTGTTCTTTATAGACTACAGCGCACATGTTCTTTTTGAATTCACAAAACTGAGAAGTTAATGGATATGTCTACTTCTTATTAATTCAGGAAAAAAGGTATCTTTCAATGATATGAAAGCAAAAAGTACGGCACACAGGCTTATTTGGTCAAATTTATGGCATTTGATATTCACAAAGCCTTCGGTTCTTTAAAATGTTGAAATTAATGCAATCTGTCTACTTCTGTTCAGATTTTAAGTGCCCTAAGGACATGAGGGGAAAAAAAGGGCTCAACCAAAACTAGGTAATAACCAAACAAATTGCCCTAAGAAAGCCAAAAGTCCAAGGATTACATTTATGTGTTTAAACCTGATCAGCGTTCCTTATAGTCATCACCTCGTGATTTACAGCTGCCCTTGGCTCGGTGTCATGACTGAAAAGCTGACTTTTTCTTTTATTAACCAGTTCAAATACCATTTTGCAATTTGCAAAGCATAGCAGACAGAGTAGATTCTCTCCAAATATTTAATGAATAACTAGTCCAACTCACTTAAACAGTTTTAATTCATTCTCTATTGGTAATCTGAATTGGGAGGTAGTAATAAAAACCACCTTTTTAAAACAAAAGAGCCACTGCTGGGAGGTCAATGGTATTGGAAGACCTTGATCCGATACCACTGTCTGCCCACAGCAGTGGTAGCCCATAAGAGCAACACGCTACTTTATGGGTTTGTAGGATAAAGAGACTGACTTTTAAATTCAATGGTATAACCTGCTGAATTTCTGTCAAAATTTGGGGGGAATTTTCCTGCCATAAGAAACTAGCCCTGTTAAATATCTGGAGTTAACTATAACTTTTTAGGAGTGACGTTTTAAAGAACTTGTATTTGATTACTTTTGAATTCTATTACCTTTTTGTCCCTAACAAAAAGTATAAAAAAAGAAATAGTGATTTTGTCTTAACATACGTATATTTTAGACGAGAAAGACAAATAAACTTCAAAGAGAAGAATCCCAATAACTTGACATGCAATGTAAATGATTATATCCCCATAATACTCTAAGGAAGAAACTTGTACAATAGGGATTAAAATAAAACAATCGAATCACCACTACAAGAATATGACGAAAGGCAGAGTTTAGTGGCACACACACACACACACACACACACACACACACACACTAGAGCTTAGTGCTTCTCGGAGCACATTTCCGTAGATGATTTTACTTAATTTAGTTTTATAGGAAGAAATGTAGGTAGTTATGAACATGTACTTATTATTCCAGTTTTACAGAAAAATAAACAGTGTGGCTAAGATAGTTGTCATTCATAAGGAAAGCCTGATGATACATGATATAAAATCTTTATGTGAAGTTGGATCATTTCAGTAAAAGAGAGAAAAACCTAAGTGGAAAATGCAAGAATACTTAATAAAATTGCATGAACTTCAAAAATATATTTTGGAGATTTTCAGCGAGTATTAATTAATGTTAATAGCTATTCTTCAATGACAGCATAGTCATTTTGGGGGGGAACAGGAAAAGTAAGAGAGTAGCAACCAAATGAGTTGTGTGTGGTTATGAGAAAATTCCTTTCTCTACTCTAGTTGAGTTGTTAAGGTTTATAACGATATTAACAGAGGAATGTTTTGTTAACTATTGCAAACAGATGTGCACATTTTGGTGGAATATTTTTAACTATGGGAGAACAATTAGGAAGGGAACATTTAATCTACTGGGCTCCTTCGAGTTAAGTTTTGGTTTGATACATTTCTAGTGAAGTGAAATACGAAAAATGTATCATTAATGCTTAAAGGTAAAAATAGAAAATGTTTGAGAAGTGGTCTAAGGAGTGATTGGTCCCACAATTTTAACTCGGGTAACGCGGCAGGCTGTGATTTTTTCCAATATATTGCTCTACACAAACTTCACAGACATGACCAAAAAACTGTTGTGAAACATTTCGCGATGAGCATTTCATTTTGTCAACTATTAGATGATTTAAGTTTTTATGAAAACTGTGACATAAGATTGGATGGGTATAGGTAGACTATCTATTCCTCTGACCCCTTTCATGCCATTTAGTCCAAAAATATACTTGAATCTGCTGAAAAGCAAAACACTTATGTGTTGTTCAAGTACTTATAAATATTCCTGAAACAGGTCAATGAAAATTTGGGGTTGGGCCCTTCCCACTTTTTTGAGTTAGTCATCATAAAACAAATTATGGGGTAGGAAAACTTAAAAGTTTATGAGGTGGACATGGGAAGAATGGAAATATTTTAAGCACACCAAAAGAAATACCCATAAATATTCCAAGTCACATTATTCCCAGAAGTTCTGCCCCTGGAAGACATCACATCATTCTGTTAGCCAATCACCATCCGGCAACATTATTCTTGGAGTCATAACTTTAGGAATGGTGTCAGAAACCAAGTGGGAATTTAAGGTCAGCGGTTAGAAAATCATCTATCCTGCTCACAACACTACTAAGCGCCAGTACCCACATTTCTCTGAACGCTTTTCGACATTTGGAGTTTGGGATTTTGAGACTAGGGAAATCAACTCAATTGAATGCAGACCTTGAACTTGACTCAGAATGTGCCTATAATTTAAAATGCTATTTGACAGCATTGAAAATGAAGTTGATCGTTCTTCCATGTTAGATAATAACCTGGAAACCTGGTTAGTTTGTGGTGGTGGTGGTGGTGGTTTTTATTCTTTTGGCCACCAAAAGAAAGAAAAATACAAAAATGCTTCCAATTGTAATACTTTATGAGAAAAGACCAATAAAAACACCAGTGTAATACCTTAAAAATATCCAGGTAATATTTTTTAATATTTTAAGTTTCTAT
This sequence comes from Cnephaeus nilssonii, assembly GCF_951640355.1. Classification (NCBI taxonomy): domain Eukaryota; kingdom Metazoa; phylum Chordata; class Mammalia; order Chiroptera; family Vespertilionidae; genus Cnephaeus; species Cnephaeus nilssonii. The sequence goes on from NC_137083.1 coordinate 68,277,275, forward strand.
CTATTTCAGCGATTTTCAACCCTTTTCATCTCATGGCATACATAAACTAATCACCAAAATTCTGCAGTACACCAAAAAATGTATTTTTAGCCTGTCTGACAAGAAAATAGGAATAATTTTGATTCATTCACACCAGACAGCAATTGTGTTGGCTGTTGTCATTTTTTAAAAATTGATAATCTAAGGGAAAAGAGGTCAGTGCCCCTGACTAAATACTCAGGTATTGAATGTTTTAAAAACTTTTGCGGCACATTGGTTGAAAATCGCTGATCTAAGATAACGTGAAAAAATTTAGTAGATGAAGTTTAATTTACATAAAATGTGTATAATTGTACAAACAGAATTATTTTCTGCATGATTAAAATAATAGCAAATACCTAGGAAATGTGAGGAAATGGTTTTTTGCCAAAAAAAGGATTAAAATTGATGCTGAATAGTTGTATACGTTTAATAAAATTATAATATAAAAAGTAGCTTAAGATCCAAGTTAACAGTTACAAAAGCAAATATTGTTACATAATTTAAAAATTCACACAAGATGGAATAAAACTCAATAGTTGCCTAATATTACTAATAAAATACATTTTAGAGACTTTAAGACATTTCATATGTTCAGAGATGACTTCATTCAAGAGATCATAATTTGAGTTTCTGAGTTTTATTTACTGGTTAAAAATTTTAAAGTCTCTAACAATTTATTTAACAAATATTTAAGGTTTAAATTAATAATAAACATTATTTAATTGTTTTCTTATTTTTAAAATATATTAATTTGACTTAACTTGATGCTTTTTTCTTGCTTAACTCAAGTTTTAAAGAACATATGTTAACTACATTTAACCTCTTTTATATTAATATATTCAAAATAATTAAAAATTTCTTTATTAGATAATATTTAAATTGCAGCAAAAATGAATTAAATTAATTTTTTAAATATAAAACTTTAAGGAAAATATACATATGCATAACTATGGTGTTAAGGAAGAGTGACTTTATGAGGCAAATTAGCTTTTAAAATTCTTAAACAAAAACATAAAAAGTTTACATAATTATTTACTAATTTCCTACTTTGCAATTTTTAATTGAACATTCAAGTTGAATTGAAATTTCAAATTTGAATTTGATGTGTTATGATGATAGAGTTACTGAGTTTTCTGTTTTTGTATTTTTTAAATATATTTTCATTGATTTCAGAGAGGAAGGGAGAGGGAGAGAGATAGAAACATCAATGATGTGAGAGATCATTGATTGGCTGCCTCCTGCATGCCCCACACTGGAGATTGAGCCCGAAACCCAGGCATGTGCCCTGACCTGGAATTGAGTCCTGACCTCCTGGTTCATAGGTCGACACTCAACCACTGAGCCACTCCAGCTGGCTTTGTATTTTAAACCAAAGTGGTTAAGTAAAGCAAACTGGCTGAAACTCTCAACTATTCTGACTGGGTTCCATTATTCACTTTCCAAAAATGTGAAAAAAATGCAACATATACTTTAAATATCCAGGAGAAATACTGAAACTTGTTTTAATTTATTTCAGGAGAAGGTAACAGATTACAATGATACTTTGGGACTTGTATAGGTTACTGGGTATTTACAGTAGTATATGATGTGTGCTGATATTCCTGTCCTGAGAAGATTATTATAAGATAGAAAATATATATTCATAAAAAAAGTTTTGGCTGTTTTAGGAAAGTCACTATGAATTGCCAAGTAATTCAACCTGGTGTTGAACTCAAATTTTATTGTGTCAATATTTATTATGGTAAATATATAAAAGTTAAATTAAGCTACAAATTTATTCCATTTTAAGAAAACCTAGTATAAAAAGGCCAGAATCATAAAAGAGGTTAATTAGATGGTGGTACTTCAAATTTGCTTCCTGCTGAAATATATCTATATTTTCAAATATCCACATATTTAATAGATCTAGAGCTTCTTTACATTTATTTGTAGTTATCAATTTTACAATGGATCGACATAGCTTTAAATAAAATAAAGATTCCCCTTTAAAAACTTTGCTTTAAAAAACATATTAGTTAAGTATTGTGTATTCCAAAGGCATTTAAGAATGTTTGCTAGAGAAAGTAAGGGTAAAACGGACAACAGGTCTAGGAACCACTGCTCACTAAAAGTAGATGTAAAAAAACAACCAAAGTCCAACTGAGGAAATTTGATCCAGTCCCATAAGAAAGGCAGGTACTGTAGATCTTACTCAGGCTATGCCCCTAATCAGCTAAGGGGGTGGAACCAAGGAACCCAACAGGCACTTGTACCTCTATGATGTTATAATTAGCATTTCAGGCATACGAAGTATACAGTCACAAATACATTCTACAACAAGACTGAACTCACATTAGATGGAGAACTTAAAACTAAATCAATGCGGTCAGTGCAGGCTCATGAAAGAAACACACATGTATATAGATTTATAGTCATACATACACAGCAAAACATAATATACATACATAAACACACACATATATATTTCTTAGACTGCAGGTATGGTTTGTTTTTAAACCATTTGGACAGGTGCATGCACAAGTGTCGTCCTTGTAATATGTACCTAAAAGCAATGAGTTTTATGCCATTTCCTAATACATACCTGCCTTCCCGCTTCACTGTTATGCAGGTTCATCGCTGACAGCACTTTGCTCTCCTTGCCCGTGGTGTTTCTGATGGGGACGTCCAGGAACTTTCTGCTGAACCACATGCCGTACTGGACGTCGTCGGAGCAGCCGCCCCAGTGCCAGCCTTCGCTGGCGGAGCCGCCGTTCTGCAAGGCGGTGTCACAGGAGCACTCCGTCATGTTGCCGGCGCTGCACGACCGGGTCACAGCGTGCACCAGGCCCGCAGCCATCACCGCATAGATAAACGCTGTCTCCTTGGTGCCTAGAACAAAACGTAAGGTGCGACATGAAAGAGGCAGACCCCTCTCTGTTTATGTTCATCACAGAGCCTCCTCCTCATTCCCTTGTCAGGGAAGCAATTTTTCAGTGGCTCCCAGTGGATGCTTTAATGAGTGCATATTTTGAAAGGATGATTTCCTATTGTAGTCTTTTAAGAAAGCAGCATTAATTGTGAGTATCCCTTCATATATTGGTTATCATTGTTCTCAGACCGAAAAACACCTAAAATAGGAAATTTATGTCGGCACCTAGTTCAGTGCCTAATGGACAATCGAAGCCCAATAAATACATGTCAAATTTAAAGTCCTTTGCGTGGATACCGTAAATGGTATACAATGCCCCCAAAGAGTCCAGATGACCTTTCTTTTAAAATTTAAAATGTGTTCTCACGAAACACAGGGCTGAAAAATTGGGTGCAGTTTTGTTCCCATGAGTGATACCTACCAGAAAGCAAATTAAAATTAAACCAAGACCAAAGCAATTAGGTGATAAATAATACAAGTTTAGTTGCACATTAAAGACTCTCCTTTCTTTAGAATATCGTGAAAAACAATCCTGATATTAACATGAAACCATTCTACATTTTATATGGCACTAGCCAATCCTTTTACAGGCTTAAAGATCATTAAAATGAAAGATAATTGAAATGTCACCAGCAATAAAAAAAAAAAAAAAACTGTTACGGAAAATAATTGAATATGTATTTAGCACACCAGCTATAGCGTTTGGGCTCACATCTTTGAAAATCAAAGGCCCATTAAAGCACCAATAAAACGGACTCAAAGAGACTCCGCAGGCGGCTTTTTTTTTTCCTTTCGAGATGTTTAGATTGGAGGAGAAACAATTTCGCGCCCGTGGTCCAATAAACCTTTTCAACAGCTGATGCCTCTGCCTGTCAGCAGCTGTGCAGGACACATCCTTTTTTATTTGCCCCGGCAGGGGGTCGGGGCTCCTGCGGAAGGGCGTGCCGGCCAAAACGCAGCGGGGCCAAGGCCAGGCTGGGGCGGCGGCGGGTGTAGGAACCGGGTGGGGAGGGGTCAAAGGTGCAGGGGGAACGGAAACAAACGTGAACAACAACGGGTCTTCCAGCGCCCAGGTCCCGCCTTTCCTTGCATCTGCTAATATTCCCGGAACAAGCCCGATGCCCGGCTTCGTTGTCCTTACCGAGTCACCAGGCTCGCGGGAGTGGAACTTTATTCGCCGCAGCTTCCCGCGCCCGGCTGAGCGCAGAGCAGGGGGGGAGCTAAGTGGTCGCGCTCTGGTTAGGGGCCCGTTGGGTTGTCCAGGACGACCCCTTTTAAAAACCACCGTTATCCCGTCTGCCCGGTGCTCCAGGGAGCCAACAAACGCGGCAGTTAGCCGCTGGTCCAAGGCCCGGCGCGCAGCGGAGCTGCTGCTGAAATCCCAGCAGCTGCGGCCGCAGCATTCCCTGCCGCCGACAGCATGTTTCTCCAGCTGGTCCCCCAGGTAGGGGGGCGCCACGGGCCCGAGGGGTCGGCGGGGTGCAGGGTCAGGGTTTTTCCTCCACTCCCGCCGGGCCCAGCGGGAAGGAGGAAGAACTGCGGCTCCGAGAGCCAGGCTCCGGACCTGGGGAACCGCACCTGCACCCGGGGTCTGGCTCCCAGCGCCCGTGCACGAAAGGACCTCTTTTTGGGCATTTAGAGAGCGTCGGGACCGCACAAGCACGAGCTCTTTATTACTTTGCAGGAGTTGGAGGAGCGGCCGCCCCTGTCCCGCGCCAGCCCCGAGGGCCCCGGGACTCACCGCTGCTCAGCTCGTAGCCGAAGAGGGGGCCGGCGGCCGCGGGCGCGGCGGCGACGCGGCAGTCCCAGCGCTCGTGCCGGAACTGGCTCCTGCACTCCTGGACGCCCAGGCGCGCGCCCTCGCGGATGCTGGGCAGCAGGTAGGGCTTCCTCTTGCACAGCTCCTTCTGGCGGCTGTTGAGCGGCAAGTTGGCGCAGCCCAGCTTCTCCGGGACCCCAAAAGAGGCGATGCCCAACCACCTGTAAGAAACGGCCGCCCCCCCTGGAACATCGCTCGCCTGCTCTCCTCCCCAATCCCAGATGTCCCCCCCCCCCCCTCCATTTAGGTCACCCGCCCCAGGGTCACCGCCCCTAGTCCCCTCGCCCTGGCTGAAAGTTCCCTGAGGCTGGGCACCCCAAGTGCCACCTACCCCGTTGCGTCCCCACGGCCCCCAAATACTCACATCCAGTTTCCTTGGGCCCCGCAGGGGAACAGCGCGAGCAGGGCTGCCCACAGCGCGCACAGGCGGGACAGTCCCAGGAGCGCCGCTCGGTCCATGGCCCCCGCATGGATTCCCGCAGCCCCCCGCCGCTCCGCTTCGGCCCTCCCGGCCCAGAGGCCCGCCAGGCCAGAGGTCAGCTCCCCAGCACCAAGGTCTCCCTCGCTCCCTTCCTCCCTGCAGACCACATAAAAAGAAGGCCAGAGGCGAGAGGGGCTCTCCGCGGCCTCCCCTCCCGCGCTGGGAGCCGTGTGAGGAGGCGGAGAAAACAGCTCGAGGCTCTCCTCCCGCGCCCCGCCGGAGACGTGCGGGAGATGCGGGAGCTGCCCTCGCATTCCAAGGTGAGAAGCTGCCGTTGATGTAGCTCTGCCTCCATCGCCCCCGGCCTCTCCTCCCCTCCCCTCCCCCTGGCCGCGCGGGGAGCCTGATTGGTCCAGCCGCCGCCCCGCGCTCCCCCATCCCCAGACCTCGGGCTCCCATTGGCGGGGAGCGGGCTCCGCGGGGGGCGCCGGGCCGCAGGTCTCCCGCAGCGCGGGCAGACCCCGGTGAGTTCCAGACCTTGCCCCGTCCCGGGGCGGCTTTCTGCTGCGCGAGGGGAGTGAGCTCCACCCGAGGACTGATGGGGGCGCTTCTGTCTTAGCAGCCCCGGGCGGGGGCGGGGGTGGAATGGGAGATGTTTGCGTTCCACCCATCCCGTTGCCTTTGGATTAATTACCCGCTGGGTGGAGCGGCTGGAAAAATCTCACTGCCCCCGTTCCGTTCCTCTCTCTCCTGCACCTCACAGGAGAATCATCTTTTTGAGTCAGAGTTGGTACCAAACAAGTTGACCTTTCAACACCCTGCTGGAGGTCCCATTGCGTCAAGAAGCTTTGGAGGACAGGACGTCATCTCTGCAAGCACTCGTTTTTTAGCGAAAGGAAGGGTGCAGCTTAGCCTCCAACCTACCACATTCAACCCGTGTTGCGTGATTTCCTTTCCCAGGTTTCTCTTCCATCCCCCATCCTTGAAAGCACTGTCGGAAGATGGAAGGCAAGGAAGAATGAGTGAAAGCTCTCTGGAGGGTTCTGGAATAGTGGGGAGCTGTGTCCTGACCCTCTGCCCCAGTCCACATTATGGCTGTCGCGGACACTTTGGGCAGGGCTACAACTGAAGACAGGTTTTAAAAACATACTTATTAAACACCTACCATGTGGCCAGGAAGGACTGTGGGGCATTATAAAGACAAGATCCCTTCCCTCCAGGGCACAAACCAGCCATGGAGAGGAGCCTAGAACAACATAACTGGAGATTGTTGGTAAAGGGGAGTATGAAACCCAGCCAGGTCCTCGCTGGAGCCAAAGAGGACCCGGAGGCAGAATGTCCTGGTGCCTGGCCTTTCCGGAAGGTTAGTTAGCCGGCATTCTGCAGTCTCTGGGGGAACTCTGAAGGCAAGCAGGACATGCTTAGCTGTGGGATGGGAAAGCCCTGCCTCCCACAGTGGGTGACAGGAAATGTTTTGCAGTGGCATCACCTGCTCCTCAGAGGACTTATGACATGTTTGTAAATTCTCAGGTGAACGGAACAGCTTAGTGGGTGCCAAAATCCAGACTTACCCAAATAAAAGATCTTACTTGCTTTATCTATATATATAAAAGGCTAAGGGACCGTTTGACTGTCTGACTGGCCGGTTGGTATGATGCACAATGACCCCCAGGGGACAGACGCTCAACGCAGGAACTGCCAAGCTGTGGTGACTTCGCAACGGTGGTTCTTGGGTGATGCACCCCGGAACCAGAGAGGAGGGAGCCCAATTACTCATGGGGCCACACAGTTCCACCAGGCTACGGGACTCCACCTGCTGGAGGGACCCCACTCACTTTGAACCGTGGTGCTGCGCCAGGTGCAGCAGGCCTGGGAGGGACAGCGGGCGGTTGGCTCCAGGGCGTGTCGGGCCCCGCTGGTCACCTTCTAATTAATTTCCTTGCAATGTGCACGAATCAGTGCACAGGGTCACTAGTCTTCAAATAAAGAATTTAATTTGCTGTCTATCTCCTATATCAGCCCAGAGCAACAAAAGCTCACTGAAATTCCCCTCCTATCTATTCCATTCATTCCTTTAGTCAACAAATATTTATTGAGTGAACACCATGTACTAGCAAGCCACATTGTAATTTTTAGAGTCCAGTTGATGATAGGGTGTAGTTACTGATTTAGAAATATTTTGGCGCCTGGCTAGTGGCCTCTCTGAAACTCAGAGTCTTCATCCAAGCCCACTTTATTCCAGGAGGCGTCCTGGAGCATTCACTGCTGTACCCCCCACCACTGGGCCCAGTGCATGAGATCCTAGTTTTGAACACAGTTTATTGAGTGAATTAACATAATGAGGAACATTCTGAGCAGATATCTAAGTGGCCTAAATGATGAAACTAGAGAAGTGATTGCTTTGTCAGGGGACTGGAGGAGGGAGGAGAAAGCAATCTTGGGACCAGGAGAGTAGAGAATATTAATACTCTAGGGTGATTTTAGTGGTAGATGGTTTAAGGAAGTTGTTGGGTGTGTGTGTGTGTGTGTGTGTGTGTGTGTGTGTGTTTTAATTGAAAAAATATATATTGAGCCTCTTATGAGTTAAAAAGTGAGGAATAAAACAACCATATTGTAGCGGAGTTCACAGTCTGGCTGGCAAGACAGAAAGTGAACAGGCTATTACAATACAGTGTGATAAACAGGGGAAGTACAGTGTGCTGTAAACCATGTAGCGGGATTACTTAATCTAGTTTGGGAGTGGGGGTCCCTGGAATGCTGCCTTCATTATTTCTCTAGGGATCCAGCACTGTCTAGACGGGCATTCCGATGAAGCATTTAGAGAGAACGCCGAGTATTCTGTTCCTACAGTCTAAGAACACACGGCCAACCATTTTCAAATCCAAGGCACAACTTCAGGGCAGAGTGGTGCTGTTTCTCTTTTGCATAATCTAAGGCCGTTGGGGCATTCCGATACTTCTAAAGCAAAGGAGACTTATTTCCAGGAGTTGATGCAGCTGAAGAAGTAGGCTTTTCACTAAATGACCAGATATTTGAGTGCCTACTTTGTGTGAGCATTATGAACGTTCACGCACTGAGACCCTCGTATATGTTCCCAGAGTTCCTTCTTATTTTCTAGCTCTGTCCCTCTCTCTTCTCCAGTCTTCTCTAGTCTTCTTTAGTCTTCTCTCTCCTCCCCTCCCTTACCCTCCCCTCCCCTCCCTCCCCTTCCCTCTTCCCTTCCCTTCTCTTCTCTTCTCTTCTCTTCTCTTCTCTTCTCTTCTCTTCTCTTCTCTTCTCTTCTCTTCTCTTCTCTTCCTCTCTTTCTCTCTCTCTCTCCCCCCCCCACACACACACATACACACAAACACACATTATATATAAAGAAATGAATTTGAAGAGATTAAGAAACTTGCTCAAGATCACTCAGCTAGTAAGTAATAGAGTAAAAAAAAAAATCTTACTTTAGGGGTCTTATTCTTTACACCATAACATACTGCTACATAATCTAAATCAAATTCTGGTTTTTTTGTTTGTTTTTTGCCTAATCAAATTCCTGATCACTGGGCCTCAGGGTCTAAATTTCTCTTTTGCATCCCATGGTTCTTTACATCACAGTTCACGGATATCTCCATCAGTCTTCTGTTCCCTGATAATAAACCAAATGCATATATTTTCATTATATATATATATATATGTGTATATATATATATATATATATATATATATATATATATATATCCTCTACTGTGAGTTAAAAAGTGAGGGATAACACTGAGCTAAATGGTAGTGGAGTCCACAGCCTGGGTGGGTCTCCTGAGGAGGTCTCCCTCAGGCAGATGGTGGTCTGCATGTATGCCCTTTCATTCCCCCCCCCCCCTCCGCTGACTACTGTCTATGGGCTGAGAGGACCAGGGGGAAGAGCACTGGGATGTCTTGGGTGGCAATTAATTTCAATTTTGACCCTTAGTTGCCTCATCTGTAAAATGATCAAACACTTCCTTTCAGTTCTGAACCTCTAACGGAGTTCCCATAGATATGGGCACCTGAAGCTTAGAAACCTTGCATCCCACAGTAAGCATCAGCTCACAGAGCTGTTTCTCTCTCTCTCTCTCTCTCTCTCTCTCTCTCTCTCTCTCTCTCTCTCTGGTGGGGAGGACTGCATTGGCCAGTGGCTCTGCACTCCTAGGAAGAGGAAAGCCTAGGCATTGACAAGGGTTTGTCTACCTGTGAGAGGGACCCAGCTCTCAGGTGGCACAGGCTAGCGTTTTCTGGCCCCCATCTTGTATCTTCGGTTCCACTTTTGCTTTTGGGTTTCAATTAAAATAAATTCTTTTAATTGCAGAAACCTCTTTAAATGGTTGGACTTGAAAGTGTATTATAATATTGTCAGGTCATATGACATTTTATTTAGAGGACAAAAGAAAATGTGACGTTACAGATACTTTATTTATCCTGGACTATGAAAGTGAGGCGCTCTTTCAAAATCTTTTCATATACAGGGGTTCATCTCCACTATCACTGGTGCGGCTTGTGCGCTTTATTGAGACCGGAGAAACAAAGTAAATAAGGGGCCAGTTCCAAACACAGACACAGCTACACATGGCAGATTGTTAACTCTTCAGCAGCAAGCAGGAGCCCCCTTTTCTACTTATTATTTTTGACTTCGTATTTGGAAAGAGGGCAAAATATTAACTGGCCAGTAGGATTCGACCTGATGCTTCCTGTGCGATGCAAGCTTCAGGTGCCCATATCTATAAGATGTGGCAGAGGTCATGCCATTCCTTGTTCACAAATGGGAGCTGGCATGACATCTCAGGATAAATCCAGGTACCGTGATTAGTTCGCTAAAAAAGCACCCTGTGAGTCAACCTTGGTACAGGTTCCTGAAGCATCCTTCATTCCACAAAGACGACATGTACTTGAACTTCTTTTTCTAGCAGGGGTAAGGTGTTTGGAGCTATCTTCTAGGAAAGGGTATATAGGAGGGGTTGTTTAGGAGAGCCAGATTTCAAGCGTATTTCTTTCACTCCAAGGAGCTCTCTCGAGGGGTTGCATGGGTGCGGTGTCATCTCTGATCATCGGGGCTAAGCGGCCCAGATAAGTAGCTGGCCGGCCAGCCATAAATTGTGTTTCCCGCTCAGGACATTTGTAGAGTGTTAGTTGTAGAACCCAGAGGAGCCTGTTCCTTCTGGCCGTTTTCTCTCAGTCCCTGGGAAACTCAGCAAAAAAGTCTGCCTGCGCAGATATGCCTTGGACTCTGCCTCTGGCAGTCCATCAGAGGACGAGACTTCTAAGGGCCTGTTGTAAGAATTTCTGCTGCAGATCACAGAGACTTATGTGCTGGAAACTGACACCAGAAGCACCCCAGCTGGTCTTAACTCCCATGATAGAACAGAAGACCAGAGGTGACTTTTGACATAACTGGGTCCCCATCCATTCTATTTTAAATTGCACCTGGATGCTACCAGTGTGGAACAGAGCTCAGGCTCGCGGCCACGGGCTCTCGGGCGGGGGCAGAGAATGGCATTCTGGATGTCCTGCTGTCCTTCGGTGGCCGGAAAAGCCTGGAAGAATGATAGTCTTGGAGCAACCGAGGAGATACCAGTGACAGAAAGAGCAGGAGTTGGAAAAGGATACTGGCTTGCTTTTGAAATTTCCACAACGACAAATGTGAAACTGTTTTGTTTACTTGTCCTAGAAATTAAGATGGAAGATGCCTCATAAAGTGTTAATAGAAAGTGGCTTATCTCTGGTGGCATTTATACAGATTATGCAACCTTTTTGGAATGGAGGAATAAAAGTAAACCACAATCCTTGACAAACAAGAGTGGTCACTGTTGCCTGAGGGCACAAGTAAGCAAACACACAAAGCTGAAATACAAGAAGAGTGTTGAATCTCTCAGCATCCTTTGCAAAAACAGTTTTCCGAATTTTGTAAAACAAAACAACTCCACCCATTAATAAATGATGGTCACTTTTGATAACTTATCAAGAAAACAACTTCAAAAGCCTAGCATTTATCTTTTTTAGAGTATTATTTTTAAAGTGACCCCTGGGCTGTCCATAGTGGAAAAAAAATTTTCTCTTTCTTTCTGTTTTACAAAAATGGAACAACCTGAAATTTTAAAGGGGAACATTTTGAGGGAAAAGTCATTTAGAAAGAATTTCTTGTGTCCTTCTTAGTCTAACTATTGGTCTGCATAATTAGACTTAATTGTTGTGATGTAATAAATGTACTTCTGCCAGTAAAATGCCCCAAATCAGCAAATGCTGAAATGGCTTTTGCATTCAGGGTTGTTGTTCATATGTTTAACTCTTGGCTACTGTCCTCATTATGGGTGGATAGCATGTCAAAGTGGAGTTTGTTAAGTCTGGCCAAGCAGCAAATACCAGCTGGCATGCACTTATGTCTCAATCGTCACACGGAGGTGAATCACATTTAAACTTGACTTTAATTTTTTTGCACTTTCTTGACTGAAATCTTGATTTCTTATTTTCTCCTCCCAAGTAGATGACAAATCTCCAATTCGACTGGAAACACCTTCAAATCAAGGAGTATGAGTAATTCTTTTGCAACATGTCCCCCCCTCCCACCCCATTGTCTACAACAAGTCTGAGTGTGTAGTTGGCATTCAATAATTATTGGGTGATCGTTGTTTGAACAGACAAGGAATCTCTCCTATGAGTGGAATCAATGAAGCATTAAGTTGAGAGCTGTCAGCGCTGACTTAATCCACTGATTTGCCACTTTTCACTTGGAAATTCGCCATGACTCGTACCTAGTACATTGCGTTAGTCTGTGCCCCATAATTGGGACTGGTTCCAGGGGGACCACCAGATGGCCGTGGCTAGTATGCACAGCTTCGCTTTCTGCTCGGCTTTCAATCAGTAAATAAGCTGATCCTCTTAAATCTTCCTGACAAAACCTGGAGCTGAGCCACGTGCTCCTTCCAGGTAAGTGTGCTGAGCGAGCTAATAACTCAGACTCTTACTGGAGTGCCCTCCAGAGAACACTTTTATTTGAGTGGGCAAGTGCTCCGAGCCCAGGAGATTTACGAGGGTTCAGAGACATAAACACAAACGGCATAATAGGTGTGAGGTGTGTTCCCACTGCAGCCTTCTCACCTCCTGCTAATGATTACGGGGAGGGAGGCATCAATACAAAAACAGCTGACGCGGGGCTCTCAAGTTCACAATCTGATGAAGACTTCTGGTGCCAGACCCACTTTTTGGGGTTGTCACATGGCTTAGTGGAGCAGCTTCCAAAATGGGCTGAAAACCACAATATTGATATACTGGGCCACATGCCAGAATAAAGCCTGCGTCCAGCCGACTGGGTAAAAGATTCCAGTTGCTACGTTAGCACCAGCGCATTGTCTGGGATCCCCAGGGCACACTCATGAAACCAGCACCAGACAAATACAGCGGAGCCACTTTTTAATGCTGTTTTGGGGAGGGAGCTCGTGTTTGCCTGGTGGGTTAACTGAGTTACGGCAAGCTTCGGGCGGGAAGGAGTTTCCCTTCAGGAACTGATTTGGCCTTCAGCATATCTTAATTTCATAGTAATTGTTGGCAGTCCAGGGTGGGGTTCAGTGCTGGAATCTTACCCTTCATACTCCACCCCCTCCCTGCCCCAGGGACTCTGATGCGTAAAGCATGCCGAGAGAGAACTGAACCAGTTTGGGCAAAGTCTCAGCTTTAGTAAGTGCAAGGCTTCCTAGGAGAGCTGGATTATGCAAAGTGAAGTTTCCTATCCCGTTCCCCCTGAATTGGAGACAGCAAGGCTGATCCAATGTACCGATCCAGTCTCAGGCTGAAAAGCTGAACCTCAGAGAAGAGGCTAGGGAGAGGCCACACGAAGCGGAGAGGGGAGCTCACTCTGTTTGAGGAAGTCCAGGCCTATGAAGAGTGAAGCTGGAGCCATCTCGCTTTGGAGGTACCCACTGGTGACAGGGGCTAATGGACCGGCCAGTCTTTCTCCACAGGGGAGAAGTCAGCAGTGAGGTGGGGAAGGGGGTGCAGATTTCCTTACCGTAGAAGAAAGTAATGAGAGTACAGAAGTTTAGAAGAATGTCCTTCCTTCCTTGGGCAGAGAAGGGAAGTTAGTCCGTTCTGTCCATGGAGTGTGGTAAGCCCTCAAGACACATGGGCAGGCAGACTGAGAACCTTCATGGGAGCTATGGGCAGGATCAGTATGAGGCAAGTGCTATGGACTCTATTTTGAGAAAAGGCACTTACGCAGTGATGCTAGCATTAGTGTAGGAAGCAGTGAGCATAGGTGTTTGGAAGCCATGGTAAGACGCCCTCAATGGTACAGATGAATCCAGAGGGGTGATTTCACCAAAAACCAGTGTCCCTAAAATCAATGTCCCTCTCTACTTTTATTAAACCTTAGAACTCATTATTTGCTTTATTTTCCTGCTTGAGGTTTCCTTTGGTAGCATTAAAATGAGTTCATGGTCCCTCACACATTGTCAGCTCAGGCAAGTGGCCCAGAAACATGGCGGGTGGCCTACAGTAATCAATCTGAGGTTAGAAAGGTAATTACCTAAGGTCAATTACAAAATGGATAATCAACAGGAGACTTACAATGAGTAGGAAAAATTTGAGAAATATATTATAATATATATATATATATATATATATATATATATATATATATATATATACTAGCAGCCCGTTTGCACGAAGATTCGTGCAATAGACCTTCATTCACCTGGCTGCCTGCACCAGTTTTCTGCCGGCACCGGGGACCCAGGCCTTGGCTGTGGCCACCGCCTTCTGCCTTCTTTCAGGGTTGGGGCTTGGCCCCGGGCGGCGGCCTTGGGCTCTGCTGCACCCCAGCGTCCCTGCTAAGGATTGTAGGAGCCGACCCCCGGTGGTTGCCTGCGATCTGTGCAGGCTCCCCGCTGGTGCCCAAGGCTTTCCCGGCCTTGGGTTCGGCCGCACCCAGCGTCCCTGCTACGGATCTTAGGAGCAGACCCCTTGATCGTTGCCTGCGATCCGTGCAGGCTCCCCGCTGGAGGCTTTCCCGGCCTTGGGCTCCGCAGCATCCCAACGTCCCTGTGACGGTTTCCTGGTGGGCATGGCTGGTGGGCATGGCTTGTGGGCGTAGCGAAGGTACGGTCAATTTGCATATTACTCTATTATTAGGTAGGGGAGAGAGAGAGAGAGAGAGAGAGAGAGAGAGAGAGAGAGAGAGAGAGAGAGAGATGTTCATAAAAATGCTGGATAAATATTTTGATTCATTTAGTATGCACAATTATTTGTAGATAGAGTGCATAAATTTTTAGACTAGACAAAACATGGTATAGCTTGTGATTACATAAAAAGAAATATGCTATGTTTGCTCAGGATATTTTAAGTCATTTGATAACACTTATGATGGAGGGTTATTTTTGTTCATTACTTGGTTTATTAAAAAATGAATTAAAAAGAAGAGTTGAAAGTGATAAATATATTTTACAGCTGGAGAAAACAGAAGAACCACATAGGAAGATGGAGCTCTTGTAGCATTGTTTATCTTTTTGGCTTAGTTTTGTGCAGTATCCCACAGCCAATCTTGGAATTTTTCTCTGCCTCTTTTTCTTTTCTTTGCTTAATTTTTTATTATTTTTAAATTTCATTATTATTTTTTATTGTCTAAAGTTTTACATGTCTCCTTTTTCCCCAATTGACCTCCCCCCAACCCCCAGCCATTCCCACACTGGGCAAGCCCCCACCGACTCAGTGTCTGTGTCCATTGGTTATGCTAATATGCATGCATACAAGTCCTTTGGTTGCTCTCTAACCTCCCCCACTCCCTTACTATTTGTGTCTGGATCTATTCTTGTTCATCAAATTATGTTGATCATTATATCCCACATATGAGTGAGATCATGTGATATTTATCTTTCTCCAACTGGCTTATTTCGCTTTTGCCTCTTTTCCTTATATTTAAATTGTACACATCAGTAATCTAATCAAAGCAAATCAACGGAACTTTTCAAACAACTTAAAAAGCACAAGTTCTTTTTTATTTTTTAATTTTTTTAATTTTTTAATTTTTTATTTTTTTTAAAATTTCTTTATTGATTAAGGTATCACATATTTGTCCTCGTCCCCCCATTCCCATCCCACACCCCTCCCCACACCTGCCCCCACCCCCCTGTTGTCCTTTACCGCTGGTCAGGCTCATATGCTTGCACACAAGTCCTTTGGTTGATTTCCCCCTTTACCCCCACCCTCCCCTACCCTCCCCCTGAGGCCCGACAGTCTGATCCATGCCTCCTTGTCTCTGGGTCTGTTCTTGTTCATCAGTCTATGTTGTTCATTATTTCCCCTAAAGCACAAGTTCTTGCACTGGCCAGTTTTGCTCACTGGTTAGAGTGTTGGCCCAAGGACCAAAAGGTCACGGGTTCGATTCCCCGTCAAGGGCATGTACCTCTGTTGCAGGGGCTGGGTTGCAGATTCCCCAGCCCTAGTAGGGGCTCGAGCAGGAGACATCCAATCCCTGTGTCTCTCTTACACCGGAAGTTTCTCTCTCCTCCCTCTCTTCCACTCTCCCTAAAAAATAAAAAAATAAAAACTCACATTCTCCTAAAAACATTCTCACAATACCATAGGTTTAAAAAACCATATGTAGAGTAATTAATTCTATTAAGTCTTGTAACAAAAAACAGCAGTTTCCCACCCACCCACTGGCCATTGACCTCTCCCCAGAAGTAATAACTTTCAGGTCTTTTAATTGAATTCTTTTGGTATTTTGCTCCAATTTTATTAAATGTCATACTTATATGGTCACTTCTTAATTTTTTAAATGTTTAGACATTATATGTGACTTTCCACTGTGGAAGTTGAGGATTTGCTTTGTTTCACCACCTCCCCCCATACACATGTACTTTTGTATCCAATACAGCTATCTCAACACTGGGGCTAGCTCTGCAGTCAGTCTTTATATTATTACTAGAGGCCCGGTGCATGAATTTGTGCACAGGTGGTGTCCCTTGGGGTGGCCTGCAGGGATCGGGTCCCAGCTCATGCTCCCAGGCTCGCAGCCCTGCAGCCCCACCTGGCACCCCACCGTGGCCTGGCGCTGCCCCCTCACCTGTTCCACCATCCTGCCTGCAGGACAATCGATTGGGGCCGGGCCCCCTGCCCGGCTCTCTCAGTGCCTGGGAGCCAGGTGGTGGCCCCATCCTCCGCCGCTGGTGGCCATCTGTGGGGCAATCGGCGGGGTGATCAGGTCCCTGCTCCCACCTGCCTTGGCCTGATGCCACCCACTCCTACTACACCATCCCACCGCTGTCCCGCTCTCATTGGGGCCCATTGGAGCCTGCAGCACCTCCACTGCCGCCCGCTGCCAGCACTGCGTCACCAACGCCCACTATGTTCCGCACCGCCCCCTGGTGGTCAGTGCACATCATAGCGAGCGGTCGAACTCCCAGTCGAACAATTTGCATATTAGGCTTTTATTATATAGGATGACATCAATGTTATTCATGCTATGCTAGTGAGTGCACTATGATTAATTTCCTTTTCTCCACTTGCCTTTTTTTTCTCTATTTGCCTGGTTTCTATGTCTTTATCATGAATCTAACTCCAAACCTCACCAATCTTCTGAATCTGAGAAGAATCAGACGTTCCATCAATTTCGTCTTCTGACAGTATCTCCTGACATCCCTTGGCCTGTTCCAGTCTGGAGTGGATGCCTTCATTCCCAGCTTCTAGAGGCTGCCTGCATTCCTTGGCTAGTGGTCACCTTCCTCACGTCACTCAGACCTCTGCTTCGATTGACATTTCTCCTTCATTGACTGTGACCCTCTTGCCTCTCTCTTATAAAGACCCTTGTGATTACATTGGAAGCTTGTGGATAATCCAGGAAAATCTCCCCATCACAAGATCCTTAATCACATCTGTAAACTCCCTTTTGCTATCTAAGGTAACACATTTATAGGTTCTGGGGATTCGGGCACTGGTGGGTTGGGTGGTGGTCTTCCGAAAGACATGCCCACATGTTTACTTCCTAATACCCAGAACCTGTGAATGTGGTCCTATTTGTATTTTCTGAAACATATATATTTCTTTGCAGATATAATTAAATTAAGATTCTTGAAGGAGATCATCCTACATTATCGGGGTGGGTCCTAAATCCAATGACAAGAGTTCTTGTAAGAGACAGAAAAGGAGAAGAGACAGATACAGGAAGGAGAAGAAGGCACCAGTCTTCTGAATCTGAGAACCGATTGGTGAAAACTGACATTGGAGCAACGCCACGGGGAACTTTGGGAGACACCAGAAGCTGGAAGAGCCAAGGACCATTGCTCCCTAGATCCTGCAGAGGAAGTGCAGTTCTTCTGACACTTTTTTGTCAGAGTTCTGACCTCCAGAACTGGAGAGGATACATATCTTTTGTTTTCTCTAACCTCTCTTGTGGTACTTTGTTATGAAAACCCTGGAAAACCAATAAAGATGTGGACGTATTTGGGGGTCACTGTCTAACACAGTATATTAATGAAATCTTTTGGAATTTTCTTTCCCTGGTCTCTTCCAAGTTGCTTTATTTTGTTTGCTTTGCCCCTATCTGTCATTTTAGAAGCTTCCCTCAGGTGTCTGGTCATCCTTGCTTATTGCTCATGATTATGAATGGAGTATTAAAAGCCAATTAGAAGATCTGAGCATGTGGGTAGGAC
Source organism: Cnephaeus nilssonii (assembly GCF_951640355.1). Taxonomy (NCBI): domain Eukaryota; kingdom Metazoa; phylum Chordata; class Mammalia; order Chiroptera; family Vespertilionidae; genus Cnephaeus; species Cnephaeus nilssonii. Next base: position 68,295,097 of record NC_137083.1, read on the forward strand.
TAATTGACTTTGGGTCATTTAGTTGGCTAATCTTCAACATCAGAGGATTTATATTTTGTCTCTTAAGCTGGCCAGGTTTTATTTCAGCTTCTGTTTTGATGCTATTGGCTAATGCTCTTCAGTCTAGTAGAGGAGAGGGCTAGAGAGGTCTTAGCATTCACTGTCTAAATATAATTTTATTTATTTATTTATTTATTTATTTATTTATTTATTTATTTATTTTCGGTATGGCCAGCCTTGTCCTAAAAATCTAATATAGTCCTCACTGGCATAACTGTATAATTTAAAGGGTTAAATTCAACATGGAGAACACTTGAGTCAGAATAAAGAATGGCTTTTATTAGTGGGAAATGTGAGATGTACAATGAGCAACTGAGTTACAGTCGTAGGTTTATTCCTAAAACAAGAACACTCTCATGATTCTGAAGACTAAGCTAAGGAAAGGATTAGTCCTTTTTAAAAGGCAGTTTCAAAATAACAAAATTAGCCAGTCTTAAATAAGACGTTTTCCTCTTGTGACTTCAATTATCCTCTCTGATTAAGAGCATCTTTGTATTCTGTGAGCAATGCAGTTACTTAATGGCGGGAATGCCAAACACCTCTGGGTAACTGAAAATTTTAGTTTTCAACTACAGACTATTTGCCTTTGTTTCCTGTTTGTGGCATATCCTCTAAAATCTACTTGCTGAATTCGTGGTTCAATTCTAGACCATCTGGCTGACAGATAATTATGACACCAAATCACATCTGCCACCATTTCTTAGTCTTCCTTCCTTCTTCCCTTCCTTCCTTCCTTCCTTCCTTCCTTCCTTCCTTCCTTCCTTCCTTCCTTCCTTCCTTCCTTCCTTCTGTCATTTTTTTAGGTTTTCTAAGCCTCCCCTTCTTCCTTATTCTTCTCATGTTCTATTTCCTCTTCCTTTTTTCCCCTTTTTTCTTTCCTTATTGTAATCTGATAGAAAAACTACAGCACTGACTCGTCTTCCCAAATGGTATTTTAGTGTCCTCCCACCTCCCCAAAAAAGCTGCTGTTGTTGGAACCTTAAGGATTGGTAGGTGGTTTAAGTGTTCGAATCATGTACCCCCAAGAAAACGTTTGCCAGCGGTCATCTTTTGGTTCAGCACAGAAATGAATGCTCAAGGAGGGGCACACTTGGTCTAGGTAACATTGGTGCTTTTTATTTGCATGAAAAGGGCAGAAAGGCTAGATTTTATAGTTTACCCTCGGCCTCTAAACTACCTTCCCTCTCTGGAGGCCAGAGACAATAACCGTATCTACTACGATTTTTAAAAATGATTTAAAAACCTTTAGCACATAGAATTTCACCACAGCGTTCTTTAACCCTCTAAATGTCCAGGGACCACTCATGTCAGAAGCTTCATGAACATGTGTTCTCATGTAAGTGAACTGAAATAGAGTGTTGGAGGCTTTAAAAATGTATTTTATTGATTTTTTTTTTTACAGAGAGGAAGAGAGAGTTAGAAACATTGATGAGAGAGAAACATCGATCGGCTGCCTCTTGCACACCCCCTACTGGGGATGTGCCCGCAACCAAGGTACATGCCCTTGACCGGAATCGAACCTGGGACCCTTGAGTCTGCAGGCCAACGCTCTATCCACTGAGCCAAACCGGTTTTGGCGAGTGTTGGAGGCTTTAGAAGGAGAGGACCATCCTCATGCACTTGATTGATCAATGACCCCTTTTCTTTCTGAAAAAATGCAGCTGCCTGCAGCGATGAGAACGGGTAAAACACTTAGGACACTCAGCCCACCAGAGAAGTCAAACCAATCCTGGGAGTCCTTGAGGTAGTTGGCATCGCAGCCAGATCGCGCTTATATTCAAATCCTCTAAGCAATAAAGGCGAATGCAAACTTTTTTTATTTCCATCAACAGTGAAGCAGATGACTGACTGTCTCCGCTTTAATAATGCTTTACATTCTTGGCAACTCTTCACTGGCCTGCTTTTAGGTGCAGTGGGCTCCTGCTTGAAAGTGCATACAGTGCAATAGCGCACAGTCTTCTGCTGCTGTGGGCAGTGGTGGAAACCAGCAAAGGGAAAGATAGAGACGGGGCAAGAAATGTCCTGTTTATTAGGTCTTTTGACCAAAAGGAATGGATCAAGTGCAAGACAGTAGGTAATAGGAGTAGCTTAATCAGGTCATCTCTAAAGCCTTCACCTCCCCAGGTGAGTAATTCCAATTTCTTTAGCAATTTCTCAGAAATACTATATTCCAAGTTCATTGTTCAGCTGTGATTTTCAAGTTCAGCCTTCAGAGGTGAACTTGACATAGCACGTAAATCAGTCATGGTGGCCCCTCTGCTTCTCAGGCTCACCGTTTTCTCAGTGGCATCTTCTTTGCCACCGGGTTCCCCTCAAAATTATGTCTGTCCCCTTATTTGCTCAGTGAATTTAGTCAGCTGTTGGGAGAAAAAATAATGTGATTAAATTCATTTATACCTTCCAAGGATATTAGCACCTTCAAAGACCCTTTCTTTTTAACTTAAAAAGAAAGTTAATGTAAGGATTTCACTAATGGAAAGGCTTTCAGACATAATAATCTAGTAAAATAAAGAAATGTGGACACAGTGGGGAGCCATCTGGTAACAAAACAAGGAAGCTTTCCTTTTGCTCTTAATTCCAGATGCAAAAGTAAGAGTATCTTTCTCGTGGTTTGTAGTCAGTCCTCTTAACACTTTCCAGATTCACATTTAAAAGGCATATATATTACCATTTGCAAAATCAAATTGCAAAAGGATATATCTGCCATCTTGTTTTGGGGAAAAATATGCAGGGAAATCTTTTCGTTAATCCACTGTTGCAAAAAATTATGGAATCGGTGAGTATAAAAGATGAGAGTACCTATTTGAAACTCACCAGAAACAGATGTTTCCCTACCTTTGCTTTTCAGTAAAAATGTGATCCTCTACCCATAGTGTTTCCAATTTCATAATTAAATTCAGTTGCATTGTTAATGTACTGTTGACATTAACTTGTATCTCATATACACAAGACTGGGAATACACATCTGTTAACTTGAAACAGCTGTTTGCAAAATTACTACAATATGGCCAATACTTCTTTTAACCACTATGTCTTCCCATTTAAACATGATTTGCATCTGTAAGTACCTATTATACATAAAATTAAAGGAAGATTTATGACATAATAATAATGAATTTTGAGGCTATATTAACATTGCATTTGACAATAGTATGGTAGAAAAAGAAAGTTAATGGGATATTTCTACAGATCAGAAGCCGTGCCCTACTGGTATCCACGCTCAAAAGACATCTTCCTACACACCCTAGGACATGGTTAGTGGACAACTCTGGATGGGGCCATTCTCATGGTTCCACTCTTGTCTCTTCTGTTCTTGGGAATGGCAGAACCTTTGGGAAGTTCTCTGATGCTCTCCATGTTTTCCAACTGCCCCATTTGTAAATAGCTGATACCGAAAGTTCCACAACTAAAACCGTCTTACTTTGTTCTCTCCTGAAACTTCAGTAACTGTGTGACGGCTTGAGTTATAAGGCCTGATGATTGCAGAACTGGGCATGGCTTCTTCAAACCCTTTCCAATTTTGACAGGGGCGGGGCAGAGAGAGCACCAGCCGCTGCTGGGATGAGCAATGAGTGTGGTAGAGGGAAGATGAGGCCTGGAGTGTGGCAGACCTTCTGTGCTGCAAGCCTTAGGGCCTGGTACCTGTTGCCCCGAGCAACCAAAAACCTCCCCAAAGTCCAGGTGGGCAGCTCAACTGTGGCTCACACCTCCCCCAGCTACCTTTTTTTTGTGCCCTGCTCAGTCCTTGGGGCACAAGGAGAGCAACAGTTGGTACTTGCTAGAGAGGGTTTTGGAAGCAATAATGCTATCCTACATAATAAAAAGGTAATATGTAAATTACCATCACTCCGCTATGCCCACGATTGGGCCAGCGGGAGACACAGGGGGCGGGACTCGGGATGGCTGGGGTGGTGATTGGGCCACAGACGGGCCTCTGGGGCAGCGAGCCGGGCGTTTGGAGGCCCCGGCTGACGAGGCGGCGCGGGTGGGCGGGCGGCGCGGCTCCTGGAGGAGGAGTCTGGCGGCAGTTGGGCCGCAGGAGCACGCAGCGGTGTCCGCAGAGGACGTGGGTTTCCACAAAGGCAGAGGAGGCAGCGGCGGCCCCAGCCTTCCTGGGCAGGAGGCGAAGGCAAGACCCCGGCCTGGGCTCCGGCCGCAGGAGGACCATGCCCCCGCCCTGCCTCCCCAGGAGGACCACGCCCCCGCCCCGCCTCGCCCTAGGGGCCCAGGGACTTCGAAGCTGCCGGCCACACAGGGTCCTGACCAGCGGACTGACAGCCTACACGTGCATGATTAAATCATGCACTGGGCCTCTAGTTTCTAACATAATGTTTTGTCAAAGCCTCTTAGATAAGTTCTATTTTGAGCACAAATTCTAACTCCAGGAAGTGTTAGAGTAAGTTTGGGTATTCATTTTTCATTTTATAAAAAATTCATTGAGTCTCCTCTCTGTGCTAAGCAATTTATTTCTAAACCAAGAATGCAAAGATCAAAATACTAAGTGAAATAAACCAGCTGCATAAAACCACATATTGTATGATCCCATTTATATGAAATGTCCAGGATAAGCAAATGTATAGAAACAGATTGTTGGTTGCCTCAGATCACGGGTAGGGACGGGGGAGAGTGACTGCTACATTTCTTTTGGGCATGACACAAATGTTTGAAAGACTATGGTGATAGTTGCCAACTTGTGTACATATACTAAAAACCATTGAATTGTACACTTGAAATGAGTGCACTTTATGGTAAGTACCTTTTATCTCAAAACAAACCTATATAATAAAAACCTAATATGCTAAGTGTCTGGTTGTCCAGTCGGCCATTCAACCAATCAAAGTGTAATATGCTAATGATATGCTAAGGCTGCTCAACAGCTCACTATGACATGCACTGACCACCAGGGGGTAGACGCTCCAACCAGTAGGTTAGCTTGCTGCTGGGGTCCAGCTGATCGGGACTGAGCGAGATGAACACGCCCTGGAGCCCTCCCTTGGTACCTCTCTGGCTGGCCAACCTCCCATGTTCCTCCCAGGCCCCAATCCTGCACCGGTAGGGTTCCTTGGCCTGGCCTGCACCCTCTCCCAATCCGGGAGCCCTCGGGGGATGTTGGAGAGCTGGTTTGGGCCCGTCAGCAGAACGACTGGTCGCTATGATGCACACTGACCACCAGGGGGCAGATGCTCAATGCAGGAGCTGCCCCCTGGTGGTCAGTACGCTCCCACAGGGGAAGCACTGCTTAGCCAGAAGCCCGGCTCATGGCTGGCGAGTGCAGCGGCAGTGGCAGGAGCCTCTCCTGCCTCCGTGGCAGTGCTAAGGATGTCTGACTGCCGGCTCCTGGACTGTGTAAGGGCCCAGGCCGGGCTGAGGGGACCCCCATCCCCTCACCGAGTGTAAAAATTTCATGCACCAGGCCTCTAATTAAAATAATCAAGCAAACAAAAAACTCAGTCCCTTCAGCATGGTTGTATTGGATACACTCTTAAATAGACTAAGATACAGGTTGGCATAGAGTGAGTAGAGTGTGCTAAGGGAACACAAAGAAAGGCCACTTTGACCATTATTTGGGGAACCTGAGAAAGATTGCTAGAGGAGATGACATCTAAGACAGAGACGATCATGGGGGAAATATTTGATGAGCTCCTACTCTGTTAGACACTGTACAGTAAAAAGATGAGTAGGAAAAGTCAATCCTAGGTCTAGAGGGGCTAAGTTTGGTGGGGTAGCATATAAAGAGATTATTACAGATAATCGATATATATATAAAAGCCTAAGCGACCTTTATGACAGAACAACCGGTCACTATGACACGCACTGACCACCAGGGGGTAGATGCTCAACACAGGAGCTGCCCTCAGCCCACAGGCCCTGTTCGCCAACCGCCTGGTCCCTCACCCCCCCCCCGCCCCCCCCCAACACTGGCAGGCCCCAAGGCTGGGATGGGGAACTGGGGGTGGGTGGAGGCAGACACGGCCCCTTTCCCAGGGGGGCCAAGGGCCAGCTCCCTCCTTGGGGCTGGCAGCCAATCTCCTGGGTCCCTGCCCCTGTCCCTCCCCCAACCTGGCAGGCCCCAATTGGCTCGCTACCCACTCACCTCAGTGGCGGTTGAACCCTCCCCCTGGCGGGCAGGTCCCAATCACCTGATTGGGGCCAGGCCCCAGTCTGGGATGGGGATCCAGGGGTGGGTGGCAGCAGACGCAGGAAGCAAGGGAAGGAGGAGGGGGACAGCCAGGGCGGTGGGGGTACTGCCCAATGGTGGCACACAGGCAGCGAGGGAAGGAGGAGGCAGGGAGGTGGGGAGGCAGGGAGGCAGGGAACCTGATCAGCTCTGATCGCCCGCCAGGTCTAGGGAACCCACCTGTGCACAAATTTTGTGCACCGGGCCTCTAGTTATTATATAATGAGCGTCAACTGATGGTGGTTGGCATGCCAATTCAATGCCAGCAGGAATCTCCCATTTGGGAGGCACTGAAGAAGGAAACTTTATTTAGTGCAAACAGCTTGACGGTAATGTAGTGTGGCTGTGAAAACGGCAGGCAGGGCGGAGGCACCCCTGGGGTCAGGCCCTCTTCAGCTGGGCAGCTCGATTCAGGGCAGGCCTGCTCCAGGTCAGGGATGCTCAGTCTCCAGTCTCCCCTGGAAAATGGCTTCCTGAGCCAGCTGGGAGCTGGGTTCTATAGACAGAAGTGCCTGCCCCCGGTCACTGATTGGTCAGAACAGAGGGCCTCTGATTGGTCAGAGCTGCGCAGCTCCAATTGGATGGGGAAAGCCTCGGTCCTTTTAGTTGAAATAGGACGCTATAAGGGCTGGCTCCGATGGCAGAAACAGCACAGACATAAACGGCTGCTAGGCTCTGCTTTTTGTTGTTTTGTTGTTTGTTTGTTTGTTTGTTTGTATGTTTGTTTTGCTGGAACTCAGGTAGCCACCAGAGCCCTCCCTAGTCCCCAGGGTTCAGGTGGGGCAGTGCAACAACATGGATGGATAGGGACCATGCAGTAACAAAAAGGGGGATTAAACCTAGTCAAGGAGGTGGAGGCTGAATTAAAATTCAACTTGGGGAGAGAGGTAGCTTTGTCTTAACCTAATGAGCCAAAGAACTGCGATCTTGCCAAGGGCCTGCCACCGGCGATGCTCTCCGCCACGGCTCACGGGACTCGGCCCCGCTGCCCCTGCTTCCTCACTCCTCACCCATGTCAGCATGTGCCCGTGGGAGAGCCCTGGGAGACCAGAGCCCCTCAGGAAAGCAGGGAGGTGGAGAGGAGGGCGAAGCGTCAGACGGCACGGCCGCATCCCTGCTAAGAGAGCCTCCTGGTCCGTTTATTTTCCGCAGGGCGCGGCTGCCCAGTCCCCTTCTTCCTAGCATCTTCTCATTCTGATGACTTCTGGCAGTTGGGTCCCTTGTCACCTCCCACAAGAAACATCTGCCAGACAGCCCTCCCCGCTCTGCTTGGCAGAGGCCTCCAACCCATTCCGCACGTGTCCAGACGAGCACCTGGCGAAGGCATCCCGAGATAGGGAACCTGTGAGGCAAAGATTTTACATACTGTTGTAAATCAAAGACGGGAGGAGTGATGGCAAGAAACGAATACAATGCTTATATGATTATTTGGTATTTTATTATTTATTTCATTTTGCAGGTGTGTGTATGCCCACACATACACTGAGTGGCCAGATTATTATGATCTCTGAACGCATAATAATCTGGCCACTCAGTGTATATCCTATATAATAAAAGGCTAATATGCAAGTTGTCCCCTCGACCAGGAGTTCAACCAGCAGGCAGGCCGGCCAACCGCCCATGTCCCCTCCCCCTGGCCAGGCTGGCCAGATCCCACCCTTGCACGAATTCATGCACCAGGCCTTTAATACACACACACACACACACACACACACACACACACACACACACACACACACACGTGTTTGTATGCATATTTATTCAGGCTGAGTTTTTGTTTAAAAGAGTCCAGCATCTGTTTTGGAGTTCTTTATTTGACAGCACTATGCCCAGACACCAATCGGGGAAGGCTTGGTTTTGGCCCCACAGTTTTGGCTTTTGTGGGCACAAAAGACAGCATAGCAAGTTAGTGCTGGGGGAGTGGGGAAGGAAAGACGTGTATTTTCACTGTATTTGATAACAGTTTACTGAAGGTGATGCCCCGGGAGGCTTCCATTGGAAGAGAAATCGGCATCCAGAAACTCAGAACTTCAAAGACTATGGTGACCCCAGGAAACAGAAAAACACCCTGTAGGCCAATCCTACACTCGAGACTCCATTCTTGTGGGAAATAGGAACCTGAGATGCCCTGTCTGCTTCAGCCTCATCTGGGAATCCATAAATAATTCAGGGACGATATCAATTTATTTCTAGGAACGGTGGCCAAGAGAAAGTTCGGAGTGTTTACCAATAACATGGCCCTGGGAACTCCATCCTTATTGAAATGAGTCCTATTCTTGGCAGGAATAACTTGTGCTCAGGGTTGATCCACACCCTTTTAAAAACATACCATCGATTTTGCAGCGAAAAGGGGACTTTTTAGAGACAAGTATGAACAGAGACCAGCTTTTCCCTAGAGGGTATGCACATGTGGTAGGAATGGATGAACCCAAGTCTGTGCCATTTAACGACAACTCATTATGGGTTGGTTACAAAGGCATTGTTTCAATTTTCCCCTCTACTATTCTTAATTCAGATCAAGTTTTATCTCATAAGTGGAAGAAGTAGCTGCAAATAATTTCATGCCCTGCCAATGACATAGGCACCAATTTTTAACAAAATGCTCGTAAACTTTTTTTTATGATACTGTAAAACTGGAGAGCTCATGCCCATTAAAACATAAGCTTCATGTTACATGTAATTAAGGCCAGGAGCAGAACGTAAAAATGTAAGTTTTAAAATGTATCTTGTATTACATATTAAATGCGCACAGAAAATACTGCCTGTGTTCCATTTCACAGGCCAAGGTGAAGACAAGGAGGAAAGTTCACTGTGGGTGACGGATTATGGGGGTGAAGAAAAGTAAGGGACGGAAGGGTTGCTACTTCAAATTCTCCAGAGGACAGAGCATATTGATGGTTAGAGGTCATTTTCTATTTTTCCTAATTAGAAATAAGAAGGTATCATTAAAGGCACATTCGGCTGCTCTTTAGTTAATGTAGGTTATAATTTTTGGTCGAATAAAGCTTGAAAATTATTATTTATTTTTGTTTAAGAATGAGGCCCTCCACAGTGAGTTGTACCTTAAGAATAGCTTTGAAGAGGTGTCCAAGGTCTGTCAAAGGCGGCTGCAGCGGGTGCTCCTACTTGCCACACATCCCAGAACCCCGTGGGGGAGGAGACTCTCTTCTGGGGTAAAAACCAGTGCTGTCCCCACTTTCAACTCTTCTCCGATTGTGATGGGCCCAATAGATTAAGCTACGTCTCATTTACTTCAGCGTTGGCATTTTGTACCACCCTCTCACTTCCATGTATTTACTGTCAAGGGGTGTCAAGAATTCTGAATCCCGGATCATCAGCTGTTAATGTCGGGGCTACTGGAGACTCAACCACCTCGTGTATCTAAGTGGAGATTTGTGGATATACAAGTGGTTATATGTTGCAACCTATGCCCATTTTATTTTAATGTTCCTAAATTGTTTTTCCTATTTGTCAAATTGATGATTTAATTTTAACACCATACAATTATAGACAAATAAAAATTAGATTATAGACTGTAAAGAAAATTAAAATGCTGACTTTGATGCCCTACACTAAGCTTTCAATCTACAGATTTTGAACATTTTCATTGGAAAAATTGGGAATATAATGAACAAAATACACTGAGTGGCCAGATTATTATGATCTCTGAACACATAATAATCTGGCCACTCAGTGTATATATATTAGAGGCCCGGTGCATGAATTCGTGCATGGTTGGGGTCCAGCCAGCCTGGCCAGGGGGAGGGGACATGGGTGGTTGACCAGCCTGCCTGTTGGTCGAACTCCTGGTCAAGGGGACAATTTGCATATTAACCTTGTATTATATGCATTCAGAGATCATAATAATCTGACCACTCAGTGTATATATGTCATATACAATTACCATTAATTTGCTTAGTCTAACCCTAAAAACAACATCAGATTGGTATATTTCACTAGCCTGCCATATAATAATTGAGAATTCTGTTTCATTTCTGAGACCATGTTACTTTTGAATTCTGATGTACAAACACTAGTAATCAATTGTACTTACTTCACTTTTTAAAAATCAAAATATTTAAATGAGTTTTATACAAATTACTTTCCATGAAATAAAAATAACCATATGATGTTACACATAAATTTCCTAAATAAATATTTCGGTTAGATATAGTCAGTGTTTCCCCACAATGGGCCAGTCAGCATAAATCAAATTCAAAACCTAATCTACCTAAACAGGACAACCATGTAGGAATAGAAATCACTTATTATAGTGTTTTCTCTAAAAGTGGCTGTTTTAATTTTATTCTTGCTATTCCTTGGGTTTAAGTAATTATCTTCATTTTCATTGCGAACACTTACACATTACAAATGTTCCTGATACGGGTTAAGAATTAGTACTTTGAGTATGTATTGAATGTGTAGTGACCTGACATCCAATAGAGTCATAAAACAGGTTCTTCCTCTTTCAAGGAGCATAAAGAAAACAAATGGAGCACCGTTTGGGGAGGCCGTATATCACCTGGAAAAAAAATGGCTTCTCCAGCCCCCTACACCAACTGAATGAATCATAAAAGAAATGAGGAAATGGATAATGGCAGTTTCTCCAGCAATAAAAACATGATAAAAGGTTCTTTGACAGGATGAAACCTTGGAAGCCCTGCCAAGTAGAAAAACCTAGTTTGCAGGCACTGGCAGTATCTTGCTGACTTTAGTGGGTCTTTGGGGTTCCGAACAACTTCTGGTTCATCCCCCTAAGTCGAGGTCATCTATCAAAATGCCTTCGTGTCCCAGAGCAATCAAAGCCATTTGAACTGCAGTGACTCATTGAAGAAAACTGCAGCAAGCCTTGGCAGAGCAATTATTTCTTGATCCAGGCAAAACGGTAGGATCTGCTGTCGTATCCTTTTACCCTTGTATACATGTTTTTGAAGTGATCAGCCCAATGTGAGCTTACTCAAAGTTATGTTTGTTCATTTTAAATACATAATCCTAGCTCCTAATTTTGATGACTTTTTTTTTAATAAGATAAAAAGTCACAGAGAAAATTTTTACATACTGATGCTTCTTTCAGCATTAGCTCAACGGAAGGAGCCCATAAGATAATCCTATCTAATAAAAGAGTAATATGCAAATTGACCATCACTCCAACACAAGATGGCCACCCCATGTGGTCAAAGATGGCTGCCCCCATGTGGACACAAGATGGCCGCCACAAAATGGCCAGCAGGGGAGGGCAGTTGGGGGCAACCAGGCCTGCAGGGGAGGGCAGTTGGGAGGGACCAGGCCTTCAGGGGAGGGCAGTTGGGGGGACCCAGGCCTGTAGGGAAGGGAAGTTATGGGGGACCAGGACTACAAGGGAGGGAAGTTGGAGGGGACCAGGCTGGCAGAGGAGGGCAGTTGGGGGAGACCAGGCCAGCAGGGGAGGGCAGTTGAGGGGGACCAGGCTGGCAGGGTAGGGCAGTTAGGGGTGACTGGGCCAGCAGGGGAGGGCAGTTGGGGGGGACCAGGCCAGCAGGGGAGGGCAGTTGTGGGCAACCAGGCCTGCAGGGGTGGGCAGTTAGGGACAATCAGGCTGGTAGGGGAGTGGTTAGGGGATGATCAGGCTGGCAGGCAGAAGCAGTTAGGGCCAATGAAGCGGGCAGGCAGGCGAGCATTTGGGAGCCTGCAGTCCTGGATTGTGAGAGACATTTGGACATCTCTCAAGGGGTCCCAGATTGGAGAGGGTACAGGCTGGGCTGAGGGACACCCCCCACACACACACACACAAATTTTGTGCACCGGGCCTCTAGTATTTAATAAGGTCATAACCCTGATTATCTCTCCAGGCTATTAATTTTATTATTACATTAGATCCCTGCTTCCCCCGCAGACCCCACCCCCCAATGCCAAAGCATTATGGCTTTGAAATAACTCTTGTTGGGTTACATAATTTTTTTGACCAGTTTTTGTATCCAGCAAAATGAAAAGAGAAACTTGTGGCAGAACAGTCTTATTTTCCCCCCATAAACATTACTGGACTGGTTTCCATTTTAAAAATCAATAATCCCCTCCCCCTCTCCCAATGCTTTTTCTCAGTGGGAATCACTGTGTTGTAGAGGTGGCTACTAGGCACAGGGGCAACTAACATGAGGAAGATGAAATGACCCAAGTGTAAACTCCACCAGCGCCAACAGCGAGCCCTTCTTTTTCCTCTGTCCCTACAGGATCCGATTTGCCTACTGGGATGGCTGGCAAATAGCACAGCGAGCCATTAAACACACACACGCCTGCACAATGTCAACAGTGATGCTTGGAAATACTTATGCAGTTATTCATGGCTTTTAATATTATACATGTTTTCCTTAGTTTAGCTTAGTTTAGACTGGATACTAATCAATCCTTACAAAAGTACATTCCCTTTAACTTTTATATCTAAAAATATGTTAAAATGCCTACTCCTATTTTTTCCACTCAAATGATTAACTTGCTAAGCACATCCAAATACTAGTATACATGCACACATATACACACACCTATTTCCCCATGGTCAAATAAATGGTAGTGTTTTTAATGAAGGAGCAATTACATGATTTCTTGCCCCTGGCCGGGTAACTCAGTTAGAAGAGCATCATCCCAATCATCAAGGTTACAGGTTTGCTCTCAGGTCAGGGCACATACAAGCAGCAACCAATGAATGCATACGTAAGTTGAACAACAAAAATCGATGTTTCTCTTTCTCTGTGTCTCTCTCTCTCAATTAAAAAAAAAAATAGAATGATTCCTACCATTTCAGTGTCTTATCTTAAAAAAAGGTAAAAGCTTGTTACAGAACTATCTTCAAAATGTTTGGTCACTGTTCAGCAGGGAGTTCATCTGATGAAAATGTAGAGAATATCAGGGCTGGAGTACAGTAATCTGATTAAACACATTCCAATAGTTGAATCCACATGATAATATCTGTACCAAGTGGTCACCATTTGTATGGTTGTATAACTACAGTGAAAAATAAAATAAAAGATACTCTCAGAGCACAGAATATTACTAAGACATTTATTAATAATGTTATTACAATTGTGTCTAACATCCATTATAATTTTAATGGTGAAGAGCTAAATGCCAGATAAACCTCAGATAGACAGTTATTGCAATTATGTTGACGGTAAATTGCAAGAATCAGCCACTGGCTATAATTCCGTTACAGAGAATGTAATACATTAAAACTTGAGTGAGAGGCTGTATAAATTGGAAACATCTTATTTCATTAAAAAATGAAGGAAAAACCTAAAAATGGTGCATGTGTATAGCTGCAGATATTAGGAAAAAAACCATGTTCACTTTAAAAGTGAATCCTGTACCATTCTTTTTAAAAATCTATCATCTATCAGATGCAGATATGTATTGTTTATATCAAGTGATATTTGTGCTTAAATATAATTTAAGGCACTTAAATATAAATTCATGTTTACTTTCATATAAAAATATATATAAAAATAGAGTATTTAAAGGAGGTGGATATTCATACTAAGGAACTCATTGATCAAAATAGTTTTATGTTTAGTAAGGTAATAAAATTGAGGTATTTGTATACTTGGTAATTTCAGCCATGGTTGAATTAGCCCTCTCAGCTCTTTTTCCCCCAAAAGGAAATTAATCCTTTAAAAACCATTGTTACTCTGAGATGTTATCTCACAACCAAGCATTTGTAAAATAAAGGAATTTACTATTTTGAAATGAAAATATAGAAGAAAAAGTTCTAAATACTAGAATTAGGTGTGTTTTATATGTATGCCACAGTTTTAATAAAAAATAATTTATGCCTACTCTAAATTTGGATTAGAAACAGTTGTTCAGGAAAATAAAAATATAGTTACTAGTAACATAGGAGTATTTGTGGACATGTACACGTGCTTTATGGAAATAAATGCCTATGTACTTGAGAATGCCTAATCCTTTGCAAAATATTTACATAAAATGTAATTATAACCTTACATTACATAGGGCTCTATTGGCAAACCAAAGCTTTCTTAAGTAATACTGTCAATGAAACAAAGTCATACATGGGGAACTATATTTTGTTTTGCAATTAAAAATTATACGTTTACTCAACTTAGTTTTGCAGTTACCCATCCAAGTTCAGGGACAGGATAGGAGGGAATGTTTATGAAAATGACAAAGAGTGCAAAGTTAAACATGCTGGTGTTTTAACGGTCAAATAGTACACTTCTCATCTCATAGAATCTATTTGAATTCCCTTGTGGAACATTCCTATTCTTTTCCTTTCAGTTATAAAGTTTAAAAAGCATAGGAAAAATGTTTTTTTTTCGTAAGCATTAGATTCACAAAGCCGAAGCCTCATTAACGCCACGTTTTCTCCCCGTGAAGGACGCAAGCGCAGTCCCTACTTGCAAGTGGAATGTAATTGCTTTTTTACCCTTCTCAGTATTCACGGGCCAACAGAGAATATAACACAACGCTCAACGCATTAGCCTTTCTCCCACAATCCAAGTGCCTGTGTTTCTTTTTATTATCACAATGCAATCCCTAGCCCACAGTGGTTCTTGTCCATATTATATGTTGAGTAACCTTTTCCTGGCTCTGTCCTTCACATGGAAAACCAGCCGATTTCTGAGTGCACATCTTGACTTTATGAAGTGGCAGGAACAACGTGTTATTACTTTTTTTTTTTTAAGCTACGTGTGCATTGGTGTGTAACTGTGTGCTGGTGTGCATGAAGGCAGGTAGTCAGTCTAAAATACACACGAGGCACAGGTTGTGGGTCTTAGACGATGATCCAGGTTAGTGGTTTGTCTTCAGTTCCAAATGCAGCCCCCATCAGGGAGCCTACGCAGCTCCTGTATGCGCGCACATCCTGCTGAGAAGGATTTCAGAGCAAACCTGATTAATCGGGCCTCGGACGTGATACGGCGACTGAACATTTATTGGAGAGTCCTGTTGCTGTTGCAGTTTGCTCTGGTTGCTGAAATATTTCCCCACAGTATGATTTCTTGATTGTTTTATTTTAATCAAGTGATTTTCTTTGGATAACTTGGACTTCACTACCTGCAAATCAAGAGCAAAAAAATAGTGAGGCAATAGCAAGGGCCTTTGAGCCCTGCACAGAGCAGTGTAACTAACTTGGGAATGTGAACATTGTTTCCATCACACGCATGTTGCCCAAAGGGCACAATATGATTTACAACACCAAGCACCAGAAGGGCCCAGCTTTTAGAAAAGACCGAGATCGAAGTGAGAATGTCTGCCTCTTTCCTGCCCTCGGGGTTTCTCTGCCGCTGCTGTGTGTGGGTGCTATCACCGATTCAAGCGTGGCACTCTAAACCTCTCAGGCAGCCTTTTATAGAACAGCAACGGCAACGAGTTTCAGAGTAAAACTGTTTTTCCATTGCACGCCATAAGCTGACGCTTTACAGTTAGTGGTTTCATTTCTCTGGGCACCTAGTAAATTCTGGAACCTGAAGGAGCAGCCCATGTGCCCTAGTAAGCTAATAACTTTATTCTTGTTTGCACACATGCAGATACATATGCACATTCATTTACATTTTTCGAATCGGCAGTATAATAAGCATTTGTGAAGCATAAAGAGGTGCATAATAAAACCCCTTCCTATCTCTGTCCTCTACCTCCAATCACGCAATTCCCTCCCCAGAGGACACTAGTTTCTTTGTGATTTTATTCACAGATATTTGATGGCTATCAATGCACACACAGACAAAGAGGCCATGTTCATTGCCTATTTGCACAGTTTACAAAAAGATGCCCTGTTGAAATCCTGTACTTTTCAGCTGTCATCACTGAGTTAATATCACTCAGGTTATTAGCACCAATGGTCAGAGAGAACTAGGTGGGGACCAAGACAGAGATTGGAGGGAGGCAGGGGTTGGGAAATAGGATGAGAGAAAATATAGTAACACCCCGATATAACAGACTAATACGGGCAAGGGGGTGTCCTTTAAAGCTGAAAGTCCATTATATAATGAAGTAGGTTTTCCAAATGGGTATGTTCAAAATTTGACACATTAGTTAGTTTGACTGTTTTTCCTTCTGTAGACACATTTGTGTAATTAAAATTAAGTGTGTATGAAAAGTTTACTTTCACAGAAGAGTTTTCTATATGCATTACTGTCACTTTAAATGTATACTGAATAGGTCTAGTAAATGCGTGCATTCACCAGTCACCACGAGTAAACCAGTGCACACGGCTGGGGTGTGGCTCAGCGCAGGTGGGACATGGTCCTGCACGTGTTAAAACTGCTGCAGAAAGTCACGCCACACGACAACGGAACCAATGACAGTGCGTGGTGCGGTGTGATCACGTGCTAATCATTCCCTGAACATTGTTTACGAACAGCGACTCTTGGATTTAAATATGTAGACTATGGTTGCAGACATGTCATATTTATTTTTGTCTGTGAAATTACTACAGTGTTTTCTCCAACATATGGTCATTTCGCTAAAATTTGTTTAAAATAACAGTGAACTAATAAAAAAATAACCTGTTAATTTAATTATAAGCAAAACTTGTTTTAAAGCATTTTAAAATTGACAGGGTGTTAATTTTCACATAGGACATACGAACCAGTAATTTTGTCTGTTAAAGCCTAAGTCTGTTAAATCAAGGTCTGCAAAGTTGAGGGTTTACCTTACTGGCTTTACAAATCAATAACAAATCATTAATTCCATCATGTTAATGCAATTGTAAGACATTAATTTTGGTCAATATGGACACATAAATTAGTTACTAATGACTAATGAAGGTAACACTACCTAATATGGATTTTTTAATTCTTTTGAGTGTTTTATAATGACTTGGATACATATTTTTTGATCTTATGTAAGAGAATGCAATAAAAACAGTTCAAAAATATATAATACTTGAAAAAATGAAATCTATTTTTAGTTATGTTATAAGTGAGCATGAACCTTTTTAGAAGATATTTTTAATAGGGATTCTGTAATGATCTACACTAAAATGTTAAGAGTAGAAATCTTTGGGTGGAGAAATTACTGTAGAGATGATTTAAAATGTATTCTCAATAAAAATAGATACAGAGACAAAGAAACACTGAACAGACCATCCAACCTCAGAGAGAAGGCAGGGGAAGGGGGTGGGGGAAGAGATCAAAGGACTTGTATGCATGCATGTTTACCAATGGACTCGGACACTGGGGTGGTGGGGGCTTGTCCTGGGGGGCGGGAGTGGCGGGGGGGGGGTGTCAATTGGGGAAAAAGGAGATGTATGTAATACTTTAAACAATAAAAAAAAAATGAAAAAAAATAAACCTTCCGTTTGTATCACTGAAAAAAAATGTATTCTCTATCACTTTTGGTCTTGACTTTTAAAATTTAATACACTGAATGTGCATTACTTCATAATCATATAAATGTTGAGGCTATTCTCATTTTGAAGAAAAAATATAATATTAATGTGTTTTGAAACCAATTATACCCTTCCAACCCCAAAGAAATGACTGTTTTCTTACAGCGATGGGAGGTTTGGCTTTTTGTGCCCAGTCCCTCAGAGGAAGTGGTCCTTAAGAAGCCCAGTGAAATCAGTGGTTTGCGGTAAGCAATCCCTATGGATCGTAACTTAGAGCTCAGTTTCCAGGTACCCACTGATTAATATTCCAGGCCCCAAGGCTGTAAGTTGCTGTTATGTGCAGCAACTCCTACCTCTGTTCGGGTATGCTATAACTCTACATATGATAGTCTGGGAGGTACACCAATGTTTTCCTGAAGGTTTTGCTCATTTTGGGGAGGTCTGTACTCAGTGATAGCAAGATTAGTGAACATTTTTAAAGTTTATTTCAGGAAACACTTAAGCACAAATAGTACATTCAGCCCTGAAAAAATATTAGTACAGTGTCCTGAAGCCAGAATTAGGTTAATTTGGTTTATATAATTTTATCTTACATGGATGGTCTGCATGCCAATTACATGTAAAATGGAAAAAGGTCCATCCCGATGCAAAAGGTTATAGTACTTCAAAGATTATTTTAATGTTGTGTGTGATTCCAGGGCTGCGTTTAATGTTGCATTGCATATGTTGGGCAATGCTCGTGAGGATGCATGCAGCAATCTTGAATGCGCTTCATAGCAGAGATACACAAAACCACATATTCCCAGTGTGTGTGCTGAAGCAGATGCTTCCGCTCAGGAGTAATGTCAATGCTTCACCATACCTTTCCACAAAGGAAACTTGGTCATGTGTTTCTGTTTGTAAATCACTGAAGTGAGAAAGAAAGATGGGATGAGGGGTCTCCCCTACAGTCTGACGGCCAGCCTAATACCACCAGCAGTTCCAATGCTCCCGCTATGCTTTTCTAGATTGACACCTACGTGCCTATGCCAGGGATTGGCCCAACAACTCTTAATGTAGTTGGTTTCCTTTGAAATTATTTTCCAGGAAATAGTAAAAGACAGGTTTCCTAATTCCTTTGTTAACCGAGTATCAATTTCATTCTGAATCCTGAAAGCTGACAGACCTACAGAGAAGGAATTATTTCAATTGTAATTTGTCAAAATACAGACGCAAAGAAACCCTCCTAGATGCTGTTGTAAATGAAATCTAGGAGCCTTTGAAAATTCTAGCAGTGTTATGTGCTCTGCCCTGAGCTCATACATTTATTTCAGGAATGCAAAGTTTAATATTATGAAATGTTTTGCTCTAGAAAATGAATTATTTGTAGCTATAAGATTGTTTACCTTGAAAACCCAAAGGAATCTACTGAAAAATAATGAAATGCTAGAAGGAGAATACTTAAAAATTATATATCTTTTCTATATTCTATCAATAATTCATAGGAAATATATTACAGAAAATATTCCATTACATTACTAAAACAACTTCAAGTGAACAGTGATGCAGGTGAAGAATATATCAAAAGTTTAATGAGACATAAAAGAAAACATAAACAAACAGAAAGACATACCGTGTCAAATCCCCCCAAACTAATTAAAGTGCTATTACAGTGGTAATCCCAGCAGGAGTTGGGAGGAACTTAACAAAGAAATTCTAAAATACATCTTTAAGAGTAAATGTAAGAAAAAAAATCAAGACCATCTGTGAAGGGAAAAAAAAGTAGTAATGAGGGGACTTTCAATACCAGACATTTATTCATCAATATGAATTAGATCTACCATCAACCCACTATAGACTCAATTTGTTGGTTGTATAAGCCAAGTACAAGCAGAATCCAATACTGAGAGAGAAAGAATAGGGATGTTCATACTGCAGATTAAAATGCATTTCATAAACTGCTACTGTTCCTTAAAATGTTCATTAAAAAAATAAGGTAGTTTTAAATAAAGCCCAATCCTCTCTAATAAAATGGTAATATGCAAATTAACCATCACTCTGCTACATAAGCCACGCCCACCAGCCAAGCCACACCCACCAGCCAATCAGGGCGAGTATGCAAATTAACCCCAATCCAAGATGGCTACAGCCACAGAAAGCAAGGTTTCCCAGGTAACAGAGTAAGCCAAGCTTTCCATAGCCGTTGCAGGCCTAAGCCTCCACTCAAGCTACAAAGTTTCAATTATAGAAGGTAAACAAATTCAAACAAATGGCGGCAGAATGGAGCTTGAGAGAGCAGGCCAGGGTTGCCGGCGGCAACAGGGGAAGCAAAGCTTTCCGCACACCCCGGCCGGGCTCACCCGCTTAAGGCTACAAAGTTTCAATTGTAGAAGGTGAATTAACTGCCACAGAAATGGCTGCCGGAGCCCCAGGCTTGGCTCCGCTCCAGGCTACAAAGTTTCAATTGTAGAAGGAAAATAAATTCCAGATACCAGGGCCTCCCCTTGGGTTGCCAGGGGGCGTGGCCTGCCTGCAAACCACCACAGGCCCCTCGCTCAGGCCGCCCCACACCCCAAGGGAACCCCCACCCTTATCTGTGACACCCTTCAGGGCAAACCAGCTGGCCCCCACCCCTGTACCAGGCCTCTATCCTATCTAATAAAAGAGTAATATACAGATTGATCATCACTGCAACACACAATATAGCTGCCCCCATGTGGTCAAAGATCCTGCCCCCATGTGGACACAAGATGGCCACCACAAGATGGCCAGCAGGAGAGGGCAGTTGGGAGGCATCCGGCCTGCAAGGGAGGGCAGTTGAGAGGGACCAAGCCTGCAAGGGAGGGCAGTTGAGAGGGACCAGGCTTGCAAGGGAGGGCAGTTGGAGGTGATCAACCCTGCAGGAGAGGGCAGTTAGGGGTGACCAGGCCGACAAAGGAGGGAAGTTGGGGGCAAACAGGCTGGCAGCAGAGTGGTTAGGAGGTGATCAGGCTGGCAGGCAGAAGCGGTTAGGGGCAATCAGGAAGGGAGGCAGGCAAGCAGTTGGGAGCCAGCAGTCCTGGATTGTGAGAGGGATGTCCGACTGCCCGTTTATCCTGGTGGGATCGGGCCTAAACGCGCAGTTGGACATCCCTCCAGGAGTCCCAGATTGGAGAGGGTACAGGCTGGGCTGAGGGACAACCCCCCGCCGTGCACGAATTTCGTGCACCGGGCTTCTAGTGTTATATAAATCCAGTGACCATACATTTTGACGGTGTAATAGTTTTCATTATGTGGGATTAAAATCAAGAGTATATGTTTAAAATGGAGCTATTTATCAAATGGCCAGTAGCGTCTCCAACGGAGAAGTAGGTGGGAATTGGGAGGTGTATATACAAGGTGTCCCAAAAACATGTATGCACATGTTTTTACCAGCTGATGGCTCAATGGGTGGTTCTTTCTTTTCAGCCAGATTAAGCTTTGAACAAAAGGAAATTTATCCTAAAATGCTACTGGAAGTTTAAAAACACAGTTGAAGTACAAACACTGCCTTTATAATTATTCAAAGTGTGTATACATTTCCCTGTGTCCTCCCCGCCCCCAAATGTACTTACACTTTAACAGCTGATAATTCACTTAGCTTTCATTCTTTTTCAGGTTTAACTGTTTGAACAAAGAAAACTTATCCACTGGACTCTTTTATGGGGATACATACAAGATAAATCTTAAGGTACCAAATCAGCAACAGTTGATGAATTGAGGGCGCACAAATACTGAATGAAGTGATTTTAAAAAAATATTTTTTATTGATTTT
This sequence comes from Cnephaeus nilssonii, assembly GCF_951640355.1. Lineage (NCBI taxonomy): Eukaryota > Metazoa > Chordata > Mammalia > Chiroptera > Vespertilionidae > Cnephaeus > Cnephaeus nilssonii. Next base: position 68,316,424 of record NC_137083.1, read on the forward strand.
TTTACAGAGATGAAGGGAGAGGGATAGAGAGTTAGAAACATCGATGAGAGAGAAATATCGATCAGCTGCCTCCTGCACACTCCCTACTGGGGATGTGCCCGCAACCAAAGTACATGCCCTTGACCAGAATCGAACCTGGGACCTTTTAGTCCGAAGGCCGACTCTCTATCCACTGAGCCAAACCGGTTAGGGCTGAAATGATTCTTGATGTTTGTGATTCCATTGCTTCGCGTTATCAGCAGTGCTTGGACCAGAATGGTCACCAGTTTGAAAACAGGCATTGACAAAAAATTTATTCACTTCTATAGATTCTTTTAACTTTTGAAAATGAACTGTATGTTAATAAACACTGACTTTATAATCATTCAAAATGTGCACACATTTTTGGGGGGACACCCTGTAGTGTAAGGACAGGATTTTTGATTTTGTTTTTATTGTATATACTAATTTTAAAATTTTCAGAGTTAGCAAGAATTCATGTAATCCCTTATAATAAAGAAAGAGTAGAAGAGAAGCAAGATGATGCTGTGTCTTAAAACGTTAAAATTTAATGGTATCATTTTCCAGATAATATCCATGCTTTAATCTCCAGAGTTCTCTGCATTGGGAAACACATGGAGAAATTCAGACATGGTCCGTACCCCTAAGGGGACTATATAAAGACACATGTCTGAGATACTCGAAGTAAGAACTAGAATGAAATGACTTCAATGACATTGTCTGAGACTCGCTCCCAAGGTCAGGCACAGGGCTGTTTCCATGCGATGAATAGTTCCTTCGCACATGAAAAAGACTTTGTGCTGATTTATGACAGGCACGATAATCTCCTCACATGGCTATTAGCTCTTTGAACTTATTTGTAAAACTCAGTGTCCAGCATTGGTGCCACACGGCTATATCTGAGTTTCAGAATATTACCTTATTTTAGAGGCTCTAAAGTGGAGGAGAAGGAGGAAGCTGTACTTTTAGGGCTTGGAAAAGTTATGCCAGTGGAAAGTGTTTGATACCTGGACAATAGAGAGCTGCTTGCTTCTCTCCTTTGATCTCATGGGTGGAAATGTGCCCATTTGGGCCCTTCCCCAAATCAGAGGACCATTTGGGATTATTAAAGTCCAACTAAAGTGTCAACTAGAATGTGGCTTTGAAAGAGAGCTGTTAGTAATACAAATGTGAGTTTACCTCTGGTGCAAAATAATAATAATATGAAAAAGGAGCCATCAGAAAGCAGCAGTGAGAGATTTAGGCCTTGAACCAGAGACAAAAGACTCTAGATGTTTGTTTACAGTGGTCACCTCAATCAGAGACAAATTCTAATAGTTTGACACTTCCAAACGCCTCTCTAAATTTGGGTTCTTACAACTTCACCACTGAGAAAGAGTCATGCCTACCTAATAGGATAAGGAAATACTGCGTATGATTAATTAGATGTACACTAGAGGCCCGGTGCATGAAAATTCATGCACTGGAGCAAGGGGGTCCCTCAGCCTGGCCTGCCCCCTCTCACAGGGGAAAGTGACACTCCATCATACCTCTGCTGCTGCCACTGCTGGCAGCGCAAGCCTCAGGTGGCCCTGGTTACCTGAGCCTCGGTCAGCCCTGGGTGGCTGGGCAGCCGACATCCAAGGCTTGTCTGCACCTCAGGCCAGCCCTGGGCGGCTGAAGGGCTGAGGGAACTGGGGGTCTCCTGAGGCAGGTGCGTGGAGTGGCCAGACCCTCCTGGGGGTGGGTCCAGCCGTGCCTTGCGCCTGCTGCCCCGGTGGGGCTGAGGGGACTGGGCGCCGCCATCTTGTGGCTGTGGGCACCGCCATCTTTGAGGGTGTGGCAGTCAATTAGCATGTTCCCTCTTTATTAGATAGGATATGGGATTTGGAAATGTTTACATTATTTTAATTAGTGTTAAATGACATTATTTTGCCACTTAAAACAATCCATAGTAACCTCTTGTCTTTAGTTTTTTGTTGTTGGTTTTTTTTTTTTTTCTTTTTGAATTTACTGTGTCAAATTATACTTAAAATTAGGGAGAGATAGTGAAGGCCAGTTGTTCTCCAGAAAGTGTGATAAACTCTTAGGTCAGCACCATTTTATAATAACAAGTATGGGTGCAATAATAAAATATTTCTCACAGCAATGTTCAAGTTCCGATTGTTTCATGTGGAAATAGACTTTCAAGGGAAGAAGACAGCATTTCAAAACAGTGATATATTTTAATATATTAGTTATAGAAACTTAGAAAAGAGTAATTTTGGAGCTGAAATCAGGTTATGTAAATGTAAGATATTACAGGATATGTAGATGATCAAATTTTTCTATGACTCAGTGTAATAAGAATTGAAATTCTGTGATTTTGGATATAGAAGTAAATTTTATATTTTCATAGGTTTCTTATATGCTAAAGATCTCCCAGTTTATGGTGGTAGCTATTTCCACATCTCTACATAATTAAGGACTTGGGGACACAGACCTTTTAGAAGGCATACAAATGGCCACAATTCAACTTGACTGGTTTTGTCCAATGGCTATTGTAAGACTTCTGAAACAAAAGAAAAACTGTAATAAACTACACAACAAAAGTAACCTTGCAACTTTTACTGCTAGAGGCATGTAACATCAACTTTCAAAATGGATTTCACGTACATACTCATCAGAATGAACGTATGACCATGTCAAGTAATTGCTGCACTGCAATAACTTTGAATTTTCAAAAAGCCAGTGCAGACACGGGAAGCTCGGTGAGCTGGAAAAGTGTCAGGCAGATTACAGGCAAATACCTTTGCTAAAACTGATCTTGACCTGAATAACACCCAAGGAACTTCTGATGTGGTTCCAGAGCCACAGAACAAAATAGGAAACAATGTTCCGCGGTGCAAATGTTCCAAAATCTTTCTAGACGGGATTAGGGGAGATGTTCTGATTACAGGCATGTTTCACAATCCCGAGTGGGATCCGAAGAGGAATGAGGGTTATGGCTTCCTAAGGTTGGAAAACATGACATTGACCAGGCAGAATGGTAATGCAGACTTTTCAGATAAATGTCTATAATTGAAGTCCTCTGTACTTGGTGTAGTCATTCTGCAGGCAGGATATTCCATCTAAGATCCAGTCACAAACTTATGGCCAGTTCAAAGAGTAGCCTAAGAATTCACAGAAATGGAGTAAAAAAATAAAAGGATGAGCAATAGCTAGAAGCCCGTCCTTGTCATTCATAATTCCATTTCATGAAATCATGAAATTTTTTTAAGATAAAGAATTCATTCATTTCACCACCCCCCAAATATTTAATTAAGTATGGCCACATGAAATAAGCTATGCTCTGACTGAAGGGAGTCCAACTCGGAATGGGTCAAAGATGCTGAGGATTAGAGGGAAGGACAAAAGTTTTCTTTAGGAATGATGTTTTTTTTTGTTCTTGTTCTTGGTATTTCCAGATTTGCACCCTCCCTCCAAATCTCCAAGTCTTCTTACTCTGGCAGCTGAGCCCTTTTAAATCCTGTCTCTAGACACACCTCAGTTCCCAGGTCTGGGAACAAATTCTGCTCTGACGTGGGGAGGTTGATTATAAGGAGCTACAAACCAGCAGTTTACTGATTTAGTGTTAAACTGCTGGTTCTACCTTGTACTCCTATGCAGTTCCCCAGAAAGGAACGCCCCTGTTTTAAACTCATTTTCCTAAGTGGCTGAATATTAATATCAGTGAATTCTTAATACTATTTGGATGGCCTTCAGTAGTCTGATGGATCCTAAGCTAAGTTGCTACCCTGCTCTATTTAGATGTTGCGTCTTGGGTCTTGGAATCAATTTGATCTGAACTCACAGGTATTTGTTTCCATCTATCTCTCTTAACCTTAGACTTTTTATCGAAGAATGTGGCACTAACATGTGACTTAGAAACAGTGTGTGTGGGCCCATGTTTGCAACTGCTGGCTTCACTGTAGGGCTCTGCTCAGCCCTACTCTGGTGCCTCCTGTCTGAGGTGGCATGTGCCTGTCCGCCAGTATTCTAGGGGTTTGGGAAGAAGTTGAGGGGTTCCGCCCTTCCAGTGCCAACTTTCATTTTCATCTTTCTGCTTCCAGCCTCCAGATTCATGTGTCTTTACTCTACCTGTGTTTCGGAGCCCAGACTCTGCTGTTCAATTTTAAAGGAAATGATGTGTACGGATGTAGGTTCTTGACTGCACGGGTGGGGTGAGGGGTGAGGGGTCCACCAATTTTGCATACAGACTTTTAACCTGTTCTTTGCCGACCTGGGCCTCACCCCTGCCTGCCTTCCTCAGGGCGGGGCTCCTTCAGGTCTAGCCATTCAGAGCATCTGTGTTGCATCTCTCACTGGTGTTTCTTCTCTCAAGACCCTTTGCAGGATAACTTCCTTCGCAGGCTAAGTCAAACTTCCTAAATTGAACTTGGATTTTTTATCTGTTATGAGTTATTTCTTAGGATGTCTTTTTTGGGGGTGTGTGTTGAATATCTTTATGTTTTTAGAAGCCTTTTGGTGGAGTTTCAAGTAGAAGAAAAGATAAATGCTTGTGGCCAATCTGTATACTCCACGCACGATTAGACCTTATCCTTTATGCTAGTTTCCCCAAAGTATGTTTAGTGAAGTGTTAATAGTTATTTAAAAAAAAGGAAAGTGGTTCTGTGGTCAAAGAAGTTTGGGAAAAACTGAGCTAAACAGTTTCTTTGCTGTAGGGCTTCTGGGATCATTTAATATACTAATATTATTTGAGAATCCTTTAAGTGGAGGCAAATACAGTATTTCCTAAACCACAGGTCCTGTTTTCACCAGGCTTGAACATTAAAACATAAAGTGGGAAATGTACTCAAACCCCCCAGAAATGAGGGTTTATTTCAAAGAATATGAAATAGTGCTGGGTCAACATCTTTTTCTTAGGCATACTAACTCTAAGTTCCAGTACTGCTGCGGCTGGCAAGTGTAGCTGCCTCATGGAGTCATCATACTCATTCAGTACAGAGTGATGGACTCTCTCTTTGTTCATCCTCCACTTAATTATCCATCTTACGGAAGAGACCCTGATATAATTGGTCTTACCACCACTCAATACAGGATGCTCCCAAGTTTAGGTGGAACCCTTAAACTTCTTCCCAAACCCCTTAGAATACTGTCAGGCAGGCACTTGCCACCTCTGACAGGATTTAAAACAGGATTTTTGTAGCAAATCATTTCAGAAAACACTGGACTCCTTTATGGCTAATGAATTCATCCTCACCAGGCACTGATCTCTAATCATCACCCCACATAACAGGCTAAGATTCACTTGCAGATGATGGAATGAGCACTAATTATTTTATTTAAAAACACACAAAGCTGTCTAGAATCACTTTCCCATTAAAAGGGGAGGAGGAATGTTAGGCAGTGAAAACTTCTGTAACGCCTCTACTTACAGAGCCATTAAAAGATTTTAAATGATAACATCGGATTTGAAGTGTTGAAATACTATCCCGGTAGGGCATGAAGGATAAGTTCCAGTAGTGGAAAGGGAAGGTTCCAGGGAAGAAGAGACCCTCCAGCTCACCTTGTTCATTAATCAACATCCTGCCAGCTATTCACCAGTGTCCTTGACCTGGTCCTCTCCTATGTATTCAGGGCCCTTGTTCCAACAGCCCTACTCCCTCCTATAGTCTTAATATTTCCTTACTATTGACAATGCCTCCTCTGCCCATGAACTGCCTCTAGACCATTTTCTGTTCCAATATCTTTCCCTATTTCTTATTTATTACTTATTGACAGGCTTTACCAGCTCCCTTTTCTCATTCCTGATACCTCGTTAGCCTATTGTAGTCTAATTTCTGCCCACAATATTTTACCAAAACTACTCTTCATTTGATCAGAAAGGACCTTCTCAATGCCAAAATCAATGACTAGTTAAAAATTCCATCTTGCCGAAACCGGTCTGGCTCAGTGGATAGAGCGTCGGCCTGCGGGCTCAAGGGTCCCAGGTTCGATTCCGGTCAAGGGCATGTACCTTGGTTGTGGGCACATCCCCAGTAGGGGGTGTGCAAGAGGCAGCTGATCGATGTTTCTCTGTCATCAATGTTTCTAACTCTCTATCCCCCTCTCTTCCTCTCTGTAAAAAATCAATAAAATATATTTAGAAAAAAAAAAATTCCATCTTAATAGACCCTATCTATTCCATGAGACAACATCATCCCTATTTCAACCTCACAAATGTTCACTTTTGAGCTTTCCATGTCACCACACTCTACTAGAGTTTCCTTGAACGTTCATTGTCTAAATCCAAATGCTCTTATTTCACCAAACTGCTTAAATGTCGGCATTTCCAAAAGGTTCTTCCTCAGCTCTTCTTATGCTACTCTCTTTCTCTGCTTGATCTATTTTTATCTCTGGCCTCACCCTGTCTCTCAGGCTTCAGACTTGTATATCCAACTGCCTGTGAGAGATCTCACCTGGATGTCCCACAGGCATCTCCAACACAACATGTTCAAACCTGAATCCATCATCTTTTCCCGAAGCTGGTACCTCCCCAGTTATTTTCTCTCTATTGCCCGTGGAGTTCGCTAATCCATCACCTAAGGAGGGAATTATCTTGTATTTTTTTGGAGCCCTCATGCCACAGATAAGATCTAGGGCTTGTATTTATCTGTTTCTCCCTTATGTTTGCTGTCTCTGTTCTTATTTGGGTGAGCTTTTATCACCTCTCACCTGACTTTTGAAAAAAGTCTCCTAACTTCTCTCCCTGTCTGAGCCCTCTTCAGATTTTCCCTCCTCACTGTTATCAGATTTGAAACAAAGACATGGCTATCTCACTACTCTCTAAAACCTTTCATTGGCTCTCTATCACCTACAGGATAAAGTCTAACCTCTTACCATCATCGGACCCTAGTTCACTTTTCCCAATCCCCTTTCATAATTGACTAGAGGCCCAGTGCATGAATTCATGCATGGGTGGGGTCCAGCACCCGCCCAGATAGGGGCCGATCTGGCTGGGCCGGCTGGGGGGAGGATCCAAGGGCGGTTGGGGGGCCGGCCCCACCCACTGGTTGAACTCTGGTCTAAGGAACAATTTGCATATTACCCTTTAATTATATAGGATGTTCTACAATATACAGGATTACTTGTGATTCCCTGAGAACATCAGGCTATTTCAAAGCTACTTTGGTTCACAATGTCCCATAGGATTGGAATGGCCTACTTTGACCATCACCCTGTTACCTTGACTACGGTCTACTCATTCTTTAACAATCGACTTGGAAAATTTTCAAGGAGAGTTTCACTCAGTCCTCAGATTGGGTTATTCTTTTTTTTTTTTTTTTAAATATATTTTATTGATTTTTTACAGAGAGGAAGAGAGAGGGATAGAGCGTTAGAAACATTGATGAGAGAGAAACATCGATCAGCTGCCTCTTGCACACCCCCTACTGGGGATGTGCCCGCAACCAAGGTACATGCCCTTGACCAGAATCGAACCTGGGACCCTTGAGTCCGCAGGCCGACGCTCTATCCACTGAGCCAAACCGGTTTCGGCAGATTGGGTTATTCTTGATGTTATTACAATATCCTACTTATATCTCTAACATGCCATTTTACATGTTTCATAATATGGGGTTTTCTGCCTGACCCTCCAACTACACTATCTCAAGGGAAGAGAGTATGTCTTATTTATTTTTGCACCACTACTATTTAGCTCAAGAACTGGACACACAAAATAAGCATGGGATAATAAAGTAAAAGAATAAACAAGGTCAAGGCAGTTGGAACAGAGTGTAGGAAAAAATACTTGGAAAAATATTTAGGAGGTAAAAAGCACTTGGTAAGTAGCTGGTTGGAGGTTGTTAGGGGGATGGAGAAAGAGAAGGAGGAATGAAGGATGAGTCTGGTTTGTAAATGACAGCACAACAGAATAAATTAGAATATTAATTCTTTCTTTGGGGACATGTTTAGTTTGAGATGCTAATGGGAATTTCTCCTGGCTCAGTTTATAGCAGTTAATACGATGTTTACACAGACACCAAAAAAGATGATGAATTAAATTGTCATTACAGTGTACGAATTTATTAAAAATAGCCATGCTGTAGTTAAAGTCTGGCATCTGCTATATAAATAAGATAACTCTATCTGGATCAGTTGTTCTTTTTTCTCTAAAAGTCATTATTTCAGTATTTTTTAGATAGATAAATTTAAAGGCTTTTTCTTCATTATGTTTATGACAAACTTTTAAAGTCTGAAGTACAAAGAGAAAAGCTTTAGGCCCATAATACAGAAAGAAAACATTTCTAGGCCAGATAAGCTTTTGTTTACTTACTAGTAATTAAGATTAAATAATGATGCCCAGCCGGCTTGGCTAAGTGGTTGGGCATCGACCTATGAACCAGGAGGTCATGGTTTCATTCCCGGTCAGGGCATATGCCCAGGTTCCAGGCTCAATCCCCAGTAGGGAGTGTGCAGGAGGCAGCCAATCAGTGATTCTCTCTCATTATTGATGTTTCTCTCTCTCCCTTCCTCTCTGAAATCAATAAAGATATATATATATATATATATATACATATATATATATATATATTAAATATTAAATAATGAGTATAAAATAAAGATTAAATAATGATGAAAAATTATCTCTGACAAAGAACTGAAAACCTCTTCTTCTTTCCATGGTGCCAGAATCAAAGGCAATCTGCAGGTGTGAGAGCTGGGAGTGATGCCAGAGGGTTTGTTTTGTTTTGATTTTTTTTTTTTTTTTTTTTGCTGAGTCAAAAGCTGTAGCTCTATCTGCCAGAAAACAGAGATATCATATAAACTCTATACAACTGAAATATGACCAGTGATTTTCAACCAGCATGCCACAAGAAATTTCAAAGCATGCAATACCTTATTATTTAGTCAGGGGCACTGACTTCTTTTCTCTTAGATTGTCAATTGAAAAATAACAATAGCCAGCACAATGAATCAAAATTATACACATTATTTTGTCATATCAGCAAAAAAAAAATGTATTTTTGGTGTGCCGCAGAATTTCAGTAATTAATTTATGTGTGCCACGAGATGAAAAAGTTTGGGAAAATTGCTGGATTAGACTAATTAATAATCCTATATAATAAAAGCCTAACATGCTAAGTGTCTGGTCAACTGGTCGGCCGTTCAACCAATCAAAGCGTAATATGCTAATGATATGCTAAGGCCACTCAACCGCTTGCTATGATGTGCACTGACCACCAGGGGGCAGACACTCCGACCAGTAGGTTAGCTTGCTGCTGGTGTCTGGCCAATCAGGACTGAGCAAGACAGGCCAGACACATGCTGGAGCCCTCCTGCAGTCCCTTCCCTGCTGGCCAACCTACCTTGTCCCTGACCCCAATCGTGCACCAGTGGGGTCCCTCAGCCTGGCCTGCACCCTCTCACAATTCAGGACCCCTCGGGAGATGTTGGAGAGCTGGTTTCAGCCCGATCCTGCAGGCCAGGCTGAGGGAACCCCACTGGAGCACAAATTCGTGCACTGGGCCTCTAGTCACATAATAATTAGTTGCGGATTTTCCCCTTCTGCAGCTAAATTTGGGCTGATAATAGTTTTGTATCCTTTCCAGGTTTTGTCTTGTTGACAGTAGATATTTGCCACATAACTAAAGGCCATCCAAAACCACTGTTGGGCAAGAGCTACCTGGATCCTGTTTGTTGCCCTGCATAAACATTGAGAAAACAAAATTCCATCTCTACCCATGAAGAGATATACCTGCTTTTCTCATTTGCGGGACCATGTTAGTCAAAACTGATGCACACCAGTTGGGAAATTGTTTATAGATGTGTGGTGGCAATGTATTCTCTTTTGGTGCCTTGACAGATGAAAGAGATGCCCAGACCCTTTAATCTCACCCATAGCAACAAGAGACCACTGGAGTAGTCTTGTTATGTCTATGCTCGAATTCTCACCACAAATCAAAGAGGTCACATTCACATTTTGCTGTGAAGGTTATACCAATCCTTCTCAGGTGTCTGTGAATTGATTGTGAGAATGTTTTAATTAAACACCAGCAGATACAAGGCTCTCAAACTGAAATTCTTTGGGGTTTCTTACAGCTGATTTTAATTCTTTTGATTACTATATGACAACTTTCTTTGCCAGCTCATTAGATGAGCACAGAGGAAAAAATGGTTGTTATTAATAAATTTCTACCCTTTAACACATTTTGCATGAGACCAATAACCTACTGTTTTCTGGCTTGTTACATTTATCATCACACCATTCTTTGCAAGAAGCTTTAGAATTTTATTAATTGTTTATAATAAGCTAACAGTGATTTAAGATGTTGGGTGACGGTTTAGAAAGATTATAAAACATCTGTGTCAGCACTAGCAACTTCCTGAAGTATAAGTGGTACAAATTGTTCAAAAGTTAAGCAACAAGTATGCCCAAGTGATGAAAGAGCTTTGAGACTTTGTGATGAAGGGAGTCATTTGAGAAAGACAATCATATCAGGTCTGTGTGGTAACTAGAAAAGCAAATGCTCTTAGAAGTATTTCTTCTCAAACATGGAAACTTCGGAATGGATAACATGCTCCAGAATCAACTGAGATAATTTGGGGCATACCTAGATAGCCTGCTTCGAAGACAGCATACATGAAAAATAGGGTTTAAGAAAAAAGAATTTGTACGTGATATCTGAACACAAAAACATCATAAAATCAGATAAGTTAAATAATTTTACCTGGCATGCTTAAGTCATTGTTATGCAATTAATAATGGTGTTTTAGTAATGATTACAAGCCAATTTTCTAGCTCTGATGGTTCAGAGAGTCTTTTTTGTACTTCTCTAATTCCATGACTATTAGTATCAACCTCTTGTTGCTGTAGCAGGAGATACATGTAATGCAATCATGTGGGAAGGGCATGATTTTAATTAGAACCATGCTAGAAATCATTCGGGGGGGGGGGGACTTCTTTTTAGAAGCATAAGGCTGAAAAAGGAAAAACAGGTATCCTCACCCCAAATACTAATTGAAGGCATATTATACAAAAATAAATGAATCTCTCCTAAAAGAGACAAAAAAAACCCCACAAAAACAACAACAACACACACACACAAAAAACAACCCCAAAATTATCTGTGTATCATCTTTCAAAGTCCCCATTTTCTGCAAGTTTGGCAACTATTGGCTTGTTTTTGTCACCAACTCTGATACCGGGCTGTCTCCGATACAAGTTCATTGTTTCTTCTTCTTTCAGGCTGCCTGCTCTTGTATTTCTAAGTCTTGACATTTTGCAAATTAGGATAGGCACCCAAAGAGTGTTATATTTTCTTACGGAAGAAATGAGTAGACACACAGTGTCCTACAGCTTAAAATCTGGTCTGCATCCACATGGCCAAGCTCCATGTTGCTAGATAAAAACTCAAAATGATTTCTATTGTGGGTGCAGGAGCTCATTTCTCTGAGATGCAGTTCCATTTGTCATATGAAAATATAACATGAACCCATTAATAGAGCATACAATGCCGTGTCAATAACTTTTGGGTATTCATAAAACCTGAGGACCAGGATAGATTCTGACAGTCATCTTATGGCTGAAAGATAGGATCAGAAGAAACCTTTAATTATCATCTCACTAGTCAACTCACTAATGACTGCATTCTGGTTTACAAAGGAGGCCATGCAAGAAAAAACAACAACCCACGAGTGAATCAATATCTGACAGGATGGTCAAATGAGAAACTCTCCTTCACAGTTTCAGCGGAAGCTCCTGAGACCCAGAGCGAACAACAGTAGCCACGTAACTTCACATTCCAAAGCAATGTCTGGACAATATATGCAAAACATGCAAAAGTGTGGACAGCATCTGGTTTCATAAACACTTGTTTCATGAAAAGAACTGGGAAATGAAGATGAAGAGTGAGAAACTCTATGTGAGAAGTTTTCCAAATACTTTGTGGTCTTCTTCCCTCTGGGGAGCTCCTCCAGCCTTGCTCTAAGCTAAGTGAGATGGGGTGTCAAGAGATCAACTTGGAGAGATGGACATGTTGGGGATTGGAGTGCATTAGAACTGGGATAAGACACTGGCTAAAGTTCAGCTTCCCTGTAGCAGAGAAAGTGAGAGAGGAAGAGTGGAAGTGAAAGTGAGAGCAAGAAAGAGCGAGAAACAGAGAGAGGGCTGACCTGGAGCTAACTATATTTCTAACAACAGCTGAGCAAGGATGCATGGGTGTTTCTTGTGGACCAAATCTGGGCAACTGAATATAGCGAGCCCAGTGCCATTTTGAATATCTTCCAAGAGGATGCCTAGAGGGGCAATGTGAACCCCCTCCGCCCCCCCGCCAACAGAACGATGGGCAATTGGAAGTCAAAGAGCCAAGGCAGGAATGCAGCAGTGAGTGGGATTGGCCTTTACCCAGGAAGTTATCTCTGGGGGGCCCAGTAGGAGCTGTCTTCAAGAAAGTGCACCAAAGCACCCTAAAAAGGAATTAGCATTCTATCCCCAGAGAGCACATTGATGATTATGCTTATGCTAGTCAAGTAAGACTTCTGTTGCCCTTAATATGTCCTCCCTAACCTGACCCAGTGAAGAGGGGTGGGAGAAGAAGAGTAGGGAAATAGGAAAGAAGTCCCTGGCTCCCTCTCCCCTATTTCAGGCTTTCAAGATGAGGCAGGTCTAAGCTGGGGGAAGGAAATCATGTTACGTGGGCATAAACACAGGCCTGGGCAATTTTAGTATTGAAGTGATATTCTTTTGTGCCTGAAAATGATGGGGGTCCTTTGGTTATCTGAAAGTGGTTTTCAAGTTATGGGATTTACCAAGAATTTATTCAAGAGGTAGGGAGGTAATAATCCATAGGGGGATTTGAAAGGACAAGGGGAAAAGGATAAAATTATTTTCTATTATCACCGTGTCAGCTAAGCCTATTTAATTACTTATTACAAATAACATAATTTTCACCACTGGGGGGAAAATTAGTCAAAAGATAGGCCCTCTTGTGCATTGACTACTCAAAGGAGGAAGATCATTCGTTAGTTATCATATTAAATACTCTGGATCCTCAAGCTGCCTCCAGATCCAAGGAATCTGCCACATTTTGGGTCACCATTCCTCAGGGAAGGCTCAGCGTCTTTTAGACAGGCAGGTGCTCTCCAGGTTGCCATCTCCTTGCATTGACCTGAGATGCCAGTTTCCAAGTATCTATGCAAACACAATTTTTTAAAAACACCTCATTTTGCAGAGCCTTGGGTTGTGATTACCACATGCTTCAGCTGAGTGATGAACAAATCATCTCATCTCCTCCTGACATAGTTTTTAATGTAAAATAAGACTGACGATGCTATTAAAAACACAATGAAAAATTAAAATAAATCAAAAGCTAAAAAAGTCAGAGAGCCAGAATAAATACCTCATGGAAATGGCACCCACAGGCTCCCTGCAGAAACTCTTTGTAGCGCCCCATGGTTATAGTGAAGGTGTCAACCACTTCGTAGCCATACTTTTTGGCAGTGTCCAGAATAATCACATTTTCTTTCCATAAGTTCTGAAGTTCCCTCTGTATTGCAAAGCAGAAGAATGAGAATTTTTATTAAGAGCATTGTTTACGATTTACTAAATCAGACAGAAATTGTGTAAAGGGCATCTTTTCTACAGATTGGTCTTATTTTGAGATAATTAATTTTACCTATATTTCTTAAATAAAGAGGTGTTCTAATTTTTTATTCAAAATATAAGTGTAAACACCTGTGTATGTATAAAACAGCAATACATAAATATGTACAGTGACATACAGTTTAGAACTTTCCCTACCATAAAAACTCGTTCGGGTTTTTTGTTTTGTTTTGTTTTGCCCATAAAGATCCTTTGAAGTCTCTAAAATTCTCCATTTAAAAGCCAAGATTTGAAATCACAAATGTTATCCCCATCTATTTGGATTTTTATTCATTTGAATATTAATTAGTATATGTTTTGTGCTTAGCTCTGTGCTGAGGGACAGGAATACAAGAATTAGTAAATCATGGGCCCTGATCTTAAGACATTACATTCTAATAGGGGAAAGACATGCATACATTTACTAAGTCTTTCATTGCAGGCAAACCCACCAGGCTCTGGCTAGTAGGGAAAAGGGAATAGCTCTGCCAGGTGCAAGGGGACAGCTGGACAGAGAGGCTTGGAGAGGTGACTCCTGAGCAGAGTCAGGACTGCCAGTGGGGGGTGGAGAGGGAGGGGAGGAATGTGCTTCTAGGAGCAGCAGAAGTGAGTCCTGCTGCTTCTGGGTCATATCCCTCCCCCTCTCCCTCCTTCCGTCCCATGTCTAAGGCTGGAGTTCTAGTTCAGGTCTACTGTCAAGAGGAGGAACTCCTCCTCTACCCTAGCTCAGGATTCCTCATCGGCTTGGCCAACATTTTCTCAGACTGACCTGTCGTCTGAGTCTCTTCCTCCTTCTTCCACACCCTTCATGTCAGACTCATTACACCCAAACACAGGTCCCAATACATAGTGGACTACAAAACATTTGGTGCAAGATTGAGTGGTATGCATTGGGTGCTGTTGTCTGAAAGTCTTCCTGCCTACTCCTCTTCCCTTTATTCTTCCCAGGCGCTCTCCCTCTAACCCCCCTTCTTCTGCTCACCCCATCTTAGTGTCTGTTTCTTGGCAAACCCATTCTGACAAAGAGAGGGAATTGCACTCTCTCTGACTTTTCTAAAGAACAAAAATTATTTTCATTCTCCGTGTAAAAATGCAAATTGCTTGCTTTAGTTAATCCAACCGCAAAGTAAAAGCAGTACAAATACGTCTAATTTTCTATCTCCACTGTGCTCACATAATTATTTTTATGTGACATTCAAAGAAGAGTGTTTCCCCCAAAAGAAAGATCATGAATAGCAAAGGTTCATAAAGAAGAAATATGAAGGAAAGGAGACAGATGTGAATTTTGTCTGTGCTGTCACATGAAAAATGATCCTCGGGCTTTTTCTTGTCTAGTACAAGCATTTTCTCAACTCTAATATGTCTAATTATGAAGGATACATGGAACTTTAGAGCAAGCAGTGTCTAGAGAAAGGTCGGTTCTCTGGGAAATAGACAATTAGATGGAAATTTGCATGCAGGAGACTAACAGGGATCAACACCTATAGAAGAGTGATGTGGTTGAAACAGAGGCTTTGTGGATCCCACTAGGGCAGTGGTTCTCAACCTTCCTAATGCCGCGACCCTTTAATATAGTTCCTCATGTTGTGGTGACCCCCAACCATAAAATTATTTTCGTTGCTACTTCATAACTGTAATTTTGCTACTGTTATGAATCGTAATGTAAATACCTGTGTTTTCCGACGGTCTTAGGCGACCCTGCTAGCAGTTCTCAACCTGTGGGTCAAGACCGTCGGAAAACACAGATATTTACACAATGAAATTTCCTCTACAGAGGAAAGCAGAGGCCCAATCCTGAAAAGCCATGCAAGCATATGATGAGGAGTTCAAATTTATTTTCTGCTTCCATTGCTATTATCTCTTTCATTCTATTGTTTCCCCCACCTTTTGTCTTTCCTTTCCTTTTGTCTTTACTCAGTTTTAAAGGACTGATAAACACCATCAAAGCCGAGGGGGAGGCATAATGTTTAACACGATGTCTGGTACATAGTAAGTGCTGAAGAAATGTTTGCTGTCTGCCAAGATGAACTGATTCTAACTTAACAAACTAAATATAAGCAGCAGCAACAGAACTCCAGTTGCTGTTAAGAGCTGCAGTCAAAGAAGCAAAATAGAGCTACCAGAGTCCTCAATAAGGAGTTGCAATATTGACCTATAGTTTTCAGATAACAGTAAAGGAGATTCCACTCATAACCTATCGCACAAATTATCAAAGGATCCCTCTTCTAATCCTCAACAGTCTAAAACTCTTCAGCTACCCCAGATACTAAATATCTCAACCCCTTAGCCCATCCTAACTCCAAGGAGATGAATTTGGAGGCTCTACTTGGGCCACTTTCTACCAGTTCTCCTGCTTTGGTATCACAGAACTGGCATCTATGCAGGCATAGTTTCAAGAAAGGGGCGGGGGGTTGTGTAATATGTGCTGGGGAAAGCTAGGAGCACTCACCATTGACACAAAAGTAAATCTCACTCGGCTTATGTATTTAATGGACAGCTTACTGTCTCCCCAATTCCCCGTGCTCCTAACCTCCCCAGAGCAATCACACACAAACCCCACTGCCAAGAATTCTCCTGGCTTGAACAAGAACAGCTGGTTCCTTTACCTACAGATGTCTTTCTGTTCTTTTCTGAGACTTCAATTCAGTGTTGAGACTAATTTACTACATTCTATAAGAACTGGTCAGAGGCCTCTAACTCCTTTCATTTATGACTCTCTAGCCAGAGTTATACTACTAATGATACTACTTCCAAGATGATTTTTAAAGCAATCAGCCAGACATCATCTTCAAAAAAGCCACCCTTTCCCAAAGTATTCATTGATACTGACAATTTCATGTGTGGTTTCAGCGTGAGCCGCCAAAGGTGTATGAAACGTTAGTAGGGTAAGGAGATACCTAAAGCACAATCTCTCTCATCTACCCTCAGTTCTTACTTTCTCATGGTTTGGCACCCCCTCTCTTCTTTTATGAACTCAAAGTATGTACAACACACATGGGTTATGGGCTCCTTATCTCCAGGAATAATTCTGATTTAAAATCATAATCCATAAGTATATTATCTCCCTTGATTTTTATAAAGGTTGCTGAATATAATGTGGTGCCTTTCAGTCCTTTTCAGACATCAACAAAGATAGGAAGCATGAAGTTCACACAGCCTGGGCGAAATGGCCTTACCTGTGTTAAGAAATGCACTCCATCCACTGGCAGATGAAATCCGATTCCCAAAGTTTTGATGATCACAAGGATATTGAGTAAATTTTCTCTGTGAAATAATTAGAATTCTAAAGTCAAGAACATCAATTATATTTCTAGACAATCATGTTTACATAAACAAATACATGAAAGTTCTTTAGAATGTGGTAATTGGCAAGATAGGACTAATTTCTCATTTTATAGATTTGATGTATGTTCATTTTTTTGTGTGGATAGAGTTTTACATGTCAGTGGGCATGTTTTGGTCTGTAGTTAATGTAAATTTGGATACTGAAGAGCCATCTTGTGATTGGATACAAAGGTATTTTGAAATATTTTAAACAAGACTTTAAGTACTTACTTAATTCTAAACAAGTTGGTCTTTAAATAAAATCTTGATAAAATTCCATCAAATCAAGAGTAATTTTTTAAACTTAGAATCCTAATGACAATTACTGTTACAGAAAGGTACCTCTTCAGAACCTTGTGAATAATTTGCAGATGATTGGAATTAAGCCACTGAACACCACCAACGACCAATACAGTCTGGCCCGAATTCTCCAGAGGACGTGATCTGAAATCCAGAAAGAAAAACAACACATGTTGCCTTGAAACAGATGGTAAATATTTTAACAGCATTGCCTCACATTTCATTGAACCATATCTGACATCCTGATCACAGGACCTCTTTGTCATTTCCAACTCGTTTTCAGCCACATTACTTGCTTTACGCTTTTCAGCACCTTTGATATAGGGTGGGCAATTATGACCACTAGTAAAAAACAAGTGCGTTGTGGCACTGTGCTCTTCTCAATAGTTCCATTGTACCTTTGCAAGAGATGCTCAAGGGCCTTTTCAAACGTTGGTCTCAATGAAGGGCTTATCCAGAACTGAGGATAGTAGGAATAACTGATCAAAGTCTTCCCACCATTGACATTGTGGTAGAACTTAGTGCCATGCACCTTCTGCCATTCCTGCAAGGTTTCGTTCAGTCTTTCAATCAGATAGTACATCATCCCTCTGTTGGTTGAATCGCCAATGAAAAGAATCTATAAATTAAAAAAAAAAATTTGCTTTCAAATATGATGTGTACATGGTGCAGGATATAATATAAAATACTTTGTTGAATATTCATAAACCCACATGTCTATGTGTTTAAAGGACAGCCCTTCAAACTGTTAGAAATGACATTCATTATATTTTCCCCAAACCTGTTTATTTTTCTTTTCCATATTCCTAGAATGACAATCTACTGACACACTAATAAGTTTAAAGCTTCTCATTTCATGTTCAAATTCTCTGTCTCCCCTATCTTTACTTTCTCATCTAATCAACTTAACAAGTTTTATTGATTCAAATAGGCACAAAGAAGTTTAGCGCTAGAAGAATACTTAGAGATTTTCCAATCACTTTTTACTGCATACACTAGAGGCCTGTTGCATGAAGAGATTCGTGCAATAGGCCTTCCTTCCCTTGGCTTCAGCAATGGTTTTCCTCCGGCACCCGGGACCCAGGCCTTCGCTCCAGCCAGAGTCTGCCACCTTTGCTGCAGGCTCCAGCCAGAGTCTGCCATCTTCGTCTTCGTTGCAGACTCTGGAGTCTGCAGTCTTCGTCTTCACTGCGGCCGGAGTGCTGCCTCTGCCCCCCCCCCCCTCTCATAGCAGGCGTCCTGCCCCGCCTGGCCACTCCGCACCTGGAGCAGCTTGGCGGTGCCATCTTTGTCCTTCTAATTTGCATATTCCCTCCTGATTGGCTGGTGGGCGTAGTGGAGTGATGGTCAATTTGCATGTTTCTCTTTTATTAGTGTAGATGAGCAAATTTGGAATCCACGGAGGTTACATAGCTCAGAGGAGGTCATGCCACTACTTGAGAAAAAGCCACAGGACTAGGATCTGCTTTTCTGAACAGCCATTTATATCCCAGGGTGCAGATCCTAGTGCCATTTACATGGAATCTCTTACACCCATACTCTCCTTCCCATTCCCCCAGCACAGCCCTGCTTCAGGCCCCCATGGCTTCAAAGCTGTGCTATTGTTGCTAATGTTTTCCTAATGGGCAGGCCTTCCTTCTTGCACAATGGCTGCCCTCTCTAATTCGTTCTGCACACTGTGTTACTGGGATACATTTCCAAATGTCTAGCTCTGGTCATCTTACTTTCATGCTGAAAAACCCTATTGGCTCCTATTACTTATAGAATCAAGGCTAACCTCTTAGGATCAGCTAACATTTGCTGAATTGTTATTGCATATCAAGCTTTGCTAGGTGGAGATTTCACGCAGTACTCACTTTTAATCATCATAATTGTGAGGACTGAACCATTATTTCTGTTTTGCAAATGAGCAATTTGAGGCTCCGGGAGACTGAAGTCATAAATCTAGTAAATGGGGAACACAAGACTCAAACCCAGGCCCCTTGACTCCACGTGTAGGGTCTATGGCCCCATCCTCTCAATGCTCCCTCTCAGATTCCTACTTTTTCACTGAGCACAATTTGCGCTCAACAGCACCTGTTTTTCCTTGTGCTAATCCACCTGCCTAGAAAGCTTCACTCTCCCTGCAACCCCACCTGAGTAAATGCTACACACCCTCCAGACCCGACACAAATGTCCAATGCCCTAGCCAGCATGACCTTTGCTGTCCTCTGATTTCATTTCAATTCTTATTTCCTTTGCATATTTTACCCAAGACTACATGAAATTATGGCTTTTTTTGTCTGTCTTTTTTTTTCCCCTCACATCTTATCATGAAGTATTCGGTATCTAAATTCTATTTTCCCCTATAGTACAATGCATGAACTTTAAATACATTTATTGAGTCCAGTTGGTGTGGCTCAGTGGTTGAGTGCTGACCCAGGAACCAAGAAGTCACTGGTTTGATTCCTGGGTTGCAGGCTTGATTCCCCAGTAGGGGGCGTGCAGAAATCAACCTATTGATGTTTCTTCCTCATTAATGTTTCTATCTCTAACCCTCTCCCATCCTTTTTCTCTAAAAATCAATAAAAAATACAAATAAATAGCCAAAACCGGTTTGGCCCAGTGGATAGAGCGTCGGCCTGTGGACTCAAGGGTCCCAGGTTCGATTCCGGTCAAGGGCATGTACCTTGGTTGCGGGCACATCCCCAGTTGGGGGTGTGCAAGAGGCAGCTGATCGATGTTTCTCTCTCATCGATGTTTCTAACTCTCTATCCCTCTCTCTTCCTCTCTGTAAAAAATCAATAAAATATATTTTTAAAAAATACAAATAAATAAATAAATACATTTAATGACTTTGTTATGATACATATTTGACTTATAAACTGGTTTTAAAAGAAAATATTTATTAAACTGAAAGTCAAAGAGACTTTTGTCTTAATGTCTTTGGATAGGTTTATTTTGTTCTTTAGGTTTTTTTTTTTTTTCTCTCTTTGTTGGGATTTCTATTTCCGTGAGCCACGCACCTACTTCTGATTTTAACAGCAGTCATTGCCATAATTCCCAGGCACCACTGCACTTGCCCGTCCACAGCAAACAATGTACCACAGATTGGGTGACTTACATAAAAATTTTTTTCATGATTCTGAGGCTAGAAATCCAAGATCAAGGTATTTGTGTGGTTGGGTGCTTCTGAGGGCCCCTCTTCTTGGTATATAGAAGGCCACCTTCTTCCTGGGTCTTCACATGGTTTCTTCTGTGTGTGCCTAGACCTAACCTTTTTTTTTTTTTTTTTTTTATATAAGGACACCAGTCATATTGGATGACAGCTAACTCACATGACCTTATTTTACCTTAAGTATCTTTATCAAGTCCCTCTCTCCAGATACAGTCACCTTCAGAGGCACTGGGAGTTAGGACTTCAACGTATGAATTTGGTTGAGCGGGAACACAATTCAGCTAATGATACCTATAACGGGTCTTTGAGATCTAGCTATTAAACTAGATTGCCACCAGAGGTTTTTCCTACAGGTTATTTTTATTTGAGTATCAAGCTACAGTCCCTCCTAGGTATCTTCAGGCAGCCAGTCAGATCACTGGTGTCTGTACAGTGGGCTTCAGAGAGAAATATAGAGGCTAAAAAAAAATCAAAGCAGCCGCATATTACTGAGAGAAAAGTCATCTAGTTTTGCAGTCCATTGAAGACGCAGTCCACCAAACCATATCAGAAGCAAAGTCATGTTTCAGAATTCTAGGTGCTGTTATTTATTAACTAGACTGTCCAAGGCAAATTTTGTGACCTCCACAGGGGTTCATCCCCTTATATGCAACTGGGGAATGCTAGTAGCCCACCTTCGAGGACTCCAGTGAGATTTAAAAGGTTTGTCTGCTTCCTGACACCCGGTAAGCTCACCAGGAAAGTGAACTGGCATTAGGACATGGGGAAGGCAAGCAGCGATTTTGAGCGCTGCCAGCGTGCTCCAGTGCATTGCGAGGCTCTTTAAATGAGCTCATCTAAAGAACAGGCCAGAGAAGACAGGAGATGTCTAAATCACAACAGTCTCTTGCTTGCCCTCCCAAACCTGCTACAGCACTTGTAGGGTGAAAGGTGAAACTGAAGCTCTGGGAGAGAGAACTGGAGGAGACATTACCGCCCTGTGCAAACCAACACTCAGAACTCCTGTCAGGTCTCCATTGCTGATTGGTGACTAACAAGAGGCATCTGGATGGGAGAAGGAAGTGTTGCCTCCGCCATCTGCAAAATGAGTTCCTCTAAAATACTGCACATTCCTAGATGGCATTTCTCAAGTGGACACACTCGGTGAAGACAGTTTTCTAAGGCATGATTTTATCCCAGCGCCATTCTTTGTAGGAAAGGTGAGAATGAGAAATTATAACTACCATGAAAATGCAGTCGTGACTTTAAGTTTTTTTTTCTGTAGGTGACAGTTTTTATAAGAGGTTCATTGGTATTCCTAACTAGATGATGTCTAACTTCAAAATGTCAGCTTTGTAAGTGCACACACACACACAATTGAAAAATATCAAGAATTAGAGTGGTTCTTTTCAGTCAGATGATTCATATTCAATCTTTCTATCTTTTAAAGCATTCAATTTGATGAATTATTTAAAAGGAAATTTGTAGGTCAACTTTTCCGTTAAAAGGTCTAAATCATCATAACAAATATTCACAACTAGCCATATAATTTTTAAATATCTCTTTGCTCCTGTGAAAATTATTGCCTTATGTTAGCAGGCACAAATGCTGGTTAGCATATGCAATCAAAGAAAGAAAATGTGATCATGAAATACAAATAACCAGTAAGCAAGTATAAAAAAATCTATGTTAGCAATACAACAATAAAATAATCCCCCCTATCAAAGTAGCCATAATTTGAAAAGCCCCAATGATATTATGAGTTCAGAGAAATGGACCCTCTCATATACTACTGTGTAAGCAGCAGGAGAAAGAGTTTTTGTCTTTTTTTTAAAAAAAACTGCTGACTTCAAATTATTCAGAATAGGGCCTGGCATAAAACTTGATTCTCACTTGTCAAATGGATGAATGTAAACGTTGCTGTTGTGTGTATAAATTGGCAGCTTTTAAGAAATTCCACTTATGTGAAATATTTAAGAATGTCTACTAAAATATATTTTAAAAGAAAAACAAGTCTGAAATAACATCAATGTTTATTTGATTGATTATATTAACGTATAATTATTTGAACTCCTTTCATCTTTTAAGAGTGATATTGTAATCTGAATTTATTGTGATGGAGAAGATGTCACAGTAGTTTTTCTAAAAAGCTGATTACAATCAGAAGAGAAATAATGATTGCATTTTTGTAAAAGTAAAGTATGTGGATGCATAGAAAAGGTCTTAGAAACTTATTTGTGGATATTTTGAAGTAGTGATATCATAGCAGTTTATTCGGTTTTAAAATTAAAAAAAGGTTTTATTTGAATTTTTTTACAAATTAATTTTTGACATCTTTCTATTTAATTTTTTCTTATAATTGCATAAGGACAATATTTTTAAAGCAAACCCCATAAATATAACCCCTAAACCCACCTCTAGTTTCCTCTACTGTGCCATATAAATGTAATCATCTTTTATACATGGACCATGAAAGAAGTCAGAAAGGACTATCCTACCAACAATTATTCACATCCCCTTTCCTTTCTGCAAAACTCACTTTTCACCTTAGAAAAACAAAAATACCAGGCAGGTTTCCCCCTAGTTTTTGCCAAGGGAGAAATCACGTGGTCCAGTGGCGGCCACTGAGGCACGAAGAGATTTCTGGGGACTTGAAGGAAAGGTTTGCCTTCCTAAGAAAAATGGATCGACCCAAGTCAATGTCCGTCTTCTTCCGTGAATGTGAGACCCAATTCCTAGTGACTCCAGAACTGCGGCAGATATGTGTGATCATGAGACCAAATGTTGCTGGTATGCTGAGCATGGAATGGAAAGACGGAAAGCACGGGGCTCTGAAAAATCGGTGAGTGACTAAAGTAACCTGGAACATCCCTACCTCTGTATGCCTGGTCATGCCAGAAAACTCATGTCCTTATTACTTCAGCCCATCCGACCTGAGACTTCTGTGACTTGCAACCAGGGTACTAACTAGTAAAGCTGCGGTGGTTTTACAGCATGGTCCCTAAATTATTTGGCACTTCTGCCATTGGAAGGTGGGTTCTACGTCCCCTCCCCCTTGAACCCGAGTGGGCTGAGACTGCTGCAATGAGTGGAGTCGGGCAGAGGGATGCTGTGTGACTTGTGAGCCTAAAGGCAATGTGGCTTCTCTCTCGCTCGAAGGGGCACTCACACTTGGAACTTGGAGATGCTATGTAAGATGTCTGACTACCCAAGGACTGCCGTGGTATTAAGAAGATGACAGTTTGCCCTTGGCTCAGTGGATAAAGCATCAGCCTGTGGACTGAAGGGTCCTGGATTTGATTCCAGTCAAGGGCATGTACCTTGGTTTCGGGCACATCCCCAGTAGGGAGTGTGCAGGAGGCAGCTGATCGATGTTTCTCTCTCATCTCATTGATGTTTCTAACTCTATCCCTCTCCCTTCCTTTCTGTAAAAAATCAATAAAATATATATTTTTTAAAAGGATGAGTTTATTTTTTTTTGTTAATTTGTATTTTGTAAAATGAACATATATTGGCTTTTTATGATAATAAAAGAATGGCAACAGCAGCATCAATAACAATAAATCCACTTTGAAAATCCACATAAAAATTTAGTAATAATCAGCTTAAAAATTTAGTGATAATCAGCTTAAGTAAGCTTTATCATTACGCACTTATGTAGAACAATGGCTTAAGAGAGTTGGGATTGAACCTTGGTTCAATAAACCAATCACAGGAATAATAGTAATCACATTTTGGATTCCAAATCACAGGATCAACTTTATTCCAAAGATTGAATTGCATTTTCTGTGCAGCATCTCTTTTCTGGCCCTGCAGTGCAACGAGGGGAGGCTGTCCCATCAAGGTGAGCGCTGGAGCACAGCAGAAACACCTGTGTCCAGATGTGTCAGTGGATCTCAGCTCATCCGCTGGAGACAAAGATGTGTTTAGAAAAGGTTTGCATCTGTTCCATTCCTGAGATCACCATGCGGTGAGTCATCAAAAAGTATATAAGGACAGGTATTTTCCCCACTCTTTTACACATCTTCGTGGCCCACAGGACCTACAAGCACGTCATGTTTCTAGGCTCTAGTAAAGTTTGAAGCTTATTTTCAAATAGTCTTATTAAAAAACCATGAAATTGTCTAATTATCTTTATTTTCATTTCTAATTTCTCAGTGATAGTCCTCATATTAAACGGGATAAATTTGGTGCTGTGACAAATTGAGTCCCTAAAGGTACAATGGCTTAAACAAAATTGAAGTTTATTTCTCCCTTGGGAAAACAGTCCAGGTGGTTCTAGGCAGGTATAAGTGAGGGGGTGGGGGCAGGGAGGTCATTCAGTCCCAGAAGGACTGGATTGTGTCTTCTTCATGTATGGTTTCCAGGAACTCCTTGAGCACTGACAGCCCAGTGTGTGTGTGTGTGTGTGTGTGTGTGTGTGTGTGTGTGTGGCGGGGGGGGGGCGGGGGGGGCGGCGGTTAAGGAGTAAAGAGCTGCCAGGTTTAGCCTGGGAGCTGTCACACACCATTCGTTAAAACTCAGTCATTGCCCAGCCAGTGTGGCTCAGTGGGTGAGCCTCGACCTATGCATTCCGGGTAAAGGCATGTGCCCGGGTTGCAGGCTTGATCCCCAGTGTTGGGTGTGCAGGAGGCAGCCGATCAATGATTCTCATCATTGATGTTTCTATCTCTCTCTCCCTCTCCCTTTCTCTCTGAAATAAATAAAAAATATATATATATTTTTAAAAAAGAACTCAGTCCTATGGCCACACAACTAATTTTCAGAGAGAAAATGAGTTTGATGAATACTTAGCTAGTCTTTACACATTCTCCTACATGGCTATGTTTTCCTGAGGGAAAACTAAAACCTCAAATCAGATTTTCCACCTGTGAATTAGCCAAAGTGTGAAGTACATGAAAGGCTGATTTACAGTTCACATGATGCATAAAAGAACTTCTATTTGTAGAGAACTGGGACGAATAATAGCAAGAACATAATTTATTTGTGGAACTATAACCAAGATTTGGGGAATTTTTTATTTAAATTTATAATAAAACTAGAGGCCCGGTGCATAGATTCATGCACCAGTGGGGTCCCTTGGCCTGGCCTGCACCCTCTCGCAATCCAGGACCCCTCGCGGGATGTCGAAGAGCCGGTTTCAGCCTGATCCTCACAGGCCAGGCCAAGGGACCCCACTGGTGCATGATCGGAGCCAGGGAGGGGTTACAGGAAGGCTCCAGGGTGTCTTGCCCAGTCCTAATAGGGCTGGTGGCCTGGGAGGGACTGAGGGAGGTTGGCCGGCCAGGGAGGGACTATGAAAGGGCTCCAGGGCATGTCCAGCCCAGCTTGCCCAGTCCTGATTGGCCAGACCCCAGCAGCAAGCTAACTTACCAGTTGGAGCATCTGCCCCCTGGTGGTCAGTGTGCATCATAACAACTGGTCGAACGGTCGAATGAAAGGTTGGGCACTTTGCATATTAGGCTTTTATTATATAGGATACCTTTATTCCATTTTATTTTATCATGAATGAAGGAAACTAACAATGGTGATACTTAAACATGAAACTATTTATTACATTACCTCCTTTTCCAGAATCACCAAAAGTAACTGCGCAGATCAAGTTATGAAGAAATGAAAAGAAAATTACTGGTGGCTATCTGGGTTGAATCAATAAAGACAGCAAATTGTCTGGATCTTGTTAGCACCTTAGATTCTTTTGATCTGTCGAGGCTGGGAAAGAACTAAGTATATGTAGGATCAATAGGCAGGGGGAAGAACCTTTTCATAAAATCACTTCCCTTCTTCCTCCCTTTCCTCTTCCATAGGTTCTATCTTCAATATTCACAGAAATGGGGATATTCTTCAGATCCAATAAAGTGCGTTAGATGCCAACAGGACTCTGCCTGGAATTCACTGGAACCTTCCAAGAGGGGAAGGTCCATAGGACTGCAATAGGAGCTACTTGTCCATTAATTTAGGCAGTGCCTACTTATTGGAGAGCTTTTATATCTGCACATAAAGGAATGAAAGTGAAGTGGAGTTTTATTTACTATGTCTAATCCAGGGCCAAGTATATTTAGAAAGCTCACAGCGATTCTGATAAACCCGTGATTGACCGACACTGTTTTCATAAGAAAAATACCCATTTCTAACTGAGGCAAGGGGGGACAGAGCTCACATGAAGTTGAAACTGATCAGATGGCTAATTATATTTAGGGCACAATGAAAATCTAGCCCAACAAAGCATCTCTCTGTGCAATGTAAGATGATTACAACAAATGTTTTCTAATGATGCATTTTGATTGCATTGGCTTTAGATGACCAACCAAACTGCTCTTTGGGGTCAAGAACAAATGTAAATGGACATTTAGGCAAATCACTCTCAAACACATGGAATTTGGCCAAAAAAGAAAAACAAGCAAATAAACAATATCATCTAGACATAGATCTTCTGGCTGCCTGTTCATCTATAGCCATTCCATCTGGATTGTGGGCATTAATGAAAAGGTCATCCTTTCCTGGTGAGAGTGAGGTACCCTCCCTTTCTTCTATCCTCCCCTTTTTATGGAAACTGACAAGCAACAATGAATGATTGTTGTAACTATAAGGGAACTTACAGATTAGAACATCTTATTATAAAGTAGCCACACTTAAAACAATGTAAACAGCTTTAAACCCACAAAACGACTTAACTTGCAAACATTACTTTAAAATGTAAGTTACATTTCCTGTTTTAACAGCTGAGTTTAAGTACGTTCAGTAAATACTGTCTTTTTATATTTCCCTTTCCTACTTGCACTCTTCTCTCAGATACTTTATTAGTGGTTTGAATTCTGAACTAGGTTTTCAACTGACAGACTACATAAGGGCTTGTTTAACTCAGTTTGGTAAGGCTCCTACGTTTTTTCAGATGCAAATGTGATGATCACATTTCTAAACCATTTCTTATATATTTTGCACTATGATTACAAAGTTATGTTCTGATCATTTTTTATAAATTCCATTCATGGTCTATTAAGAGGTGTGTATCTAAAACATGTGAGAGTATAATTGAAAACATAGTTTACATTTTTTCAATTAATTTTGCTTTGATTCAACATGATTAAACATCACAAAACCTATACATACACTGAGTAGCCAGATTATTATGATCTCTGAACACATAATAATCTGGCCACTCAGTGTATATCCTATATAATAAAAGGCTAATATGCAAATTGTCCCCTTGACCAGGAGTTCGACCAGCAGGCAGGCCGGCCAACCACCCATGTGCCCTCCCCCTGGCCAGGCTGGCTGGACCCCACACATGCACGAATTCATGCACTGGGCCTCACATATATACTGTGTGGCCAGATTATTATGCATTCAGAGATCATAATAATCTAGCCACTCAGTGTATATGCAAAAACCTAAAAATAAAATAACTCATGTTTGGATAAATGTAGAGTTTAAAAAGAGTCCCACATGTACCTGCCCTCCATACCCAAGCAAGTATGCCATAGAAATGGGATACAAATGCTTCCAGGAGAGACTTTGTTCCATCTTCCCCCACAGACAAGTCTCCTGTTCACCTCGCTGAGGTGAAGGTAACTGTTGGCTGAAGTATACAAAGTATGGTCCTGCTCAGGTGGCATTGGGAATCCTGGTCAAAGTTACTGGAAACTTGAACCCTTTTTATTTTTATTTATTTATTAAAATATATTTTATTGATTTTTTTACAGAGGAAGGGAGAGGGATAGAGAGTTAAAAACATCAATGAGAGAGAAACGTCGATCAGCTGCCTCCTGCACACCCCCTACTGGGGATGTGCCCGCAACCAAGGTACATGCCCTTGACTGGAATCGAACCTGAGACCCTTCAGTCCACAGGCCGATGCTCTATCCACTGAGCCAAACTGGTTAGGGCTTGAGCCCTTTTTAGAATTCCAGTTAATGTGTGTCCTGTTCCTTCCCCACAGGTGTGCATGTATTTCCAAGTATAGTCTGACATTCATCAATGTAACACAGTAGTAAAAAGATGTAAAAGATCATAATAAGGACATAAGGAAACTCAGTGGAAAGAAATGACTACTTGGAAATTCTAAAGAGAGCATAACACTTTTTGAATTTTCAAGTAATTGTTTCCAATAACTCTCGCCTTTCCAGTCCAATTCTGTTGCCTTTTAATCTGATTCTTCGAAGAAAGATAACAGCGCATCCCCAAAGATGAAGCTGGCCTTGTTTAGGATATAAAATAAAGTTCTGCTTTTTGTAGCATGAGATGTTTGCACTACTTATTCCTGATATAAGTGGAGCTTTGGGATTCTCACTGCAAAAACCTTTAAGATTTACATATTAATTGAAAGTCTTCAGGTTAGTAAGGCTACTACACCATTAGAATATGTATGTTTAGGTATGTCTGCAAATTCCCATAAGCCAAGATGCAAAAATTAGAACATACAAAAAAAAAATAAGACACTTGGAGTCATCGCTAGTGCCTGCCTCCCCTGCTTGGTCTGTTCCCTCCATCCGCTTTTCCCTCCAGTGAGAGGGGAATCAAAGAAAGCACTGGGCTCGAGTGATAGGACTCTCAATCGGAAAATAAAGGTTCTTACTTTTTAAAGTTTATTTAAACTATTTCAAAGTAATATGATTGGTAGATTGTCTGTCACTACCACTTTTAGCAACTTTTCCAGAACCTGCATGCCCGGGTCAGGTACCTGCCTCTGTGCTTCTCCCACTTCTGCAATTATCACAGAATACTGTAATGATTACTTCTCTCACTTGTCTTCTGTAAGAGATTTAACACCTTGGAGGAATATGATGTATGCACTTAGAATAGACTCTTAGGCCACCAAAAGCTGGATGAATGAACAACATGACATCACAGAAATTATAGAAAGTATTCTGCACTTACCTTTGATAAATTGGAACCTCCTCTGTGGTAACATGTTAGGGATACCTGCTATTGCAAGGTTTCTGATACAGGGCAGTAGAGTTACTCTGATGGGTTTTGATAAATACAAAATCACTTTGTTTGATGGAATCAAAACTAGAATCTGAGGCTCTTACTACTCCATAACCCTGCTGTCCTCATGTATATGTGAAGTGATTTTCTGTATAATGTTGTTCATATATCATGTTTCTTTTCTTGAATGTGTGACATGGTTGAAAGAGTGAAAAAAATCAGTATGTAAGGTTTTTAAAAGCTAAAATATTTGTTACTTATTTTCTATTTTTGTAATTGGTATGCTTCAACATTTATTTGTCTTTGAAATAGAATGATGCTTTAGAAAATTCTGGGTATGATGAAAACTTAATTATTCCAGTAATGACAGATCAGAGTTTCAGGATCACTTTGCATATGTATATTATTCTCATAGAAAGTGAAAAATAGAGGCACTGGGAAAATATTTTGCTAAACTACTCCTATTCATAAATGGAACTTTTTTTAAACAAATAGGTACTTTATAGTTATTATTTTATGTCTGGGAAGTTCTTTATTTCACCATCTATTTTGAATGATATCCTTGCCGGATATAGTAATATTGGTTTCAGATCCTTGCTTTCCATTATCTTGAGTACTTCATGCCATCCCTTCTGACCTGTAGAAATTCTGATGACAAATCAGATGACAGCCTTATGGGAGTTCCTTTGTAGGAAACAGTTTGCTTTTCTCTTACTGTCTTTAAGATTATCTCTCTGTCTTTATTTTTTGGCATTTTAATTATGATGTGTCAGGGTGTGGACCTATTTGGATCCTTCTTGTTTGGGACTCTCTGTGCCTCCTGAACTTGCGAGACATTTTCCTTCACCAGGTTAGGGAAATTTTCTGCCATTATTTCTTCAAACACATTCTCTATCCCTTTCTCACTTTCTGCCTCTTCTGGCATACCTGCTATGTGAATATTGTTATGTTTCATGTTGTCCCACAGCTCCCTTAAGTTGTCCTCCTGTTTTTTAATATATATATTTTTTCTTTTTGGTTCTCTGACTAAGTGAATTTTTTCTACCTTGTCTTCTAATTCACTGATCTGATCCTCACCTTCCCCTAATCTGTTGTGTATTCCTTCCAATGTTCTCTTTATTTGTGCTATGTCATCCTTTATTTCTGTTTTCATAGTTACTATATATTTTCTCATGCTGTTGAGCATCTTTATCATCATTATTCTGAACTCTCAGATAAATTTATTATCTCCATTTCATTTATCTCTTCTTATGGAGAATTCTCTTGTTCTTTTATTTGGGGGTTGTATCCTCATTTTGGGTGCCTGTTTGGGTTTGTGACTATGTATTATGTAGATCTGCTATGCCTCTCAATCTCTAGTGCAGGACAATGTCAAATGTTGTTTCTGATAAATTAGATCAGGCAAAGACTCAAGACCTCCAGAAACTGCTTCCGCTTGAAGACTAATTGGATTTAGTCTTGAATAGCTCTAAGGAAATTGTCCATAGGTGTGGTGAGAATTTTTCCCAACAGGGTGGGGGCAATTGCTTCTGCCTGGAGGCTAGTTGTTATTCTCAGTCTTTTAATGAGCCACAAAAACTCCACACTGTGGGGCAAGGTGTTTTCCAATAGGGTAGGTCAACTGTCTTCCCCCCAGATACCAATTGTCTGCATGAGAAAGATGACTTCCGCAGTGAGAGGGATGACTCAGCACAGGAAACCAGAGGTCTGTCTTCTGAGCTCTATCCCCAGGATCCCCAACCCTGGTTTCTGCTCACACAGCTCCAGTCCACTCTGCCCTCTCTATGCTGGAGCACAAGGATACACAGGGAATTTGGTGCATTGGCCCTTTAAGAGGGTGTCTGCATTTCCGGCTGTCTTTCCCTGGCAGACAGCAACCCTGCTGCTTTTCACAGCCAGATGTTATGTGGGTATCCTTCTTAGTTCTGGTGCTCTCTGCTGGGAGGCCCAGCTTGGGGATTAGACCCCAAAGTTCTCAGTGGCAACCTCCTGCAGCTGAGATATCTCTCTGGAACTTCGTTTGCTGTCTGTAGGAGCCTGGACAACCCTTTCGTGCCTCCACCCCTCCTATAGTCTCTATGTGGTCTCCACTTTCTGTCCTCACTTATCAGGATTCTCTCCAGCTAGTGTCCAGTTGATTATTCAGGAAGTTTTTCTGTATTTTTGTTGTAATTCCAGTTTGGTCCTGGGAGCATGTCCATGCAGCATCCACTTACTCTGCCGCCATTTTTAATCTGCATAGTTATTATTTTAAACTAGAAGCCCAGTGCACGACATTCATGTACTGGGGTGGGGACGGCCTGCACCCTCTTGCAGTCTGGGAGCCCTCAGGGGGATGTCCAGCTTCTGGCTTAGCGGCACTCCCCCTGTGGAAGCTCACTGATCATCAGGGGGCAGTTCCTGCATTGAGCATCTCCCCACTGGTGGTCAGTGTGCATCATAGCAACCAGTCATTCTACTGTTTGGTCAATTTGCATATTAGTCTTTTATTATATAAGTTGTTTACACAATTATTTCTAGATTGTGTGGTGTATGAACATATGTACCTGCCTGTATATTACCATGTCTTCTGATTCTAAGTATAAATTATGTTCCTCAGGCTCTTCCTCCAAGCATTTCCACTGTTTTTGCCCTTGTTCTGATTTATACAACATTTTAAAATATGGGTTTTTGGATTTACAAAATGCTCACACATTGTAAAAAAATGAAAATAGTACGGATAGTTAGGCAGATCTATCCACCTATCACCAACTCTTCTTTACTACCGAGCCTGCTTCATGGGTTGCATGGTTTATTGTGCTGCTGTTGACTTCTTGAAATTCTTAATAATTCTGAATACAGAGTCCTGCATTTTCATTTTTCTCTGGGCCTTGAAAAATTTGTAGCCAGTCCTGTCAACATCCCAGCCTCTTTCACTCCTTCCCTCTTATGCAATCACTCTGAACTGTTTGCTACTTCCAGAAAGTTTCTGTGTATGTAAGCATGTTTGCATTAGTTTTTCCATCGATGGGGTTATTCTATACAAATTCTACACTGTTCTTGCCTCCTCAGTGTTGCATGACTGAATTTTTCCATGAAACAGCCTCCATCTCCCCAGCACCCATTTCCTCCTTCCCTCAGGCAGTCTCCATACCTCTACGGGATGAGCTTTCTAATTTTGGTTTTGCCACTACTCTGCTTAACATGTACAATGCTTCCCTGTTGTGTATAGAGGAAATTAGCATCCTGGCAAACAAAATGGACTCTGTAGGACCAATGCCAATGGGCTGGTGAATTGAGTTTCAGAGCATGCAGGTCTGAAGGACAACTCTGCACTAGGAAAATCACCAAGATAAGTCTTTTCTGCAAAGAAGTCAGGTCT
The DNA here is from genome assembly GCF_951640355.1 of Cnephaeus nilssonii. Taxonomy (NCBI): domain Eukaryota; kingdom Metazoa; phylum Chordata; class Mammalia; order Chiroptera; family Vespertilionidae; genus Cnephaeus; species Cnephaeus nilssonii. The sequence continues at coordinate 68,349,055 of NC_137083.1, forward strand.
CTGCTCATATCACCTAATCTGATCATAGGCCTTTCTTTTTAGACTTTGCAATATTGAATCTGTCTAATAGGTAGGAAAAAGTGATCTTCCCTTTTTCTTACCATTACTTTGTAAAGTTGTGAATAATTAACTTTAAAATTAGCAAAGACAGTATTAGGGACTCCATGTTTGTGTCCCTCTCAAATTTATATTTTGAAACCCTAACCCCCATGTGATGATATTAGGAGGTAGAGACTTTGGGAGGTAATTAGGTTTAGATGTGGTCACAAGAGTGGAGGCTAATCCTTATAGAAAGAGGAGGAGACCAGAGTTCTCTCTCTCTCTCTGCTTTGTGGGGACACAACAAACAGGCACCCAGATCTTGGACTTCTCAGCCTTCAAAACTGTGAGAAATAAGTATCTCTTTAAGCTACCCAATCCATGATATTTTCAGATAGACAGGAAGGAAGGCTTTAGCTTTCTACAATGTTGATTAATCTACAGCATAGGATTAGGTCATGTAGACTTATTATCTACACTAATAAAAGGGTAAGATGCAAATTGACCATACCTTTGCAATGCCCACCAGCCAATCAGGGGTGAGTATGCAAATTAACCCAATAAAGATGGAGGGTTAATTTGCATACACAGGTACTGAGCGGCCAGGGGCGGGGCGGGTCGCAGGCATTCCGCACCGCCCCAGCCACTCCGGGCCTCTGGGCAGCATGGGAAGGTGGAAAGGCGGCTCTGGGCCAGAGCAAAAAGGCAGCTCCAGCCCGAGCGAAAGGCGGTGCCAGCAGCCAGGGGAAGGAAGGCCCATTCTTGCACAAATCTTCGTGCATCAGGCCTCTAGTTTTATAAATAAAGAAAATGAGTCTGAGAAAAAATATATAACATGTACAAAGCCATGGAATTTAGTGATGAACTTACATTAATATCTACTGCCCTTCAGGTTAATAGATTGTGACATTTTGGAATTTTCCTGAATCCTCTAAATTCTGAGGTCAGAATGGTATTCTGAAAGAGTTTAGAGAAATCTGATTGTTATGGCAACAACTACTTTTATTGCTTCCAGTCCTGCATTTCTAAGATATAAAGGTTCAATTGTCCAAGTTGATGGTTAAGAATGCCTGTATAGTAGCCACTCAAAGACCTGTGCCATCATGGATGAATTAACCTCTGAGCTTTAATTTTCTTAAGTGGAAAACAATAGATATAGTGTCTACCTCACAGAACTATGATTAGAAATAAACAAGATTTTAACTTATCTGATTATACAACAAATATTTATTCGGTGACTATTATGTATCAAAAATAGTGCTAACAGTGAGATTATGGCAATGATTCACACACATTTCCTGCCTTCGTGGACCTAACAGTCTGGTTAGATGTAGGGTGTCAGAAAGCACCATAGTTCCTGTACAGAATTAATGCTGTTAATAAAAATATTTATAAGTGTTTTCCCTTCCTTCCTACTTTATCTTTAGATATAGTCTCGGTCACCAAATAGGGGTGTTTATATTGTAATCACCATGGAGAAGTCCATCCTCGGCCCTGCCCTCTCACCCTTTCACTCTTCTGAAATTATTTGCTAGTAGAAAATATAAACTGAAAATATGAAAACTGGCATACATCCAGTCCAGTGCCCATTTCTTTATGCATTAATAGAGGGTTTTTTTTTTAATCAGTTTTTTAACTCAATCTTGTCCATAGGTAAGAGTTTACAATTTTTTATGGAAATGCCCATGTAATAGACGAGCTTTGAAACTCTGGATGAGGCTGAATTACTTCATAGTAACCAAGCATCTCAGCCCATGTGCCCAGCTCGCAGGTCCGAGAGCTCTGCTGGAATGGACCTAGTCAGAGGGCGCCTCGCAAGAAGCCTGCGTGGCCAAGAAACCAGCTCAGAAGCCGCCCTAGAGGACAGGCGCCTAAGGAGGACCCTGCGAGCCCTGCTCGGGAACGTGAAGGACATCGCCAGGCCCGTGTGCAGAGACCATGCCATGCTCTGGGTCAGCCCAGCAGAAGGGAGTCTGACGTGCAGGAGCATGGCACTGCTGTGCGAGCTGCAGATGTCTGTGTGGCCTGCTGCGCTCTGCTAGAGCTGCAGTTGTCCAGGCCAGCTGCTCCGAAGGGCCAGCTGTCAGCGGGCATGGCGAGCCCTTCCCAGTTTTTGCTGAGAAAACTAGCATGGAATGGGATCAGCACAGGGTATGACTCTAATATCCTCCATCTGTCCAAGTAGACGTATTTGGAAATAACGGCGTGCTTTTGCGCAAGAATTCTTAAGGCTCCTCTATGATAACATTTACACAAGTTAAAAAGTCAATTGCATGGTTAGTTAGGCTCTACAGAGTGAGGACAGGGATTGGTGCGACTCATGGCGGCCGGTGCTGCGGGTGCTGTCAAGGAAAGGATGCCCCCGCTGGATCCAGAACCTACCTTCCTCGCTCCCAGGCACTGCTGCAGCTGAGGCTTAGTGAGGACACCATACTGGCAGTTGTGGGGCTGCCACGTTATTTCTCTCCAGTCACAGGTCCTGTTGTCTGAACAACTAAGGCAAGGCATGATCCATTGGCCTGGAATAGACACCAAAACCTCCTTTGGTTCAGTTTCTACGGATGAAATTACAGTTTGCAAGGAACCTTGGGATTCAGCTGTGGCACACCCTCCCAGAAGCTGCGGTGAGAAGACCGCTCTTGCCATACAAATCCAGTGGAGCCATGCGTGGCCTCTTTCCAACCGAACAGAATCTCACTACACGATGATCTGAAATAGCACAGTTCATGCTGAGTTCAGTTCTGTGAAGCCGTGCACTGACACTAACTCTAGTGATCAGGTCCTACTCAACTAAAAAGCATATTTTAAACATAATTTAAAAAAATAATCACATTTTTAAACTGTAACATTAGACCCTTAGGACCAATGTAGGTGGGGAAACTGTGTACTGACACTAATATTGAGGTAGCTGGCCATAAACAGTGACTAGTTTAACTCATGCTTATGTGAGCAATCCATGAAGAAAATTACTTTTACATTCTCATAATTTATTATTTTGAAGACTAGTTCCTTAATTTGATGGATGTCTTTTTTGGTGTGAATCTCTTCACCTCTTTTTAGCTCCTTTGCCTTTATTTCTTCAGCTGTTAGATGAGGTATGTAGTGTCCTCACATGATTGGTGTGAGGATTTAATGGGATAATGTATTTAATGCATCAAGCACAGTTACAATATCATATTCACTTTTCTTCCTAGTAGACTTCAGGCACGAAGTAGGTCCCAAGCTTTAGTAAATGTGTACAAAATAAATGAATATTCTCAGTGTAGTTAAGATCTTTTCTATTTTGTTGATAAGGTAATATGCATCCAAAACATACTAAGTGAAATAAGTCAGTCAGAGAAAGACAAGTAGTATCACTTGATACTTGTCTTTCTCTGACTGACTTAGTGTGATTAATAATTTATTAGGAAAAAAAATCAGGAAATGACTTGATTTTTCCTTGTTTATCTTTTTGGAAATGGAGTGTGAACTAGCACATTAAACATGAAGTAGTCATTTATCTCCTGTGTGGAGAATACCCTGATGTCTACAACAGTAATCTGCTCTACCTTAAAGGTCTTGTCTGTGTTACTAATAAATGTTTCTCTTTAAAATGTTGAGGAGACAAATATTCCCAGGAACTTTTTAAGTTTGAAAGGAAAAATTTGAACAACTGTATCCATTCTGGCTCTGATTTGTGGCTCTGCTAACAAAAGTGTCGGGTGTTACACTGATTTTAGTGGGAAGAGTTTCTCCTTTCAGGGGCTGAATAGGGTGCCACTTGCACTTGATGACCAAGGGGATGGCCGAATTGTGTCTGCGAATGTGTGTGAAAGGAGAGCTAGTTTATGTCTCACTAATACATTTTTCCCCCTCACAGAAAGGGAAAAAAAGTGTATTTACGTTAAGAGAGAGAAACTGGGGGAGATAAAAGAAAATATTACTCTCTAGGAGGATTTTAAGTTAGTACATTATTGAAGTAGCTTCCCTATCAGATGCTAGATGCTGTTAGTGTTAAAAATATCACGACAACTTAAAAAATATTTAACATTTTCATAGCACCTGGCAGGTGCCAGGGATATCCTAAGCACTTTTAATAAATTATCCAATTGAAGCCTCCTAACTATGATGCTAAACCTCAAATATTTATAATCAGATAAAAAGTTTATAATGTATGCAAGTCAAATAATTATAATAATAAGTAATGCATAATTAAGTAAAAACATCTGTGTGGTCCTGAAAGAGCCTGGGCTTTGGAGATACACACCTGGGCTCTGCCTCCAGCGAGCTCTGTGGATCTCAACACTGCACAGTAAGGCCACCTGGAAAGCTTTTGAAAATCACCCATGCCCAGGTTGTTTGCTAGGCTGATTAAATCTGAGCTGCTGGGCTGGGTATGGGACTCATGGAGGTTTTTTTTTTTTAATTAAATTAAATATAGTTAAGTTATTTTCTCTAATTTTTTTCTTTATTGTTGAAAGTATTTCATATGTCTCCACTTTCCCCCCATTGACCCCTTCCAGTCCCCTCCCCCCCACCTTCAGCACCCTATTGTCTGTGTCCATGGGTTATGCTTATATGCATATAAGGTCTTTGGTTGATTGCCTCCCATCTACCCACCCGCCCACACCTTCCCTCTGAGATTCTACACTCTGTTCTATGCGTCCATGTCTGGATCCACTCCATTCACCAGTTTATTTTGTTCATTACATTCCACATATGAGTGTGATCATGTGATACTTGTCTTCCTTTGACTATCTTATTTCACTTAGTATGATATTCTCCATCATGGAGTATTTTTGATGCTTTTCAGGTAATTCCATATGCAGCCAAGGTTGGGAACCACTGTTTAACTTGTATAGGTTACTTAATTTTCTCTGTATGGAAAATATGTATGGCACCTGCCATAGTGCCTGATACCTAGCAATTGATGAATACACTTTACCCCCCACCCCCACCTTAAGTAAACCATGGTAGCTCAGAATAAAGAAAGTGTCATGGGGGCAAGAGTTGTCTGGAATGCATAAACTGAAAGGAGGTCTATGGATAGACAAGATTTGGGCATATGGAATCGGTGGTGTTTAGGGACAGTGATGGGGTGGACCTGAGTGAAGTGAGGCTGAAGAAGTGACTATATGTATTGGAGAGAAAAAGGTCTGCTGGGTGAAGGTGTTTCCAGTTTCCATATGTGGAGTCTAGCAGTACTATTAAAAGATTCAAGATTCTCTTTTATAATTTTTTCTATGCTTTTCATTCAAAATATAACTTGCTTTCTACATCTAATTTTTCCTGGCACACAGGGTTTGTAATCCATAATCAACCCCTTCACCTCTTTGCTTGGTCTCTTCTAATTCTATGTAATTTAGACATAGCCTTAAGTTTAATGTTTGTTGATTAATTTTTCAAGAAAACCTCCTTCTGGAAGTGACTTTACTTCATAGAGATTTGCATTTTGTGGACATATAGAACCCTCTTGGATGGGGTTCAATGGGCCTTGGATCTCCTCCTCTTTTAGAAATGAGGTAAACTGAGTCCTACAGCAGTGAATGACAGAAGTGAAATCATGCCGTTCATGACAGGGCTGGGCCAGAACGGAGGCCTAGAAGTCTTCACTTTGCTGATCCTTTTATCATGTTAGGTCAGCACAAAATCACCAGCTGAAAATGAAATATGGCCTAACAGTGTCATTTGTAGCATTTACAGGAAAACCCATAAATAGGTTTTTGTATTTTTTAAATGAACTTATCTTTACTTCAAATACTTGAATTTATTCAGTGGGTTCATGTGTTGACAGAGATTATGTTTTAAAACAAAAAGATTGTTGATTTTCTTTCTAAGAGGATGGCGGGATGTTGGGGACACGCAGGTGTTTCTGCTGAAGAGATTATATTTAGCAGTTTCTGCTAATGAGATTATATTTATTTAAAGGGCTCAGCTTTCATCAGATCCTTGAATATCTAAGAGCACATACATCCTCTCCCACAGACACGCTCCTCTCTCTCCCCCAGCCCTTTGCTGGCAGCTAATTTTGCACAGACTGAGTCTTTCTTTGGTCACTTGCTGTTATGGATAAAGAAACAAGTGGCCAAATAAATACAAGCACAAAGATGCAAATATGGGTACAATTAGTTTGGGAGGGGGGAGCGGGGAGGAACGGACAACTGATTGGGTCTCTAAAAACTTGGTCCCATTGATTCATACTACTACATATTTATACAGTCCTAACTCTGCATTTTTGTATTGGTTAACAATGCCTTTCTTTCAAGTTAGTAATACTGCTTAAAGGATATATCTGCAGGACTGGAGTTCCTTGACATCTTAAATTATACCATCTCTTAGCTAAAATTGTCAAAAAGGACATAAATTCTATGTTCTATATTTAAACATTGAATGAACCAAAGCTGTGATTTCTGAAATAAAATATGACATATGTTTTAGGGAAAAACATGCTGAGGCATAAAACTGCCTTTTGTGAGAAGTTATTTGATTTACAATTAAAGCTTTGTATTTAATGAGAGCTAGATTTCTGCCATTTAAGTGAATGAGATCGGGCAATATAATGGAGAAAAAAAAAGTAGCTTTTTGATTTAGGGCCGCATTGAGATATAAAACCACATAGATGATAATACTAATTCTAGATTTTACAACACTATAAAATAAAGCAGTTTTTACTTAAGAAGTAAAATACACTCAGATTTTCATTATTAGAAGCATTAAAGTGGAAGTTGTCATATTTCCTTCCTAAAAATAAGATCTGATTAATGCTTCTGTTCACATAGCATAAAATGAAATCTGAATTATTTTCCTTAAAGGGAATTCTCATTCAGTAATCATTGTATACATTTCTTCTTTCTCCAAATTAGAAGAATTCTTTTTTCCTTGTGAAGAAACAGATTTTATTCTTAGGTTGTGTCTTATAGTTAAATTATTTTCTAAAGGTTAGAAATCCACTTAAGAACTACAATATATAGCCACTCAAATTTACATTAGCTAGTGTTATAGAAAAGACACTGTGACCATCATTACATTGGCAAGGTGAAAGAATGGATCTGATTCTGCCAAATGCCTGTAATGGGCTGTGAAAATCAGCTTTTGGAAACCACCTGTGGCCTAAAAATATAAGAAACTAAAGCTAGAACTCCTGAGTAAACTTCCTCCTGTGCTGTCTACCATGATAACTTCGTTCAACAGAAGGGAGTCTTACCATCAAGGAAGGAAAATGATCTCCAGCAGCAAAAAAAAATCCATTTTTGCAAAAAACCCCAAAAACAATATTTAAAAAATCTATTCTTGCAAACCACTGTCCCCAATCTCACTCATTTACTTTAAATACTTAGGACCTCAAGGGCCGAGCAGTTATCCCTGGTTGACTGTGCCTTGGCTGCGCATATTCTTCTGTAGAAGGGAGGAGGGCTTGGACATGGTTTTAGTTCAGCAACCATTTTTTATTTTTTTTTTATTTTCAATCCTCACCCGAGGATATTTTTCCATTGATTTTTACAGAGGGTGGAAGAGAGAAGGAAAGACAGAGAAAAATATCTATGTGAGAGAAACACATTGATTGGTTGCCTCCTGCACACACCCTGACTAGGGCTGGGGCTGGGTGTGGAGCTTGCAACTGAGGTATGTGCCCCTGACGGGAATCAAACCTGGCACCCTTTGGTCCACAGGTTGTTGCTCTATCCACTGAGCAAACCGACTAGGGCAGTTCATCAACCATTTTTAAATCATGTATTAGACACTGCAAGGTGAATAAAGGACAATCTCTGTTCTGGAGAAACATGCAAACGAGGGCAGTCATTAGTTATAATGTATTGATAATGTGCATTTGACATACGAATACACTTATATTGTACCGGACGTACATATACTTCTATATGTATATATTAATTGCATTATAAAACAAAAATAAGGATGATTAGATAAAAAGTAAATGTGCATATATTTTAATCTTTGCTGGCTTCGTCCTGTGCCACTGACCATTCAGATCTATCATTCCATTTTACAGACTACTGATTAGAGAAAGAGAAACGTGTAAATTAAGCACCTGAAACAATGAGGTAAGTGCTAATGTAGACATGTGCCCAAGGTATTCTGGGAGCACAGAAGAGAAGCTACTCTGGAGGTGGGGTTGTAAAGAAAGGCTTCCTAGAGAGGAAGATAGAGCATCAGAAGACGGAGGCCAAGCTGGAAAGGCGGGTAGGAGAGGGAATGGCATGGACAATAGCCTGGAGTCCTGGGCAGCATTATTGCATAAAATGAGGCAGAGAGGCTGGGAGGAGCTGGGAGAGAGAGGAGGGTCAGATTATGGAGGCCTGCAATTGTCAGACTAGGATGATGGGCTTGCTTGGGGATCAATTGGGGGTTTCTGTAAAGAAGCCTAGCTACTCAAGTTACCAGAAGGCTCCTGCTCTGTGGTGGCCTCTCCTGTAAGGAACAGGCGTAGTCACAGCTCCCTCTCAGGGCCTGGCCTAGGTTCCTGCAGATTTAATGGCCTACTCCTAGACTTCTTGAAGAATCTCGGTAATATATCTTCGACTTCTTGTTGAAGAACTTTTGACTTGGTTCAGTAGGAGGAATGGAATTAAGTTGTTTTATGATTTTCATAAATTGTCATCTGATTAAAAAAAATACTTACTAGACACATTGGTGTCTCTTTTGTATACAAGAGTATATAACTGTATCTCACTTCACCAAGAGAAGCATGAATTATACCACCTGATGCACCGTAATGGGCAAACCACTCTTTATGCCCTGACTGTAATTTATTATTTAGAACACATGTTCAAGGACGAGGCTGTGCCCGTGCTTGTTAACTGGGCGTGCCAAATTGCGATTCGTCCTGCCCATTTGTGAAACTCATTTCCCATCTACACTGTGGTGTGAAGTTCATGGCAAGGGTAGAAAAGCTCCTGAGTATTTTTTCAGACTTTTTAGATGAAGGGAGACCTGGGGTCAGGAGGCCAGCGTGGGAACCAGGAATCTCAGAGAAGATGACCCCTGCACCTCTGCTGGCCTTGGAGGCATGTTCAGTCCCAGCTCTGGTTTGACCCCACTGGTCTCCACTGAAAGAAGCACACTGCGGGAGGGGGGCTGCGGCTGCAGGAGGGGGCTGTGGCTGCGGGAGAAGGGGCTGTGGCTGCAGCCAGTGGCACCAAAGTCTCTCACTCATGGTCTGCTTTCGGCTTAGGCAGGACTGAACTCCCACTTGAACTGGACATCAATCACAATTTTCCTGCCTCTATTATGCTCAATATATGGGAGCCATTATTAATCATTCCCAAAGACCTTTTTTTATAATTAAAGAACATGATTTAAAATGAAGCATGTACCTGTCAGAATGGCTATCATCAATAAATCAACAAACAAGTGTTGTCGAGGACGTGGAGTAAAGAGAACCCTCATGAACTATTGGTGGGAATGCAGACTGGTGCAGCCACTGTGGGAAGCAGTATGGAGTTTCCTCAAAATATTAAAAATGGAACTGCCTTATGACTCAGCAATTCCACTTCTGGGAATAAGTCTGAAGAAACCCAAAACACTAATTCAAAAAAAATGTATGTATCCCTGTGTTTATTGCAGTTATTTACAATAGCCAAGATTTGGAAGCAATACAAGTGCCCATCAGTAGATGAGTGAATAAAAAAGCTGTGGTACATTACACAGTGGAATATTACTCTGCTGTAAAAAGGAAGCAAATTGTACCCTTTGCAACAGCATGGATGGACCTGGAGAGCATTATGCTAAGTGAAATAAGCCAGTCAGAGAAAGACAAGTACCATATGATTTCACTCATATGTGGAATTTAATGAACAAAACTGAACTACCAAGCAAAATAGAGACAGAGCCGAAATCGGTTTGGCTCAGTGGATAGAGCATCAGTCTGCAGACTGAAAGGTCCCGGGTTCGATTCCGGTCAAGGGCATGTACATTGGTTGCGGGCACATCCCCGGTAGGGGGTGTGCAGGAGGCAGCTGGTCGATGTTTCTCTCTCATCGATGTTTCTAACTCTCTGTCCCTCTCCCTTCCTCTCTGTAAAAAATCAATAAAATATATTTAAAAAACAAACAAACAAAAAACAAAATAGAGACAGACTCGTAGTTAGAGAGCAGGCAGACAGCTGGGGAGAGTGGGGCTGGGGAGGGAGGGATTGAGCAAAAAAGAAAGAAAAAAGAGGTAGAACTCATGGACATGGACAACAGTGTGGTGATTATGGGGGTGGAGTGAGATGGATGGAGGCAGAAGAGGGCATAGAGGGGATAAACGATGTTGGAAAGAATAAAATAAAGTTAAAAAATAAAACTAAACGTGTATTCTTTGCATTTCTTTGATTCAAAAGATCAACAGATACTTATTTAGTGCCTACTCTGTAGAAATTACAGTGGGAAGTGGATTGATACAATGTGAACCAATGAGACCCCTGCCCTTGTGCAGCTGACAGCCTGGGAACACTGACATTACACAATTATTGCATACGTAATCATTTAAAGAATCCACTATGGGAGAAAAGCACAGGGTGTTATGGGGATCTATAATAATAAAAGTGTAATATGCTAATTTGACCAGACGACCTTTTGGACGACCTTCTGGATGACCACGCTATGACACCCACTGGCACCAGGCCAGCCAAGGCAGGTGCAATGCTATTGGTCAGGGGCCCAGCCATCGCCCCATGATCACCCAGCAGAGGGAGTCCCAGGCCACCGGTCAGCAGGGTGATCAATGGGGGGGGGGGGTGGTGCTCCATGATCACCCCAAAGAGGGAGGCCCAGGCCATCGACTGGTGAGCTGTGGCGGGTGGGTGGGGCCTCCTTCTGTGAGGGAAGCCTGGGTCCCAGGTGCCGGAGGGAAGCCAGTGCCGGCAGCTGAGGAAAGGAAGGCCTACTCTTGCACCAATTTCGTGCATCGGGCCTCTAGTATAGAATAAGGAAACAAATCAGAGACTCAAGGAAGACTGTGGCACAAGTCATGTTTGATCTGAGATCTGTAGATGAATATGAATTATGTGGGCAAAGAACAGAGGGTGAAGAGAAAAGTATTTAATTAATCAAAATATTTCACATATTAAAACAATGCATTTACATTAATTACCTGTGCTGCAGTTCATACTAATGAAAAAGTGATTTATTGTCTTGAGATTTTTGTATATGGATTGTAAAATAAGCATGTACTTATCTATATTAAAGTTTTTTAAAGAGATGTTATAACCAATGTGATAGTCACCTTTTGTGTCCCCAGATGGACAAGTTTTTAGTTCAGGCTGTGAAAGGGCTTCGATGTAGTCAGAAGAAATACGCTGTAACCCACAGGCTTCCTCCGGGTGAATCAGCAAACCACAATCCTGCATTCAAATGATAGAAATTAGTTGTCGTTGAAATGAACCTGCCCCATAGTCATAAAAAACCAGACCTTTTGTGTGCCAAATAACATTTATGGGTAAAAGGGAGCAATTCTTGTTTACTCTTCTTAGCATATTGACTTATCGATTGTTGTTTGTGCTATAAGTAACTTCTTACATTAGGAGATTCATATAAATTCTAATGATAATTTAATCTTTATTTTGCTATTAATATTTATGTATTGCTTTGCCAATTTTAAAAGAAATGCATGCAAGTTTTACTTTGAAAATATGCCCGTGTGTTGACACATAAAAAATATAACATACTATAAAGAGGATGATATTATCCTCTAACATTGGGGAAAAGACAGTTCACATGAGAAGGAAAGTGGGGAATATTCTGGAAGAAGGCTAATTCCACAGATGAATTTTATTTCAACATTTCTTAATGACCCATGGTATGCCCTAAATACAATTAAATACATATATTTTATTCAAAACATGTTCATGTCTTTATAACAGTAGGTAACATCTCCCTGTCATGAGTATCATTGTGGAGGCTTGTTCCCTACTAAGCGCTGCCTTCCTCAGTCTTTTGCTGCCGTGGGGAACAGCAGTTTGGGGCTCTCTGGGACCTCTTTCCTCCTCTCTTCTCTACTCCAGCGGGCTGGACCACTCTCATTTTCTCTTAGCGAATTCTTCAAAGCTATTGGCACCTATCCTGCCCTATGGCCTCCTACCCTGCCTCACCGGGTTCTGCAGCCACCTTCTCACCAGGGTCTCCCAGTCTAACACAATTTAGGACAGGTCACAAATGCTGCACTCTCTGTGAGGAAAGCTCTCCCTTAATTTTGCATGGAGACTCTCTCCCAGTGTTTTAGGTCTCAGCAAGGCCTTCTTGAAACTCTAGCACAAGGATGTATCCCTGTTTTTGTCTATGTCAGCACTGGTTGTTTCCGTCTTACTGTTCACCATTGGCAATTAGGTTTGCTACTTGAGTCTTTTCCCCTAGACTGAATACTTCACAAGAACAAGTAGTTATTTAACTCAGACATACACCCAGTATCTACCACACAGTATGAAAAAGTAAATATTTATTGAATGCATAAAAGGTTAGAGTTGTCTCCCATTTCATGTAATATATTCTCAATAACGGAGGGAAATAACTGGTTTGAGCTCTTCTTTGATCTGTAACTCTGCGTCTCATGAGCAATTTCTAGTTGCCTTCCCTCACACTCTCCAACACCCTGATCCCCAGCTCAGATTCCCAGGACTCATCCAAAAAGGTCCAGAATGTTAAGGGGCGAAAGGCATGGGGTGGTGTACAGATGTCTTGAAATCTTGATTCAGTAAACTTATTTTCATTTTTAATTCATGACTGAAACTGGACTTTAGGATACTTATTAAAGATTAGGAATGTAATTTGTATTAAAATATTCATTATCATAAAGCAATTAAAATAACACTAAGTTTATAATGTGAGGAGTTTTTAGTATGAAGAATCATGTGTGAAAGAGGTGTGTGTGTGTGTGTGTGTGTGTGTGTGTGTGTGTGTGTGTGTGACATCTATCTATACATTTATTTTTGGTGAAGGCTAACCTTTTTGAAGTCTGGAAAAAATGTCATTATGCATGATTCAGGTTAAAAAATGTTTATATGAAATGTGATGGGGAGCAGTGAAAAATAATTACCATTATATACTGCTGATGGGAGTGCAAATTGGTTCAGCTACTTTGGAACACAATTTATACCAAAATTAAAAATTCACAGACCCCATACCCGTGAAGTCAGACTTTAGAGTCTACTCCAGAGAAACTCTCATGAAATGCGTAGAGAACAGGTATAAGGATAGATCTAAATGAACTAATGTGGAGAGATTTCTAAGACACACAATTAAGGAAAACCTAAAGAACATGTTTTGTTACAGAACAATGCACACGATATGAAACACAACATGACCATGCCACAAAATCACCTGCAATCATGCACTTCAGACTGAGTTGTTGTGCTTCATTATGAATTATATGTATATTATTAATTATATGCAATCATATATATTCAAATAATGTTTAAATATTTCCAAAAGTCTGGATTTATTAAACCTTTGCCTGAAAATTATTATTTGGGGTTATGTGGTGTGTATGTATGTGATCACATTCTAATATTCGTCCATAGGGCATTAGAAAGAGAGTCTGGGCTGCAGCTGCCCAAGTGCTAGTCTATGCTGTTGAAGCCCTACCTATAACCGGCAAATAGCAATCCATGAGAAAGGTACACTGTTATGGACGCTGACCGCTTGCCTTGCGGGAACCAAGCTCCATCACTGATGACAATTTAATCTTTATCATCAGTGAAGGACCTAGGACATAGGTAGGTTAGTGTTGTCTCCTTTCTGAGGAGACCACATCTGAACTGAAGAATACAATAACTGGGAGATGAGAATTCCAAGAAGAAATTCCAGAGGCCATGAGGTGGGAAAAGGATTTATCTGACATCTTACGTAAAAACAAACAAACAAAAAAACCCTGATATGCTGACAATCTACATCTTAATAATTAAATCATGTAACCTTCTTGACATGGCACCTCCAAGTTTACCCGTGATAAACACATGACTCAGAGGAAGAATGATTCATTCATAATGGATTCCTAAGTATTGTGGATACATCTTTAAAATGGAAAGGTACTGATTTAATCTCTACAACGTGTAAAGTGCCATACTGAGAAGGCAAGGCCCTGACCTCAATCGACACAGTCTAGCTCATATTCAGAAGTTTCTCCTAATCTTAAACTGAAATCAACATCTTCTTTGTTCTAATTACCCACAGGTGTAGCTTAGAAAAACTTACTGTGGTAATGCAGAAGCATGTTCTGATCTGATATTCAAGCTGCTGAAACAAATGAGTGGCAATAGAGCATGATAATATCTTAAAATGTTCAATGTTTATACTTTCTGAATACCCACAACCCCACATAAAAGCCCATGCTAACAGAATAGGCATAATGCAGAACACAGAAAAGCATAGTGTAAGTGGGAACCAGACTGAGTGCTCCTGATAAAACCGTGGCCTTGACTTTGTGTTTGGCCCCATGTTTCCACCTCAGTTTGAAGTTCCCATTGGGCACCTGCTGTGCAACAGCCTGTAGGCCAGCCCTGGTGGTTCTAACGAAATAGTCTCAGCTCCAGTAAATTCCAAGATAAGACAAGAATCAAAGCAATGTGGCAAAGGATAGAGCAGAGAATGAGGGAGGGACAGTAGATTTTGAAGTAAATAAAATTTAAAGTCACACCCTCTTCATGAAACTAGACCACCAAATTACATAGTACACAAGAGTAACCTCAAAATGGAAAAAAAGGACTTAAATGTAAGTTGTGCAGCCATAAAAATCCTAGAAGAAACCATAAGCAGAAGAATCTCAGACATCTCTTGTAGCAATATGTTTGCCGATACCTCACCTGGGGCAAGGGAAATGAAAAAGAAAATAAACAAATGGGACTACATCAAAATAAAAAGCTTCTGCACAGCAAAAGAAACCATCAACAAAATGAAAGGGAGCCCACTGTATGGGAGAACATATTTGTCAATGATACATCTGATAAAGGGTTAAGATCCAAAATATATAAGGAACTCATAAAACGTAACAGAAGGAAGACAAACAATCCAATTAAAAATGGGCAAAGGACCTAAATAGACACTTCTCCAAAGAGGACATACAGATGAAAAAGCTCAACATCACTAATCATCAGAGAGATTCAAATTAAAATGACAATGAGGTATCACCTCACACCTGCCGGAATGGCTACCATAAACAAATCAACAAATGACAAGTGCTGGAGAGAATGTGGAGAAAAGGGAACCCTAGTTCACTGCTGGTGGGAATGCAGACTGGTGCAGCCATTATGGAAAACAATATGGAGTTTTCTAAAAAATTAAATATGGAACTTCCATTTGACCTAGTGATCCTACTTCTAGGAATATATCCTTAGAAATCTGAACAACAATCAGAAAGAATATATGCACCCCTATGTTCATAGTGTTATTTATAATAGCTAAGATATGGAAACAGCCCAAGTGTCCATAGATGAGTGGATAAAAATGCTGTGACACATTTACACCATGGAATACTATCTATATATATAAAAGCCTAAGCAACTGTTCGACCATTTGACCATTTGACTGGTAGTTATGATGCGCACTGACCACCAAGGGGCAGATGCTCAGTGCACAGGCATGGAAACATGGAACAGACTGATGAATCTCAGAGGGAAGGGGACAGGGGAGAGGGCAAGAAGAGATTAACCAAAGATCTTATATGCATACTAGAGGCCCGGTGCATGAAATTCATGCACAGGTAGGGTCCCTAGCAGCTGCCGGCTGCCAGCGAGGGCCTCCCTTCCCTGGCATCTGGCCGGGACCTTCCTTTGTTCCGCGCCGCTCCCTGGTGGTCAGTGCATGTCAGAGCAAACGATGGAACTCCTGGTCAGTCAAACTCCCAAGGGGAAACTTTGCATATTAGGATTTTATATATATAGACTAGAGGCCTGGTGCCTGGATTCATGCACCAGTGGGGTCCCTCTGCCTGGCCTGTGGGGATCGAGTCAAAACTGGCAGTCCGACATCCCCCAAGGGGTCCCAGATTGTGAGAGGGTGCAGGCCAGGCCAAGGGACCCCACTGGTGCATGAATCCATGTGTTGGGCCTCTAGTGCAGTTATAAAAAAGAAGGATCTCTGACCCTTTGAGACAGCATGGAGGGACCTGGAGAGTATTATGCTAAGTGAAATAAGCCAGGCAGATCTCACTCATGATATGTGGAATCTAATGAACAAAATAAACTGGTGAACAAAATAGATCCAGAGACATCTAAGCATGGAACAGAATGAGGAATCTCAGAGGGAAGGTGGGAGTGAGTGGGTAGGAAGGGATCAATCAAAGAACTTGTATGCATATATGCTTAACCTGTGCACATAGACAATAGTGTGGTGAAGGCCTCGGCAGGGCAAGGGGAGTGGGTTCGGCATGGAGGGAATCAATGGGGAAAAAAGGGGATATCTGTAATTCTATCATCAATAAAGATAAATTTTTTAAAAAATGAAATCACACCCTCTATTCTGTAGTTTAGGCCAGTGGTCGGCAAACTGCGGCTCGCGAGCCGCTTCCACTGTTTGCCGCTCTGTTGACTAATGAGTTTGCTGACCACTGATTTAGGCCAAAGAATATGCTATTATATTCTGTGCTTTCTTATGAATTTCTCCTGAGCACTTAATCTTTGTTTTCAGCTCCGATGCCATATTCCTTGATGTTTTGGAAAGTTAGGGGAGCCTGCTGGAGTGGATATTTATCATTTTCTAGGTGCAACCAAGCAATGTTACTTTTAATGTTGAATGAAACAAAGTGTATACCCAATACAGACTCAGGTCCATAGACTGGCTGACAGGGTTGACGGAGTTGGAAGACAAGGCTGGATGAACTTCCGCACGTTTTATGGGGAAAGAATAGCGGCACACCTTGGAAAGAGCACCCCTGTAAGAGTCGCGCTTGTGAGGATAGTTCTAGCTTTGCCATGAACTGGCTGTGTGATACTAAGTCCCCTGCTCTCCTTGTCTCGATACAAGAGGGTGAAAGGTGGAGAGAGAAGAGGGAAAAGTCACATAAAATGATCCCAAGTGCAGCAGCCAATGTGAGGCGCCTACACAATATCCATTCTCCTTCCTTCCTTTCTACCAGAAAGACCTTTGTTTCGTTGGAGGCAGAAATATATCTAGCATTCAAAAACAAACTAACCAACCAAACAAACAAAAACCCCCCTCGATTTCCCAGTCTCCTTTGTAGCTGGCCATGGCCATGGGACACAACTCTAGCTAAAGAAATGGAAGTGGATCTAGGCTATAGATTTCTGGGAAAGTTTTGCCTCCCTGATGCCACGCTGTCTTAGTTACTCTGTTTCTTCTTACGGCTTGTCACGCAGATGGAAGACAGAGACTTTGGGCTGCACTTTGGGCTGCCTACTTCTGCACTTCCTACTATGGAAGAAAAACACACTCCCACTTGGTCAAACAACCATGGAAGATGCAGCCAAACTTCTCTCTTTCTCTAAGAGTCTTAGGAAACCTTTTCTTCTCTTTTAGTATTTCTTTAGATCTTAAAAGTAATTACCTCCGCTAATTAAAAAAACTTAAACAATCTTGAAAGGGAAAAACTTATTAGTATCTCTCATTTCTTTCTTCTCTGGTGTTATTAGTAATTTGTCAACTTCAGGCATATTCAAGAAATCAAATGATAGTTTTCTGGTCTAAGTGTCATCTCTTGGTGCCTCCAAGTCTACATACATGCAAAAGGTAATATTTAGCAGCATTGGTTCAAGTGGCATTAACCCCAGAGAGCTTCCCATTTAGAGTGTATCATTTTGCTGGAGACTTCACGAATCCCTGAGTGGACCGTCAGAGCTCTCGGTAGAATGCAATGAGATAATTAACAGGATTTCCTTGTTCAAACATGTGCAGAATTTATATGTTTAGTATTTAATTTCAAAAATTTACTTAACTTCCCAGTAAGGACATGGGATCAATCCCCAGTCAGGGCACATACAAGAATCAACCAGTGGATGTACCAATACTAGTAAGTGGAACAACAAATCAGTGTTTCTCTCCCCGCCCCCTTTCCTCTCCTTTCTTTTCTCTCTCTCAAATAATAAAAAAAAAAAATTTAATAATACATTCACTCCCTGTGGCACACAGCTTCTTCCAAAAGACTCCATTTCACCTCTGCCCCTGGGTTGCTGCTCTTTCCAATATGTCAAGAGTGACCTCTCAAATTTAACAATCCTGGCACGGTCACATCCTCCGGAAAGGCAGGGTCCCCTTCTAAATCAGGACCGTTAATTTTCCTCCAAAAAATGAGGTTCCTGTGGCTCTAATTTCACCATAATGCTCCAAAGAAACACATTATTTTTTGTCTTCACATTGCCTCTGACTGTAACAACTGCTTTCCTTGTAGTGTAGTCACCCAGCCATAAAACACTGAGGAGCTGTGTGATTTACAGTACTAGACACCGAGTGGACATTCTTAGGATAATTAGCTGAGGTAAACACTAGCAATAAGTAATTATAGCATAATCCATCTGAAATCATCCTTTACATGCCACAGTGATCCTAAAACTGAAGGTTTTTCATGAAGGAAAGAGTGCAATTCATATTAAAAGAGATTTATATCCTTTAGGGATGGCAACTTGGAAATATCTCACAAATGGAATTAAAACGCTGAGAATTTATCCTACAGATATATGTTATAAAGTCTGCAAAGATTCATGTGCAAGGAAACTTACTAGAGCGTTTTGTGTCAAGAAAACATGATACAACTCAAGTGTTCATTAATAGGGAACAGGTTACATTACTTATACATCCGTATAATGACATATTTTATAATTCTTAGAGAAGAAGGATGCAGGTGAAGATATGGAGGGATCTAGAAGACATATTATTAAGGCAATAAAGCAGGTTGCAGGATATTATGTATACCATGATTCTATTTAAGCAAAATAAAGTGATATATATCATATATGTTTGACTGTGTATACATAACTTCTGAATGATACCAAGCAACTCTGAACAGTGGCTCTCTTAGAAGATTAAGAATAGTAGGCCAGAGATGGGGAAGCAAAAATGAACTTTTGCTTTTTACTTCAAAAATGAACATTTTTGAAGATTTTGCCATTAGTATGAATCATGCATATATAAGAGAGAGGAAGGGAATGAGAGGAAAGAGAGAGAGAGAGAGAGAGAGAGAGAGAGAGAGAGAGAGAGAGACAGAGACAGAGACATTGAAACACTGATTGGTTGTCTTGACTGGAGATCAAACCTGCAACTTGGGTATGTATGTACCCTGACCAGAAATAGAACCCACGCCCTTTTGGTGTACGAGACATGTTCCAACCAACTGAGCCACACAGGCCAGGGCATTTGAAAATGCAAATTCAAGTAAAGAAAATAATACTTAAAAGGGTGAAGTAAAATAATAGAAAGCCAGAGAAGGACTGACAGCTCCTTTGAGGTGCACTAGTTTCCTAGGGCTGCTGTAACAAATGCCACAAACTGAGGGCTCAGAACAACAGAAGTGCACAGTCAGCCTCACAGTTCCGCTGCCCAGAAATCTGAAACCAAGATGTTGGGAGGTTTGGCTCCTTCTGAGGGCTGTGAGGAACTATGGACCAGCACAATCATTGATTACTGTCCCGTGTTCATACAATTGATAGTTTATCAGAGGAAACATAAGTAAAAGGGAATCAAGTAAATATTCCAAGGTGGAAGGATGAGCATATGAAACATTTGGAACTGAAAGAAAACGTGGCCATTAACTGTCAGAGTGGATAGTGTTTTGAGAACAAGTTAGGAAGTGAGTACAAATCAGTAAAATTATTTTAGAATCATGATTATCATCCTTGGCTCATTTTAATGATACAAAATTTAGGGTTATGGCAGTGAATATTTTTTTGTTCTGTTTAAAAATTCTTATCAGATAAATCTCTAAGCTCTATGCCCTTTATAAAACTTATAAATGTTTTTTTACTAAGTAGCTGCCCTTTTAAAAGACAGTACAAAATTAAACATCTCTACTGAGGAACCGAAGACACATTTACTTTTATTTACAGTTTGTTCTCATAAAATATTTGCCACAAACAAAGTTAACCTACATAATTGTCTTACTTT
This sequence comes from Cnephaeus nilssonii, assembly GCF_951640355.1. Lineage (NCBI taxonomy): Eukaryota > Metazoa > Chordata > Mammalia > Chiroptera > Vespertilionidae > Cnephaeus > Cnephaeus nilssonii. The sequence goes on from NC_137083.1 coordinate 68,369,115, forward strand.
GAATTTAATGAAGATTAGAAGCTAGCTAAGATATTCTACTTTGTGCAGAAGGGATCTCTAAAAACATTGATTTAAAAATGGATGCTTTTTAATGTTTGATGTTACCCTGCTTTAGTAAGAGTTTACAAATAAGTTTTAAATTTTAATTGTTTTTATATAATATTAGAGGCCCTGTGCACGAAATTCGTGCACGGGGGTGTGTGTCCCTCAGCCCAGTCTGCACCCTCTCTAATCTGAGACCCCTCGAGAGATGTCCGATTGTCCGTTTAGGCCTGATCCCAGTAGGATCAGGCCTAAACGGGCAATCGGACATCCCTCTCACAATCCAGGACTGCTGGCTCCCAACTGCTCGCCTGCCTGCCTTCCTGATTGCCCCTAACTGCTTCTGCCTGCCAGCCTGATCACCCCCTAACCACTCCCCTGACAGCTTGATTGATGCCTAACTGCTCTGCTGCCAGCCTGTTTGCCTTTAACTGCCCTCCCCTGCAGGCCTGGTCCCCCCCAACTGCTCTCCCCTGCAGACCTGGGTCCCCCCCAATTGCCCTTCCCTGCAGGCCTGGTCGCCCCCAACTTCCCTCCTCTGCCAGACTGGTCACCCATAACTGCCCTCCTCTGCTGGCCTGATCACCCACAACTGCCCTCCCTTGCAGGCCTGGTCCCTCCCAATTGCCCTCCCCTGCTGGCCATCTTGTCGCAGCCATCTTGTATCCACATGGGGTCAGTCATCTTTGACCACATGGGGGCAGCCATCTTGTGTGTTGGACTGATAGTCAATTTGCATATTACTCTTTTATTAGATAGAACTAGAGGCCCGATGCATGAAATCCGTGCACAGGTAGGGTCTGTAGGTCTGGCTGGCGATCAGAGGTGATCTGTGGGGCGACCGGTGGGGTGATCGGGGGACCCCTGCTGGCACCCACCTTGGCCAGCTTGGCGCCACCCACTTGTCAGCCCCATCCCCTGCCACTGCCGCCAGTTGCCTCCCTCTGCTGGGCGACTGGTGGGATGATCAGGGGGGTCCCCACTGGCACCTGCTTGGTTGGCCTGGGGCCTGTGGCCTGGGGGCAGCTCCTGCATTGAGCATCTGCCCCCTGGTGGTCAGTGCACATCATAGCAACCAGTCATTCCACCATTCAGTCAATTTGCATATTAGGCTTTTATTATATAGGATTTATTTATATTTATTTAGTTAATTTTTAGAATATAATTTAATTTTTAAAATCTTTATTGTTGAGAGTATTACAGATGTCCTCTCCTTACCACCATTGCCCTGCTCCATCCAGTTCCAATTGCTTTTTAAAATAACAGAACTTGGTGTTGGGTTGCATCATTATACAGGTGGCTTGACTTGCTATTTATATTTGGAGTTCATACCCTTACTTACAACACATTAGAATCCATGTAGTAATGAGCCCCCATATACGCTAACACTATTGTGTATTTCTTTTCCTAAGCAAATGTCAGCTGAAAAGTGGCCATACATTATGTTACTTAAGAATTTTAGGTTAGTCCACCATGAACTCAGGGAAAAGGAAAGTTGGAACAAATTATAAGCAGATGAATTAGTTCGACTCAATTAAATTTATTAATGTGAATTAATATTTGGAATACTTCTTTATATTGCTCCTGCATTCCAAATGCTTGAAGTAACATGCACTTTTCTCTTTTTTAATCTAAATGGCCTCCAAATTAACTAGGGTGGGACCAGCGTGATCCTACTTGCTGAAGTCCATTCTGAAAGGCACCCTCTCTTCTCAATTCTGAAACACAGACGTGTCCGGGCTGTGTAGAATTTGGACTGAAAATCTAGTGAGATGGGGCCTGTGAAGTGACTAATGTTTCCCACTTCCGGTGAGCCAGAAACTCCAAGGAAAGCAGCCTTTGTTGTGGTCTTTCAGCACTTCTGGTTTTGGGTCCAGATGGAATCCAGAAGGGAAGATGTGAATGCAAATGAAACGAAAGAATCAATGTGTATGTTTGGATATTTGAAAAAGCTCAGTTCTTCGTGAGCACAAAAGTGTGGAATTGGAGCTGAATGTATGACCATGGGATACCTCATGCGCTAAAGAATGCGGATCAGTTTGGGAAGTGACAAAACAATAACAACAAAACAGATAAGATTATTTCCTATTCCAAAGGAGCAAGCTTACTATGTGTAGACTGAGGCAGAAGAGTAGTGACTAAGCTACAGGATATTTTAGAAGACAACTTTTAATTGATGTGATCACACCAAGCATAACAAATGTTACCACATATAAAGTAGCAAGCAGGTCTTCCCAGGAGAAACTGACCACTCACAGTGAGCATAGCTGCGATATAGGTATTTCAGCATGGACTGTTCCATTTATAAATAGTCCACTAATAAAGCATATGAGGTTGTGATTCTTTAAAATGTAGCTTTGGTAGAGAATCTTCTGCACAAATAGAGTTGAATATTTTAATAAAAAGATGCAGTCACACTATTTCTTGACACTAAGTGGGCATTTCCTGCCTACTTTCATTGGTAACTACTACACAAATACATGTGTACATGCCCACAGAGTTCCACATACCCAGTGATCCTTAGAATTGCAGGATTTTAAAACTTGAAGGGAATTTATACCAAGTGGCATAAGGAGTATATTATGGGACAAAAGATTATCTCATTACATGACTCAAGTTATGAATTCCACCTGTTTTGAGGCTTTAGTAGTAAGTGCTTAGTACTAAATATTATTTTTAAAGATTTCCCCACTAATATCATCTCATACAATCACAGTTAAGCTCAAAGCATTTTAAATGTACCTAAATTGTGTCTAGAAGAAAAACCGATGCATTCAAAACTGAACAACCAAACTGCTATGATATTGTGAGATCAGAAGTTAATATTAATTTTTAGTATAAACATAGTCTAACATTGTAAAAAGTAGATACCTGTGAAAATAATTATGTTATGATGTGACAGTCCTTGCTATGTACTTGTTAATCAGACTTAAAAAAAAACACTTGAGCCTGGCTGGCTTGGCTCAGTGGTTGAGCGAGGAGATCATGGTTCGATTCCCAGTCAGGGCACCTGCCAGGTTGCAGGCTCAATCCCCAGTGGGGGGTATGCAGAAGGCAGCCAAACAATGATTCTCTCTCAGCATTGATGTTTCTGCCTCTTCCTTTCCCTTCCTCTCAATAAAAATTTTATATTTTAAAAAATACTTGAAGAATACTCTAGGAACAGTCTAAATGTCACGCCCCTAAGATATTTATTAATTTTAAAGAAAAATGTAACTTTACAGTGGAATGAAACCCAGCCAACAAAACCCTCAGAAAGTGACCAAAAGAAATACATGATTTTTGCAGTATTCTTGCCACAAATGTTTAACTTCATTTAATCAGGAGAAAACATCCTACAATCCCAAACTGAGAGGCACTGTAAAAAAATAAGTGACCTACATTCTTCAAAGGTGTCAAGGTCATAAACACAAAGGAAGACTGTGGAACTGCCACAGATTACAGAAGACTAAGAAACATGGTAACTAAAAGCAATTTAGGATGGTGGAGCAAAAAACGAATATTATTGGAAAAACTAGTGAAATCCATCTGAGGTATTTGGTTAAGTAAATATATTGTACCAATATTAATTTCTTAGTATTTAATAAATTCTTAGTATTGGTTGTATTGATCAAGTACCCTGGTCACATCAAATGTTAATATTAGGGAAAGCTGGATGAAGGGTATTTTGCAAACTTTCTGTAACTATAAAGTCAATCTTAAAAGTTAAAAAACTAGTCTAGTACAATTTGGTAGTCATATTTTAGAGTTTTATGATGGGCAAAATAACATTAACAATAGAAAAATGTTATAAGCATTAAAAGGCTTTTAAACACTTTTGTTGGAGTGTCATACAGCAGAGCAATGACACTGTAGTCACATCTTATTAGAATTCATGGATATTCCATGAATTATAAGCATATTGATCTTAAAAATTGTGGGAACTGTAGGAGGACCAGCCACAGGCTAAAGAAGAGCTAAGGTATACCTACTGTATTAATGGGCTAAATTTTGAGTGGGCACCAATCTTCTGGTGAGTAGACAAGGAGAAAAGGAAATGCCCTTTATAGAGAACCTCAGTTACCCCAAGCACTATAGAGTTGACACTATAGGGTAGACACTTTTTATGTAATATTGCATTGTATCTTTACAAATATTTGAAGCAGTATTTTTATCCTCATTCAACAGATGAGGAAATAGAGGTTTGTAGAGTTTGGGGGAAGCTTTTCAGAAGTTGAAGAGCTTAATGAGTAGAGTCGCTGGAGTGTTGAGTCATGGGTGTATCTGACTTCAAAACCCTTGCTTCATAGACTGAAAAACAAAACAAGATAAAACAGAACACACTGTACTAAGAAACAGATCGTGTTTGTAAAACATTTACAGACATTTCTCTTCATCAGGGAAGACCCTCTTTTCATGGCTACAGATGGCATCCCTGAACATAACCAGCTGCACTTCCAAATGCTTCCAGTTGGTCAAAAGTGGGACGAGGCAAGAGTGTGGATGAGTCAGGCCAAATCTATTCTCTCCGGCAGAAAAAAGCCTCAAAGCACCTTCCAAGCACATGCTTTGTCACTCAAACAATGTTGTGAGACTACTTATTAATTAAAGACTTAAAACTAATTCCCACAGTAGATGATGAACAGATATTTATATATCATTGCTGATCATCGAGGAAAATATTTGTTTTCATTGATTTTCAAAATCATGAGTACTCATTGTCATGTGTTTGCAGTTTTCCAAAGAAGTTTATAGTTTAGGACACGTGTTCACTTTTTTCCATTTCTTTCCTTCTTTACAAAATTTAAATTCTTTATTGTTGAAAGTATTACATGTGTCTCTTTTTTTCCCCCATTGACCTTTCCCTGGCCGTTAATTTATTTCTTTAACAGACATTTATTCAGCATCATACATGAGCCAGCCATAGTCCCTCAACGTTCTAGCAGAAAAAAAAAACACCCAAAAAAACAGATACATAAACACACAATTGCTGTAGAAAGTGATATATGCTATAATAACGATTCTTCCGGACACAGTGTTGACACAAAGGAGTGTGATCAGCTCTGTTTTACAAGGAGATTACATTGAATACATTGGCGTACACCAGGCAGATGGGAGCTGATGGGCTTTCCAAGAAGTGGGAACAACTAAGGTGGGAGGGAGGGGGCCCGACGCAATCGGTCTTCTCCTGTAGGATTGCCTAAGAAGGAGTGGGCATCATTTACATCTGAAGACAAACTAAATCCTGACTTAACCATCACTACTTTTTCTTTCCTGCAGTGCCTACTAGCTTGGGATTCAGTGCTTAGCCATAAAATATACAAGACAATCTGGAACAGATAGGAAATGGGTTTTGTCTACTTGTGTTTGGGGCCTGTACAAAGCATATCGTGTCAGACACAAAACTCTGAAACAGTTTGTTCAGCATCTAACCCGGCCGAATCAGTTCAGGCTTTGATATTGTCAGTTATCAGCAAGCATACCCAGGCAGGAGCTGGCCTTTTCCTGTGGAAAACGTGCTATCTTCCTTGGCAGGCAATGTAGAATTAAGGGTTGCCCGTGTTCACGGAGGAGCTAAAGAATCCATGACCCCAGTTATAAAAGAAGGTGTCCTGGAGAAATTTCAAGACATGACTGTCATTTAACTTGTCTTCAATCCCCCATGGGTTTTTAATTAGCTCATTATTTCCTGAACTTGAATGCTGTTGTGATTTGATCATTACTGTTAAATGGCTGCCACAACTCACTGTGTGGGATGAAATGACTTTTATTCATAGCCAAGTCTGGTGAGTGAACCCTTAGAGATGACATGTCTCTAACGCTCCACAGCCTTAGCCGCAAAAGGCTGCTTCTATGAGTCTGCCTCTCTCCACTCAGCTCAAGTCACTGGTCTTCCCTCCTCGGCCACATGCTCAGTGGACCTGTCTTCTGCCATGGTTTCTCCATAATCCACAACCAGGTGGCATTTCAAGCTGATCTCTGGAATATGCCACTTCTCTTGGTTAGTCAACAGCTCTTTGGGGATCCTGCTGTCACCAGTCAGATATATTTGCTTGGCCTAGCCAAGTTATAGCTAACATTGCTTTAAAGACAGCCTCCTGCTTTCTTCTAGAACTTTGCAGTTGTTACCCTGCCCAGATCTGTTATTTTATTGCTCCTCAGTGTTTTATCTTTAAAAGGCCAACTGTGTCTTAAGACTTCACTGCATTGGCTAACGTTGACAGGTCACACCCAAGTGGACCTAGCATTGTCTACTACTACCAGTAATTCCCACCGATTCCCCTTCCTTATGCCAGGAGGTCCTTGTCACTGGAACTGTGTACATGGTGGGATGGCTTGTCAGCTAAGACTAATAATTGGGAAGAAAATCGTATCGAGGAGGATAAATTGCTTAATACACTGGCTGTTATTTTTTATCATTCCCTATAGTGTTTCATAAAGTTTCAAAACACTATTTTCACATTTTAGTTAAATAAAAATGATATAATAATTTAAAGAAGGGCTATCTGTTGCCAAAAGTGTGTTCCATGAAATATGGGTTTCTGGGAAGTTAACAAGTAGGTGTTAAGTCAAATGGTGAATAGACCAACTAAACTAACTTGCCAGAAAATTTTAAATAAATTTTGCCTATTTTCACTGTCAGCATTCTACCTAATTATTATAATTTAATAAAGCTATTTTTTTAAATGTTTAACAGCCCTGGCAGGTGTGGCTTAGTTGGTTGGGTGTTGTCCTGTGCACCAAAGGGTTGCTGGTTTGATTCCCATTCAGGACACATGTCCATGTTGTGGGCTCTATCCCTGGTGCAGGAGGCAGCCAATCAATGTTCTTTTCTGTTCTCACATTGATGTTTCTCTCTCCCTCCCTCTCTCTTCTTCTCTCTCTAAAAAATCAATGAAAGTATCTTTCAAATGTTTAACAATTTGTCATTGTTTATATTGTATACAATTCAGCTATCTCAGAGAGTTTTAATTTCCTGAAGAGAAAGTAATTTTTGATGAAATTTCTTTGACTATCTGTTAAAGAATACATGACCAGGAAAACCTATACCAATAGCTTTCCTGGTGACTAGTTTGTGTCAAAACCACTGAACTAAGAAATCATGTGGGACCATTTATTGAATAATGGGGTCATGAGTGAAAAACTCATATGTGACAGCTAAGACCAAAACAAAAGAAAATACCACAAAGCTGTACGGGAAAAACTGACATCATTTACTATTTTTTAAACAAATTATACACAAAAGAAATATTCTGTGATGACAGACATCTGTCTAGCACAACCAAGAAATCATTCCTGGGAATGAATAACTTCTTGAGTTAGCTGCAAGTTTTCCTTTTCCAGTAAGTCACATATCATGTACGTGATCTATTCTTTGAATACACCCATTTCATTGTTCATCTACAGCAATTTTCCTGGGTATTAATAGTAAAAGTCATTATTCAGACTGTACACTGTGCTGCTTCACTTAATTTTTAAAATGGAATTTCTTTTCTGAAAAATACTGGTCATATTTCATATGTTACATCAAATGTTATCCATTATTATGCCCCTGAAATTGGTTATATACTAAGGAACTCTCCTATGAAATTCACTTGAGTTCAAAGCCCTGGTAAACAGAGTCATCGAGGCTAGGGTGGCACATGATAAGGGCATGGAAGGGTCTCTGTGTAACTTTATTAGTGGTACAGTGGGTGAGGGTGGAGGTTATCATGTCAGACTGCAGAATTCAGGTTTCAGCTTCCCCACTTTGTGACCCTGGGCCAATTAACTTCCTAGTCGCTCCAGTTTCCTGTCCTGTGAAAGCCAGCATTGAATACTGTTGAGAGGATTAAATAGATACATGTAATGAACGAAGACCCATGCATGATGCTCAATAAGTGCTCAAAAAACGAAGTTATGATTAGAATTGAATATCATGTGCCAATTGTCACATTATGTTCATTATGAGTTAGAGGATTAGATCAATTAATAGAATATCTAAGTATGTGGGGAAGCATGGGACTTGGTTGGAAAGTCTGTAAGGAGGAAACTCTGAAAGGTCAGTACCTCCAGGGGGAGTTGGCTGAAGGTGGCCATCCCGGCCTTGACTTTTTCAAACAAGTCTGAGCCCCTGGGTATTTACTGAAATCTTTATGTTTAGTCTTCATATGTCCTTGCTTAAAGGACACTGCAGAAGTATGTGTCTTCTCAAGGATGCTTACCCTGCTGATAGTATCTAATAGTTAACTGTAGTTCAAGCTGTTGTTACAATAAAAGCCTAAGGAGACAGGTAAACGGGTCTTTTGGTTCCTCTAGCCAAGCAGTCCCTTATTCCTCTCTTTCACAGAAACCTGTGTCAGAGTAATCATTCATCTGTCACTCAGGGTCTGCTGGTCAGCCCCAGCATAAATAAATGGCATTTACAGAGTTAAGTAATTTTTCTGATGGATAGCTCAGAATTTAGAAGTGAGTCTGAGCCCATACTCATTTTCCTATATCATTCTGAAATTTAAAAGAAAAATACATGTGTCGATGCTATCCATGTAACATAGAACAAATAAATTACTTTCTCTGAGCCTCAGTTTCCTCACATCTGAAATGGGGATACCATTGTTCATTGATCATATACACCTTAGTATTGTTTTTTTCATTTAAATAAAATGTATGGGAAGGCACTGGTCACTGGTATATCACAACGCAATGCTTTGTTTTCATTCTTAATGACCATTATCTAACCTATTTCTCAGCAACTGGCTTGTGATGAATATACAGGGTAGCAAGGGTGAGCTCAATTGTATACCCATATAATATGAGTTCCTTTGAGTTGGCTCAACACTTCCAGGGTTATTTTCCCCCTTCGGAAAAGTTTCTTACACATATAAAAGGAAAATTTACATTTTTATTTGCAACTATGTTTTATGAAAAGCCAAGATATTAAAATATGTACATTTTATTTTTGATTCTTTGAATTGCAAACTAAATAATTTAGCACTTGTAATGAGCACTAGGCATTCAAACATTTTCCTCACTTTTTAAGAACAATTTTGTATTATAAATAAAAAATTCGAAGGTGATTAAATATTGAGCAGTATTAAATGGCAAAAGGAGACTGCAAGTTAGAAAAAAAAACAATTGTTGATAAAATTGTATCTACCTAGATATACATAAAAACACATATCCAGAGATTTTTCACTTCAGTAAATGGAGTAGGAAAGAAAAAGCAATGTTTTAAAAACTTGCTTTAAAAGTTCACATATTAGTTTTAATAATTTCACATGTAGGCTAAGAATATTTATATGCTTGAGGATTAACCCTTTGCACTCGCTTGCTTTTTTCTCGATTCCTTTATTCTAATGCTAACTGTGTCGAGTCACACTCGACATCCGAGTGCAAAAGGTTAAGGAATAGTTTTGATCTTTTTGCTATAATTAATCTTAAGCTCTTTAAAAACCATCTAATAAGTATTTGCTTATTCAATTATAAGTGAATTTAAGTAGCAATATATATGTAATTAAAGGAGTCCTTTATGATTTTAAAAATGGCTGTGATTATTTCAATGTTAAGGATATAAAAATCATATGTAAAATAATTAAAATTAAATAAAAATAAAAACTTACAAATTTTATTTTATTTATTTATTTTTTTAATTTTCATTGCATTATTTACAGAGTGGGAGAGAGAGGGATAGAGAGTTAGAAACATCAATGAGAGAGAAACATTGATCAGCTGCCTCTTGCACACCCCCTACTGAGGATGTGCCCGCAACCAAGGTACATGCCCTTGACCAGAATCGAACCTGGGACCCTTCAGTCCGCAGGCCAACGCTCTATCCACTGAGCCAAACCGGTTAGGGCTCAAATTTTAAATTTGACTTGTAAGGGAGCACCCATGAGTCCTTTTTGGAAGACAAAAGATTAATACAGTTAGAAGTCCATGCCTTTCGAAGTTTTGCCTACCATAAACAACCACTGTCTACTTTAATGCCACGGCGAAAGTCATTTGAGATGGAGTTCTTTTTTGAGGTTTGTAAAAAGCATTAATGTAAATTTTGAAGGAGGTTAAATCTTCAACTTATTTTCACTTAGAGCCAAGAAAATCACTCGCCACTCAGGGGCTCATTTTCTGTGTTCTCACCATGTGCCAGTAATGAAAAGAGGAATAAGATGAAATAGCCCCAGTTTTCAAGGGACATGGTGTTGAAAAGGGGAAAAATCTGAAGAATGAACAGGAAGAGGAGACAAATATCTTCAAGAAAAGGCACTAAAATGCAAAATCTAACAATTAGAGAGGTGTGGTATACTTTAAAAACATCAGAGACACAGGTAAAACTCAACTAGGTTTTGTCGGAAGCAGGGAGCAAAGCATGGCATGATATAATCTATACTAAGGGGTTTGGATTTTATCTTTACTCTCCCTTCCTCACTATTACGTATGTATTTAATTATAACATACTTATATTCATTACAAAGTTGAAAAGTAAATAATAAAATTAAAAATGTACAGATAACATTTTAAATTTTCCCATGGCTCAATACATGGATACATATTTCACGTGTGTATTATGCACATGGTACTTATTACATGTGCATACATTTTACAAAAATTAAATTGTTAACTATGCTTTATAACCATTTTTTACCCTGTTAGTATGCCATGAATATGATGGAAGGATTTTGATGATAATAGGGGTGGGATATTATAACTAGAGGCCCGATGCACGAAATTCATGCAAGAATAGGCCTTCCTTCCCCTGGCTGCCGACACCAACTTCCCTCTGGCACCCGGGACCTGGGCTTCCCTCACAGCCCCGGCTTCGTCTGGAAGGTTGTCCGGAAGGATGTCCAGTCTAATAGCATATTACGCTTTTATTATTATAGATTATTATCTGCATGTTTAAAAAAATATAGAAGCTAGACTGAAGATTGCTAACTCCAGTGGCAGGAGAATAGGACTGTTAGGAGACTATTATGATTCTTCAGGGTGGAAGATGAAGACTGTCTGAGTCAGGATGGTGGGGAAGAGGGCAAGATCCAAGAGATGCATGGGAGAAAACCAAAAGCAAAAGGAGAGGGAAACATGTGGGTAATTTTTGGAAATCTTTGCGCTAATGGATGGACAAATAAGAAGGGAGAGGATGTTTTATAAAGTGAGGTGGAGGAATAGGTGGTCATTTTAGTTGTCTAGCTCTAAAGGTTGTGGAATATGCAGGCAGACTGCCCAGTGAACAGTGGGATAACATGCTTAACTGCAGAATTCAGAAGAGAGAATGACTATTGTAACATTTATTAAAATACTGTTTCTTGGAATCAGAGTAACATCCTTTGACTATTTACTCACTGGGAGTTATGAGAAGCTGCCAAGTCCACCTAGTGGTGATTTCCAATCTTTCTGGAATGATGATGGTCTACCACTGCTTGCTCAACTTTGTGTGTCCTCTTTGCTACACCAGTGGGTATGGGCTTGGATCCCATTTTTTTTTTTTTTGCACAATAACCCAAATCCTTCACATTTAGGATCAATTTCTCTCACTCAAGTGCCTCTCCCCTACTCTTTACATAGTATCCTGTATTCTAGCCACACAAATCTACTTGCTGTTCTCCATGCTGTCACCTTAAGACACTTGGAAACCACACACAATTGTTATCTCTTATGAGAAACCATTTCTGGCCCCCATTCCCCTTCCTGACTCAAAGAATTTTTGCTCTCTTTGTTGTAATGCAGTAACACTACACCTTCATCATAAATATTATACTCTAATTTAAGTACTTGTTTTTAGGTAGTTATACCTTCCTATTTAAGCTTCCTCAGATATATAGATCTCTATCTATCTATCTATCTATCTATCTATCTATCTATCTATCTATCATCTATCTATCTATCTATCTATCTATCATCTATCTATCTATCTATCATCTCTCTACCTACCTATCTACCTAGGTATATATATTGTTCCATGATCTAGAGTCTAGACAATAACATCGGCTAAATAAATATGGGTTTAAAGTCACTTTGGCCTCTGTTCAATATATGACATGTATCACGCCATATATTTAATCAAAACTAAATATCAATTCAATTCTCTCCCAGATTCTTGGCATGTAATGATATTCCCATTAGAAATAAGAAAATCTGAAATTAGTTCAATTGGAGACAAGAATCAATGTCTTCTAGTGATGTATATAAATTAACGGAGTACTTCCTTGTGGTGCAAGTTTTTGTCAATGTGTTTTACATCTGGGCTGATTTAAAATTTTTACCTTAACTTATAATGTTGTAACTAATACCAGTGTTGATGAGGATGTGGGGAAACAGGCACGTTCATACATTGTTTGCTTGTCAAAGTAGTTTGACAGAGTATATTATGATTTAAAATTCTCATTTGATTTCATGTAATAATTCCACTTCTAAAAATCTTTGATACAGAAATAAGAGTGCAAGTATGCAAAGGTTTATATGTAAAATTATGATTGTTGTAGCAATATTAATAATAGCAAAGAATAAGAAACCACCCAAATGCCTGTCAATAACCGATTAAGTCAAAATAGTGCATTAACATAATGCAGGATTATGTGGCCTTCAAAAAAGATGGAGGTAAATTTATATCTATTGAGCTGAAAAAATGTACATACATATTAAGGTAGGAGACATAAGAAAGTATTAGAATACAGTTTCTATTTAAAAATACAAATAGAGGAGAACAAAGAAGGCAGAGTAGTTAATGCCGGTACTTGCTGCCTCCCACAACCACATCAAAATTACAACTAAAATACAGAACAACAATCCTTCAGAGCCACCTGAAATCTGGAAGAATGGAAGTACATTGAGACTGGTAGGAGGGTCAGAGGTGTGAAACAGGCTGGTCCAACACCCACATGTGGTGTTTTTTAATCAGAAGGGAGATCATCTCTGTGGAGACCTCCTGAGGAGCAAGGGGTCCCATTCCCACACCATACCCCTCAGCCCAGGCTTCCAGAACTGGGAAAAGAAGTCCTCATAATTTTGGGCTATAAAAACCAGCAGGGATTGTGGCGGCAAGGATGCTGTTGGAGTCCCATGCAGTTTCTCTTAAAGGGCCAGCGCATGAACTTACATGGTCCAGCTCCCTTTGAGTTACAGCCCTGGGGCAGTGGGTTGGGGGTATCCAGGAACATACAGGGAGAAACTGGATTGTCTGGCATCAGAGCAAGAACTCAGGGTTGGCTTTCTCCCAGAGAGAGGTGCTTGCAGGGGTCATTGTTCCTATGCTGAGAATTCCTGTGTAACAGAGCTGATTAATGGCCATATCTGAGTTTCATCAGCCTGGCTCACACTGTTCACTCAGCCCTGGTGATTTCCTGAGACTCCGTCCCATCCAGTTTGTAGCCCCAACCAAGCTATTTGCAGATGCTTTTCCATATGAATGGCCTGTCCTGGCTCAGGCTTCAGACTTTGATAAAATCTCTCAAATAAGTAGCAGCTGGCATCAATATGCCCCAAATCTATCAATAAAAGGTCCAAATCCCAGCACTAGCACCAGCCTGCCTTGCTTCACAGCTGGACCTTGCCTGGGCACTTCCTAGCCCAATATAAATAGTAGCCATCTGCACATCTCTCTGTAGCTCCTACCTGGTGGGCCCAGGCAGTGGCTGACTTTGCACCTCCCAGGAGGCCCCAGAGTCAGTGCACCTGGTGGACAGCTACAGACCATAGCAGATTACAACTCTACACATCCACAAGCAACACACTCAAGGGACAGAATCAGTGAGCACCAAAGCCCCACTGACACAGGTCCTGCTCCATAGGGACCTGCACAGCAGCTCTTCCACTGTAGTTGCAGCTGGTCCTCACAGCCAATTTTCCTGGAGGTCAATTCCTCCCACTGATGCCAACAGCATTCAAGGCTTAACTATAAGACTGTGCACACAGCTCACACAGGGGCACACATAGAGTGCCCAACTCAGGTGACTGAGGATGCTGAGTCACTGGGCCCTATAGGACACCTACTACACAAAGGCGCTCTCCAATCCCAGGACATATAGCACCTCTACCTAATACATAGAAACAAACACAGGGAAGCAGCCAAAATGCAGAAACAAAGAAACATATCACAAATGAAAGAACTGAAGAAATCTCCAGAAAAAGAACTAAATGAAATGGAAACAAATGAACTACTAGATACAGAGTGCAAAACAATGGTTATAATGATGCTCAAGGATCTTAACGAGAGCTTCAAGGGACTTAGTGAGACTTTCAAGGATCTTAGTGAGAATTTCAAAGACTTGGAAAAGGACCAATAACTGAAATAAAGAATAATTTATAGGGATTCAACAGTAGGGTAGAAGATTCTGAGAATCAAATCAATGATTTGGAATATGAGGCAGCAAAAAACACCCAATCAGAAGAGCAAAAAGATAAAAGAATAAAAAAATATGAAGTTAGTGTAAGGAGCCTCTGGGACAAGTTCAAGTTTACCAACATTTGTATTATGGGCTGCCAGAAAGAGAATGGAGAGATCAAGATATTGAAAACCTATTTGAAGAAAAAATGACAAAAAACTTTCCCTACATGCTGAAAGAAATATACTTACAAGTCCATGAAGTGCAGAAGTCCCAAACAAGAGGAACTCAAAGAAGCCCACACCAAGACACATCATAATTAAAATGCCAAAGGTTAAAGACAAAGAAAAAATCTTAAAAGCAGCAAGAGAAAAAAAGTAGTTACCTACAAGGGAGCGCCTATAAGACTGTCAGCTGATTTCTCAAGAGAAACTTTGTAGGCCAGAAGAGAGTGGCAAGAAATATTCAAATTGATATATAGCAAGGACTTACAACCAAGATTACTCTACCTAGCAAAACTATCATTTAGAGTTGAAGGTCAGATAAAGAGCCCCACAGACAAAGCTAAAGGAGTTCATCACCACCAAACTAGTATTACATGAAATATCTAAAGATATTCTTTAAGAAAAGAAAGAAGAAACAAAAGAAGAAGGAGGAGGAGCAGGTGGAGGAAGAGGAGGAGGAGGAGAAATATGAACAATAAAATGGCAATGAATACATATTTATCAACAATTGAATCTAAAAATTAAAATAAATGAATAAGGAATCTAATGAACAAAATAAACTGATGAATAAATAGAACCAGAGGCATGAAAACATGGAACAGACTGATGAATCTCAGAGGGAAGCGGGGAGAGGAGTTTAACTAAAGAACTTATACGCATGTATGCATTACCTATGGACACAGACAATAGGGTGGTGAAGGCCTGGGGCAGGGTGGGAACTGGGTGGGGGGGCAATGGAGGGAAAAGGGGGACATATGTAATACTCTCAACAATAAGGATTTAAAAATAACATAAATAAAAATAGATGTAGATTTGAATATAGACATGTCAATATCAATGTAGTCAAAATCTGAAAGGATTTTGCTACTGTTATTGTTACACTCAGGGAATAAGTTTGGGTAAGTAGGATCAGACGAATGGAGAGCTGATTTTTACCAGCTTAGTTTTCTTAAAAAGTGGTGGGATTTTGAGTGATTTCTTCTTTATTCAGTGATACTAGCATTTTTCAGCCAATGAAAATAAAAAGAATAAGGCAAATTGGTATGTGTTAATCTATAAAGATATCCATAATACTGCAAGTGAAAAATGTAGATTACAAACAACAGAAGTTATTTTGAATTGTCTCATTTTGAGGTAAACATATGTAATATTTAAAAGGCTAGATATATCAGACTGTGATGTTTGGGGCAAGATTATAAAGAACGTTCATGATTTGTCATATACATTTTTTATTGTTTGGAATAAAAACAATAAAAATAGTAAAACAACCATTAATAAAAGGTTGTCATGATTTTTTTTATACCCTAGATATGTTCTTTAAAACTTGTATGCAAATTAATTTTTAGTAAGAAAAATTACATTTTAATTACATTTTAATGAGATCAGTAGAGTTTTCAATTATGCAAAATATTCTGTGAAGTGAATATAATTTTTGTGCATGATCTCAATATTCATGACTCCTGGCTGTCCATTTTGGCCTATTTAAAGCTTGTCCTTCAGAGATTTAGAAGTCAAGGGTTCATAAGTATCTGTTTAAAACTTAACAGAGAAAAATGCCATTATTTTGCTTTTACTAGCCCTCTCAGGGAGAGCTCCATGTCCTGCTTCTATGCATTCAGTGTCTCTATTCCTTTTTGAGGGAGGGGATTTGTCTTCAGCAGTTGAAGCTCATTTTAGCATCGCTGTACAGTAGTCCCACCTTATCCTCAGGGATATATTCCAAGACCTCCAGTGGATGCCTGAAATTACATGATAGTACCAAACACTATATACACGGTGGGGCAATAGTGGGTTTACAGTTGTATGTGAAACAGAGTTTATATATATGAATATATACTACTAATAAATAATAATACAAGAATAAACTCTGTTTCACATACAACTGTAAACCTACTATTGCCTCACCCTGAATACGATGATTTTTTTCTTATACTTATGTGGAAACCTATGATAAAGTTTAATTTATAAATTAGGCCTATGACAATATACTGAGATAAAAGTTCTGTGAATTGCCTTGGGGCCATTATTGAGTGAAATGAGGGTTACCTGAACACAAGCTCTGCAACCCTGACCACCTTCGTGGATCTGAAAACCAAGACGGGTCCAAAGTGACTGACAGGCGGGGTCCCCTGCAGCATGGAGAGGATGGGCAAAGGCATCCTTCTGGGCGGGCTGGAGCCAGGCAACCCGGGATTCCATCATGTGACTCAGAACGGTGTGCAATTTAAAGCTCCTGAATCGTTTGTTGCTGGAATTTTCCATTTGGACTGCGATTGACCGCAGGTAACTTCAACCACAGAAAGCAAAGTCGTGGTTAAGGGGGGAGGGGGATACTGTAGTTTTGATTTCAGGATGAAAGAAGGAAGGTTACTGTCGCCCGTGTTTGCATGCAGGGAGCAGATGAGTGGATCTGCCCGACTTAAGTCCTGAGACAGCAGCTGTCCAGCCCGTGACCCTGACAAGAGGCACAGCCTTCTTTCTCAAGAACGCTAAGGCCTACATTTGTACAAAGTCAGCTTTTATCAGCCTGTGGAAGGTAGCAAGCTAATTGTTCCAATAACTGGCAGTTTCCAACCCATGTTTTAAAGAGCCTTTTGGGTCCTGAATATTTAAAATACATTTGAATTGAACATGTCACAGTGTCATATGCCTTCAAAGTAAGCAAAGTATTAGCAGCAACCCCGGGATCACAACAGGTGAATGCTTTTGAGAGATTCAAAATAAGTAAGCAAAATGAATGGCATTTCTTTATATAAAATTACATTTAATTCTACTCTCCATTTCAGGACTACTAAAAAATTATTTCAGTCTTTTTTGGAGCACAGTTTTCAGAAAGTAAAAATAAAAACAACAGTACCACAAACCTTTGAATTAAGTGTGAAGGAAAAATTATATCCAAAAATACCTGACTTTTTTTTTTTTCTTTGCTTAATTCCTTGTCAGAGGGAAGGGGTGTAGGATAGGGGAAGGTAAAAAAGGAATAAATGGTGATGAAAGGAGACTTGACTTTGGGTGGTGAACATGCAATACAATATACAGATGATGTATTGTAGACTTGTATACCTGAAACCTATATCATTTTATTAACAAATGTCACCCCGATAATTTTTTTAAAAAAATACCAGAAAATAGGCTTTCCTAAATATCAATTAGAGAGTGACCAGAAAATCTTGCCACAGCGTGAAAAGTGAACAAAGAATTCAGAATTACTCATAGAGCGGAAAAACAAAAAAGGGTTGGAATAATTAACTTACTCCGAAGGGAAGTGTTGCTTCATGGACAGATAAGTGAGATGATAAAATCCCGTTATAAAAAGTTTTATATAATTTCTTATGTTGGATTTATAGAGGGTCATGTTTCTAATGGTCTCAAAACATGGAAAGACTTCTTGTGCTTGATAATGTATGTAACTTTAAGAAAAAAAAATCATTCAGAAAAGAAATATTTTAATTATTATACCTATTAGTAGAGACAGCCATGTAGTTTCTTAGTATTTAAAATCCATCTGAAATCTTCAATAACAAAATGGACCTTGTTAGAGTGGGCGACCTTTTCTTGAATTAATAATGAAAAGAAACGGCATCCCAGACAAGAAAACCAATGTTTTATGGAGGTGGCCTGCAGCCCCCATTTGAATCGTCAAGACTAAGCAATGACCCTTTTCTTGGTTATATTTATCTGACCATTTTCTGTGGGAAAGGAACATTAATAGCCACATAAAGCTTCAGCACATGTTGCACAGAAAGAACTATATAATCTGCTATTATTTCTGCCTGTAAATGACTACATGTCTAGCACTAGCCTGGGGTGGAATTGGCTGCCAGGAAACTTGACCTGCATCATGGGCTTAATGAAGCTGTAACTTTCTGTTTATAATTCTTTCCACTTTTAACTAGTATTGTATCCAGGGGAAATGAGATAATGTGCCTCTCCTTTTTGAGATCATCTGGGCTACTGACCAGTACTCTGTGACGGGACAAGCAACACAATCTGGACAGTGTCCAGGTACTGCGACCTGCTCTGCTCATGGCTCGGGAGGAGCCATCAGACCTGGCCCAGGTGGGGCGCCCGAGGACCTTCCCCCATGGGAGCAGAGTCTGCGATCTGGCTCCCTGTCTGTGTGCCGAGTGGCAGGCTTTGAAATCGATCTGGATAGAATTGCCTTGTGCCTTTTCCCAGAGGACAATGAGCAAGGCGGGGCCTTTCCAACACTTGAGTTTAGGGACGTTTTTCTGCGGTGTCTCCAGCCGCTCTCTGGTCCCTTTTCTCATCCAGGCTACTTGGTAAACCTATTATGGACTTTTGGGCTTCCCATCTGCTGAGTATCTAGGTCACCGCTAGAAAGCAAAGGATATTGTTATTTTTGTTCTCTAAACTGTAAGTGAACTTGAGTGTGTCTTTTAAGCCCCCTCTCCCAAATTTGGAATAAAGGGTTTAAAGCTGAGAGACATCAGCCCTAACCGGTTTGGCTCAGTGGATAGAGCGTCCCTGACCTGTGGACTCAAGAGTCCCAGGTTCGATTCCAGTCAAGGGCATGTACCTTGGTTGCTGGCACATACCCAGTAGGGAGTGTGCAGGAGGCAGCTGACCGATGTTTCTCTCTCATCGATTTTTCTAACTCTCTATCCCTCTCCCTTCCTCTCTGTAAAAAAATCAATAATATATATATTTTTTAAAAAAGCTGAGACATCATTATGAATGTGGAAGTTTTTATTTTACAGTCGTCATTTCTTTTCCTGTGAGTATCCTGAAACGTTGGGTCTCTGAGGAAATACAGACTGTGGTGAAGCTCTTTAAGCTTCCTGTGCCTCCCCTCCCTGAGCGTGGGGACCGAGGCCAGGATGAGAGCAGGTGTAGCTGTGGGGGTTGCGATGGGGAGGGAATGTCTTTGCTTTTTTGACCCCATCTAGGACAGCTCCACGTCCTGGGCCAACCCCGCCATATACCCCCAACTAGCAGGCAGCTTCCCATCTTTCATTTCTTTTTTCCTTTCCTATTCCTTCTTCTATTCTTCTGTCCTTGGACACCCAATGTGAATGCTGTGATGGTACAGAATGGACTACCAGCAGAGCAGAGGCCATGATGCAGGGGGCTGAGCTGTGAATAGCGAAGGAGGTGAAAAGATGGTCACGTGGCCCCAGGAGTCACAAGGACAGAGAAAGAATTATTTTCAAATATGGAGGTGACTCGTATGTTTGCTGACAGAGAGGAAGGAGGTAGTAGGAAGGACGAGTGTGAAGAATAGCGGAAGGAGGAAGGCTTCCGGGAGGTAAGAGGTAGTGAGGTTGGAGGGAGGAGGAGAGGTTAGCCTTTGAGAGAGGAAGGCCCCTCCCTCGGAGAGAGGAGGAGTCTGTGAAGGTGCAGAAGAATTTGGAGAAACTGGGTTCGCACCAGCTGACTTTGATCTTGTTAATGATCTGTGAGGGCACAGGAGGAAAGCTTGAGAAGAATGGGAAAGATTTGGAAAGGAGGATCAGGGCCTTTGGTGGTGGGCCAGGTGTGTCATCTTTATTTATGATGAGCTGCACATCAGCATGTCTTAAAATAGGAGCAACTGGTTTCAGAAATTAGCAAAAGCCCAACCCCGAAGGAGAGAACAATTCTAGAAAAAATGCCATCAGCATGTTTTGCAACAAGCATGTTTTATTTATTTTATTATTTTTCTGTGTTTTTTTTTAAAAATCAGCTTTATTGAGTTGTACTTTATATACAATAAAGCTCACCCATTTTTAAATGTATAGTGTGAGGAATGTGAAAATATGCACAATTGTCTACATGTTTAAAAAACTTACTGAACACACAGCCTTTCTAGAAGTGCTTTGGAAAAGGTATCAGAAGACCTGGGTTATAGCACCAGCGCAGCCACTTCATAGCTCAGCAGCCTTTGGCAAGGTCATCAAAATTCCCCAATCAGGTTCTCCATTTACAAAATGGGTATCCATTAAATCACTCGATAAATATTTATCGACCGCCCATGACATGCCAGGAGCTCTGTTAGGGATTCCAGGCACAATAGTAAACAAGACACTCTCTGTCCTCAAGTTTCCATTCATCCAGGACTCCCTACCCCGCTCCCTTTAACAGGAGGGTCAGATGAGATAATATATACCAGCATGTGGTTTGATCATTCTGGAGCCCAACTTTAGAAAAATAATCTGTAGGAAAGTAAATTTTTAAAAAATACCCCGTTGTGATCATAATCATAACAACGATTACAGTTTCTGGATAGAAGACTCTTCCTCCAAGTCATGTCTCCTGCCTCTCACGGGCTTAGACCTTCCTGCACGGCTTCCCAGTAGCCGTGGGAGCACCATCCCTCCCCGGGCAGCAGGGAGATGGCTTTACACGGGGCTCGGGGCTCGTGATATCCTCAGCACTTTCTCATGTCGCCAGGGACTGGTGGCCCTGTTCCTGTGGCTGGCTCCTCTGAAGAGATCAGTGCTAATTCCAGCAGGGGCACAACACAGAGCTCTCCCGCGGCCAAGTGTAAACCAGAAGAGCCCTTTGATCTTCAGCGGTGCATTCTTTGGGTGGTCAAGACTTTGGAAGGACAAGCTAAAAGCATATGTCTGGTGATTGGAAGCCAGGTCAAAGGTAACGTTGTATAGAGGATTTCTGGGAGTAGCATTGAGGAAATTGCCTTTTCTTTTGGATGTCTAAGTCTAGGATAGAAAAAGAAAAATATTCCCTGACATGTATCCAGGAGTTCTGGGAAAGTCTATCATTAGAGCCATGGCCACAGTTCTAATTTCTTTATACTACACCCAACTTTCTTCTGGGTTCTCAGTCTTGCTCCATATGTCCATTTTATCTAGCATTTAAACACTGTCGTCAGTGGAGGAAGTAAATTTCTAACGCCAGGATAGGTCCGACAAGGAAAAATATAGGCTGCAGATTAGGCAAAGAGCAAAGGTAGGGAGGAAGACGAAACTAAGATTGCTTTACTTTCTGCTTTCTGTCTTCCTCTGAGAAGGACTGTTATTTATACACTAGAGGCCCAGTGCATGATTGAATCATGCACGTGTAGGGTCCCCTACACGCTTTTGCTTTTGATCACGGGGAGCTGGGTGCCTGTCCGCTAGTGCACCAGGCCTTTCACAAGCCTCCAGCGCAGCGGAGGCTTCTGAAAGGCCTGGTGTCTGAGCGGAAAGGCATCCAGCTGCCACGCTTTTGCTTTTGATCGCGGGGAGTTGGGTGCCTGTCTGCTGGTGCACCAGGCCTTTCAGAAGCCTCCAGCGCGGCGGAGGCTTCTGAAAGGCCTGGTGTTTGAGCGGACAGGCATCCAGCTGCCACGCTTTCACTTTCAATCGCTGGTGCACCAGGCCTTTCAGAAGCCTCCGCATGGCGGAAGCTTCTGAAAGGCCTGGTGCTTGAGCGGAAAGGCATCCAGCTGCCACACTTTTGCTTTTGATCACGGGGAGCTGGGTGCCTGAGCGGACAGGCACCCAGCTCCCACGCTTTTGAAGGTCCGTGGCCGCTGAGGGGGGCTACCCTGCCTTTGAGAGGCGCAGCTGGGTGTCCGCGCAGGCCCCCTCAGTGGCTGCGGATCTGGCCTCGATCTGGCCGTTGAGAGTCGCAGGGGGCGGGAGTCCCGCCCCCCTCAGTGGCAGCGGATCTGTGCCTCTCAATGGCCGGATAGGCCACCCCGAGTCCCGCCCCCCAGCCTCCCACCGCCCAATCGTGGGCGTAGCGGAGTGATGGTAATTTACATTTTACTTTATTATTAGATAGGATGAATCCAGAAATTAGATTCCCAGAGAGACCTTACCCGGTAGGGGCATGGGCCAATCTCCCCAATTAGATGTGAGAAAAGCAGTCTAAAGCTGTGAAGTTGGCAATTTCCTGGGCATTCATCTCTAACTAATCCATCTCAGTAAATCGTGATTTTGGAAATATCTGGGTAAAAAGTCTATTTTCCAGAGTTCCTTTGTTTGCCAAACTGTTGTTCTTGACCTTCCTATATGACACTCACGTCCTCCTGCCTTTGGCCTCAGCTCTCGCTTTCTCAAAAACCTAAAGATTTATCTGGTAAAGGCAGAAACACCCGCATGTATTACAGTGAAGGTAGGTGTTTGTTTGTTAAATGTGGGCATATGGTTCCCGCCTTGCCTTGTTTAGCCGTTTCCCACTGTTTCCCTGGCCCTTTCTGGTTCTCTGATTTACCTTGAATGTGACTGCTTTGATGTGAACCACCCTGACCTTGAATGTCTGGGGGAGCTGGGCGGGGCTTCCTGCTGTGTTAGTAATGGCACTGCTCCCCTCACGGTCCTCTCCTCATTCACTGCAACCTGGTGGTGTAATTTGTTTCTCTTCTTGGGCTCATCAAGCCCATTTCTCTTTGAGTTCTCTCCTCTGCATTGGCCTCTAGCAAACTTTCTGTTTAATTAAATCCCACAAACAGTTACTGGTCATTGCGCTTGGTCCAGTGTGGGATGGCGATGTGAATGATTCTATCTCTTTTCCCCCCAAGGAACTTACACACATTTAGGGGAGACAGCCAAGTGCAGGGTGCACCAAATGCTGTAACAGAGATTGCGCCAGACGCACTGGAGAAGAATTAACTGAAGGTTCACCCACATCCCCACGAAGGCCTCCCAGGACCTCCCTATTTTGCTTCTTTCCAACTTCTAAATTCCTACATCACTTATTTTGGGCTTAAATCAGCATTTTCCACAGTGTATTCCTGGTAACATTAGACCCAAGAGATGCTCTGTGAAAAAACGATTTCATGATCAATTAAGAATAGGAAATAGTATACACACATTCTCTTCCTGGAAATCCACAATGTACATCAGCACATATAGGTTTTCACAAGCAGAGGAGAAGAACATTTGTTTAACCCCAAATTTTCCAATACCTATGTAATCACACCTTACTTTTAGTCTGATGATACCTTATTAAGGATAAGTAGTGTTTCTCAGACCATACTCTTGGAATTATTCCTTAATTGATTCATTAAATGATAACTATGAAAATACCATGAAAACTCCATTTATTTGCAAGATCTTATTTTTATTTTTTAAAGGTAATCCTTGTCTTTTTTTAAGTTGATATTAGAGAGAGGAAGGGAGAAAGAGAGAGAGAGAGAAAGAGAGAGAGAGAAACATCGATTGGTGGCTCTCCCTTCCCTCCCCACATGCCATGCACCCTGACTGGAAATCAAACCAGCAACCTGGGTATGTGCCCTGATCAGGAATTGAACTTGCCACCTTTCAGTGTACAGGACAATGCTCCAAACAACTGAGCCATACCAGCCAGGGCAGCACAAATTTATTTTTATCACCATGAAAAAGACCTTTCATGTTAATTCAATTTTAAAATGCCAGAATTGTGCTGTCCAATATGGTAGCCATCAGCCACATGTAGCTTATTTTAGTTGAGATGCATCATAGTGTAAAATACACACTGGATTTGAAAAGCAAAATAAAAAAGAATGTAAACTATATCATTACTGATTACATATTTAAATAATTGGGGTATATTTTGTTTAAAAACATTATTAAAATGATCGTGGCCTCTTTTCATTTATAAAAATTTGTGGTATAAAAGAGCAAAGAAACAATTGGTAAGTACAATTTACCATCACCAAAAAATAAACAACAACATACATTGTAAAAATACTTTAAGGTAAAGAACTGGCATTTCAATTATTTTGCTGACATATTTATGAGAATATGTGATCGCTCTTTCCTTTAAATTAAACAGTTTAAAAAATTAACTTCACCTCATCCTTTTAACTTTTTAAAATGTGACTACTAGGAAATTTAAAATTACATATGTAGCTCCCATTATCTTTCTATCGGATGCCACTGGCTTAGAAATTAGGAGTTGTATCTTTCCTATGTTTTATATGTTCCTATGGTACACAGAAAGACGCTATGAAGACTCTCTGAAGATATTTAAGACACTTTTGTTCACTGAATTAATTTGCTTGGCAAGTTTGGGATTTGGTTGGGAAAACCAGTGAATTGAATCTTACTTTCTAAGGTGTTCATGCTCTGACTCATTATAACCCCTGTGTGGATTGTTCTTACTGTCCGTTTTCTTCTTCAGCCCATAAATCCCAGAGCATATGCCTCAGAGCATATACTGACCATTTGAGACCCTCCTGCTAGGTTCTTTGTAGCTCCCCTATCAGAATGCTAGCGTGCACTTGTAATTCCTATTTCAGCACAATCATTCAGTGAATTTCAATAGTTTTTTCTAGGCATTTACAGACTGTGAAGTTATTCCCTGCTAGTGAATCTGTATTGACTGAATTAACTCAGAATCCTACTCCTTGGCAGGTAAGGGGGAAAAAAAAACCACGTTAAAATCTCCACTGTTCCCACACCTGCTTCAAGGGAATCTTCACAGATGTGTACTGACCACTGAAGGTCCATGTAATAAAAAAGCTAGGAAGTAACCGAGTTAGATCATGTTTTCAGTTACTAATAGAAAATACATCCTATATAATAAAACCCTAATATGCAAATTGACCGAACAGCGGAAAGACCGGTCACTATGACAGCTGCCCCCTGGTTGTCAGTGCGCCCCCACAGGGGGAGTGCCGCTCAGCCAGAAGCCAGGCTCACAGCTAGGGAGTGCAGCAGCAGTGGCAGCAGCCTCTCCTGCCTCCACTGCAGGCGGGCGGTAAGGAGTGAGGGGTTCCAATCTGTGAGAACCCCGGACTGCAAGAGGATTGTCTGACTGCCAGCTATCCCCCAAGGGGTCCTGGACTGTGAGAGGGCACAGGCTGGGCTGAGGGACGCCCCCCCACTCCAGTGCACGAATTCCGTGCACCGGGCCTCTAGTTTAAGATAAAATCACACACTTAGATGCCATGCCACATCTGTAATATAACTATGCCAGTGAGTGGTATCTTGTAAGCACCTGTGTCTATAACCAGGCAAAGCGTTTGAAAGCAACTGTGTTTCACCTGAGCATGTAGAACAGCCTCTAGCCTGGTGAATTTCAGAGACTGGTGAGAAGGCAGCCCTGATGGCAGCTGATGAGAACGTTGCATCGAGAGGAAATAAGCAGGGCTGGGCAGCACTCTCCAAGGCATGAGTCAGAGTAAAAAACCAGAAAAACAACACCATGGAAAATAAACTGCAGATGCTTTCAATCATATGCCAATGTGCCCGCTCCACTCACACTGGCCATGCAAGAAGAATTATAATGGAAATGGATTGGACATACTACTCTTTCATGCAGAAGCACAGCCTATACACAAGCAACCATACTGAATGTAACTATCAAAGTTGAGCTTCTATTTAAGAAGAGACATTGAAACATGCAATGGATTGACATATTTCAGAGGGAAGGGGGGTAGGGGCGGGAAGAGATGAACCAATGAATTTATAGGCATATATGCATAGCCCATGGACAGACAATAGTGAGGAGAAAGTCTTGGGAGGGGAAGGGAATAGGGAGGAAGAGGTCAATGGTGGGGGGAGGGACATCTGTAATCCTTTCAATAATAAAGATAAATTTTAAAAAAGAAAAAAAATAGAAGTGACAAAAAGCCACGGAGAAAGATGTAGCCCATGACATTCAGGAGTTTGTATGTGAGCAATAAGGTTTCTTATTTTGTCTGGCCAATCCTATGGGGTCTTGGAGATTTTCTGGTTGACGGATGTCAAGAGGTAGGGTATTGAGGATTTTTTTTCCTTAAATAATAAATACTCTGCTGGAACCAGCTTGCCTTTTGCATAATAACTGCTATCCCCAAACACTATTTTCTGAATTTTTTAAAATTGTAATCGTAGTCTAAGTGGTATCAGTCTTTCTCCATTGCAACCCAATCAGAGGCTTGTTGTTAGACTTAACTTTTGAAATGCAGTTCTGAACATATCTCCCCAATATTAATATTCCATCAATGATTTCCTGCTGACCTTAAACAAAGACCACACTATTTAGCCTCACCTTTAGGGTTTGCCATTTGGCCCAATCTGCTACTCTGGCCTTATTAGCCATGATCAATTATGTACCCTCACAGATTGGTAGTTTGGCAGATTACTTCCCCACACCTGTGGCCTGGCAGGCCCAGCCTCCAGCTCAGCACATCCAGCTCATACCCAATGTCCACGGTCAGCTCACATTGGTTTCCCAATGGCTGGGATGCTCTACCCTCTGGTTCTCCAGCACTTTTCTAAATATTCTCCTTCCTCCATCTACCCCTACACACACACACACACACACACACACACACACACTCGAATGGAAACAATTCTTCCTCCTGGATTGAATCTCAGCTCTGCCAATCATCAGCTCTGTGACCCTGGCCATTACTCAATATCTCTGTGCCTCTGTTTCCTCAAGTGTAAAAATCAGGATAACAATAGCATCCACTTCATAAGGTTGTTGTGGGAAATAAATAAATTCCATAAAGTGCCATTTGTAAGGGATCTGCTATTAGTAGTAGTAGTGGTCATAGTAAAGATATTAGTGGTATTATTATTTTTGTTTATATATTTATTCTTTATTGATTAAAGTATTACATATGTCTCCTTTCCCCCCATTGACCTCTCCCCAGCCACTCCCACCCCCAGCACAGTCCCTCACCCCATGGTGTCTGTGTCCATGGTTATGCTTATATGTATGCATATAAGTCCTTCGGTTGATCTCTTATCCCCCTACCCTCACCACCACACCACCACCAACCCTCCTCTGCCTTCCCGCTGAGATTTGACGGTCTTATTTATTTTTTTAATCCTCACCGATCCATTTCCATTAAATGGAAAATGGATATTTTTTCCATTTATTATTATAATATATTTTTTAGAGAAAGTGGAGAAGATGGAGGAAGGGGAGAGAGAGAGAGAAAAGCATCAATGTGAGAGAAACATCAATTGGTTGCCTCCCGCATGCACCCTGACGGGGCCAGGGATCTAGCCTGCAACTGAGGTATGTGCCCTTCACTGGGAATCAAACCCAACACCCTTTAGTGCAAAGGCTGATGCTCTAACCACTGAGCGAAACCAGCCAGGGCTGTTATTATTTTTTGTATCCCTGACAGCACTTCCTGGGATCTCATACATTGTACACAATCAATAAACATTTATAGAATAAAAGAATAAATAAAGGAACATAGAGCAAGAAATTTTAAAGTGAGAATCAATGCATGCATTTGTTATTAAATTAAAAAACTGCTTTGGGAATTCACTCTTAACAAAGTCACTACTTCCTGGAAAATAAACTATAAATGTTTGAAAAGGTAAAACTAAATACAACTATTGCTGGTAACTTGCAGTTTCACTACTTTTTGAAGATGCATATGTTAGTGTGCATGTCTAGAGAAGCAAACATTTATCTTACTGCGTATTTTGTATGCTTAAACTGTAACCAACTCACACGAAATGAAAACTGAGTTCAGATGAGGCTAAATGACAACGGAATGGAGACGTTTTAAATTTTCCAGAGTGCTTCTTTGCCCATTATCTCATTAAAGCTTTCTTGCACTAATGAGCTAGACTTGTAGAAAAAAATGTAAGCGTGATCTTAGGCGTGGCCACGTCTAGTCTTACCTATCAGTGTAGAGTAGTGGCACAGGGGCTGGAGGACACTCTTCAGCCTTTGAAAATCAATCAAATTGCGGAGGACAGCAGCTGCCTTTCAGCTACAGTATTGTTCCCTGCTGTCTTATAACTATGTCCTCACTAAATTTAACAGGTCCCCAGGCTCCTTTTTAATTCTCACAGCTGGGAGACAAGACTCGCCGGCCAAATCTATTTTCCTAGAGTACCTACAAATCTGTCCTTTAATAATTTATTGTCTCAGCTATAATGGTCTCTAACCAAGCTCTAATAGAGTTTGCTGCATAGTTGCTGCCTTAATCAGAGAAGATCATTTTATGGGTTTATGAATCGTGCTCTTTCCCAAAAGTTACTGATTAAACATTTGCCTTATGGTTGCAAGTAGCGATCGGGTGCGACGGAGGCTGCTGGCTCACGGAGCAGCAGTCTGCAGGAAGCTGTCACACAAGGCCCGCAACAGTCTGCATACAGCTGGTGCCAACTGAGCAGATTGAAGCTGCACTTCACCCCAGCTCCTGGCCACAGACACTCACAGAATCTTCCCCCCACCATCTTGTCCACCAGGACTGTTCCAGAGGGCTCCAGCAAAATTCCTCCCCAATCCCCACGTCCCAAAGCAGCTAAATTATGTCTGAAAACTGAATGACATGCTTGGCAAAGGAATGTATTCTACCACGAGACAGCACTTACGACAGAGTTTACTTTGGCCCATTCAACCAGCAGACCCACTAAACACCATCTCCCCCTGCCTTCTAGGAAAATGGCAATTTAAGCCACACATCGCTTTACATACTACACTCATGTCACCAAAACAACCGCCAAATAACACAACGGGGCTTCCTGTGCCCCAGGAAAACCTACTCGCCACCGTCGATTTATGGCATGTTCATGAGAACACACCAACCGAGTACACCAACCGAACTTGAGGTTTCGTTAGAAGTCAAGACACCAGGAATAAGCAGTGAGCAGTGTTTTTGAGAGAAAAACAACCTTACCTTTACACATTTGTTTTATAAAGAAGATAAGTAGTTTCTTCAAAATTCATAGTTGTCTGGCTGTCCTTCAAGTTTCTTAGATACGTATGCAAATTTCCCTCTCCCTTCATTGGTTATTACCAGGTGGCTAGGAGTGGAAATATTCCTGAGGTAAATTTAGTGACCATTGGTCCCCGACTTGCCCAAACTTTTCCACGTTTGGCTCCAGAGCAAACATTTAAAGCAAACATTTTCAGCCAGCATACGTGTGCTAGATGTATTTCTCCTTTTACCTAAAGGGATCATATTTTTTTATAAAATGAAGTCTCTACTTGAATTATCAACACTATGTTGATGTACCTTCAACCATAGACAAAGGATTAGTACTTTATTTTGATAAGGGCTACTGTATACTAGCAGTAAAAAGGTCCTCCACACTGTCTCCAAAAAAGGAGATTAATTCAACTATGAAAAAAAAAAAGGGGGGGGAAAGTATTTTAAATGCATGCATCTTAGCAATCAGGTTGTTAACTATACATAAGGATTTCCTAGGTTAATATTGTAGATATCCACATAGATAGTTTGTTAAGTTTATGAAGTGGATCTAAGGTCTTATATGTTTTCATTTATATCTATTAACTTAATAGACTAATCAATAAAAACAGGAGACTGTCTTGTATATTGTAGTATACTAAGGAAGAAATACCTACCATTGGTAGAAAAACTAATAAAAAGGATATAACAGATCATTTTAATTCTCCACTAGTGGAATTCACAAATTTAGAACTACTTTTCCTTTATGAGATATTAGAAAGTCCAAAAACACAAATTAGAATTCATTTCTGTTCTTCACACTATATTACATTTTCTAATAAGCAAAGAGGCACACTTTGTTGAAAAGCTTGACAGAGTTAATAGGGGGGAAAAAACCCAAACCATGTACAGCTGGTAATTGGAATGGTCATCTGTCACAGTTTTACTATGTGGAGATAATATATGCTGTGCCTCAATGGCCTGGACAACAGGTATAATACTAGTAAGTTCATAGCTTAGCCTGGGGTATTTAATTGTTTTTTAATCAGTGTTATTCAGGTAGTGCTTGAGCATTTGTTACTGCTGTCATTTAAATTATATTATAGTCCGTGCTTTCTCATCCATGGTAACAGAGGCTCAGCCTGCACAGATAAATGAATCCCACAAGTATTCATTTTAACCCTTATTATACACATGTAAGAAAATAGATCTGATTTACTTCAGAGACTTTATTCCAGGGATTTCATATTCTTGTATTCAGTTTTACTTATCTATGGAAATTTGACATAAATCAGAAGTAGGATTAAATCTTAACTCTACCACTACCCTGGGTACGTTACTGCCCTTTCAGAGCCTTACGTTCCTCATCTCTACGGCACCGTTAATAACACATCTATCTGGGGCTGTTGCGAGCGATGTCTGTAAAGTACCTAGTCAAGCCTGACACCCTTGGTGCTGGGGAAATGAAGGTCCTGCAGGGCCCTTACTAACCCTCTGCTCTGAGTCTCCTCCCCTCCATTTGTGTGCAGCCCCCTCTTCAGAATCATGGAGCCCATCATGTCATAGTTGACATTTTCAGAGGATGCATGAGAAGGCAAAGAAATTAAAGAAGTTGAGTTACTGTGATTTTGATAATATTAGTGGAAATGACCCAAAACACATCCACACAAAAGAAAGAAAAGCTTTCACGTTCATCAAACAAGCCTTAAAGGTACTAGGGTACTATCAATGGTTGATTTTCTTCAACTAAAGTGGCCTAGCTTGTTCACATTTTCCATCATTTAGCTTGGTATCTTTAAGATCATGTTGGCCAGTCTAACCGCTCTCGCATTTCACTTTTGGTTCTTTGACTCTTAATTTTTTTTATCAAACATTTGTTCATACGCATTGTGAAAACAAATTGAAATTAACCATAGTGATGGCTAACATATAAACCACACATTTGACTGAGTCAGAGGAGGTCTTTTTGGGTAACCCAAAATTCTATGTCTCTGCGTATTTCAGTCCCTTTGTCAACTTATTAAATGATAAATGGAAGAGATCAGATGAACAGAATAAAAATTAATTGATCTTAAAAGTCTATATGTTCTTGGTCATATCCCAGATCCAAAAGGAAACTTGATCTAAGTTTTGAAAACTGTGGTGTCTTAGAATAATTTTACTTACTGAAGTTCCCAGAAGATACATGGTCAAGTCTTGTCAGAAAGTCAGAGAGAAGCACTGTGCTTCTGAGCTGAAAACATTAACATCTTATCAATTTTGTTCATTTCTAAATTTTGATATAAGTGTACGTTCTTTTCCATTAGGCATGAACATGTATTTGTTTGTTTTAAAGCACGTATTTTGTATTTAGACACAGAAATGAAGAAAAGGTAATTTTCCTGAAATTTTCTTTATCCTTTCATTCTTCTACGACCCTGACTCCCACCAAGTCCACTGCAGTTACACAAATTTAAACACAATGTATCGAGCATTTAATGTACAATATGAAGCTATGTGAAGGATATAGAGAATAAGATAAGGGTAGCCCTTGTACTAAAGGATCTTGTCACTTGATTTCAGGAAGTACATATACAAAGCAACACATAAACCCATGTATAGCATCCAACATATACACAACATTTATACATACCCTGCTAGAGGAGAGACTGGGGAAATGGTGAAAGAATGAGATGACACTGGAAAGTGCCGGTGACACTTAGAAATGGCCAATCAATGTGCCAGTTAACAGTTGCAAACACAAATATAATGTTGAAGCTTAAACAGATATCCCTCGCCCCCAATTTCATTCTTCTCTGCTCCTGGCACTCTGATTTACTCGTAAGACTAGAATCAGGATCACCATACAAGGTATTTTCAATGTATGCAAAGGTCCACTTATATACTATTATTCTTTATCTAGAATATCTCTTTGTTGATTGCATCTAGACAAGAGATCAAACAACACTTGACTAAAATATTTCTTGTGGCTCTAACTGTGGTGTTATTTTGTTGTTACACCAGGAAAATAACGTTGAAGGAAAGTGTACAAATTGAATTGTTCAAATAATAGTGTTTCCTTTTGTCTTTATACCATCTTTTTCCGTTTCTGTGATGAGGGTGCCAATTAAAAATATGTTTTGATTGAGGTCTGAAACTGATATACCTCCCAGAGTTTTGGACCCAAAACTCAATGAAAAAGAACCACAGAGGCATGCAACCAATAACCCAAATTTGAGTGAATTAGAGCTGTTCTGTTTTGCCACACTCGTCAGAAAGCCACAGGCATTCCACCACCCCAAAGGGGTCTGGAAAACTAACAGAAAATATAAAACTGAACACAGATTGTACATAATTATGTTGCTGCATTCTTACTTCCACAACCATAGAAAGAACCCTATTTCAATTCAAAGGCTTCCCTTGCAACAGTAATAGCCTCCCTAATAACAATTTTGACATAGTTCTTCACTCAGCAAATTTTTAATATGCCTTTAAAAATTTATCCTAAAAAAATACAACTAATTTTTTTTCCTTTTGTATTTTTTACACTGAAGAAATAGGGATATGTAGAAGACTTTTAGGGATTCATTAATTCATTTTTTCACATTAATTCATTTTACTGCATAAATATTTACAGGGAAATTCAACTACATCAAGACAATTCATTGAATACTGAAGACATATTAGGAAATTCATAGCTGGTGAGAGAAATCCTTATAATAGGGTGATGTGTGCTCTGTAATAGGTAAAAAAAAAAAAAAAAAAAAAAAGTAACCTCAGGAAGCCTGAAGGATTTCAGGATGAGTTCCTAGGAGATATGAACTCAAATTGAACGTGCGTGGCAAGAAAGCTGACAGCACTTGTAAAAGAATGGCAAATTAGAGGAAATAATAATAAAATGAGGTGACCAGAAGTTGAGACTCAAGATGGGAATTGGAACCTGGGTCCATTATATAAGAAAACTAGATTTTATCTCCAAGGCACGAGGAGCAAGAGACTATGGATAGAAAACTTTTGCACCTTATAAAAATTATTCCATTGCCTAGGATGTTGTGAGATTAGAAATAGAGAGAAATGTGTGTCAGAAGTCCAGGTGAGACATACTAAAGATAAAATTCTAAAGATATGAAAGATGTGGAAAAGAAAGAATTTGGCGATCCGTTAGGTGTAGAGGAAGGCAGAGATAAAAAAACACCACCAATAATCTCAAACTAGTTTTCCTCAGTATAATTTTTATATATTTTTTTCTGTTGAGAACAGCAAGAATATGACTTTACAGCTTGATTTCAGTTAAACTCACAGCAATCTTAGGGATAGACAAAAATGAAGATTTGCCCAGCCTGTCTGAGATCCTTTGTAAAGAGACATTCATTGCATACATGGTTTGGGGATAGACATTAACATTAGCCACGGTAGTTTTTGTTGGGTTTTGTGCACCAGCAACATGGAACTACTTGTACTTTCTCAAGCACGCTGCATTGCTTCCCATCTTTACTTTTGATGTCCTTTATGCCAACATGGACCCTACCCCTCAGCTTCCCTTCTCCCAGTTCTTACACATCATCTCGGATGTCACCCCCTCCAACAAGTCTTCCCTAATACACGGAAATCAATGCTTTGCATTGTAGAGTGCAGGATATAGGCTTATAGTGTCCTTTTGCTCACTAGAACATGAATTTCCTTATAAATCTGTAAACTATTCGTTAATTTCTGAAAACCATATCTTACCTTTTTCCTGTGCTCAGTGTTTTTAGAGGACTTTGGGTTTAGTTTCTATTCCAAAAGGTGGCAAAAAGTATGTATCAAACAGTTACTTTTACCCCAAGTACCTATTCTCTGAAATTTGGGAATATTTTATGCATTCCTTTAATTCTCTTTCTTTAATGCCACATGGTCCTTACTGCCAATTGACCTTGACATTTACAAGCTAAAGGAACCAATATTGCCAGACAGGCTTTAAAACTCAGCAATGACTTGGGAGGGCAAAAATCTGATTTGTATGTGTGTGACTTTTATAACCTAATTTGTATTTTAACTCAAATGATTTCACCAGGATTTAATAAAATCCTGTCATCACATTCAGTTTTCAGACTTTAGATGTTTGTTACATATTGTAGAATAATTCAGAGCTGATTTCACTTTCGGAGCTTGAAAGACTATATTATCTGAGAAAGTTTTCAATAGTCAGAAAAGTATGTACAGTACATTTCTCTGATAATAGGAAATAAAAGTGGGAGAATTAAAAATATTCTTTAAAATATTATCTGCTTATTTATTTTTCCTAGTTTTCTTGAGTCTAGAAAAACATTGTCTCTCTCGTTTTTCTAAAGATAGAATTTCAATTAGTCACAAAAAAACAATACATGGGAGTGGAGGCATTTTGGTGGCTGGAAAAGAGAGAACCGGAAGTGAGATAATCTTGATCTTTATCCTACTTGTCACAAGTTACTTTGTTAGCTTCTCTTGGACTTTAAATGACCCTGTGAAGCTAGTAAAGAACAAAGATGTCTATATTTTGCTTGACCACCTCTAAGAAATTTCCTCAAACTTTACTTACAGTAGCAGATACATAGTGGATGAATACACACAAACACACAAATCGTGTAAAAACTAAGTCAGATCATGCGGTGCCTTTTCTCAAGACCATCCACACCTTTCTCCCTCCCTGCCCCCCCCAAAGTAACGTCTATTCTTTAGCATAGTCTACAAGGCTTTTCACTGTCTGTCTCCATTCCCCGACTTCCCTGTGCCCATCTCATTCTCTTTGTCTCTCTGCTATCCTCCTCACCCCCTCCGCTGGAGTCACTCTGCTCCCCTCCCTACTGTTCTGCAAACCATCAAGACTGCTCACCACAGGCCTTTGCACCTGCTGCTCCTTCTGCCTGGGATGCTCTTCCCTCTGTCACTTCATTCAGGTCTCTGCTCACCTGCCACCCCATCACAGGGACTTCTCTGGCCAACTATTAAAACACACCCTTCTCACTGTCGGTCCTTTCACCTGCTTAATCTTTCTCCATAACACTTATCACTATCTGATATACTCTATATTTGTAAACAAAATTTAAATGTCTCTGCAACCCAAATGTAAATTTCAAGAAAGCAAGGATTTTGACTGTTTTGTTTACTGCTGGATTCTTGCCCATTGTTATTGCTTGGTGTCTATAATAGTGCCTGATACTTCATAAGCACTCAATAAATACTTGTTGATTTACCTATAGGATGAATAAATAAATCTTTACATCTATATTCTATAATATACAACTTACAAAAAAAAAACAAACTTAAAGCCATGGTCAAGACCAATCTCATTTTCTTTCCAAAATGTGTAGGCATTTAAAAAGTTACCCATGGATAAGCTCTTTATTTTTCATAAATTATAAAGCATTGTGGCTAAATTATTTTTGCTAACAATCTTTGATTTTGTGGGACTTTTCCATACTGACTTCAAAATGTCTTCCATAAATAAAGAAGGCTACCCTGGAGCATGGAAAATGGTAGAAGTGAAGGTAAAATTGAATTGTCACATATTATGTG
This sequence comes from Cnephaeus nilssonii, assembly GCF_951640355.1. Lineage (NCBI taxonomy): Eukaryota > Metazoa > Chordata > Mammalia > Chiroptera > Vespertilionidae > Cnephaeus > Cnephaeus nilssonii. The sequence continues at coordinate 68,404,694 of NC_137083.1, forward strand.
ACAATATGTACTTAGGCCTGGGGAATGCCTGAGATTTGCCATAATATGTACCAATTTCTCTTAGAATTTCCTGAGATAATCACACAAGGGGTGATGGCAAATGGGGACCAAGGCTGCTGTTGCCTGGGCTTGTCTGTGCCCCAGTTTTCTTGAGTAAACGGAGCACTTCATATACTCAAGTACAAGGAGCAATGTCTCTCTCCCCCAAGACCAGATCCCAATCTTATAATCTTTCCACCCCCTTGCCAATGCGATAACAGAGCCCTGAATCACACTTCAGATGAGAACTTTTCTGCCTCATCTTACTCTGTTTCTCTCCTATTCTTTTTTTTAAAATAGCTTTATTGATTTCAGAGAGGAAGAGAGAGGGAGAGAGAGATAGAAATGTCAATGATGAGAGAGTATCATCAACCAGCTGCCTCCTGCACACACACACACACACACACACACACACACACACACACACACACACACTGGGGATGGAGCCCACAACCCAGGCAAGTGCCTTGACTGGGGAATCAACCTTGACCTCCTGGTTAATAGGGGGATCCTCAACCACTGAGCCATACAGGCCAGACTCTCCTATTCTATCTTGGCTTTGAGATGCTATACTGTCCTGATTTTCTTTCTTCATCTTTGCCCCAACTTCTCCACCTCTTCCTTGGTTCCTCCCTTCCCCCATCTCTAAAAGTTATAATCTTCTATAAAGTTAAAATCTTCAGAATCAATACAGATTTTTGGATTTCTTATCTTCTCTCCTTACAAATGCTCTCTAGGAAGTGTCATCCATCCCCACAAATTTATTTCTGATGTTTTATTTGTAGAAAAGTTCAAACAAAACAAAAATAGATTAACTAGTATATTGAACAGCCATCTTCAACAATTAGCAGCATGTAACCAATATTATTTTATCTAAATCCCCACTCCCTGATCTCATGGATTATTGTAAAGCCATTTCCAAACCATCATGTCATTTTATCTGTAAATCTTCCATACGTATCTGTAAAAAAATAAACACTTTACTGTAAGTAAAATACATGATCAAATTTAGAAAAATTAATAATTCCTTAATCTCAGTAAATATAGTAAATATCCAGAGTTTATTGTTTTCAAAATGAAAATATGTTGCATTTATTTCTTTTAAAATTTTATTGAATTTACTGGGGTGACATTGGTTAATAAAATTATATAGGTTTCAAGTGTACAATTCTATAATGCATCATCTATATATCGTATTGTGTGTTTACCACCCAAAGTCATGTCTCCTTCTGTCACCATTTCTCCCTTTTTACCCTCTTCTACCTCCCCCCACACCCACCCCCTTTCCCTCCGGTAGTCACAATATTGTTGTCTCTGTCTCTGGGTTTTTTTTTTCCTTCTATTAAGCCTTTCACCTTTTTACCCAGCCCCACAATCCCCCTTTCCTCTGACAGCTGTCAGTCTATTCTCTGTATCTATGAATCTATTTACTGTTTATAATGTTTTTTTAATCATTTGGTTTGTTTGAATTATAGCCTAACAAGATCTGAACATTGCATCTAATTGGATGGTACTGTGTACTTCCTTATGGCATCGTATCAAGAAGTACATAGTGTCTGGCTATTCAATCTGTAAAATTAAAATACATTTTAAAAATAATAAAACAAATCACCTATGTTCCAGATGTTACAGCCACGTATTAATATGAAGTGAGAGGGCACCAGAGTCTGAAAAGGCAGCTCCTCCCTTTGTCCCTCGGGGTAGTAGAGACTTTGTAACTTCTAGGTTGCCTCAGTATTCTGCTTTGCTTCTCAGCTCTTCTATCACCTGTGTAAGCAACTCCCTCAATTAAATTAACTCTGTTTGAAAGACCTGGCGTGTTTCCGGTTCTTGGCAGACCTGATTAATACAGAGAAGAAGATCACAAATTTAATTCTGGACATGATTCATCTGAGGTGACTGTACGTGTCATGAATGACATTTATTTATTTATTTATTTTTATTAAATGTATTGGCGTGACATTGGTCAACATGATCATATAGGTTTCAGGTGTGGGTTTCTATGTTACAAGATCCGTACATTACACGGTGTGCCCACCACCCAAAGTCAAATCTTCTGTTGCCATATATTAGGACCCACTTCTCTCCCTACCCTCTTCCCTCTGGCAACCACCACACTGCTGTTTGTGTTCACGAGTTTCAGGTTTATATCCCACATATGAGTGAAATCATAGGGTTCTTAGCTTTTTCCGACTGACTTGTTGCACTTAGCATAATGTTCTCAAGGTCCATCCATGTTGTTGCAAATGGCAGTATTTTTTCCTTTCTTATGACTGAGTAGTATTCCCTTGTGTATATGGACCACATCTTCTTTATCCAGTCCTCTATGGTGGGACCCTTTAGCTGCTTCCATGTCTTGGCCACCATGAATAATGCTGCCATGAACACAGGGCTGCATATATCTTTGGGAAACATGGTTTCAGGTTTCCCGGGTATATACCCAGGGGAGGGATTGCCAGGTTGTATGGTCGGAAATTTAAACTCTCTGCCACGGCCTACAGATGCCACACCGTCTGGCCCCTCTTGGTTCTTTTCATGCACCAGCTTCTCCCTTGTCCAACCACCTTCTTATCAACTTGGCCTTTCTTTTTTTTTTCTTCAAAAGGACTAAGCTCTTTCTTGCCGCCGACCTTTAAACAAGCAGTTTCCTATGCCTCGATGGTCTTACCCAGCCTTTCCAAGACTCGTCTGCTCTTATGTGACATGCACCTTCACAATGAGACCTCTGACACCCCTCCAGGACTCCTGGTCATTGCCCTTCATTTCCTATATAGCACTCTGCACAATCTGTAACTGCTGTATTACTTATGTGGATGTTCAATGTCTAGATCCTCAAGAATATTGTAAATTCCACGGAGCAGGAGAGAAATCATGTTTATTTTGTTGGCTACTGTACCCCTGTGCCTGAAAACGTGCATCTACAATGAAAAGACATGAATGTGTGTGCTCCAGAGCTGGCCAGGTGTGCTAGCAAGCGGTTCAATGTACAACTTAGGTTGCAGGAACACAAGGAACACCAGTGTAGGCTACAACCCCATGCAGAATTCTTTGAAGCACAGTGAGCTAGCTCACTGAGATGTATGCCTAAACACAAAGCTTTGATTCTTACCGCTTTGTGGAGGTTGAGAAGTGGGTAGAACATTTATTTTCTCTTCTAGAAAAGACAAGACATATCTAACAAAATCAAATCCCTGGGTAAGAAGAAATCCTAGTTTGATTAAACCAATGCCCCTAGACTTAAAAAGATTTAAGATAACCTTAAGGTAAAAACATTGATAATAATTTTACAGAATGCAGAATTGTTTCATTTCTTTGAATCTCCCAAAAGACTTCGTTTCTTGAATAAGCTGCTAGGCACCTATAACATTTGATGCCTTAATTTTGATAATTTTGCTAGATATATGCACATTATCCTATGTGTTGTCAATCTTCTAAGAATGATATAGTATGCTGATGTTCAGATTTGCAGGCACCAGGAAGTAAACAATTCATACTGGCTTAGGGGAAGCATTTTGGTGGAAGCATAAATTGGCAGGAATTCCAAAAGAGCCACAGGACTTTCTTTTTTAATAACCATACAGAAGATAAGTGCTAGTGTTTCACCCACGCGGTTAAACATTATGTTATGAGCTTTTAAACTTATTTCAAAAGAAGCATACTCTAAACCCCCGTGCACACAATTTTTAGGTAATTTACAAGTCTTAAAACATATTTTATCAGAGACAGATGAAGAAAAAAGGCTATACCAAAAATTTGGAGAGCATTTGAGCATTTGCATATTCATTTCCTTGTCTGCTCAAAATTATATACAACATCTTAAGTATAGACTAACATTGTGGGCAGGAAAGCAAATAAAAACTTATGAAACTAAATGTCCCTTTTGTCCTGGGTTTCATTTCTTAATGATATTGTAGAAGAGCAACCAGTGTAAATATATATATATATATATATATATATATATATATATATATATTCTATAATAATCAGTATTGTATCCATTTATTAGATCTACTAGTAATTCTCAACACTTTAGTACATTATCATATGCTAGAGGCCCATTGCACGAAGAGATTCGTGCAATAGGCCTTCCTTCCCTTGGCTTCCAGCACCGGTTTTCCTCTGGCACCCAGGACCCAGGCCTTCGCTCCTGCCAGAGTCTGCTGTCTTCGTCTTTGCTGCAGACTCCGGAGTCTGCAGTCTTGTCTTCGCTGAGGCACTCAGCTCCTGTAGATCCCTTCGCCCCCTCACCCCTCACCCTCCCTCTCATAGCAGGCATCCTGCCCCACTTGGCCACTCCCCGCCTGGCCACTCCGTGCCTGGAGCAGCTGGGCAGCCTTCATCTTTGGCCTTCTAATTTGCATACTCACTCTGATTGGCTGTGGGTGTAGCGGAGGTACTCTCAATTTACATGTTGGTCTATTTTTAGGTAAGATGGCTAGTTATTTGCTTCCCAAATATTTGAAATGTCGCATGTCAGATTACTACCTGCCCACTGCAGTTTTCCCAGCACATGCTCTCTTTCTTCTTGCTGGAATGGGGCTTATGGGTTGTTCATGCAAAGCATAGCAGTTATCAGCAAGATGCTAGACCTAATGGATTTTTATTAACTGATCATTTAACACAGGTTAGCAATAGCAATTCATCATAAGAACTCCCAGTAAATGCACAGTTTGCCCATGTTCACCAAATACAGTTGCTTGCTGAGTTCTGCACTTGGGGAAAACTAATTGCTTTCTACACTTTTCACCTGGGGAAAACTAATTGCTTTCTACACTTTTTAAAAAAAATTTCTTCAGTGTGACTGATTAATACCTAAATTAATACCTCTGTAGAGGCTGGGAATGAAGTGCAAAGGTAGTCATATTTAGACTTTATCTTTCTCTATCTAGTTTCTACCCAAACCTCCACTATTACACTTAGATATGGATTCTACAGCTTAAAACTACATTCTTAATTATTGGCAATAAAAGATATTTTTAGTTCTTGGCTATTATATTTTATCAGCCTTTATAAATTTTTTGTATTTCTTTTATCTCCTGTGATTTTAAAGAGATTCTGGAAAATTAAAATTTAAACTTGTTTGATGTAAAAATAGATACCTCGAATATTATTTCCCTCTCAGGTTTTACAAGGATCACTTTGTTAAAGAAAATTAACTGTTTTCAGAGTGAAAAAGTTGTGAACTGAGCACACTTCTACTGCACCCATTTTGCAATAATTTTCTGTTCATCCACCTCTAGTTCTTATTCTAATTTCCTTGCTAGGGTTTTTATTAAGCCAATTATTACCTGTACTCAAATAACAGAAAAATAGTTACAATCACTTTTAACATTGTTAAAATTGGAAGAAATTAAAAACCCACCCACTAGTCTTCTGTACAAAATATAATGCAAAACTTACAAAGAAAAACATGTCTCCTTAAAAGTTGAACAAGAAAGGTTAAGCACTGTGTGGCTTTTGATGGGTGTAGTACAACCCATAAATAATTTAAAAAAACACAGCTTTAGGATTGATTAAAATAATAATATTACTTATTTTATATTTATCTGAAACTGGACCAGAATCTCAACTGCATTTACATTTCATCTATTCACAAAAACTATTAGTTTGCCCTCAGTTTTTTCTGGGGACTTAAAATTATTTCTCCTCCTTTTTACAGTTTATCATTTAAACAATAGGAAAATGGATAAATAAGAAAGAATGCAACTGTGGTTCCACATCCTCTTGGATGAAAAGAGTCACACTGAAGAAATTTTTTTAAAAAAGTGTAGAAAGCAATTAGTTTTCCCCAAGTGAACTGCATGAATCTTTAATCAACAGTCTGGTGCCTCTTCAGTTGTCAACACTTAAACATATATTGTGCCGACTCTTAAAACATATTCTAAACCAGCTTAGAAGTAAACTTTGAAGTTCACCTGAAAAACATCAAGTACATTATTCTATTCACATCTAAGCCCCGCTAAAAGGTGAAGTATTTTGTGTGAATTAAACATTTTATTCGAGCAGCTTCCTACAGCCATTCATTCACTTATTCGCTCTCCGTTGCTTTGTCTATTAGAAGCAAAGGAGGTCTGTGAGGAACCTGAGGGGAAGCCCAGGCCTTAAGGAATGTATGGAGGACCCCGGCCTTCTGAAATACTCTGTCGATCTCTGGGATTCCTGAGTGTCCGCATTGCCCTCCCCCAACCCCCACCCCCAATCCCTTGGTAAGCTTTTTGAGGATAAGGGCCCCTCTATGTTCTTAAATCCAGGTCTAAATTAATACCTCTCAGCTGACAATTGTCCTCGGCTCTAGTTTTCAAAAGTTATAAAAACTTGAAAGCAAATACTACTCAAATTGAAAAAATGACCTTGCCATATGTCACTTCATTCCTTGCTGACAACTGCAAAAGGAAGAATTTCTAGGCTGAGGGGAAGCAGAAACTGCTAGAAGGCTTGAGGGAAAGAACTACTGAGTTGCCATAAGCCAAATGATTTCTAGGCCGAAAGTTTAGATAAGCACTCAGCACTTGGGGGAAGTTTGTGGTTTCTATGGCATGTAATTACTATGAATTATCTATGACTGTTAATAATTACAATATTTTGCTGATTCTTACATTTTTGTAAGACTTTGCAGTAAAACTAAATGGGATTTTTTTCTTCAAAAAGACAAAGGTTGAACTTTAGAATACTAAGTAAGAATAATTCTTTGAAGAAAAAATGCTTGTATAAAGGGGAGTAAGGAAAAAGATGGAATGACTATATTTCACATACCTTCCACATACCAGGCTCAGTGGTCCTCGGCAACATGTTTGTCTAGTTAAATGACGCTCACAACAACAACTCATCAAAGCAGGTACTGTTATCCCCTCCTTAGAGACCAGGTAGCACAACTGGTCCAAAGCAATCCCAACAGCAGTGGCGGGGGGGGGGGGGGGGGGGTAACTGGGACTTAAAACCAAGGCTGTCTGTCAGACTCTAGAACTTAGGCCCTCATCAGCCATGCTCTCTGTAGCAAGCTGCTTCCAGTTACAGCTGGAACAGAAGAGAAGTAGAATAACTACACAACAAATAATGAAAGACAGAGAAAAGGAAGGGGGAGGGGAGGGGAGAGCTAGGAGGGGAGAAGAGGGGAGGAAAGAAAGGCAGGTAGGATGGGAGGGAAGGAAGGAAAGAAGAAAGGGAGGGAAGAAGGGAGGGAGGGAGGGAGGGAGGGAAGGAGGGAGGGAATTCTGAACTGTTATCAGTTACTTTCTCCGTTCATTTTTTTCCTCTCTCCATAGATTTGTTTCATTTTGATAAAAGCCAGTCTGCTTTTAATGAAGAAATAAATACTTTAACATGGTCTATCTAACTCTTCTGATATTTTTAAAGAATTTTATATGAATTTTTATTTCAGAAAATGTAACATCATTCAAACTAAAAAACAGCTCTCCTTCAAGTGTGCAGCAAGGTCTGAAAGCTCTAATTTTACTGTAGTTTTTGTAGGGTTTTTTTATTGCCTAAAAAATAAAAATTATTTTAATATGCTAGATGGATCCAGTGCAGAACATTTTTATGAGACGAGTAAACATGTGCGACACAGCTGATACAGACAGACATAGATGGCCCCTAACTAGCTTCCCATGTTTATTTTGGAATAGATGCCACTTTTGAATGTTCATATATTAGTTTTTTTTCCAGAAATATCAAATTCAGAACCATATTAAGAGTTGTGAGACTAAAACAGACTTAATTAATATGCATCCAAGATATTTTTATTTATGGTTGTCTGACAATTACATCCCAGACCTATAACTTAGGTGTGTAACCTTTGGAAAGTAACACACTACTCCATGTTTCATCCTTCCACTTTGTAAAATTAACCTGGTAACTGCACCTTATTAAACTTTTTTGAAGATATCGATTTTAACAATTTTACTAAGGTTGATTAAAATATTATAAATCTACTCATGCAAGCAACAATACTTGCAAACTTTTAATATTAATCAAACTGACATTTTGGTTAAGAACTAACTAATATATCTTACTTAGAGTTGACCTTAGAGAGCACTTTTTATGGTATCTTTCCGATATAGAATACAGTTGTCTCTTAGTATTCATGGGGGATTGGTTCTAGGAACCCCCTTAGATACCAAAATCCATGGATGCTGAAGTTCCTTAGTCAATCCCTTCATATTCCAGTTTCGCATCCCTGATATGGAGGGCCAACTGCATACATTTTTAAGACATCTCATGATTACTGTTTGAAATCAATAATGTATTTATGTATCACTCATAACAACATTCTGTATTTCCAACAAGTATTAAGCAAGTATCTTAAATTCCATCCGAGGAAACCCAGATTCCAACATAATTCGGTCATTGCCGAGGCCTGGGCGGGTGGTTCTTTATGAACCAACATTTAAATATCTCAATAAGAGAGCAACTGTGAACTTCATATCCCGGTGTATTTTTCATTTTGTTTCCCCTGCAGGGAATATCCTTAGGTGATGAGTGAAATGCTCTTAAACCTTCTGGGCTACCTGCAGAATACACCACTGTGTCAAGCAAGTGGAGAACTATTCACCTTTTTCAAAAATGTAAAACAGGCATCAGCTGAAAACAGTTGTCTCTCCCGCAGTATGACAGTCACTCATGTGAAAATATGACGAATCAGTTTAAGAATCATCACCCACTATTCCAGGCAGTGTGCCTGACTACATTAGAACCCTTACCGTTGGGTATTTCTTGAATATGATTTTAAAAATAGTAGTTTAAAAATTATTTTGTTTAAAAAAAGTCAAATTAGTTTGGAGATAATTAAGTGCTAAGACGCATCCCTGTTAATCACCACATTAGTTTTAAAAATTACTAAGGAAGACCTGGTGGTGAGGTATCTTGAAAACTACTGGTTGATCATTTAATGATAGGATTCTGTTCCTACCATAAAAGGCAGATTTAACTCTTCCCCTTTTCTCTTCATTTTCCCATCGTATTGGGAAGAAATATGGATGTGACTTTAGTAATCGGGGGCCAATAATAGTGGATGTACTCTCTACAGAGTGCATTAAGGTATAACTCACTGGGGAAGCGACTGCAGGCCAGGAACGTGTAGAGAAAACGTACCATGTAATTCTAGACATTTTTTCATGTAATTTATGTGGTTGCATTAAAATACTTAGTTCTCTTAGGATATTACTATCCTATTGGTTTCAAAGCACTAAACTGAATATTAAGTTCTTTCTATGCCTTACAGCTTACTTTATTATTTTTCACTTTTCTAAAGTCTTTTATTTTAGGTTTTCAAAAAAAATTAAAATTATGTAAATGGTTACTTTAAACTACCAATTAAAGTGATAATATAGAATCTAGTGTTATTTTAAAAGAAAAACAACAAAACATATGTATTCTGATTAAAAAGGGAAATAGCCCTAACTGGTTTGGCTCAGTGGATAGGGTGTTGGCCTGTGGACTGAAGGGTCCCAGGTTTGAGTCCAGTCAAGGGCATGTACCTTGGTTGCGGGCACATCCCTAGTGGGGGGTGTGCAGGAGGCAGCTGATTAATGTTTCTCTCTCATCGATGTTTCTAACTCTCTATCTCTCTCCCTTCCTCTCTGTAAAAAATCAATAAAATATATTAAAAAAGAAAAGGGAAAGAGTATACCCTCATAACTGTGCATGAATAATGGAGAAAACCAAATTAAAAGCCATAGAATTCTTTAAAGAAAATCAAATTTGCTGGCACATTAAAAGTCTATTTCCATTTCAATGTTGATATTTTTCCAGAGAAATATACTTCTAAGAACTCAGGGGAATTATTCATGTGTTAGGGAAAAAAATGCAATAGGCCATCAGCTGACAACCATTGTCTCGCCTGTAGTGTGATAATGTACTCATATGAAAACATGGGTCAGTTTAGGAATTATCACACGTCTCTTGCTGTTTGCCCAAGTGCAATGAAACCCTTACTTGTCAGAAATGTGTCTGGAAGAAATCTAGACATCCTCTGGGCCATAGCTGACATTATGCCAGGATTCTGGAAATCCAAGAAACCTCATTTATTAAAAAGATAGTAAAGTGATATGAACTGTGACAAAGTCATACAGTAAACAGAAAAACAACTGCAAATCAGTCTATGCTCTCAATGTAAGGTTTTTGATTCCCATGTGTATCACAGAACACAGCACAATCATTGTTAGCTTCTTTTATCCTCCAAAACACTGTGAATAATTTAAAATACTAAATGTTTTCTAATGAAACTGCAGACTATCAAAGCAATGCAATTAAGTTTACTTCTTATTATACTAATTAAAGGGCTCTTCTCCCTCACTACCTTGGATCAGAGCTAAACAATAACCTTTAAATCACAGTGGTTAAAATCAACTATAAACTGCTATGTTGAGTTTAAAAGCCATTGCCACTGAGCCACTATTCATGTCAAGTTCTAAGCATTTAAACACACTTAAACTCACGAAGACAAGAAGACAATAGAAATGCAAGTAAGGATAGGAAGCAGATAAGTGAGTTTCATATTAAAGGCTTAAAGATAAGACACATGAAAAAAAGTGTCTTCTTGTACTATTTGGAAGAAGGTACCAGAAACATTCCTTTCTGTACTATTGTGGTAGTACTAGAGGATGATGTGTGGAATAAAATCACCTTCAATAATAATCCTCCACATCCTTTAAATTTATTGCACATATACATCTTATACAATAAAGAGGTAATATGCAAATTGACCCTCACGCCCTCGCACAAGATGGTCGCCCCCATGTAGTCAAAGATGGCCACCACAAGATGGCTGGCAGGGGAGGGTAGTTGTGGGTGATCAGACCAGTGGGGGAGGGCAGTTAGGGGCGACCAGGCCAGCATGAGAGGGCAGTTAAGGGTGACTGGGCTGGCAGGGGAGGGCAGTTAGGGGTGTCCAGGCCAGCAGGGGAGGGAAGTTGGGGTCGACCAGGTTGACAGGGTAGGGCAGTTGGGGGCGACCAGGCCTGCATGGGAGGGCAGTTGAGGGTGATCAGACCTGCAGGGGAGCAGTTAGGCATCTATCAGGCTGGCAGAGGAGTGGTTAGGGGGTGTTCAGGCTGGCAGGCAGAAGTGGTTATGGGGTGATCAGGTTGGCAGGCAGACGAGTGGTTGGGAGCCAGCAGTCCTGGATTGTGAGAGAGTTGTCCGACTGCCGGTTTAAGCCCTATCCTCCAGGGACATCCCCCGAGGGGTCCCAGATTGGAGAGGGTGAAGGCTGGGCTGAGGGACACCAGGCCTCTAGTTAAGACATAAAGGGCTATGTTACATTTCATGCTTTCTGACATGCTTTGCTGGACCTTACTCCAACTATCATTCTGTATTTCATTCACTGCCAAACATCTTACAAAATATGCTATCTAATAAAAGGGTAATATGCAAATTAACCATCACTCTGTCACAAAGATAGCAGTGCCCATAGCCACAAGATGGCGGCACCCAGTCCTCTCAGCCCCACCGGAGTCCCCCAGTCCCGGGGGGGGGGGGGGGATGGCGGCTGCTGAGAGTGGGCAGCGTGAGCAGCCTGGCAGAATGGTTGCTTTGTCGCCATGGCAATGACGCAAGCGTTCCACCCCAGCTCTGGAGGGCCTCTGGCCAGGCCAGGGTGCGGATGGACCTCTGGGCCATGGAGAGCCTCTGGGCAGCGGGTGTGGAGTGGCCAGGCCCCGCAGAGAGCTACTGGTGCACAAATTCATGTGCAGGGCTACTAGTATATATCCTATATAATAAGAGAAGAATATGCTAATTATCCATATGCCTTGAGGCATAATGACCAACCGCATAACGACCAGATCACGGAGCTACAGGAGGGGGCAGGGCAACAAGCTATGGGGGGGAAGAAGGGAGGGGATAGGGTGAGCTACAGGAGGGCAGAGAGCTCCAGGAGGGCGGGGCAGCAGGCGGAGAGCAGCGGAGAGCTACCAGCGGTGGTGGGTGGGTGGCTGGCTGAGGCAAGTGGCAGCAAGCTACTCACACACAGATTTGTGCGCAGGGATACTAATATATACACTGAGTGGCCAGATTATTATGATCTCTGCATGCATAATAATCTGGCCACTCAGTGTATATCCTATATAATAAAAGGCTAATATGCAAATTGTCCCCTCAACCAGGAGTTCGACCAGCAGGCAGGCCGGCCAACTGCCCATGTCCCCTCCACCTGGCCAGGCTGGCCGGACTGCACGAATTCATGCACCGGGCCTCTAAAATATATGTGTGTGTATATATGTATGTGTATATATATATATATATATATATATATATATATATACACACATGTATGTATATATCCTTTCTAATAAAAGAGTAATATGCAAATTAACCATCACTCCACTACATAAGCCACGCCCCTCCAGCCAACCACACCCACCAGCCAATCAGGGCGAGTATGCAAATTAACCCCAACCAAGATGGCTACCAGAAGGGAGGCTTGGGTTTCCCCGGCAACCGAGGAAGCCAAGCTTTCCACACACTCTGGCGGGCCCAGGCCTCCACTCAAGGATACAAAGTTTCAATTATAGAATGTAAACAAATCCAAACAGAAATGGCAGCAGCCAAGGATGGAGCAGGAAGCTTGGCTCTGCTCCAGGCTACAAAGTTTCAATTGTAGAAGGTAAATAAATTCCAGATACCACAGGCCCGTCACCCAGGCCTCTCCACGCCCCAAGGGAACCCCACCCTGATCCAGGACACCCTTCAAGGCAAACCAGCTGGTCCCCACCCGTGCACCAGGCCTCTATGCTATCTAATAAAAGAGTAATATGCAGATTGACCATCACTCCAACATACAAGATCAAGATAGTTGCCCCTATGTGGTCAAAGATCCTGCCCCCATGTGGACACAAGATGGCCACCACAAGATGGCCAGCAGGGGAGGGCAGTTTGGAGGGACCAGGTCTGCAAGGGAAGGCAGTTGAGAGGGACCAGGCCTGCAAAGGAGGGCAGTTGGAGGTGATCAACCCTGCAGAGGAGGGAAGTTAGGGGTGACCAGGCCGGCAGAGGAGGGAAGTTGGGGGCAAACAGGCTGGCAGGGGAGCAGTTAGACATCAATCAGGCTGGCATGGGAGTGGTTAGGGGGTGATCAGGCTGGCAGGCAGAAGTGGTTAGGGGAAATCAGGAAGGCAGGCAGGTAAGCAGTTGGGAGCCAGCAGTCCTGGATTGTCAGAGGGATGTCTGGTGGGATCGGGCAGAGATCATAATAATCTGGCCACTCAGCAAATATATATATACATATATATATATATATATATATATATATATATACACAAATATATATATATATATACACACACATACAAATATATATATATACATATATATATACATATACAAATATATATACATATACAAATATATATATACATATAGAAATATATGTACATATACAAATATATATATATACATATACAAATATATATACACATATACAAATATATATATATACATATACAAATATATATATATACATATACAAATATATATATATACATATACAAATATATATATACATATACAAATATATATATATATATATATACACACACACACACATATATATACTAGAGGGCCCGGTGCACAAAATTCGTGCATTGGGGTGGGGGGGGGGTCCCTCAGCCCAGCCTGCACCCTCTCCAATCAGGGACCCCTCAGGATTGAGATTGGGCCTAAACCGGCAGTTGGACATCCTTCTCACAATCCTGGACCGCTGGCTCCTAATCACTCACCTGACTGCCTGCTTGGTCACCCCTAACTGCCCTCCCCCCCACGCCAGCCTGATAGCCCCTCACTGCCTCTGCATGCTAGCCTGATTGCCCTTAACTGCCCCCCCCTCCTGGCCAGGTTGTCCCTAACTGCTCCCTCCCTGCTGGCCTGGTCGCTCCTAACTGCTGCCCCCACTGGCCTGGTCACCCCTTACCGCCCCCCATGCCATTCTGGTCACCCCAACTGCCCCCTCCTGCCAGCCTGGTCACTCCAACTGCCCCCCTGCCGGCCTGGTCACCTCACGCAGCCTGCTGTTCAGTCATTTGGTCGCCCCTCATTAACCCCCCTGCCGGCCTGGTCACCCCATGCAGCCTGCTGTTCAGTCGTTTGGTCGCCCCTCACTAACCCCCCTGCCAAACTGGTCGCCCCACACAGCCTGCTGTTCAGTCGTTTGGTCACCCCTCACTAACCCCCCTGCCAGCCTGGTCGCCCCACGCAGCCTGCTTGTTCAGTCGTTTGGTCGTCCCTCACTAACCACCTTGCCGGCCTGGTCATAGGCAGCCATCTTGTGAGGGCATGAGGGTTAATTTGCATATTACATCTTTATTATATAGGATAATTTCTACTCAGCCACTCCTTTTTTACTTCTCAAAACCTAGCTTCTGCCCTCACCATTCCAGGAAAATTGTTTGTTCAAAGGTCTCTGACCTCATAACTTTCCTACACTTCTTCATTTTTTTTCTACCATATTTGATTCCTCTGGTTACTTTGAAATATCTTTCTTGTTTTTAAAAACATGGTACAGCTTGGTTCTCCTTCCATTTCTCTAATCTTGTTTTTCTATTGCGCGTGCTGGTTCCTTCCTTTCTCCTATCCTCTAAATATAGGGCTCTCCCATGATTCTCTCCTTGGACTTCTCCATTCTCTTCCTTGAATAATCTCATCAGGGATCAACTTCATATCACTGACAACCACATCTCCCAGACTGGTCTCAACCTTCCCCTTCAAATTTCTACTCAGTTGCCTGTTATCTCTACATGACCCACCTGCGCTTGCTTCCTTTCTAAGAAATTTCTATGACAGACATACTATAAATAACTTGTATTTTACTTCATATTGTTCTGGTCTTTTTCAAAATGAGAGAATATATGCTGAGAGTGTACAATAGGTTACATCAGAGTGGTTCTTTCCATTTTGTATAAATGCACAAAGTAGTGATTTTTCTTTCTAAATCAAATCTGTTTGACAAGATATATGGGCAGTTAAGCAGATAAAAAGCGACTTTCCCTCCAGGAGTCCTTGCACCTTTCAGATATTTGTGAGCTGTTGTCATGCTCCTCCCCTCTCCTTTTAGACATATGTGGGTCTTTAATCAGAGTTAATAAATCAGTCCTTTCATTCTCTTAACGGCTTTTCTTGCTTTTCTCTGAACTCCATCCAATTGGCTTATATATATTTTTTAGTAATGAGTAAACCAAAACCAAATCTAATTTAATAGTCCTATGGTGATTCTTTTTATAAATAAGTTCCAAGTGTGATATTACAAAAGCAATTGGTATTCCGTAAAACAATTTAAAAAATAAAAAAAGAAAACAAAAAGAAAGAGTGAGAGATAGTAGTGGCTTCTATGAACGTTGGACATACATGAAAGTTATAGAAATTGCCCTCTCTTTTAGTGTTACTTGGTAGGCTTTGTTTGTTATTACTCACGTTTTTTCCAGGTATTTTTATTTTTAGCACGTAAAAACTTCCTGTTATCACTCTAACCTTTCTCCTTGGACAGGGTCCTGTTACCACTGGACTTACTCCTCAATTGCTTCATACCTGCCTATCTGAAATCACCAAATATCATTCACTCCAGACCATTTAACGTTGGAGGCCACTCACCTCAAGTCAACTTGCTACTTCTAGTACCCCTGCTGCCACCGTTTCTCTGAAAAGAAAAGATGAACCATATCCCATGGTCTAGCTGCCTTGTCACACAAATCTATTATCAAAAACTGCTGCCTGTTCATTGGCTTATTCTGGTGCCAGCCTCAACCTTCCTCTATCACTCTTCCCACAGTGAGTAAACAGCCATGTCATGCTGATAATGTCCAAAATATGATAACCATTCATTCAAATTTTAACTTAAAAATTAGACTTTTTTAAAAAGATAATTCATCCACAATTTCAGGGCTTTCTTGAAATATTTATACTTGAATCCGAGAAACAAAAATGTTTTTGCAGTATAACCTTGGTGGCTTTTAGCTAAGGCAGAGTCAGAAAGAATATATGCACCCCTATGTTCATAGCAGTGCAATTTACGATAGCTAAGATTTGGAAACAGCCTAGGTGCCCATCAGCAGAATGGATTAAAAAACTGTGGTACATCTATATGGTACAACAATGGAATACTACACAGCTGTAAAAAAGAAAGAACTCTTACCATTTGCAATAGCATGGATGGAACTAGAGAGCATTATGCTGAGCGAAATAAGCCAGTCAGAGAAAGACAAGTATCACATGATCTCACTCATATGTGGAATCTAATGAGCAACATAAACTGATGAACAAAAATAGATCCAGAGACATAGAAACATCCAACAGACTGTCAAACCCCAGAGGGAAGGCAGGGGAGGGTGGTGGTGGGAGGAAGAGAACCACCAATGAACTCATATGCATATATACGTATATAACCCATGGATACAGACAACAGGGTGGTGAAGGGCTGGGGTGGGAGTGTGTTGGGAGAGGTCAATGGGGTTAAAGAGGACATATGTAATACTTTCAACAATATTTTAAAAAACCAGAGACAGAGAAACATTGATCAGAACATCAAACCTCAGGGAAGGTAAGGGAGGGTGGGTGTAAGGGGGAGAGATCAACCAAAGGACTTATATGCATGCATATAAGCCTAATCAATAGACACAGACAACAGGGGGGTAAAGGCATGAATGGGGAGGGTTAATGGGGGAATAAGGACACATATGTAATCAATAAAGAAATTAAAAAAACAACAACAAGGAGTAGGTGAATATATGAGACTGGAACCAAATTGCCTGCATTTGAATCCCAGCCCCACTATCCATGTAATTTCTGTGAGATGCTTAATAATTTTGTGCCTCAGTTTTCATAACAATAAAATGAGAATATTAATAATAATCTATTTCACAGGACTGTGATAAATGAGTTTTGACAAGTAAAACACTATTATTTTGTAATGAGCAAACCAAACCTAACTAATATTAAGTAGTTCCAAGTACCTCTGAAGAACTGCCTGTCTTTAAGCTAAATGACAAGCAGGCTACCCAGTCCCATCCAGCCCATCAACAAAAATGGTCTTTGCGATTTTAAAAATATATACACACAGAAACAAAGATGACAATCACAGGCCAGTATACATGTTTTGTATAAAGTTTGAAACTATTAATCACTAGAGACTTTCAAATCCTTCAATCCTGAATCTAGATTATTCTTCTTAACTTGATGGGAAGAGTGTGCTGGATCTGCCCACACATTGAGTAATCAATAACTGCATTTACTCCAGGTTATCATCCTATCTAATAAAAGAATTAATATTCAAATTGACCATTACTTCAACACACAAGATGGCCACCCCCATGTGGTCAAAGATGGCTGCTCCCATGTGAACACAAGATGGCCACCACAAGATGACCAGCAGGGGAGGGCAGTTGTGGGCGATCAGGCCAGCAGGGGAGGGCAGTTGTGGGTGATTAGGCCAGCAGGGGAGGGCAGTTGTGGATGATCAGGCCAGCAGGGGAGGGCAGTTGGGGGCAACCAGGCCTGTAGGAGAGGGCAGTTGGGGGGACCAGGCCTGCAAGGAAGGACAGTTAGGGGTGACCAGGCCAGCAGAGGAGGCAGTTGGGAGAGACCAGGCCTGGAGGGGAGGTCAGTTGGGAGGGACTAGGCCAGCAGGGGAGGGCAGTTGGGGTGACCAGGCCAGCATTAGAGGAGAGTTGGAGGGGACCAGGCCTGCAGGAGAGGATAGTTGGGGGGGGGGGGAACCCAAGCCAGCAGGGGAGGGGAGTTGGGGGCAACCAGGCCTGCAGGGTAGGCAGTTGGGAGGGACCAGGCCTGCAGGGGAGGACAGTTAGGGGCAACCAGGCCTGCAGGGAAGGGCAGTTGGGGGGGGGATCAGGCCTGCAAGGGAGGGCAGTTGAGGGCAACCAGGCCTGCAGGGTAGGCAGTTGGGGGGGGATCAGGCCTGCAAGGGAGGGCAGTTGAGGGCAACCAGGCCTGCAGGGTAGGCAGTTGGGGGTACCAGGCCTGAGGGTAGGCAGTTGGGGGGGACCAGGCCTGCAGGGAAGGGCAGTTGGGGGGGAGGGGAGACAGGCCTGCAAGGGAGGGCAATTGAGGGCAACCAGGCCTGCAGAGGAGGACAATTAGGGGCAACCAGGCTGGCAGGGGAGGGCAGTTAGGGGCAATCGGGCTGGCATGGGAGCAGTTAGGTGTTGATCAGGCTGGCAGGGGAGTGATTAGGGGGTGATCAGGCTGGCAGGCAGAAGCGGTTAGGAGCAATCAGGCAGGCTGGCGAGAGGTTGGGAGCCAGCAGTCCTGGATTATGAGAGGGATGCCCCAGACTGGAGAGGGTGCAGGCTGGGCTGAGGGACACACACACACACACACACACACACACACACACACACACCGTGCACGAATTTTATGCACTGGGCCTCTAGTAGATTATATTCTCTTTGGGACCTGATTTTGAGAAGAATAAGATATAAAACCTTAAAATATTTAAGTGTTTGGACTAAGGTATCTATCAATCAATCTATATATCCATCTATCTATCATATTTCCATTTATGATAGGTATTTCTTGTATTTTAAACAGAAAGGCACATAAATCAAAATTCTGAAAGGATATATAATAGTATTTGTTAAAATATTTTATTGGCAACACTGCTATATACCTTTGTATGAGAAAACAGTTTTTGGTAATCTTTAAGTTTCATATTAACTACATTAAAGGAAGAAAATCATCTCCAGCATAATTCCAACTTTAAGTAGAGAAAAAAAAAACATATTAAGAGTATTTCAAACCAGACCGAGTTGATAAAACTGAGATGAAAGAAAAAGATCCTTGGCTCTCAGTACCTGTCTACCATTGTGAATTAAGCATCAGCTTCATTTTAAAAAGTCACTAGCTATTTGTAAATCTGTAAATATATGTCTCCAAACATTCAATCTCTAAGATACTGATTTCTCCCTGTCCAGTACAAGCCCTTCTGTGGCAGACCTAATCACTTTCCTCAGTACACAGGGCAGACTGGAGCTTACAGCAGGATGTGGTCTCACGAGTTACTAGCTGTTTGACCTTGACAGTTACTTAACTTTCCCTCCCTTAAGTTCATTTTACCCCTCTATTTTATGTAGCTTTCACTGTAAGCCACCTACCTCAAAGCCTTCCTTTTCAGAGAAGGGTATAAGTAAATAGATTTTAAAAATAAAAAGGGACTCAAACCCAGGCTTTCTGATTCCAAATTCCAAGGACAGGATGATAGTTAAAATATATCATTGTCCTTTATTTATCTATTTATCTATGTACTAGATGCCTGGTGCACGAAATTCATGCACGGGGGAGGGTATCCCTCAGCCCAGCCTGCACCCTTTCCAATGTGGGATCCCTCTCACATCCGGGACCGCTGGCTCCTAATGCTTGCCTGCCTGATTGCCCCAAACTGCCCTCCCCTGACGACCTGATCATGCCCAACTGCCCTCCCCTGCCAGCCTGATTGCCCACAACTGCCCTCCCCTGCTGTGATCTGCCTCCTCCACCAGGACTGGCCTCCTCCATGCCGTGAGGAGCCAAAGGACACCCAGGCCTCACTGTGTGGAGTGGCCACCAGGCCCCGCCTCTGCTGTGTGCATAGCCATCTTGTAATGGCCATCTTGTGACAACCTTAGGGCGTGATGCGTGAGGGTGTGATGCCACCTAGGCTATTATCAGTATAGATTAATTTTTGCAATGTCTCCCATTTTCCCTTCCTTTGGTTATTGTCCTTTAGAGATAAATTCACTAATAAATATCCTTTGATTTTATAATGCTTGCATTTTAATTTAAGAATGGTCATTAAAGATACCCTAATTCTTAGGCATTGAGAGATTTCAAAACCTTACGCATTGAGAGATTTAAGAAACACTATTTTATCCATTGTGGTAGTAATACACAGGGTATGTTTATGGGATATTAGGTAAAGTTTAGAAAGAAAATATTCAAAATTTCGCGGAAAATTTCATAACATTATTTTATTGTATTGAATGATATTTATAAAAAAGCCCCAAATGGGTTATATTATATTTAATAACCTGTGTAGGTTGTAGGAAAACATTACTGTGAAGGCAGGCTCAGGAGATAATGGATATAACAAAACTGTATATTTTAAAAATTGTTTCAGAGAAACCAAGATGGTGGCATAGGTAAACACCTAAACTGCTGCCTCACACAACAATTTCAAAACTACAACTAAAAGACAAACGGACATCATCCAGAACCACAGGAAGGCTGGCTGAGTGGAAATTCTACAACTAGAAGGAAATAGAAAAGCACACTGAGACTCAGAGGAGCTGCAGGAGGCAGAGGTACTGAGACGCGCGTGTGGAGAAGACTGGCAACTGAGTGCGCGGCTGGCTTTCTCAAGCGGGAGGGAGACACAAGCTCCCGACTGCTCTGAACTCCAGTTCCAGGTGAGACTCTGGGGACCCAGACTCATACAGGGTGAAACTGGACTGTCTGGCAGTGGGTGGAACTCGAGTGCAGCTTTCTCTCAGAGGTGCTTGCAGCGATTACCATGGGACACTGAGACACAGGGGCCTATTAGGGCAGGGCTGATGGGAAACCAATGCTGTCTGCTCTGCCCTGAGACTCTGCCCCATCCAAGCTGAGCACAGAGGCTTTTGCAAGTCTTGTCTCATAAGGGTGTCTCCAGCACAAAAGTTCTCCCAGCGTAGACACAGCTGATCCTCACAGTCAATTGGCCTGGAGGTCAATTCCTCCCAGTGATACCAACAACAATCAAGGCTTAACTACAATAAGACTGTGCACACAGCCAACAAAGGGGTGCACCAAGAGTCCACCTCAGGTAACTGGGGAGGCTGAGCTACTGGGCCCTATAGGACACCTAGTACACAAAGCCACTCTATCAACTCAGGGAAGCAGCCAAAATGTGGAGACAAAGAAACAGGTCACAATTGAAAGAAATGGAGGAGAACAAATGACTGGATATAGAGTTCAAAACCATGGTTATAAGGTTTTTCAAGAATTTTCTAGAAAAGGCCGATAAATTTAGCAAGACCCTTGAGGATATGAAAAAGGACCAACTAGAAATTAAGCATACACTGACTGAAATAAAAAATATTATACAGAGATCTAACAGCAGACTAGAGGATCGCAAGAATCAAGTCAAAGATTTGAAATACAAAGAAGCAAAAAACACTCAACAAGAAAAGCAAAAAGCAAAAAGAATTCAAAAATATGAAGATAGTGTAAGGAGCCTCTGGGACAACTTCAAGCGTACCAACATCAGAATTATGGGGGTGCCAGAAGAAGAGAGAGAGCAAGATACCGAAAACCTATTTGAAGAAATAATGAGCAAAAACTTCCCCCACCTAGTGAAAGAAATAGACTTACAAGTCCAGGAAGCGCACAGAACCCCAAACAAAAGGAATCCAAAGAGGACCACAATAAGACACATCATAATTAAAATGCCAAGGGCAAAAGACAAAGAGAGAATATTAAAAACAGCAAGAGAAAAACAGTTAGTTACCTACAAGGGAGTACCCATACGACTGTCAGCTGATTTCTCAACAGAAACTATGCAGGCCAGATGGGAGTGGCAAGAAATATTCAAAGTGATGAATAGCAAGAACCTACAACCAAGATTATTCTACCCAGCAAAGCTATCATTCAGAATTGAAGGTCAGATAAAGAGCTTCACAGGTAAGAAAAAGCTAAAGGAGTTCATCACCACCAAACCAGTATTATATGAAATGCTGAAAGGTATTCTTTAAGAAGAGGAAGAAGAAGAAAAAGGTAAAGATAAAAATTATGAACAACAAATACATATCTATCAACAAGTGAATCTAAAAATCAAGTGAATAAAAAATCTGATGAACAGAATAAACTGGTGAATATAATAGAATCAGGGGCATAGAAAGGGAGTGGACTGACAATTTTCGGGGGGAAAGGGGTGTGGGGGGTGAGGGAAGAGACTGGACAAAAATCGTACACCTATGGATGAGGACAGTGGCAGGGGAGGTAAGGGGAGAGGTGGGGTGGGAACCGGGTGGAGGGAAGCTATGGGGGAAAAAAGAGGAACAATTATAATAATCTGAACAATAAAGATTTATTAAATTAAAAAAAAATTGTTTCTTCCAGTGAAGTCTACCATCATGTGAATAATAGCAGAATTTGGAATTTGGTATGATGCTAATCAAGATTCAGCTATTTTTAATTGGGGAAATTTACTAGCCAATGGACACATAAGTGATCAGAAATGAGCTTATGAATTTCTCTAGAAATAAAATTTTATTTGATAAAGTATTACTTTCATTATCAATTAAAAGAAACTCAGTTTATTGAAAAAATACATAAAGATGTATTAAAGAAAAATAGGCATTGAGTTTGCGTAATTTTAATGTTTTGCTATGGGAGTTTTTCTAAATTTAAATGGCAAGGGAGATTAAGATTTACTGAATGTATTATAAATCCTTTAACCAACACTTTATAACTCATTTAACAATGACAAAAATCCTCATGTGTCAATATTAGAGACACATAAAAATCTCATCTTCAGAATTTTTTAAAAATATATTTTTATTGATTTCAGAGAGGAAGGGAGAGGGCGAAAGAGATAGAAACATCAATGATGAGAGAGAATCATTGATCAGCTGCCTCCTGCATGCCCCCCACTGGAGATCGAGCCTACAACCCAGTCATGTGCCCTTAACTGGAATCGAACCTAGGGCCCTTCAGTCTGCAGGCCGACGCTCTATTCACTGAGCTAAACCGGCTAGGGCCCATCTTCAGAATTTTAATGAAGAATATAAACTAATTTCTCATTATACTTTGTACTTCCCCATCATAGTACTTATGACAACTGTAATGAACTTATTTGTATAATTATTTATTGATCATCTGTTTTTCCCTCTAGCGGCTGAGGTCCATGAGGACAGAGACTGTGCCTACTTTAATCTGCACTGTCTCTGGTACATTGGAAAATGATAGCCATAAGAAGTATTAACTTTTACTGAATGCTTCCTACTTGCTAGGCCCTGTTCTAAGCATTTTGTGGGGGTGGGCAAAAGTAGGTTTACCATTGCATTGTAACTTTCTTTTGAGTTAATAAGGCTATTGTAGTAATCATAACCTGCTTGCTTTTTTTTTTTCCATATGAACAACTATAAACCTACATTTGCCCACCCCTGTACTATTGTAAAGTTCATTTAATTGTATTTGTTATGCTAATAAGTAAATAAATTTGTAACGAATCAAAAGACCCTCAATGTATATAGAGAAACACAGAACACTATTTTGACAAACTAATGGGGTCCAGGAGAGAGGGCCTCTAAAAGTCAGCTACTCCGTCCGTGTGAGTAGTGAGACCAGGACTCAGAGAGGTACAACCACCGGCTTAAAGTCACAGAGGAATATGGAGAATGTGGTTGTTTTGATGATGCATCTATGCTCCTGAGTACAGGCATCTCATTAACGTTGGTGTTTTGAGTTAATTGCTCTGAAACTGTGAATATTTCTTGTGTGGATTTATGGTTCATCAGTCTTACTCTCCTTCCGAAAACGTTTACTGGATATCTGCCTTGCACCACTGCACTTTGCGTGGCGGCAGGGATTCCAGAACAAGAAAGAACTATCGTCAGGGAGATCTGCCTGAAACAAGAGCGTCCCTAAGGTGTAGTCAGCGTAAAATAGGGGAGTGGAAGGTATGGTGGGGGGTGGTCAAAGGAGGAAGTGGTTTCCTCCCACAGACACTGAAAAAATCGTTTGGTCTCGTGGGACAGTCTCTATTGGGGCAAAATCAAACACAATTCCTTTAATGTTGTGAAAACATGGAATCAGTCTTGGATATTAACTCAGAATCAGATTTACCAATGGCTGAGGAAATCAGCTTTCAGCACTATTTTCCTGAGCATAGACTGAAGCTACTGCTTCAACTGATACTATTCCTTTCTGGATATATTTGCTACAGATCAGTTTCAAAAGTACAATAATTACCTTCTTTATAGAACTTAATTTTTTATACAATCAGTTTAATAATTTCTTAGGAAAATGATTTAAGCTAATTTAACCTATCTGTAAAAGTTATAGGCAGCTTGTAAATGTGTTTGACAGATTTATAGATTTGGTGACTTGGAATCAATTTAATATTGAAATTTGTATACATATTTATATATGCATTCTAAAATGTTTATCAATTACATTTCATATTTTTAAAAAGCTTATAATTTTAAATTTGTTTCCCCAGAACATTTTGCAAGTATGCATACATAGATCTGTTGCATTGCATTTGATAATAATTTTCAGTATCATCCATTATGAATTTAAAAACTAAAAAGATCTAGTTGAGGTTTTAAACTTCAGCTTGTTTTCCCCCTTTCCTATGACTGAAACATTTGTAGAGTTTGCCATATTGAAGTGTCTAGCTTTACAAGTAGGCTTGTTTCTTAAAAAAATGTGTAGAAATATGTTTTGGTAAAGAAAATCATGTATTAAATGTGATGTTTGAGAGAATACAGAATTGTTATCTTTGGGGGAAGACTACTTTTGAAATATTAGCATCTTCTCACTAACTTTTTAAGAGTTATAAATTTTAAGAATTGATTTCAGATTTTCATAAAGTGAAAGTTTACATATCCAATGGGTAAAGAGGTTAGCTGATAAGTAGCTTTTATTACAGCAACTCTCTGGACATATTCAAACGCTGACCAGGAATAAACAGTCATGCTATTATCGTGTCTAAGAAGTATGTTAGCAATGAAATACCCCGCGTATATGGAGAAGTTGAATTGAGTAAAGACCTCAGGACCTGAGCTCAGCTCTTGCAACTTTAAAAGCAATAGATTATTTTCTTTTCTTTTTTTAGCAATAGATTTATTTTTTATTTTTTATTTTTTTAGCAATAGATTTTTGAGGAGAATTCAAACTATTGGATCCTGGTAGGTTCTCTCAGACCTTCCCAGTAAAATCCACACAAAACTATTGAGCTTTTGATCAGATCCCAAATACGTTTAAGGCACCTGCTTCAAATTGTTCCAGGATGCAGATTAGGCATCTATTATCTTCATTAGGTTTCCCAGTCAGATTTTTACACTGCAGTTCCTTTCAACAATCCGATGATCTTAAACACGATTCCCCACCTAGCTAGAAAATGATGCTTATAAACTAAACTCGGTTGAAACGAGTGGAGGGTGAAGGATTCAGTCTTGGTTGCATCCAAACCACTCTCGTTTCCATAATGAAATCACTTCTGTTGAGAGTTTCCTACTCTCAGGGCCCGAGGAAGGCTTCTTACCCTCTTTGCCATCATCTTGGCTGCACTCTCATTTCATGACCTTGGAGTTAATCCTTCTTTTTTTCCTATTAGCGAGTGTAAGCAGGCCGACTTCAAACGGACTGCAGCAGGTCACGAGGTTTAATGGGCACCAAGATAATCACCTAAATCACATTTCTGGGCCTGATGGGCTGGACAGACGTAGAGGGTGACTTTACCAGCGTATTCGCTGTTAATCAGCAAGGTTGGGAGGTCTGGGAGGAGAGCTGCGTTTGCCTTCCTCCCTGAGGGGCTGGGGCAGATGGGCTGATTAGCGAAGGCAGCTGCATTGACTTTCTTCTCCCACAAAATGTGTCGTGTCCCAAAAGGACATGAAAGTCAAATGTGGCCACAGCTCAAACACCGACGCGCTCTTTTCATCTCTGCGGAATGACCTGCCCTCCCTCACTTGTCGGGCAGATCCGCGGCACAACAGTTGTCCCTGATTTTCACGATCTGTTAACACTTAGGAATGTTTACGTTCAAGAACTGTCTTCTGCATTTATTCCTTGGAGCATCTAGGAACATGCCATAGCACATTGTATATATTTTTTGTGTTACTATCTGATTCTTAACTTTAAAAGGAAGAAGAAACCTAAAATTACTCTAAGATCAAAGGAACTAAAATAATTTCACCTTTTAAAATTCAGACAAGCATCCGTTGCAATTGGCAGAGGGAATATCATCGGGAGTTGTTGTTACAGTCCAAGCTCATCCAATTTGGTTACATGCTTCAGCTTGTTATCAAAGAAAACAGCAGCTTTTCCTCTGCTAAGACCATGCCTTAGAATAAGTGCAACTGAAACCCCGACAAAGAATGAATTGCAATCATTTAACTTAATCAATATGCCTAATATATAATGAATATCATGCAGTGTCTCTCATCCCTACACTCTATAATTTACAAAAAGGCTCTTATTTGCATTATCATTTTATTCTTAATAAAAAGGTAGCCAAGTAGGTCATAGTAATTTCCTGAGAAGTGGCATCTCAGTCTCACTGAGGTAGTAGTGACGGAGCCAGCACTAAAATCCAGGTTTTCTGGTGACACACCCAATCCTGTGTACTACTGAATAACATTTTGCACAACCTGATCATCTGGCGGAATAACTAGTGGTTTTAAAAAAAATGCCATTCATCCAGGAAGGCCCTATTGGCAGAGCTGGTAAGTAAATTATGTTTACTAAATTAGCATTTAAAGTTCAAAAAGATCAGATATACTGGATTTATTTAATAAGAAGGCTGTTGATTTGGCAAAATAACCACATACATTATAATGTTTCTAAAACCCTGGATGACTCTTAATAGTATGGAGTTTATAAAAGCCACAAATACATGAAATCATATTTCGGTTTAATGCTGAAGAGGACATGTAGAAATTTAATAAATAAATAGACTGAAAATGATTTAAGTTAAAGCCAAAACTTTTTAGATGTTTCATTTTTATAAATTCCAACCTTAAAATTTTTTAAGACTTTCTGAATTATTAAAAATAAAAAGGAAGAAGAAAAAATAATAATTTGGAAACTTTAGATTCAATGGCGGTTAATCCTACAGAGGACTGAAGCAGGAAGTTGATTTATTGTAAACTCTGTGTGAGGTCTCTGGAGACTGGGGACAGAATGAAAAAGAAGGGAATTACAATGTGGAGGAGATTAATTACTAAGAAAGGGACTTTTTAATGACGTAAGAATTGGTCAAATGATTACTGAACATATTGGTGTTGTTTTTTTTTATGACTGAGTAGAAGTGGGGAAGAGATGATTTTAGTATATTCATCAGCATGTCACCAAACATGACTCTGGTCCATTTTTGAGCACAGCCTTTATTTTTATAACTGGCCCATTTAGAAGTTTCCAATTTTTAAAGTTTGACAAAAAGAAGTCAAACAAAAAACAGATACAACCAAACACAAACAACAGAAAAAAACACTTACTGGATACTTAAATGAAGTTTCTTTACAACATATACTACTTTGCTTGGCGTCTTTTACCTACTTTGGTGTTTTTCCTTTTGTTTTCAAAGATTTGAATTATGTTTAACAAAAACAACTAAAGTAAAAAAAAAAAAAACATAATAAGTTATGTTACCAAAATAGTAATTTAACTACTCAATCCAATGTCATATGTTACATAAGCAAAACATAAATGCCTTTGATAATTTTGGATATTTTGAGAAAAAAAATTAGAAAAACATGATTGTTCAGAATCACTTAGAAGAGAGGTTGGAAAATTATAAGAATGAAGAAAAATACATTTGTGTCATAAAGAAACTAATGGTCAATAAAGGATTGAAAGTCAAGTTATAGAAAAAACCATAGAAGCCGTTTATCTTGTTCCCTGGAAAGACTGTCTCCCTGGTGACATTATCTAGAAATTAGTCTTTTCACAAACAACAACAGGGTTTTTTGGGAGGTAAAGAGACAGCACTCTCCATCATATACTAGAAAATAAATGGAATACAGAAGAACTGTGTTGGAACGACAACGCGCCTGAGCTGCATTATCCTAAAAGCAGGTGCTTTTTGTATGACAAAGAAAGGGCATACCTTCCCAAGAGTAAAAGGCAATGGTTCTCGAAGTGCAGCTTGTGGACCAGAGGCCCGGGATCAGCATCACCAGGAAACCTGTCAGACTTGCAGATTCTTGGGCCCCACCCAGTCCTACTAAGTCAGACACTGAGGCTGGGGCCAGCAACCTGCGCTCCAACAAACCTTCCAGGATATTCCAGCGCATGCTCACGTTTGAGAATCACTAGCATAGGGAAAGCAGGACAGGAGAGGAATGAAAGGAAGGTGAAGTCAGCCGACTCTAGCAAGGTCAGCGAGCCCTAGAAAACTTGTCCTACTGTCCCAAGGGGAGGCTATTGTACGTGAGTTGGTATGAGACGCACAAGCAATCAGTAACATTGAAAGAAACTGAGATCTGGATGCAAGTGAACTAAAGAATTGCACTAGACTGGAGAGGAACTAGATGGCAAACTGTGCGTCTAATCCACCAAACAGGCTTTGACACAAAGTCTCTTTAAATCTTGGGCCAAGTAGCGCCAGTGGGACAGGCCCCCTGGCATCTGGGAAAGGGAGGGATCACAGAGTCTTATCAGGCCCTCAAATCAGACCTGATGTTCTGAGCTTTTGCTCCTCGGTATTTACAAACACACAAACAGTGACATAAAGAGAACAACATCTAACAGTACAGTGAGACTAGGACATACCTCTAAATGTTCACTTATTTAAAATGTATGGATTAGTGAGGTTTTATCAAGTCATTTGGTCTACCCAAACCTGTGATGCTTAAATTCTTTAATAATGTCGCCAAGTTGTCAACTACCCAATGCTTTACATACTGTGGAGAGAAACTTCTTGTCTCTTGAGGGGGCCCATTTTCTTCTACTTTGAAGCATTATAGGTATGAGAATGCATTTATATTAACGTAGCTGTCTTTCTGCCAGAATGAGGGACATTGTCATTTTTTCCCCACTGTCCATTATATAATCTCTTCTTATTTAAGAAGGACCCTCTCCAGGCACTCCTGCTCCACCTGTCTGGTATATTGTACAAGGACATGTGACCTAAACTTGGCCAACTGGCTGTCTCACCCCAAGACTTTGAGTGTGGAACAAAAGACACAAATATGAAGGGGCAGTTTACAATTCCTATAGCCTGATGTTCAGTAGTAGCAGCAGAAGCAGCAGCCTGCACAGTCGAGAAAAGGTGGAATCTGGAAAAGGGAATGTGGCGGCAGGAATGATGGTGCCAAGAGTGGCATCCAGACCGATGGTTCTCATGGTATCACACTATCTTCCTCTCCTTCCCCTGATCCTGTCTATGTTCTGCTTCTTTAGTCTTCCCTCAACAGCTCAATTCTGTAAGTTACCAGATATGTTTTGAATTAGTTCCTTTTCTACTTGGATTTGTCAGAATTGATTTCTATTTCTTGCACCCAAGAACCTTGACTAATAAAATAGGCATGATGGAAGGAAGTCAGGAGGGGGGAAGAAATCATTAATTTGACATTAAATATATTGAATATGACAGATAGGGTGTCTAAGTAAAAGTGGGCCAGATGCATTTGGAGGAGTGGATGGAGTTCGTGAAGAGGGTTGAGACTGGAGAAAGTATTTTACAACCGTCTTTAGATTTAAAGCCCTAGGACTACAAAAAGTACTCACAGAAGATGAACCTTATATGGAATCTGTTCGTTGTTTCCTAGCACCTACCTCTCTTAAAAAGAGTATTCCTAAATTTCTTTTGGTAATTGATTCTTTTTTAAAATATATCTTTATTGTTCAAACTTATAGAGATGTATCCCTCTTTTTCCCCATTGACTCCTTCTAGTCCACCCCTCCCCCTACCCCAGGCCTTCACCAGACTATTGTCTATGTCCAAGAGTTATATATATATATATATTCTTTGGTTAATCTCTTTCCATCCCCACCTTCCCTCTGAGATTCATCAGTCTGTTCCATGTTTCTATGTCTTCGGATCTATTTTGTTCATCAGTTTATTTTGTTCTTGTCCATACCTAGCTATGAGCTTTGGGGAATTGACCTCTTACTGGTCCTAGAGATAGAGCTCACTGACTTAAGTCAACCAATCCTATCTAATAAAAGGGTCACATGCAAATTAACCATCACTCCATCACAAAGATGGTGGCGCCCAGTCCCCTCAGCCTCGCTGGAGTCCCCAGTCCTTGGGGGGCTGCCACTGAAAGCGGGCAGTGTGAGCGGCCTGGTGGAATGATTGCTTCGTCGCCGTGGCGACAGAGGGCCTCTGGGCAGTGGCGGTGGAGCAGCCAGGGCGGGATGCTTGCTTTGTCACCCAGCCACAGCCACAGAGGGCCTCTGGGGGCCAGGGGGGCCGGCCTGCAGCCTCTGTGGCTGGGCGCAGGCCTGGAGAGGCGACGGCGGCCCACCTTGCACAGAAGCAGTGCGGCTCCCTCCCAGCGCCCACGCTCGCTCCCACCTCCCACAGAAGCCACCCGGCTCCTGGCTCCCATAGAAGCAGCACGGCTCCCGTGGAAGCAGCGTGGCTCTGGCGGCACGCTGCAGTTCCCGGCCTACTGCGTGCGATGTCGCATGATGGGCTACTAGTAGTAAATAATTGGGCTCAAAAATCTAATAAGAGATTATAAAATTTGTGCAGGTTTTTCCAGAACTTCTAGGAATGTGATACAAAGATATGAAGTCTAGTATGGCCATAGCCACATGTAGACATGTGATACAAAGATATGAAGTCTAGTATGGCCATAGCCACATGTAGACATGTGATACAAAGATATGAAGTCTAGTATGGCCATAGCCACATGTAGACATGTGATACAAAGATATGAAGTCTAGTATCGCCATAGCCACATGTAGACACGTGAGAGGACCCACAGCTGCCCAGAGGTTCCCAGGTAGAATCTGAGGGAGAAGCAACAACTAGAATGCATGGTATATCATTCACGGTATGAGCAAATTGGGTTATATCAGAAGACACAAACCAATGACCTTTGAGTTGAATCTGATCACAGAATTTGTATTTGGCTGGCAGGAAATTCCTTTTTAAAAAATTATTACAACATATATAACTAAGGAGGTCTTCCATCAAAATCCAAATATCTCATTTCTTTTGAAGAATCAGGAGCTATGAATACTGATTATTTCCATGGCGTTAACCACCTTGAACTGAGTAGTTGCCATTCACCTTTACAGGGCATATGCTATCCTTTGCCACATTCCCTACCACGGCCTGTTGCCTCACACTTGGTCTAATTCTGTCATGTACATTAACCACCTCTGAGAGGATTTGTACTTGCAACACTTTATGGTCAATGAGGTCTGTCCCAGGTCCTTTACATTATTCCATTTAAGTATAAAGCAAACAAATAAGTGTAAACAAAATGCTCATCTGGGAAGCCGAATCACACTGTGGACATTAGGATTATAGGAATTTATTTGGGGCAGAATATGATTTGATTATGAAAATATCCAAAGCTCTGATAACAGGCATTTTACTTCATGGCAAAGCGGGTTTCATCATTTGCCATCTGGAGTAAAAATACCTTAGAAGCTTAAGAGCAGCTAATTGAATAACAATTAATTTCATGATCTTGAAAACCAGACAAACATAAATCTAAGTCCCAGGTCTTCCTCCGTTTGCTGTAATGATAGTGCCCAGCACATACGGTTGTCATGTTTATTAAAGGTGCCAACAACAGAATGTGGTAATAGACATTTGTTACAACTCTACTGCATGAGTTTATTCCAATCATGTATAATAGTTCTGACCTAGGAGTTTCAACTTGTAAGGTATAAATAAAAGTAATTTTATTTTTTCCAATAACTATAAGTATCATCCTCCACTGACCAGCCTACCTCCTTTCTTAATGGGGCTGGCCCCCTTAATGATCTTAAAGCCCTGTATCATCATGCTTTAGTCACTGCCACTTATAAAAAGTCTCACTTTCATTAGGAAGACTTAGACCTATTCACTCAAACTTTAATTTTATATTGGTTCCAAAGCTTCCCCAGGGAAGGTTACGTTTGTCGTCCTACAGCTTATGATGGGTTTAATTCTAAGATGGCTCTTACGATTCATGGCCCCTGGTGGATACACATGTTCTTCCAGTTATTCAATTGAACACTGATCTAGATGTTGCCATGAAGGCATTTTGCTGATGTGATTAAGGTCTCAAATCAGTTGACCATAAGTTAGGGCCATTAAACCTGGATCTAGATATCAGAGACAGGGAAGACAGAGACAAGTCCTGAGAGGGACTCAAGGTGTGAATGGTTCTCTGTTGCTGGCTGAGGAGATGGAGGGAACCACAAGGCAAGGAATGCAGGCAGCTTGGGGTGGGGTGGGGGTCGACTGAGAGTAGCCCTGGGCTGACAGCTTGCAAGGTAACAAAACTTAAGCCCTACAGCTGCAAGGAACTGAATCCTACAATGACCTGCATGAACTTGGAAACCAGTTCTTCCCCAGAAGCCTCCAGCCAAACTCAACCTGAGAAATACCTTGATTTCAGCCCCTGAGTAAAGAACCCAGTCACACTGTCCTTGGATTTCTGAGCTACCAAACTATGAACTAGTGAATGGATGTTGTCTTAAGCTACAAAATTTGTGGTGATTTACTAGTATTACACAGAAATAGAAAACTAATACCGGAAGGTTAGAGGTAGTGGATGAGATTTGTTCTCTCATAACTTCCCTATGCTCACTCTTCTCGATTTGAGTCAGGAGGAAGGAGAGGGGAAAAGCAACCTCTTTCTCAGGGGTCATGTTACTGTTGACCTCGATCCCTGTCTATACTCGATGTGGATGGAGGCAGCCTCACATAGGCCCTGGCGACGGCACAGAGGCCTGGAGCAACGAGAGGCTCCACTCGCTTCTCTAGCTGATTCTGAGTGATAGGCTCAGGCCCCTTTTTGTTCCACATTAGGTCCCTGATAAGAGAACCTAGTGTCTTCTACTTTCTACAGCTTCAACTCTGGGGGCTGCAGCTGGGACAGATAGACCTACAGGTTCTTCTGGGTATAGATATGCAGTACATGTATGTCCTTGCATTTTCATGGCCTGGTTAACCTCACCAACTGCCTCATCTCAAAAAGTTCCTTCTCTTTTCTAGCAGTACTAGAGGCCCAGTGCACAAAATTTGTGCACTTGGGGCGGGGGGTCCCTCAGCCCAACCATCACCCTCACACAGTTCAGGAGCCATCGGTCGGACATCCTTAGCACTGCTACAAAGGTGGGAGAGGCTCCAGCCACCACCACTGCACTCGCCAGCCATGAGCCTAGCTTCTGGCTGAGCAGCACTCCCCCTATGGGAGCACACTGACCACCAGGGGGTAGCTCCTGTGTTGAACGTCTGCCCCCTGGTGGTCAGTGCACATCATAGCGACTGGTTGTTCTGCCATTGGGTTGATTTGCATATTAGCCTTTCTTTATATAGGACTAGAAGCCGGGTGCATGAAATTCTTGCAATGAGAGGGGTGGGTCCCTCAGCCCAGCCTGCACCCTCTTGTAATCTGGGACCGCTGGCACCTAACTGCTCGTCTGCCTGCCTCATCGCCCCAACCACTCGCCTATCTGCCTAATCACCCCTAACCACTTTCCCTGCCTGCCTCATTGCCCCTAACCCCTCTGCATGCCTGCCTGATCACCCTTAACCACCTGCCTGCCTGCCTGGTTGCCCCTAACTGCTCACCTGCCTGCCTGATTGCCCCTAACCACTCTCCTGCATGCCTGATCACCCCTAACTGTTCATCTGCCTGCCTGCCTAATTGCCCCTAACTGCTCTCCTGCCTGCCTGATCACCCCTAACTGCTTGCCTGTCTACCTGAATCACCCCTAACCACCTCTGCCTCAGCCCCTGCTGCCACGGCTTCATCCAGAAGAATGTCTGGAATGTCATTAGGCTGTCCGGTCTAATTAGCATATTATATTTTTATTATTATAGACTAGAGGCCCGGTGCACAAAATTAGTGCACGGGGTACGGGGGTGGAGAGTGTCCCTCAGGCCAGTCTGCACCCTCTCGAATCTGGGATCCCTCTCACAACCCAGGACTGCTGGCTCCCAACCACTCGCCTGCCTGCCTGCTTGATTGCCCCTAACCACTTCTGCCTGCCAGCCTTATCACCCCCTAACCACTCACCTGCCAGCCTGATTGACGCCTAACTGTTCTCCTGCCAGCCCAATTGCCCCTAACTGCCCTCCCCTGCTGGCCTGGTCACCCCTAACTGCCCTCTCCTGCTGGCCTGGGCACCCCTAACTGCCCTCCCCTGCTGGCCTGGTCACCCCCAACTGCCCTCCCCTGCAGGCCTGGTCACCCCAAACTGCCCTTCCCTACAGGCCTGGTCCCCCCCAACTGCCCTCCCCTGCAGGCCTGGTCGCCCCCAACTGCCCTTCCCTACAGGCCTGGTCCCCCCCAACTGCCCTCCCCTGCAGGCCTGGTTGCCCCAACTGCCCTCCTCTGCCAGCCCAGTCACCCCCAACTGCCCTCCCTTGCAGGCCTAGTCATTCCCAACTCCCCTCCCCTGCTGACCTGATCGCCCACAACTTGCCCTCCCCTGCTGGCCATCTTGTGGTGGCCATCTTGTGTGTTGGAATGATGGTCAATTTGCATATTAACTCTTTATTATATAGGATTATATAAGATAAGGCCATTTGTCAAGCCCTGTAAATAAGCAGACATCCAACAAGGTAAACAAGCACATTTCTCTCCTTCTTGAAGTCATCTCCACACTAATAATAGGGATTACCTCAGAGAGGAAAAATCATGGACGCCACTCCCTTCCCCTGCTGGGAGAGCAGGGAAGTAGGTAGCCTTACTTCAAGACCAATCCATTCCCTGAAGGTGATCCCCTTTCTCAGTCCCCTCCTGTTCTTGCTGCTTAGTACGTGAACGTCCGAGGATGAGCAGGAGGCCTTCTTCTTACTAAGACATGAAGAATTTAGAAATTTTGCATTATTTGGTTAATCTATAGGGACAGGAATTATGTCAACACTATTCTCTTATGAATGTAATAATGCATTTTAATATTTCTGAAAGGATGGATTTTTATGAGATACAGCATAACTTTTTTCCCCTCACCTGAAGACAAATTTTTATTGATTTTTTAGAGAGAGGAAGAGAGGGAAGGAGAGAGAAAGAGAGAAACACTGATGTGAGAGAGAAACAGCAATCGGTTGACTCACATACATGCCCCTTACTGGGGATCAAACCTGAAATCTAGGTATGTGCTCTGACCAGGAATTGAGCCTGCAAACTTTTGGTGTACAGAACAACACTTCAACCACTTGAGCCACCAGCCAAGGCTACAGAATAACTTAAAAACTAGAACATATATTTAATTTTGTATTTAGAAGTATCATTTAGTTTTACAAATATTAATTAAAAATTCCCTAGGAATTATGTTAAGTGGGATCATCAAAGACCTAGGATTTGGCCTGGAGAAACTTACTCTGTGTGTGTGTGTGTGTGTGTGTGTGTGTGCATGGATATGTGCAAGTAAGAGAGAGAGAGAACAAATGAGAAAGAGCGAGGCAGAGACGTAGAAGAGAGGCAGAAAGGAAGCCCTGGGAGCAGACTGTTAACTAAGTGTAGTTTTAGAATAGGTGCCCACAATGATGTGACCATTCTGAACAACAGTGTGCTAATGGGTAGGGGAATCTACTCATTATTTAATCCTCTGACATGGTTAAGTCAGATGTCCTCTTTGAGGTCCCAAATGTAGAATTTTAATAAAAGGTGACCATCACTCTCCACCCCTGCATCCTCAGGACAATTTTGGAAAAAAACAATGAGTTTTATAAATCAGAAGGATGAACTGTAAATGTTTTTCTTTTTTGAATGTGAAAGTTAACATTTATACCATTTTTTACTATGCCCGATAAAACGTGAAATCTTTTTTCTGTGGGTCTGCACAAGCAACTTTTGAAGTCGGATGTATCTATCAACATACTTATTAGAGGCATTTTTCCCTACAGTTTTGGAGAGAGTCTGAAAACCAATGCCAGTATGGTTTAGATATTCATAATTGTTTACACATGTTTCAGTAACAAAATATATTTGGGGGGGTGGAGCTTTACTCTTAGGATTTGGGACAGCTGGAAATTATTATCATTGTGGTAAAAGTGTTCTAACCGGATAATGGTGTTAAAAAGAATATAATATCCTGGAATGCTTCCTTCTAGCATGGAACACATATTATTTTATTAAGTTGAGTTACATAAGTAAGAATTGACTATTATCTGGTCACTTACACATGAAGGTGCCTAAGGAAGTAGGTTCTCAGAAGAAGCATCAAAAAGAAAATTATTGTGATTTATTATTATTATTATTATTAT
The DNA here is from genome assembly GCF_951640355.1 of Cnephaeus nilssonii. Classification (NCBI taxonomy): domain Eukaryota; kingdom Metazoa; phylum Chordata; class Mammalia; order Chiroptera; family Vespertilionidae; genus Cnephaeus; species Cnephaeus nilssonii. The sequence goes on from NC_137083.1 coordinate 68,440,803, forward strand.
TATTCAGAGAAACTTAGTAATCCTTTTAAGGGCTCGATAGTTAATAGTGTTCTAACCAGATAATGGTGTTAAAAAGAATATAATATCCTGGAATGCTTCCTTCTAGCATGGAACACATATTATTTTATTAAGTTATATAGCAGTGGCAGATTCTAATTAAATATTTAAGAAATGGGACATTGTTTCTAATCATGGTATAATGTATCAAACACCTTGAAGATATGTACAAATTATTTTCATATTTTCTTATCCAGGAAAAAATGATGATTAAGAAGGGATTATGTGGCTCCCAGACTATGTCAAGAGCCAAGAGGAAGCAGGGTTCAAAGGAAATTCATCTAATATTTGTGCCTTGGTTCTGAAAGGGGTGAGAGGCTGTTCCTCAGCGGCATGTGGCCAGTTGGCAGGGAGGGCTGCAGGCCAGGCGAGGGGTTACTATGATCACAGATGGACTTAGCATGGGAAAGAGGATGCCGGAGAGTCCCAGGCAGGGCATGCTATTTTTGGGGGCTTCACACAAATCATTATTTTTTCATTCTGTGCCAGTATTGACTCAGACAAACGTATCTGTTGACTGGCAATTGAATATCTGTAGGTTACTAAAGTAAGTCTCATCCTTGGAGACATCACTCAAGCATTTTCTAAAATAATGCTTTATAACTACCTCTGACTTCCTTTCTCCAAAAAAAACTTTGCCAGTTTTTAAATTTTGTTATATCAAGTGGATGGCACTAAGTCTTTACAAATAAGGGTATGAAATAGCAGAGTACATATTCTAAAGGAGAAATAGGGTCCTCTTTTTAGTCAATAAGAGGAGTCAGCAAATTTACAATCCATCATTTATTTTGTAAGTTTAGAAATAGCAGTTCTGCATTAGAGACTCTTCAGAACACATGTCCAGATCTGGATTCCCATTGCCCTTCTCCATAAAGCGCAGCTTCCAGGAGGTTCCATAGCCAGCCCGTGGGCTCTCATCCTCATTGCCACTCGCAGGCAATGAACCTTGGTATAGACCTGGACAAATATTTGGGGTTTACTCATATGCAGGGTGAGGGGTTGAACTTCCCAGATGTCCCCATCCCTGAAGTTTAGTGCGACAATGGAATATAAGATTCACAGATAGCCTAAAAATGAATATAACTACTGCCCACAGAGCTCCTGGTCAACCTACAGCTACAGGTGTGCCCAGCCACGCACCCCCTCCTCTACAGACATCTTCCCCATTCACAGCTTGGGCAACAACACATAATTGTTGCAGGGCTCCCTGGTATACTTGCCCCCTTCCTTAGGACCCTCCCACTATATTAATATTAGTGTGTTTTAAGAGGGTTTTTTTCCAGTTTTATTACGATATGATTGACAAAGAATTTCTAAAGATTCCCTGTAACCTAACCTCACTTGAAAACTTTCTTCCATAGGAAAAAAATTGACTACACGTTTCCAACAAGAACCTACAGATTACCTTTTAGAGCCAAAGCCTTTTGGAAAACATGCTTATTTCAGCAATCTCGTTTTGGAGTGATATGGAGTGGCTAAGAGCAATAGCTTGTAAGCAGCAGAGTTCTAGAACCAGGCTTCCTGGTTCAATCATGGGCTCTGCTATTCTAAGCTCTGTGACCTTCAGCAAGTTCTCTGTGCCTCTGCTTCCCCATCTGTGAAATGGGAATTATCAAAGTATTTACCTCCTATTGTTTTGTTTTGAGAATTGCGCTAATAAATGTAAAGCAATTCGAAGAGGGCCTGGCACACAATCGGTGCTGAGAAAATGTTAGATACTACACATTTTAAGTATTCTCGAAGGTGACAAATCTCTCATCTGTGAGGATGTAGTTGGCATTTGGGAAATAGCCAAAAGTTATTTGGAACAAATTTTGATTTTAAAAAAGTGAAGAGAGTTTAGCAGTTTTGGTCAAGATTATGCTGTGAATATTAAATATATATGATGAGACTCATTCAATCATTCAGTTTATTATCAGGTCTGAATAAATTTATTATCTCTTGAAGGGGTGGCCTTCAAATGATAGTTTTACTAGAGATTACACATACTAAAAAATTAAATTACCTTATGGCTATACGTGTGCCTGATGATACACACAAGACCATCATTATCTTTCCTTGTTCATTCCTAAAAACTGGCACAGGGAACATCGGTCTCCTTGCCTTTAATGGAGTCTACCAAATAATATCTCTGAAGGATGTTCCTGAGTTTGGCAAAAAGAAAAACAATTTATCTTCTTTTTGGTAAAATAACTCTTGAAGTCTTAGTCTTTCAGCTGACATTGCTAATAAGATGACATACAAAATTGTGCAACTATAAAAATTAAAACACTTTGCAGGGCAAATTTTACAGTCAATTCTGGAACTTTTGTTTTATCACATTCACTATAAAATTTTAAGTATAGTTTATTAGCACAGGTAATTTGTTCTTCAAAGCCTTATGCATTTTTACCTTTCATTATAGCTAAACTAAAATATAAGCAATTTAAACATCTCCAATTACACTTACTAGATCTCAGTAGGGATAAAAATCCTATATTAAACTTTCCTCTTATACCACCCTGAAGACATTTTATCTAGTTATATTTTGCAAACATGTATAGTAAGCTCTTTCTGTGCCCAGGCACTATTACAAAGCTCTTCACAATATCAACTCAGTTTTTTACTTAAAACTACGCTGTAAGGTCGGTACTATGATATCCCTATCTGACAGATGAGAAACTTGCCCAAGGTCTCCAACAGGACGTGGTGAACCAAGACTCAAATCCAGACAGCACAAATACTGTTTTGATCCAAGTAATTAAGAGAGGTTATTTCACTTAAAGAAAATTCTTCACTTTCTACTATTTCTTGAGCTTTTGAAATCTGGTTCTCTCAACTTTATCAGCAACTTAATTTTAAAATAACCTGTCAGGTTAAGCATCCCACATGCAATGTTGATTTTCTAAATCATTAGGACCAGAAAGATCATCCTCAAGCATGTGGGGCGGGGGTGGGGGAGAGAGTAGAAGAGGTAAAAACTCAGAAAAGTCCATGAAAGTCTGCACCACATTGCTAAAGAATGGGATTCCAAAGCGATGGAGGGCCGCTGGGGTGGGGAGGCCTGGTCTGCTTTGAAGAGTGAGGTCATGCTCAATGTTTTAAACTCATTAGCCCTGCCTAAAAAAAAGGATGTGGAGAAAAAAGGAAAAAAAAAAAGACAAATTAGTAGCATTTTCAAAAGAAGCTAAATATGTCAGGCAGTCAAGTGTCCTAAATCTGCCTTCAGGGAACATATGTCAAACCAGCTTGTAGTTCTACATTCAGTGGAACCATCTGCAAGGAATAACCCACCGCTCGAGCTTATTCCTACAACACATGCACTCGAAGGAAATGGTCTAGTTGGTCAAATGCATCTGGAAATTTTCTCAGCATTACCTAATGGAGACAGTAGGCCAACCTTTCTTTGAACAGAAAACAATCTGTTCCTGCCTGCTGAAGGAAAACACATCAGAGCCTTGGACTAGTGAGGACAATATAAATAGCCCAAATGACATACTATCAAACTTACCTGTGTTTTCAGAACCACCGTTACCTACTACTCATAACCACCTTCTGAGCCCTTGGGAGGAAAGCAGTAGGAGCTTCTCACAGATGTTTATTTCAAGGCAATTTTAGACATAGTGGCTTAGTTACGCTTTGAGAACTATGATAATTGCTGATTCTCTGTGCTAATAAATTATATGGAAAGACCTACATAATTCCAACATGTAATATTGTGATATAGACACTGATTTCATTATCATTAAAATTATGAATGGAATAATATATGTAAACACTTAGTACAGTTGCTAGGACAAAGTAGGTGCTCAATAAATGGAATTATAATCATGTATATTTAGGCCAGAAATGACTGACCTTAGTATGTTTGTTGCTGTAGTTATATTGTGCTTCATATTGTAAGATACTAGGCTAAGAATTTTTTTTTTTACCTGGGGTTTTTCATAATTCTGAAATTGTATACAGTATTGGGTGTGATTATACATTATTTCCTGAGACTCGGGGTCAAAACTTTCATGAGATAGTCAAAAGGGTAGATTGTTTCCTGTAAAATGTCAAGAACCACTGGCCCAGAGGAATTGTTTGCTTTAACTTGTCTCACACAGAACTAAACCCTGTTGTTTGATGCAGCCCAAAATGTTCCAGACTTTGTCCGGTAGGAGGAGGAGGACTTATAAAAATGTTAAACCTAGTACCCAATATCTTTCCCTCCCTCACCGCCACCCTCGCTATCCTGGTCTACACCGCTGCTACAGTTAGTTTGAACTGGAGAAATGAGGACGACATGGACAAAGAAAGACGAAATATCTAGGGGCCTTTGGAGTGATTAAAGCCCACAAAGAAGTGGGTATTAGGAACGGGAATTATCAAAAGAACTCCCTTTATCTGCTCTCTTTGGGTCACAACCTCTTTTAAAGTTTCAAATGTCACAGTTGAAATCTGGTTACTCTAACTGGAATATTTTATTTAAACGCCTCTCATGGTTCCTTTCTATTTCCCTATCCAGCTCAGAAATCAGAAGACTAATTCTTAGAATGCCAAGACAGAAACTTCAAATGAAAATGTGTGTATCCGGCAGCAGGCTGTCCCCAGGGAAACTCGTCGGCATGCTGGCAGACGCCACGAAGACCTCATTCTCTTCCACATTGTATTGGCATGACTGCGCTAACGGTAGGAAAAGTTTGTTTCCTCATGTAAAGGAAGCAGATGTGACTGAGAGAAACATGGAGAACAGATGTGCTGAGCAAAAAGCTTTATTGGAATGGTAATTTATCTGACCATAAGTTACATAAACTCATGGGTGAGTGTTCAACATCATTCTTTTTCAGCAACTCAGAAAGATAATTTATATAAGCACCAAAATAGATCACGAATTAAAGAATACATCACTCTCACCACCGCTTGCTTTTTAAGAAAACTGTACTAAACAGAAATAGGCCAGCCTTCGATGCCTGTCAAAGCTCATGGGCCACTAAGGAGGCCTCTACGTGCAGAATGTCTGGGTGTGCAAACTGCTCCTGGAAATAAAATCTCACTGTCCTCACTGCCACGGGGGATTTGGAGAAGCTGGGGAAGGATTGCTCAGTCCCTGCACACAGAACTTGAAACACTTGCAAAGGCTAAGTCAAGGGCACTTAACAGGACTTGAAAGAAGGCCTGCAGCCCGGGTCACTGATGATAGAACGGATGCCTCTGCTACAGATCCCTCAGTGAAGTGGGGGAGTGGGGACTTCTCCAGGAGGCACAGTGGGAACAGTGCCCGGGCACACAATACTTTTAGGGGCCCGGGAAGATGCCTGAATTTCCTTTAAAATTAGAAGGAAAAAAATAAACCTTTTAGTCAATGAAAATAGTCTCTATCCATAGCATTTTTAACACTCCAAAAAATATTTTGTTTTATTCCTTTAATTTGGTGTTTTTCAATAATTAAAGTCACTCTTTTTTATTTAATTTAAAATCTTTATTGTTTAAAGTATTACACGAGTCTTCTTTCTCCCCCCATTGACCTCTCCCCGGCTGCTCCCATCACCCAGCACATGCCCTCACCCCGCTACTGTCTGTGTCCATTGGTTATGCTCATATGCATGCATACAAGCCACTGAAATGAGTACTTCATTGATATTACAACTTTAGAAACAAACAGATCTTTTTATTCAGTAATTATTGATAAAAGCTCTTCTGTTCTTTCATTAAGATATTTGCTAACATATTAGGCAACTATAACTTGAGTTGTTTGGTAATAGTCCTCTGTGGTGTTGGAAAGGTGCAAAAAATAAATGGGAAAACTGTAAAGCTTTTCCAAATGCTATAACTGGAGCCATTCACACATTATTTAATAACTCAGCATCTAGATCACTAATTATTTTTTTAAAGAAAGCAGCAAATGCCAGTTTTAGATGGATGGGTCACTAAATGCTGGACAAGACTTTTCTTCGAGTCTTGGCATTTTCTCTTTCCTTGGTATCTTCCTTTTATTAATAGCAATTTATTTTAAAATGAAAGTTGTTTCTAGAAATGAATCCATGAAACATATTCTCCTACACTTCTGCTATATGATGTAGACTTTATTTATGGCTTTATTTTGGCAAAACACGTTTGGGGCAAATTACATATGAGACCATAGATCATCTATGGAAATCAACATCTGTGGATGCTATATTGTTATCCATGTAATTTTTTTTATTTAGACAGAGATATTAAAAGAAATATTTCCTCCTAGCATCTTAATTTCCTTAGAACATAAATATATTTTATTAATTTCTAAACATGATATATCCCAGCCATAATAGCAGTTTATTACTTTCTAAATCTTTCTTCCTAAGAGCAAAACATTATGCTACTTGGGTAAATCAAAATGAAATAACAGTATATGGATCTTATATGGCTTTTTAACATAATTACATTAGCCAGAAAAGAAGGCCCATTAATAAGTAGAATAAAGAACATCAGAGTAGTATCACTGATGAGAAAAAGATAGGAGGGCTGACTCTTCAACATTTAACATTGAAGGATTACCTCTAAATAACTCATACCACTAGAGAATTCTTAATAGGAGTAGAAAAATAGGACCTCTCATTTGTCTCTATCAGTGATTCTCAACTGGGATTGATTTCACCTCTGAGAGGACATTGTGGATTGTCACCACTTGGAGAGGGGCATTCTACTGGGATCTAGAGGGTAGAGGCCAGGGATGCTGTTAAATAAACATTCTACAATGCTCAGCATAGTTCCCCAAAACAAAGAATTATCCAGCCCCACTATCAATAGTGCCAAAGTTGAGAAACCTTGTTCCAAATCTGGTTGTTTTATGTAAGACAAGTAAATTAGCTCTTTCTCCCTCACTGATACTAACATAACTAAGAGTTGCCTCTGTGACAACCATATACATTCCAATTGACAATATAATTAGAAAAGACACTAAACTAGAATAGTTATTTATGGCTAAGTAGGCACTTAACAATGTTTGAGCACATAAAGGATACAAATGTCTATTAACAAATTAATTAAATTAGCTTATTATTCACCAAAAAGTCATAGTAATTGATTTTTTAATTGACTGGTAAGCCTTATATTTGCTTTCTCTTTACTGTCAGTCTTTGGTGAGAGGATCAAGTGAGTAATTGGCATTCAGAAAGAAGTTGAGAGAATGAGGGAAGGAGAAATTAAGAAGCTGATTAACCACAAATTAGATTCTCCTTTTTGGTTATTTGAAGGCAGATTGCTTCTTACATTTGTTTAAAATTTAATAATTGAGCCCATTAGACCAAAATCTAATTTGAAATGTAAGGAGGAATTGTAATTTTCCCCCTTAACTAACAGATAAGATATAATTACAGTTTAATCTATTTCCTTTTAGGTTCCACATAAGGCTTTGGAGATTCCACTAGAACAGCCTATCACTTATTTGACTCTGGACTTCAGCCTTAGGAATACAATGAAGGGAGGCACTGTGGATGCTGACAGAAAATAAAAACGACAATACCGAAGACCAAAAGTTTTTTAAGTCTCATAATGCATATCTAGTTAGCTATTAACTTCAATGGAAATTCTGAAATTCCTAAGAAGTGATAGGAGGTAGGAATGTTTATCCCTCCCTCTTTGTATTCTAAACTTCAACATGGTATCAACTTGCAGTGAAACCGAAAGACCAATGAAAGTAAACCTAAAGGAGAAATAAGGAAAAAGTCTCTGGATTAGGATTTTAACAGGAGTGTCTGGTGAGAAAACTTCTGCGATTGACTTCTCCCAGTTCCTAAGGAAGGGGCTAAAGTAATCTACATTATTTATTCATTACCTGTTCAGTCATTTGACAGTTTATGAAAGGAAGGCTAAAAAATACTAATGCTGATTAGACATCTTTCCATGTTATAGAATTCAGTACTGCTGGGGAACCACACAAAAACTTTTAATTAAGACCTGGAAATTATTCTTATAAATGACTGAAATACTTTCCTTCAATCACCTGTAGGACACATCTCCCAAAAAAATTCTAATATTTTTCTTCAGATCATAGTAACAAATGCCTAATATAATCTATTGTCTAATGCAATTGCATGGTAATTAACTGGTCCTAATCAATATAATATATGAGAATGGAGACATATCTCGGAAAGTAATAGCTACTTCCCCACTAATGCTTTTATTTTATGTTGTTAAGGTATAATTTATGTCCAAATAGATCATTTATAATAGCCAAATACATTTTATGTATTTTACATACAGTAAGTTACATAAATCTTAAGAGCATAGTTAATTAATTACATTTTTACATACCTACATACCAAGTGGTTTTGGGAAGCTATGTAGCCACCCCACTCAGGTTAAGATATTTGCCCAAACAATTCACTCATGCTTAGAGGTACCCATACCTTCTAGGTAACCGCTATTTTGATTTCTATCACCATAAGTTAGTTTTATCTGTTCTTAAAATTCATATAAACATAATACAGTATGTCTTATGTCTGGCTTCTTTTTCTCAACATAGTGTTTTGGAGATTCTTCCATTTTGTGTGTATGAATACACACAAATATCTCGATAATATTATGTTAAATTTGTTTATCCCTTTTCTTACTGAATTGTTTACAGCTTTGAGCGATTACAAAGACAACTAATATTAAGATATCTTGTGCCTTTCTATATCAGCTTCTGACAATTTTTCTTGATTCCTTTTCCCCTAGATCAGTGGTCAGCAAACTGCGGCTCGTGAGCCACATGCAGCTCTTTGGCCTCTTGAGTGTGACTCTTCCACAAAATACCACGGCCTGGGCGAGTCTATTTTGAAGAAGTGGCATTAGAAGAAGTTTAAGTTTAAAAAATTTGGCTCTCAAAAGAAATTTCAATCATTGTACCGTTAATATTTGGCTCTGTTGACTAATGAGTTTGCCGACCACTGCCCTAGATCATGGAGAGTTGCAAATGTCAGAAAAAATAGCAGATGCCACCAACAGACCAAGGAGTTACCTAGTGTTCTGGCTGCCAATCTCCATTGTCACCTCTCACCCCCACTCATCCCACCTAAGGATTCTGGGTTTGTGTAGAGGGGCCTTCTCCCCACTTGACTTCCTCAGGTGGTTCTTCCTGCTGGCAGACCAGGCCAGCACCACTTTCTGAAGGACAACAGCACCTGCTTGCAATAGTTTACTCTCTTGGGCTCGAAAGGATTACTCCCCAAGTAAAGCAAACCAGAAAGTGATAACTGAGAGGAACATGTTTTCCAGTTGTCTCCATAGTCTAGCCCAGTGTTTGCACAGAAGCATATTTAGTAGCTATTGCACAGAGGGAATGTCCAACAGGTTTGGAAATGCTACACACTGTAGCTTCTCCTTTGAAGATCTGCCATTTCAATCAATGTAGGAAAGGTGCAGAGAAGTCCCACCATAAAGAAACCTACTTGCTTTTGCTAACCATTGCTTCATAAATGTATGTGGCATGGACCCCAATCTTTCCCACCTTGTAAATTCTCCTGTTATTATCTTTCAGAATAATGGTTCCATCCTGCCTGCTTTAGAGCAATCTTTAGGCTAACGTGAAAACCCCTTTGAGTCGGTGGTAGTTCATAAATTAAAAATATGTGTTTCCTTGAAAAATATACATCTCATGATGGGCACCCTTACAAAATAGTATTAAACTCTGGGGAATAGATGAGACTGTGATGGTGATAAGTAGAGAGGGGGAGGATGCTGTACTTGGCCACTACATTTAAGAAAACATGGTATATACATACCACTCACTGAGTCCTTGCGGGCCATTATTCTCTTACTGACCCTCTGTGACTTCAATGCTCCAAGTGGCATAAAAAATCCCTGTGACATGATGCATTTAATTATACTTGCTGAGTGGATTAGTACATATTATAATAGTGCCAATTATTACTTCCCTAGAATCACCCAGAGGGAGGGTATATGATGTGAGGAAATGTAGAAGTTTATACATAGGATCCTAAAAAGGGGGAAAAAACAGAGGAATCATCAAACAAGACAAAGTCTCTGGGCAATGTTTACCCTCCTCCAAAATCAATAGGCTAAAACATAGGATGTGTTGCTCACAAGAGAAACTACAGCTTTTCAGAACGATCAAGGCATGAGAAGTGAATTCGAAATATATATACCCAAGCAAATTTAATATCATTCATTGGGTATCCCATCTGTAAAATAGTTCCATAAATTTTCCTCTCATTCTTTAAAATAAATTCTGCCGAAAGTAGTTTAAAATTTCAAAGTAGATCCAGGGACAAATCCAAGAAACACAGCACAATTTAAAAGGGAAATATAAAACCAATTTCATAGCTAAGTGTGAGTACTCAGACATTTTTTATATTAACCACAATAGATCCACTGAATTCAGTCAGTGCAGGGAGAAGCCACCCCATTAAAAAGAAAACCACTCATAACAGGGTATCTTAGATACCTGGCTAAGACTCTTGCTTTTTTGAAATGAGACCACAGTTTGGATTGAAAGACATACTCCCCCCACCCCCCCACCCCCCGCAACAATTTTCATTTGGCATTTTTCACCTGGGTTAACATCACTTCCAAGTCAATCCAAGTGCAAATGTAAAATTCACTTACCTGCACAAAACCGCATGCCATAAAGTCCTCAAACAAGGGCAGACTTGGACGGTCTTCTCGATAGATGGTGAGTTTGTACGTGATCAGGGTCTCACCCTGGGCTGGAGATTCATCCACCACAAGCATTGAGATTTTGTTTGTTCCTAAGCCCAGAGGGTAGTTGGCAAAGCTGGAGAGAGAAACGTCTATTCAGCCCAAACGAATTCATGCATCAATATTAAGTGCCTGTAATTTGCCTGTACAATTTCACAAGAAACCTAAAATTTGAAATAAATATTTTCACTTCTGTTTCCCAGTACTTTGGTTGGTATGCTAAGAGTTATCTTGCTAAGCAAGTCATGTTGCCTATAAATATAGCAAAGGGAACTAATATTTATTAACCATCCGTCAGGGTAATACATTATCTCATTTAATATTCACAACAACTCTACACAAAACCATGATTGTCCTCATTTTAAATATAGAGAACATAACATAGAACCAGGAAAAACAAATTGCCCAAAGCCACATGGGAGAGTCAGGTTTGGGACACAGCTTTGTTTGTCTGATTCCTCTTTTCTTTCTGCTACATTTTCTTGGCTCCCAAGGATACAATAGCATTTCTTTCCCTACAGCATGGGAACATGAGTATCTTCCTTGCTATGGACACGAATATCAAAAGGTTTCATCTCCTGTTCAAAATTACAAACAAAATAGTTGGTGGCTCTCAAAAGGGTCAGGAGAACAAAATCCCAGTGAGACGAGGAGAGTTAATGTGACTCTGTCCACAACATGTTTATTAAGTAATCAATCCCTGAATATTCAAATACTTGAGGAGCTGGGTTGGTAGGAGGCCACTGTTCGGAGGGATTAACTCTTTAGCAATCTAAAAACATGAGGACAATGATAAACTAACTCCTCCCTTAATGAGTCCTCTTTGATATTCCATATCACTCCTGTTAAAACATGGTTACCAAGACCCTATAACAGATCAGTAGAGCACTGATGTGTTCTTTGTAATCACACACCTGAGAAGTGGAAAGATTTCACACCCTATTAGTCTCTCCAACTGATCTCATGCCTCAGCGTTTCTGAACCACCTGCAAAGGTTGCCTCAAATGTCTGTTTCCCACTGTGACATCTTCGCTCAGCCTGGCAGCATTCCATACCTGGGCCCTGCCCGTTCATGCAGGTACACCTTGCACTGACAGTTCGACGTCTCCACTCCAATTGTCACTGTTACCACATCAAAAGGGACTTCAGAGTAATAATCTTTGATCTTCGGGTTAAATTCAGGACTTAGCTCCAAATGCGGCTGTGTGAAGATCTGCTTGAGATGACATTGTATGTCTTCATCTGTGTTGTGTTGTGTGTTTTTTTATGAAAAGGAAAAGACAATTGGTCAGAGTGGATTTGTGACTTCTATTTGTCAAATTTTGTAGAATTTGGCTCATATAACAGCTATTGACTTTACTTGGTGTCACAGAGATCATATATTTTGTTCAGCCCTTTAAGCTTTAAAGGCACAGGAGGTGGAAAAATGTCTCTCCAGTGGATTGATAACATGTTCATGGCATTTACTGCTTATGTTAAGCAACAGTGAATCTGGGGTGATGACTCCGTGGGGTGGTGACAGAAGAGAACCAGCAGGGAATGAGGAGAATTTCTTACCAGGAAGTGTCATTAAACTGCCATTGGATTGATAAAGTAGCTTGTAGGCAGCAGGATGGAGCAAAGAATGTGTACTCCAATCTTATACCAAACACTCAGATCTTATACCAAACATCACAGGGGACCCTGCCTCCCTCCCCACCCCAGGCACCTCAACCTAAGAAAGTACATTGAAGTGTAAGAAGAAAAGGCTATTTTCTGCTCAATCCTATTAGAGAATTTACATATTACTTCATACCATTGATTCTAAGCCATTTTAAAGAATGTTTCTATTTGGTAGACCAATTTCTACAAAATTATCTTAACAAGCAAAACTACCAGCTGCTGCTAAATTATATTGTGTTCATTCTCAGAGTAACCAAATTACTCAAAAGAAGCTTAGCAAATGTTTTTCAAAAAATATTAACAAGTCTTTAATTCCATAAATACTTTCCAACCAACAAGGTTTCAGTAAAAAAAAAGAAAAAAAAAGAAAGAAATCCTATAAAAATTGGTAAAATGAAAGTGTCTTCACTCTGCCTTTAAAATACAATGTTCAGTGATGTTTTAACAACTTGGCAACCAAAAGATAACAGAATTCACAGCAGGAAGTTATACAATTGAACTTAAAAAATGATTATCTTATTAACTGTTGCCTCTTCCTCCATTTTCATATGGCAATCACAATGAATTTCCAACAGCAAATCTGATGATTTGTCTTCATGTTTTAATGTTTTCTCATCACCTCCAGAATTCAACTCAAACCCCTAAAGAAGCAGGCGAGGCATTGCACAATCTCTTCCTTGTCTTTCCCGCTGTTGCATCTCCTCTTTTATCCTGGATTTGTGCTTCAGCAATACCAACATTTTTTATCTCTTTGACAGACATGGAGAGGCACCGCCAAGTCCACGGTGAGGGGTACCACTATCCTTAGGAATATGTTGTTCTAGTTCTGAGAACTAGGTCACAGTATAACTCCCATTGTTCGTTAAGATGATGAAAATGAAAAAATCTGTACGTTTCTGACCGACACGCTATGCTTTTCTCAGCCAGTGGAAGAAAAAACTATTCAGGCATAAATTAGGACCATTACTAATGCAACTGATATAGTGCAATTTCATTGTAGGAAAAACTCTTAATGAAAAAAGCAAAACACAAACCATCAATTTAGTTGAGGATGTCAGTGAATTGAGTAAACTACCAGCCTGATTAATTTTACTTGTTACACAAAAATTCTAGCTGGCTGATAGATGTAGGTAGATTGCACCATAATCTTGATGATCACACCAGCTCTTAAATATTTTATAATAAATTAAGACACAAAAGAATGAGGGCGAGATTATGTTATTAGATTTCATCTTGAAAAGGCCTATGCCTTTGTATTCTAATTCAACCGCTTGTTAAGAATGCATTTTTTCTTCAAAGAATTTTTTCGGACATAGTCTGTGTTCTAGGCATCGAGGTCAGCACAGGCCAAACAGGCTGTTGTAGGTCCTGAGGGCTGATGAAGGGGAGACGTGACCCGACATGCCACTGCCAACCAGCTAGCTCCGTGGTAGGAAAGGCGCTTCCAGAGGCCCATGTCCCGGGCACGAAGGGCATTTAAATACTTGCACTCCCCTCCTATGCTCAGGACCAGTTAAGTAAATAACAAAATGGAAAGTGTTCGTTTGTGTGTTTTTTTCTTTCCAAAATAATATCATAGGAGGTGTACTTCAATTTAGTGTATATTTTTATCAGTCATGGAGGGTTCATGTCTCTGTAGTTGACACTGTCACTTAACAGTGGAAGTGTCCAATGAGGCTCTCCCACTGAAACAGCCCTCCATGAGGTAAAATGCATAATCCTACTTTTAAGAGAGATTTTAACAGGTCTTTGTTTTGGGTTTCATCAGAAACTTCACCTCCGGTTTGTGTGCTACATTGTAAACCCCTGGTTGAAAGCTGACGTCACATTCAACTGAATCATCCGTGTCGCTGCCTACAAACACATGTGTTTCCCTGGCATCCTCTCCGACCCAGTCCCAGCTTGTCTCCGGCCTGCTTACCTGGGGTCTATGGAGAACCCAGGATGGTAGCAGGCTGCGTAATCTACTTGGCAAGCCCATATGGAAAAGCTACTTGAAGAGTTGGTTGCTTTTAATGTGTTTCTCTTAACCGCAGACTTTTATTGCCCTCTTGAGAGATAATCGTAACTCAGATTAAACACGAGAACAGCTTAGACTCTGAAATATAACCCCACCTGTCCTGAGGCATTATTAAGTTATCTTTAAAATCTCATGCCATAAAAGTAGGAAGATTAATTATGAAGACATAGGTCAGGCTTGTTTTTATTGGCATGAAAAGGGTGAAGAAGGTATCTAACATTTTCACAGTATCTACATCATGTTACCTGGGAACTGAAAGAAAAAAAAAAAGAGAGAGAGAGAGAGAGATAATCTTGAATAGTCGCTTCATTTTACAAATGGGAAAGTAGAATACCAAAGAGGTACAGGGCTTTCCGGATGCTTCATCAGCCCAGAGCCCAGCACACAGCAGGCTCTCAACCCTGTAGGGAGAGTCCTAAAAGTCAATGTCTATAGAAAGCAGAGGAGCTAAGCTTGTCCACTTGAGCAGCCTCCAAGGAAAAGCTGCACCCTCAGGGCCCCTCAAATTGAGTTTGGAATATACTGGTCTTAAACAAATAAACATAAAATATTTTTATGCAAAAGTGATAGATATTGACTCATTCAGAAATCTCATATCTTCTAAAATTCTACTTAAATTAATAGCCTAAAGATACACAAATATTTTGCCC
This sequence comes from Cnephaeus nilssonii, assembly GCF_951640355.1. Lineage (NCBI taxonomy): Eukaryota > Metazoa > Chordata > Mammalia > Chiroptera > Vespertilionidae > Cnephaeus > Cnephaeus nilssonii. The sequence continues at coordinate 68,455,833 of NC_137083.1, forward strand.
GATAAGTATCACATGATCTCACTCACATGTGGAATCTAAAAAAAACAAACTAAACTGATAAAATAAATCCCGAGACATAGAAACATGGAACAGACTGTCCAATGTGAGGGAAGGTGGGAGTGAATGGGTGGGAAGAGATTAATCAAAGACTTTATATGCAAAACCCATGGACACAGACAATGTGGTAATGGCCCAGGGAGGGGAGGTAGGCTGGAAGGGATCAATGAGGGGAAAAGAGTATATCTGTATGACTTTCAACAATAGAGATACATTAGACATTTAAAGAAAAACAAACAAAATAAAATGATGATTTATTATTCAAAGCAGAGCTGTGCCTGTTAGGGCTGCTGAAACCGCCCACAGGTACTCACCATTGCTGCAGTGCACTTCTATGGTTGCATTCATAATTTGTTGAACCACAACTAAAAAGTGTAAATTTAAAATGTAATCAGAATTTAAAAATACATATTCAGGAATCTCAAACACAGCACAATCTAATAAACCATATTTATTATTTAACTTTATCACATCAGAAAGTACTTGTAAATTAAACTGAAAACTACAGTAAAACAAAACAAAGTTATTTGGTTCAAATCTCACAAGAATGATCATTTCAAATAGGGAAATATTCAGGGGGCAATATGAACTGTCTAAATGCCATTCATTGCCTCGTGGTGATCTCTCATGATTCCTTCCAGTTCTATAATCCCATGGCTATAATTTCCCAAATTATTAGAATTACAGCAATTCCATCCTAGTTGGGTCAACTGATACTTTCTCTTAGTTTCTGAATTAAAATACTTCTTAATAAATATTTATGGTACAAATGAGTGAATAAGAACACTGAGTGCTTAAACCATTCATTTTAAAGAGCACAAACTGATGGGAGAAAGTAAAACGGAATTTCAGCTCATCCATCAGTTCTTCACTGGGCCTACTCATTCATTCTACTGAAGCAGTGATTTTCAAACTTTGGTGTGCCTAGAATCATGGGAAAGCCTTGCTAAACACTGAATGCTGGTTCTCATACCCAGAGATTCTGATTCAGTAGATCTGAATTTTTCAAGTTTCCCCAGTGATGCTGATGGTGCTGGTCTGGGGTCCACGCATTCAGAACCATTGTATTGGATTAAACCTTGATTTGTAGTAAGAAAACTTTGATTTAAAAAAAAATGTAGATATGGTACTTTTTATTTTTAAAATCACAAATATTTTCTTTTCCTGCAACCAAGAGTTCAGTCTTTTTTAGAAAGAAAAAAATTAGAAAATAAAATCAAATCAAAAAAAAGAAAAAAATTAGAGTTTATAAATAAAATACAAGAGATTAAATAAAAAATCACCATTAATTTTCCTTGAGGCTCATGTTGCCTTTTTTTTTCACTTAACAATATATCAAAAATATATTTAAGGTCATAAATATTCTCCCACAATATTATAATGGATTTATAGTATTCTATTGGATGCTTACAGTTTATTTTATTTATCTGATCCACTAGAATTGCAATAGTGATGGTTTTTATTTTTTTATTAATAATTTTTGTAATTAATTTTGTATACATTTTAAGTGATTTCCTTAAAATGAATATCCAGAGTGAAATTTCTGGTCTATAAGAATAACTTGCCCGGCTGGTGTAGCTCAGTGGTTGAGTGTTGACCCATGAACCAGGAGGTCACGGTTTGATTCCTGTTCAGGGTACATGCCCAGTTGTGGGTTTGATCCCCAGTAGGGGGCATGTAGGAGGCAGCTGATAGATGTTTCTCTCTCATTGATGATTCTATCTCTCTTTCTCTCTCCCTTCTTCTCTCTGAAACCAATTAAAAAATAAAGTTAACAAATACTATAAAAAAGAATAACTTTAAAGCTTTTCTTATATGTTGTTAGATGGCCCTTTATCAAAGGTTCTGATTCATATACCTACTAGTAGCATGAGAATATTTCTCTTCACTCTCCCCAACTCTATTATTTTTAAGAAGGAAATACCTCCAAATATGAGGAAACAGCACTTCCTTGTTTAATTTTCATTTTAGAATGCTACTGAAGCTAAACAATTTTTATGTGTGTTTTGCCCATGCAATGCCAATTTTCATGTTCAATTAAGTGTGAGGCTGTCCTTTTACCTTTTTTATGTTCAGTTGCATCAAATGGCACTTGTGGTTTTTCAATGTTCTCATCCTCCACGAAGGAATGCCTGCAAGTGCAATGCCAAACAGCTCTATCAATGAAATGAACAAAATCACAGAAATTACATCAAACACACTATTTTTTTTTAATGTGTGGGCACATTTATTTTGCTGAACACAAAGAAACACTTTCTGGATTTCATTCCTTGAAACTGGCAATCTTGTCTCGAACGAGGTGGGTGGAAATCTCATCATCTCTAATCAGCAGAAGCGCATTTGAAGAAAACCAGGGGAAAAGTCACTCTTCAGTCCAAAAGCAAGCAATCTCTGATAGCTGGGGTCCAACAGAAGTGATTCGGGAACACACATTCTTACTGGAATCTGTTTGGCTGAAGTTACAGTCCTGAAGCAAAAAGCCTAACAAACATGCATGTAATCTAAGAAATATAAGTGTACCATGCAGAAAGGCTTGCCAAAGCTTCCATCCTTAAACTCTGATTAACAGGAGTGAATGATAATGGTTAGTTATATCTTGGTGTGTTTGCCTCATTTTTCTGTTGTGTAAGTAAATGCTTGGCCAGATTGCCCCTTAAATCCTCAAATTTTGGAACAAAATAATCTAAATTGCAGACAGAAAAATTGCTGGCCATGAAATAAAGAATACTGGGCATGATGTGACTCGACTTTCCTGTGCTTTGTTGTGAATCTCCATTTCTACTCCAACAAAATAGAGATAACAATACTGGCCCAACTTCACAGGGATGCTATTAGAATTAAATCAAATGCTCTGTGCGTAATTACATTTTATACATATTTATCATCCCAGATATGTGCTGATTAATATCTGTGGAAGAGATGAATAAGCCATACTCAATTCCTTCAAAATATAAACATCACATAAGGAAATTAAGAAGAATCTAGGAATTAAAAATATTCCTAATGTGTAATGCTTTTATTGCACTTTATTTGTGTGTGTGTGTGTGTGTGTGTGTGTGTGTGTGTGTGTGTGTGTAATTAGCGGTAAAAAATAATGTCTACAACTAACTTTAAAATACAGTTGACCCTTGAACCATGCAGAAGTTAGGAGCTCAACCCCATGTGCAATTGAAAATCCACATACAACTTCTGAATCGCCCAAAACTTAACTCCAGTTGGCCTTTTGCATCCAAGGAGTCAACCGATCACAATTGAAAGTAACATTTTCGATCTGCAGTTGGGAATCTGCAGTTAGAAATCCATGGCTTGGAGTCTGAAAATACTGTTTTTGATCCACGGTTGGTTGAATCTATAGATGCAAAAACCAAGGATACTGGCAGCTGAGTGTATTTATTGAAAAAAAAAACCTGCTATAAGTGGGCCTGTGCCGTTCCATCCAATGTTGTTCAAAGGTCAACTGTATTTCCCTTCTCTCAAAGAATTAAGAAACAGATAAAGCAAGCATGGGGTGAGATACATTTAATTGAAAAATCTCCGAGCTCATATGAAGCAAAAACTCGAAGTGAAGCTCATAATAGATACAACTCTGACCTGCACGCAAACTGGAGTTTGGAAAGGTTACTCTCTTCATGGAATGAGATGTTTTAGGCAACCTGTAGTGATTTCTCAATTAATTTTGTGAATAAATTAGGTTTTCAAAATGTGTGTTTTCATGGCAAGCATGTGAATAGAGCAACGTACACTTCAACTCTATTTCAAGTGAAGTCAAAATTAGGAGAGAGTGCACATTCTGTTCAGATTTATACTAATCCTGTTGGGACCTCTGTATTCTGAGCCTCGGGACACAGGCATACTTGTCACTTTTCTGAACTGTTGCTTTTCTGACTTTATCTCTTTTCACCTTGTTGCTATAGGCAGTTGATCTTTATTTCAAACAAAATAGAAACAGAGGCATGGATACACAAAACAGACTGACAGCTGTCAGAGGGGCGGGGGGAGAGAGGACTGGATGAAAAAAAAATTGAAGGGATTAGCCCCAAAACATCTGTACATAATAAACAGACACCGACAACAGTGTGGCCACAGCCAGAGGGAAAGGGGGTGGGGGGCGGGTGGAGTGGGCAAATGGGGGGAAAGGACTGTGCTTGGATGGGCACACGATGCAGCGGGCAGATGATGTTTGGTTGAGTTCTACACTTGAAACCTGTATGGTTTTGTAAACCAATGTCACCCCCCAAAATTCAATAAAGATAACATAAAATAAAGGATGAAGTCAATAACCCCCACAGGTAGTAGTAGAGGGATGTGAAATTGGCTTCTTATGTAGGAAAAAAATCTGGAGGTGAGCATTGTGAAGATAAGGACAGTGATGAATGCCTGCTCCTCACCTCACCGCCCTGTCGACCTGCCTTATGTGCTGGAACAAGGCACCTTACCTCTGTTTCTATTAGCTGTGCGGCTTGAGTAAATGGCCCACATGCTCAGGGCGTTAGTTTCCTCATCTCGCAAATGTGTACAATGTGCATGCTCCTCGTACTGCAGCATGGATCACAATTAAAGAAACATATGCTCACAGGTAAATTGCAAGTTAATTAGAATTGAGTATTCTTTCTTAAATTATTCTAAGAGCAATTTACTAATTGCTTCCTGATGGAGATCTAAAGTTTACTTGCCTCAGTGTTAACTTAAGATAAATCTGTCCATTTTATCTTGCTTTTCCTATAAAAACAAAAACAAAATATTTTCCTCACTGTTAATGCTAAAGTGAACTTTGGATGGTATAGAAACATGAAAAGCAAAGCACACTGCTGTTTACACCCGCCTGCAACACAGCACCCTACACACCGGTACATGCAAGTTCTCTTATGCAATCCTCTGAAACAATGCCTGGTAGGTAGTCCAACCCATATTTTACAGATGCGGAAAGAGTCTCAGAGGGGTCAAAACTTACCTGCTGAAATTAATATGCTCCAAAGTTGGGATTTTTGAGTCTGTCTGATTCCAAAAGTTCTGACCTTTGCTAACTGCACTCAACAGCGATGATTAGTAACTTTCCTTGTTGAAAGGGAACCAGTTAAGGTTAGGGCTAGGGTTAGATTAGTGTTAGGGTTAGGGCTCAGAGTAAATTCAATATTCTGAATTTAAGGTAACTTCATTGGTTAACTTTACAACATATGTGGAACATGAACAAAAAAAACCCCACTTATTGGGAAACAACCTTTCCAAAGCTTGCGTAACTCAAGGGAACTTAACAAACAGTGCTTAAATAGGCTTCCTGATCAATCAAGTCTGCTCTTCCCCCATCAACAATGACAAAGGAGACATTTTGGATGATTTCAGTGAGTGCAAGGGACAAACAATGGAGCACTGAGCTATACTATTTAAAACCTAACTCTCAAACAAGTAAAACCTTCGGTCAGGCCTACTACTTCCAAGTATTGGGGAATAAGGCCAACTTCATAAAGTTGTGACAACTAAAGTGATTTCTTATCCTGAGAGAGGTCTTAAGAATTCTTCAAATATATAATGATTTGTATTTTTGAATTACAGAAAAAAACAGCAAACTTCTTATAGAATTGCGTTCTCTAGCTCCCGAGGCAGAAGGAAATGCAGTCCAAGTCATTAGATGTCGTTCCTGAGGGCGACTGCAAGAGACCAATGACTACCATGGCCTTCGTCTTTCATCTCCCCACAGGTTTAGGCTTACTTCTGTCTTCCTGGCCACAGAAAAGCCAAATCTTCCCTTCATTCTACCATTTAAAGCCAAATCTTCCCTTCATTCTACCATTCTACCTAGCTAAGGCCTTGGGCACTGCCCTATTCGCCAGCAACAGGGGGTGTTAATATGCTCACCAGGCGGCCCATCTTCCCTCTCACTCTTTCATTAGAATAGAAGTGAAGATGGGGGTCCAGGAAAGGTTTCTCCCAGCCAAATGTTTCCCTCCGAGGTTCTACCTTCTAAAAATAAAAATTGTGGCAGAAACGGACGTTTTTATAAATTTGGATAAGTTTTGCCCAGAAAAAAAGTCACGCCTCAAAAACCATCTAAGTAAATGCGTACACCATCTTGGGCTAATTCTGACTGACAGTTCGTAAAACAAATCTCACCTAATTCTTTCTGCCTGCTGTTCCCATAACTCAAGGATATATATTATGAAATGAAATTAGATCGAAACTTTTAACTTTAAGCATTACTTTTTAGTGGAGTCAAGTTCGGTTGGTTTGAAACCCTGTTGGGTATATTTTTGTTACAGTGTTTGAAGACCACTGGAATCATTATGGTTTCAATGATTTCAAGAAGCTTATTTTCCAGAGCATGAATTTTTGGACACACTTGTTTTTTGTTGCTTTCTTTAATTTAGGCAAAGCCTTTGAAATCAATCTTTAGACTAGAGATTTTTTTTGAATTGCACAATTCAAGTTTGTGGCTCTCTTACCATTCCAATGGATGTGATTGTGCCTTTTTATTCAGGAGCTGAAATTGCTCAAAAACATTTAAAAGAGAGGAGTGTTGGGTCAGGACTGAACGAGCTTTTCCCATAGGATTTGCAGTGACATAAAATTCACGCATCCAAGACTGAATCCCGGGAGAAGTTGATGGAAAGAGCTGAGAAGGAATATTCAAAGACATTATATCAGAATAAGTGGTATACAATAAATGTAAAGGTAGTATTACTAAGAAAGTAGTTTATATTCAGATATTTAAAAATCAGTATTTATTAAAAATCCATTTTCAGTACCATAATGTAATTTTCTGTGTAGTTGTCAAGGTAAATGCCACTTTTAATATGGCACTCATTTTTTTTTATGTTCATATTTCCAAATGGGTTGAGTTTTTAATTCTCTTTTCATTGAATGTAAATAGATTTCTCCTTCTTACGGATACCTGAAAATTGCCCAGTAACAGGATGGGTCAGGCAGCAGGAAGAATGAGTAGGAATCCTCTCGTGTTATAAGTGAGTTATATCGAAGTGAGAGATATTAATCCTACCAAAAACTATCTGCATTCTCTTTCAGCTCTCACAGTATGTAAATTGCTGTGTGCCCTTTCTCCTGTGAAGTAATTCTTTAGTTCTTCCTCACAGTCTGCCAAGAGATGTTCTTGACAATGTCTTAAGTGATGAATTCCTGAAGAATGAGGCTAGGTCTCTTTGATTATCTTTGCATAGTATGAAGCCAAACTGCCATGAGTATAATACTATGTTTCAAATAATTAAAATGATAATCCATGCATTTAATTATCTTTGGGGCAATAAGCTTACTTTGAACCCTTCAACATATGGGGCTAAATTATAAAAGCAAATAGTAAATTGGTTATAACTCATACAAGTAGCATATGAATACATGATTTCTCACAGTAACAAATAAATATTTGATCCAAACACATTAATAATATATCATCAGTGGATCTTTAAAAGTGCTGTGTTAAAATGTTTTATATAAGCATCTTAGGCAGAAAAATACAAATTCATTATAATCTATCTATATAAGTGGCAGAACTAGAAACAAAGTAAGTACTGAGAATGCACATATATGTATAAGTTATTCTGTGGTCAATAAATTAATAGAACCCAAGAAAATACATAGAAAAGAAAATAATGATATTTTTAGGCTGAAACCAGTAAAAGTTATTCTAATTATTTACATTTCCTTTCTTACTTTACATTTTCTTATTTTGGTGTGAGTTATAACAAATTAAGTCAGTATTCTTAAATATTAATATATTCAATAATATTTGATTTTACACAACAAAAAGGGCAGAAGCAGAAAAAATTTTTGTCACATGATAATATCCCAAAGCTAAAAGCAAAACTTATTTAGAAAAATGTGGATATTTTCCCCTTAATAACTGTCAAATCCTGGCAGCTTTAACAACCTCATATTCTTTTAGCTTTAATAAGACATATTATTTATAAACTCTTCAAGAATATGGACTCTTCTCATCTTCATATATCTCTGAACAGAAGAAAGGAGTTTACAAAGATGTCTGTTCCTTAAAGAAATATATTCACCTAAGTTAAAATCAAAAGCAAGCAGTTTATGGCTGATTTACTATAACCTCAGTAATCAAGATGAATCAAATGGCACTTTAGTTTTACCAGTTGGAATTGCCCCAAGCTCCCAAGTTCCTTTACGAAAGTCATCATTGAATTAATCTCCTCTAAAGATAGGCATCGATTCAGTTCCTTTTTGTAGTTTTCACCCTATAACAGGAGGGGAAAAACAACCCTTAAGCATTTGCTACGGCCCAATTGCAGCCCACTTCACAAACCAATGAAATTTTTCACTCTGTAAATAAACAGCTGGGCTAATGAATGCTAACTAATGAATGCTAATACATAATAACTTCAACCATGACAATGGTGTCTGCATATAAGAGAACTTCATATTTGACAAAGAGAACCTGAATGAAATCACTCAAGAGTGCTCTGTTAGTAAGGCTGGGGAGAGGAGCCCAGGAGGCAGAGGTGTGGGGCATTGTGGGAACACAGGAAGAGTCCCCTTTAGCCTCCAGGTACTAGAGAATGCAGCAGCAACGTATAGAGAATGATAACGTACTTAGTAATCTGTACAGATATTTCGGAGGCCCCAAGAACACTTCTATTAACACCATAAAAACTAATCAATGCACTATGAATACTATATTCTAATCATCACTATCTAATCTGTTAACCAGGTGTGAATGCATCAAAAAATTAGTATTGTAACTCAAGACCCTTGATGTCAATCTGGAACACTCACTGCTATTCTAGACTGACTCCAAAAAGTTATGATACTCCTTTTAAAGTATTCTATAACATAGAGTATGTATTATTCATAATATCTGCAAGTATTCCTTATGAATTAGGAACTACTTTTCTTCATTTCAATTCATAAGTTTATCATAATTAGTCACATACTTAGCTGACACAAAAATAATATTGGTCCTCAGATGAGAAAAATACTAAGACGTGTAATGTAACTGATACACATGAATCATCAAGTTGCTTAATTACACCAGAAAGAAAATAGCATCTTGTAAAGAATGACTTGGAAAAAAATATTTGTCAGTACAAAAATATGCACTTACCTTGGATACAACTGATCTATAGAGTCTCTGAAATATCTCAGAGAATATGGAAAGTGAAGATTCATTCGAGAAGAGAAAATTGAAAGCGTCTTTTAAAATAAATTCTTCTGTGTTTTGGTCCTCAAAATCCATATTATCGTCAAATTGAAAATGTAAATGCCCATGCACCTGTGAGAAAGGAGAAGCACAGAAAATATATTTCATTGACTTACTTTTACTGCAGTGTCACTTCTCAGACATGATTCACTTCCTGTTGGATTGTAGATCAGAACTGACATCTAGTGGTCTTTTTGAAGGTCAACAGTTTCATAAAATGTAATATTCTTTCCAAGATACAATTCTTTGTAAGAAAATGAACTAATGGATTATAAAGTCACATTAGCTTAGCTTGAAAACATTGTTGAAGAACTTGTGTGCATGGAAGATAACATATAACATTTCTGAACAATATATTTCAAAGAGCATAACAAACTATTAGATCTGTGTAAAATATTGAATGGCCATTATAATACATAAATTCATAAAGTTTTATCATTTTATGGATAAATCTTTGAACCATTCAACCAAATGTCACATATAATGTAATCATTCTCCTAATATAAACGTTTGAAAATCAATCAATGCAATATAAAATTGAATTCTGGTTGCACATAATTTTATTTTGTTCCTCTTCCCGCTTTCCCACTCCACATCCCAAAATAAAACTTTCTAGAGATGAATTCAATCAATTCTTTTCCCACTAATGGCTATTTTAAATTTAAAATATATTGGAGGAAATGATCTGAATGACTTCATTTGATTTGAGAGAAATTAAAAGAATCAGAGTATATAAAAACTCTTCAATTTATATATATTTATATTAGAAATAACATATATTCAAACATTTCTATGATCTTTTAAATTAAAATACAGGCCAATTTTAAAGTAAATATGTAAAGAATGAGTTACCTTTTTCTTACAAACTCATGTGAATAAGTTTGGTAATCTGCTAGTTTCTGTTGTCTTAATGTCTGCTTTTCTGCATTCCACATACTTAGCTTTATACCCTATTTCTTTCATAAGCAGTTTTTGAACCATAGAAAAATCCACGCTTGTTCTGTAGGAATGCATAGCTGGAATTGGAACTCAAATCACAGGCTCTCCACATACTAGTTAATTCTCTGAGCTATCATAAACATAAGTAGTAACTTTAATAAAGTTGCTATTTATTGACTCCTTACTATGAATTAAAATAACACACACACACACACACACACACACACACACACACACACACACACACACACCCCGTTCAGCATAAAGTAGAAGCTCACACAGCCCTCTGGCACACTCACCTGGAGCACCACAGGGGACGTGAAACTGCCATAACCAATGTCAAAAGTTAAAAGTTGAAAACATAAACTGCATCTGAAATGAAACCACAGGGAACAAATTATATTCTGTCTGCTGCATTTAACCTATTATTTGGAATTACATTATGAACAGTTACTCTAGTTACATTTCAAGGTCTATAATAATTAAAAAGAGCAGTTTTCAGATCATCTAAAATTGCGTACAATTTAATTTTATATTTGGAATCTGTTTTGTTTTTTACAGAAAATACAAATATATCTAAAGTATTCATAACACATTAAACTAACCAATGAAGTTACGCTGTGAAAACCTAAATAGTCTCATTCGTGTACAAAGCATGATAACGCTTAATGGAGTCATCCCCTCTTCTGGCATACTAGCTTTAACATTTCCCTAGGAAAAGGGCATTAGATGATATTCAAGTTAACTGAGATATGGACAGAGGAGTTATTGAACTTTGTTCATAAAAGCCTGTAAGAAAAAATATATGTAGTCAATGGTAAGTATATGATAGAAATAGCTAAGCTTGAAAGGGGCTGCAATTTAAAAAATCAGTTTAAGTAACGTTGCTTTACTTCTTGTCACCCACTATTTAGATCCGGACGAGTCTGCAATGTGCTCTGATGTTTTAGGATCTATAAACAAGGAAACAGGACATTTTCCAAGAAGCACCTACGTGTGATAATTAAGATATATTTTCACTAAGAATCCATTTCTAACAGGCAGGGTTTTTCTCTTTTTAACATCAGACTTTGCTCTCACCTGTGGAAGGCCTTCGGTCCCAGAGGAGACGTTTCGCTGAAAGCTTCGGCAGCCAGCAGGAGTTTGCTGATTGCTTCCTTCATGTTGTCCAAGGCCTGGAGAGGCGAACTGGCCCTCAGGAATGTCTCAAAAAAGGTTTGCAGCTGTAACAAAGTAAATAGCTCATATGTTCAAACAACATCTCAGTTTGTCTATCATTTCCAAGGTCACCAATTTGAAAGATTCCTTTAGATACTCTCTCTTTGTCACACTTAAAAACTCCTAATTAGGAAAGTTTGATAAATCATGCTAGTGCTTAATAGACATATTTTTTTTAAATCATCAGCTTTCAGCAAGTCACCCAAAAGGGGCTCAATACTTCTATTTGTTTTTTTGTAATTACTCCATGTAGGCTAAGCGGAAGACTCCTTTGAGTGTCTGGTTGTATTATTATTATTTTATTACACTGATTTGTATTTCCTTGGTCAAATTACTTGAGTCTGTGCATCTCAGTGTGCTCAGATGTAGAAAGAGAGAACTACTAGTATGCCCAATGACCTCATCAGACAATGTAAAGTCTGAAATTATTTGTTATTAATTGCATTCAAAACCGTAAGAACCTGAAAAACACATTTCACCTGGGAGCTTTCTTAACCTAAGTACAAATGCCTGAAGGAGTACCTTCACCTTCCTTGTTAATTTAAAAACAATCAAGCCATGAGCTCAGACATCAAAGAGATTTCTCCCTCTCTAGGTCAAGACTTTCAATTAATGTTTCTGAGTTACACAAATATGAGAATTTAAGATCCAAGGAAATCAGTGCCATAGCAGTGAGGTAAAAATGAATACAACAGCTTAAAACTTTTAACATGATATGAATCTATTTTATAAACTATAAACTGTCCTCCTTCAATGTAAAAATGAAGTACCAATTTAATGCAAAATAAATTATATAGAAAATGACTGTAAGATTATGGTTGCCAAGTCTGACCATTTAAGCATCAATATTTGTTTATACTTGTGTTAAATTCAAGGTATAACACAGTAAGGTATTTATAATTTTTACATCTATCCATTCAAGTAACTTATTAAAATATACATAAATGGATAAAAATTATCATTAAAATGAAAGGACAGGATGCCCTAACCAGTTTGGCTCAGTGGATAGAGCGTCCCAGGTTCGAATCCAGTCAAGGGCATGTACCTTGGTTGTGGGCACATCCCCAGTTGGGGGTGTGCAGGAGGCAGCTGATCGATGTTTCTCTCTCATCAATGCTTCTACCTCTCTCTCTCCCTTCCTCTCTGTAAAAAAAATCAATAAAACATATATTTTTTAAAATAAAATAAAATGAAAGGACAGGAGAAACTGAGATGTCGAAAATATTTGTAAGGAAACTTCAGTTATGTCTTTGATATCTTAAAACACTTCTAGGCGCCCTTCTTTCTGCCTTATATTCCCACCCCGTGTCTCACAGCCCCTCACATGCTAAATTCTGGGCTTTGCCTCATTATTTCCCTTCATCCTCCCACAAGGCCTTGAGCAAGTTGCTCTCAACGGCAACATGTGTTGTTCTGTGTTAAACGTGCTGAGTTTTTATCTGCTTTTCACTAGATTATAAGATCTTTTAGGGCAGAAACTATACATTTTATCTTTGGGTGGTCAGTAACTAATGCAGAGTCAGTATTGCATAAATACTGTTGAATAAATAAACCTAAGTTCAACATTACAGAAACTACAGAGACTTTGGAAAGAGAAATCGATTACTGGAGCTCTGGATAACATAATTTTTCTCTTTCAGACAACTTGTTTATGTCTTGTTTCCATTTCATGAGACAGGGGAGATATGCATTTTTCTGGTGTGTTGCAATAAAACCTTTGAAAAATAGAAGCTTACTGCTGTTTGAGAGGCTTTTTGAGATAAGAAAAGTTAACCTAAGAGTTAAAACAAAGAATGCAAGATTAACCAATATCAGAGTACTTTTTAAGTCATACTCTTGACTAATTGGAAAGCTACAAGAAAATACTGATATTTCAATATTTGGAACTTTGAGTAGTGCTTCATAGCATTGAGCCTTACCAATGTGTATGAGAATTTCTGTCAGGACTAACATATAAAAGAGAATTTTTGATCTCAGAATAAGGAATATTGGTACTTAAAATCATCTTGCACCAACAAACAGATGAAAAGACTAGAGGCCGGTGCACAAAATTTATGCACGGTTGGGGGTGGATCCCTCAGCATGGCCTGCACCCTCTCACAATCAGGGACTCACAGGGATCGGGCCTAAACTGGCAGTCGAACATCCCTCTCGCAATCCGAGGCCGCTGGCTCCTAACCACTCAGCTGCCTGCCTGCCTGATCACCCCTAACCACTCTGCCTGCCTGCCTGATCACCCCTAACCACTCTACCTGCCTGCCTGATCACCTCTAACCTCTTGCCTGTCTGCCTGATCGCCCCTAACCACTCTGCCTGCCTGATGCCCCTAAATGCTCTCCTGCCTGCCTGATTGCCCCATAACCACCTCTGCCTCAGCCCCAGCCACCATGGCTTCATCCAGAAGGACATCTGGAATGATGTCTGGAAGGTCTTTTGGCTGTCCAGTCTAATTAGCATATTACATTTTTATTATTATAGATGCTTGACATCACTAATCATTAGGGAAATGCAAACCAAAGCAGCCTGTGAAATCATTTGGTCTGGCCCTGCCAAGGCATTAGGGGTGAGTTAATTAAATGTGACCGAATATAGCAGGCTAATCTTTAAGTTGGTAATTTTGTATGGCCCTCAAATAATGTCATAAATATCCAAATGGCCCATCCAGAAAAAGGTTCCCCACCCCTGCCTTAAGGCGTCTTTCTGGATCCCCAGAGGCACACAACATGGCACCCAGCTTGAGGGTCATGGCTCTGGATGTGTCTGGCCCAGAGGAAGGCACCTGCTGCATGCCAGAGAGCTATGGCGCAATAAGGTCCTCGTGAGCATTCTGGACTCTGGGAAGAAGTCTCCTTGGTGCTTTAAAGGGTTATGATTTATGGGGGAGAGGGGAATATATTTTAAAATAGAAGGAAAAGAGATTTGAAAAAGGGATAAAAATGACTAAATAGCAAACCTAAGTACTGATGCAAGTTTTCATTGAGTGCACCTGTGGTTATTTGGCTATAATTCTGGGTTGTATTTAATAACCTTGGCTAAGCTGACACTGTGACCTGACAATGACCATTGCTGATGCATTGTTTTGTTTATATTCATAGCAATGCTGAGGTTGAAGCTCATGGTCCCCCTTTTACAGATGAAGAGCCTGATGCTTCGAACACAGCACGTGCCTAAGGCCCTGCAGCCAGGAGGGAACCAAGCAGGGTGCTGGCAGCAAAGCCAGCACTACTTCTGCCCTGGTGTCTTTGATTGCACTAGTTTGGGGATGTGGATGGACCCCGAAATACAGAAGAACGGATTATCTGTTTTTACTCTGATGAAACCATCACAATTCTCAAGCATATCTAAAAGATCAATTCAACAACTTGAGTATTTATGTAGCCCAATTACCTTTTGGAAAAACTAAAAATATTCTTTTTGTAACTTAAATTGCCTGGATCAAGAACAAACTATGTGTTAAATCAAATGATTTAAGAACATAAATATTATCATCATTTGTTTTAGCTCTTTGAAAATTGTCTTCATGAAAAATCTGAATTACTTGGCTGAACCTAAATGTGGATAGTTTTTACTCATTTCCTGGAATTAGATCAAAATTCTAATACTTAAATAAGTTTCAAGCTTCCAGCAACCTGAATAATTTTATTAATTTGCACTTATTAATAACCCTTTGGTGCATGGGACAATACCCAACCAACTGAGGTGCACTGGCCAGGGCAGCCAGCCATATTCCTCTATCTATCTATCATCTATCTATCATCTATCTATCTATCTATCTATCTATCTATCTATCTATCTACCATCTATCTATCATCTATCTATCTATCTATCTATCTATCTATCTATCTATCTATCGCTCTATCTATCACCTATCTATCATCTATCTATCTATCAATCTATCTATCTATCTATCTATCTATCTATCTATCACCTATCTATCTATTGCTCTATCTATCCATCTATCGCTTTATCTATCTATCCATCCTCCATGCACCAAACAGTTGCCAGTTTGATTCCTGGCCAAGGCACATGCCCAGGTAAGGGGCGTGCAGGGGGAAGCCGATCGATGTAAGGCTCTCATATTGATGTTTTCCTCTCTCTATCCCTCTCCCTTCCTCTCTCTCTAAAAATCAATTAAAATTATATAAAAATATAACCCTAAGCTTTAGAGCTTACATTGAATTAGGAAATTACATGTGATTTAATCAGTTTTATAGCTATAAAGTTCGTCCACATGTACATCAGAGAATTGGTCAGAAGCAAGGTGCAAAAATACAAAAGGCTGTGTGAAGAGCATAAAAATTTGTTTGCTTTGAATGGTAGAACCTTGATTGTATTATATTCAACTTCCCTAGAGAATTGGCAAGGTTATCTTTTCATTGCCTCTTCTGAAACCTCTCAATGGCATATAAAGGAGCAGAGAGATTTAGCAGTAAAAAGCAAAAGTTAAAGTTGTAAAGATTTTACCACTGGATTCTACATATAAATGTCTACTAATTTTCTTCACGTGAATGTTATTGTTTCAAGCAGGTCAAAATCATTTCTATTAAAGTTAAAACCTAGGCATTCTTTGAGCCTTCAGAACGATAAGTTCTGACAGCTTGCTTTGAAAACTGTCCATCTTTTATTGTCTTGAGTAGAAAATGGCATTGAAATCTGCTAATATTTTTAACAATTAATATTTGCAACAGGCAGAACAAAAATTTGCAAACAGAGATCATTTGACAGAAAGATACCTATCTGATATATCTATACTCTCAAGTGAGTAAGAAAGTAAAAAGGGAAATATTTTTCATTTATGTTCTGGATGTTTTATGTAGGATATCTATTCTAGGAATTGTTAAGTTTCATGGTCAATCACAAAAGAAAAGGAAATGTATTCATTATAAAAATAATGGATTCTGGTTGTACAATAAAGAAAACAATAGAGCAATTTGCCCTAACTTATAAGGCTGTAGGGCTAAAGTCTGTTGACTCCATAGATTTATTACAACCCTCAGCTATTTCTCTATACCTCCCTCCCATCACTGACTTTATACCTCTCTCTGACCAGTGTCCAAATAAAACTCATTTCTTTATATGGGTTAGTTTACATGGGCATTTAATTGTTGTGCACAATTTAAAAGTTCATGAGTTAGTATTCTAATCTATATATATAAAAGGCTAAGCTACCGCCCGACTATCCAACCACTAGCTATGACATGCAATGACCACCAGGGGGCAGATGCTCAATGCAGGAGATTCCAAGCTGTGGTGACTTGGCAGCAGCAGTTTGGGGGGGGGGGGGGGGGGTGGTGGTAATGCATCCTGGAACCAGAGATGAGGGAGCCCGATTCCGGGGTGTGATACCTAAGAACTGCCCTCTCGCAATCCAGGACCCCTAGGGGGATGTCAGAAAGCCAGTTTCAGCCCAATCCCTGTGGACCAAGCCAAGGGACCCTACCTGCCAGAGGGACCCCGCTCACTCAGCAGATGCCCTTCCAGCCATGGTGCCACCCCATGTGTGGCTGCCTGGGGAGGGACTGCGGGAGGTTGGCTCCAGGGCGTGTCTAGCCCGTCTCGCCCAGTCCCGCCCTGCCAGTCACCTTCTAATTAATTTCCTTGCAATGTGCACAAATCCGTGCACCAGGGCACTAATTAAATATAATGATACTAGAGGCCCAGCACATGAAATTCGTGCATGGGTACAGTCCCTAGGCCTGGCCTGCGATCAGGGCCATCTTCCCTGGCTGCCCACAGCTGCGACCCCTCCCCCGCGCCCATTGTCACCCATTCCTGGTTCCCCTTTCGCCATTGGGTGATCAGTGCCTGATGGCTGGGGGAAGGGACTGAGAGGTTGGCTGTTCCTGCCTGCTCACAGGCCCCGCCCCCACCGTGGGTCACCCTTTGTGTGTGGGGTGACCATCGGGGTGGGGGCCTTGGCCTGATGGCATCCATCCCCTGCCACCCACCCCTGTTCCCCTTTCGCCATCAGGCAATCAGAGCCTGTAGGCTGGGGAAAGAGACCAAGAGGTGGTCAGTGCACCTCAATAGTGACGGGTCCAACGGTCGTTCTGGTCCTTCCACCTTTAGAGTCAATTTCCATATTACTTTGTGTTATATAGGAATAGAGGCCTGGTGAATGGGTGGGGACCGGCTGGCCTGCACTGTTGGGATCCTTGGATCCGGGTGGGGGGTCCCCACTTGAGGGCGAGGCCAGACTGGGTGAGGGGCGCCGGTGGTTTGCAGGCCGGCCATGCCTCTGATTGAGGTGGGGGTCCCTGCTGGGGGGCGAGGCTGGCCTGGGAGAGGGGCCGCAGGTGGTTTGCAGGACAGCCACACCACTGATCGGGGTGGGGGTCCCCACTGGGGGGTGAGGCCTGCCTGAGCGAGGGGCCACAGTATTCTGGTCTCTGGTCGTTCCAGTTGTGACAGCGTTAAGGTTGCTGGCTTTTTATATATATAGATATAGCCTAAACCAATGTCTTCCCATTGTGGTCCTGACTGCTGACATCTGATTTCCCTGCCCCTGCCTACTTTCCCTTTGATTGCTGCCAGGGTCATCTTTATGAAGCACAGTTCAAGTCACATCATTCCTCCTAACACATGGGACATGCCTTGTCATCCTAGGAAGTAAGAGCAACTACTTAGTCCTCTTTTGTTTAGAAGCAATGTGATACCTCTTTTGGGAATGGCAGCAGGGAGGGGCGAGGGGAGGAGAAAGGCAGGAAGAGAAAGTGAGTGGGTAAAGAAACATCAATCCCAGGCAGACCTTTTCTGTGTAGGGCCCTCAGGCAGGGTCTAGAGCACAGGAGGCCCAAGACCCAGGCAAATGGACAGGAGCATGTAAATGGGTAAGCTGCTGTGAGATCTGAGCCGTCTCCCTCTCCACTTCCTCATTCCACACGTCTCTGCCCCATTCCCTTCCATCTGATCTATCTCAGGGAATGGCACCACCATTCAAATAATGGCTGAGGACTCCTCTTTGTGCTATTTCAGTCTCCCCTCATTCTCAACTCATCGCCAATTCTCGTGTCTACCTCCAGAGGTATCCACTTATCTCCACCTTTGAATGATCATCCCAGCAACTAGTGCAAGCTGCCATCCTCCTCACCTGGTCACCTGAATAGCCTTGCAACTGATTTCTCTGCCTCCACTCACAACCCCCTTCAATCCCTTCTCCACACAGCTGCAGAGTGGGCTTGCAAAGGCCAATCAAACTATATTGTTACCCTGTTTACTATCTTGCAGGCTCCAAATTCCTGACATGCCTCTCAGTCCCTGAGGTTTGCCATCACCTTTCTCTCCTGCCTCCTCTCCATCACTCCCCTTTTGTTCCACAGGATACACTTTCAGTGCTATTGATGTTCTGTAAACGGACAAGGACTCTCCTGCCTCAAGACATTGGAATTGTCCATTTGCTAGGAATGTTTCTCCATGAGCTCCTCCTATGACCCTTAGTCTCATTCATGAATTACAGCTCAGATATCATCTAGTCGGGGAGATCTTTCTACCTCATAAAGTAGGCAACCCACTTACTTTTTACACATCATCCTTATTCATTTCATTTTTTGCTATAGTTAAAAATCTGTAATTGCCTATGTTTGTTTATCCTATATAATAAAAGCCTAATATGCTAAGTGTCCGATTTTCCGTTCAACCAATCAAAGCTTAATATGCTAATGATATGCTAAGGCTGCTCAACCACTTGCTATGACATGCACTGACCACCAGGGGGCAGACAGTGGACTGGTTTGCCAGTCTCTATGACGTGCATTGACCACCAGGGGGCAGACACTCCAACCAATAGGTTAGTTTGCTGCTGGGGTCCGGCTGATCAGGAGTGAGCTAGACGGGACAGACATGCCCTGGAGCCCTCCTGCAGTCCCTCCCTGGCTGGCCACCCTCCCGTGGCCCTCCCCAGCCCAGCGATCGTGCACCCGTGGGGTCCCTCGGCCTGGCCTGCGCCCTCTAGCAATCTGGGACCCCTCCGGGGATGTTGGAGAGCCCATTTCGGCCTGATCTCGCTCAACGCAGGAGCTGCTCCCTGGTGGTCAGTGTGCTCCCACAGGGGGTGCGCCACTCAGCCAGAAGCTGGGCTCATGGCTGGCAAGTGCAGCCTCTCCTGCCTCTGTGGCAGTGCTAAGGATGTCTGACTGCCAGCTTAGGCCCGATCCCCATGGGGAGTGGGCTTAAGCCATTAGTCAGACATCCCCCGAGGGCTCCCGGACTGTGAGAGGGCACAGGCCAGGCTGAGGGATGCCTCTCCCCGCCCCCCACTCCCCTGTGCACAAATTTTATGCACCAGTCCTCTAATATCTCTAATATATGTATAATTAGTTCTTTAACTCATCTACCATTCCACATAAACTCCACAGAGGTATGGATTTTGTCTTGTTTATTACTGTACCACTGGAAACTAACACAATGACTAGCTTATGGGAAATACCCAGAAGGACTGAAAACCTCATTTAACCCATTGGAAACTATTCCTATTTTACAGACACAGAAAGTGGTTCAGAGAAGGTAAAAGGCTTGCCTGGGGTCATGCAGCTGCTATGAGGACTTTGCTATGGGACATCTATCCCAAGGCCCCAAAGGTCACGCCTTGGGACTTTTCTTTTTAGTCTTCTGGATCCAGCAGTAGTGGTTTATTGCTCTCTCTTTTAGAGTAAAAGTGCAATCAATATTTGCTTATCACTCAGCCTGAAAGGGTGTCATCATTGCCCTGGTCGTTTTTAAACCCCACTTCTTTTCACTTTAATAGTAACTCCTTGGAAGCATGGAAATGAAATATATTTCCTTAGCATAATGTTTTTCTTATGTGATGTCTGGGTTTAGAGTAATGATTTTACCTTCTGTGACTTGAATACATATTATTTATGTAGATGATTTGGGTAATCAAGCCCATGGGGGAAATCTCATACTTTTCAAATGGAAATAAAATTTCCAGTGGAAATCATTTTGGTACAGCACTTCTTTAAACCTGGAGAGAAGGCTGTAGATTCTGGAAGACTAGACACTAGACATGGAGAAGCTTATTTAAAGGGGGAGCCACATAATATTTGGGTATATAAGGGCTGGGCAAAAGTAGGTTTGCAGTTGTGAGTCCATGAAACAGAGTTTAATCCTGCTATTATTCATTAATTATTATATTATTTTCTTTTTAAAAAATATATTTTCTTATTGATTTCAGAGAGGAAGGCAGAGGGAGAGAGAGATAGAAACATCAATGATGAGAAGGAATCATTGATTGGCTGCCTCCTGCATGCCACCTACTGGGGATCAAGCCGGCAACCCAGGCATGTGCCCTTGACTGGAATTGAACCCCGGACCCTTTAGTCCACAGGCTGACGCTCTATCCACTGAGCCAAACCAGCTAGGGCAATTATTGTATTATTTTCCATATGAAAACTGCAAACCTATTTTTGCCCACCCCTGTATAAATGCAGGGAGACCTGGATTTCCTCTCCTGTTTGCATTCCCTTTCTCTGAACATTAAAGACCTGCTTCTTAGAGCTTCGAAAAACTGGTTTCCTAAGTCTGGCCGCGGAGGTGAGAGGACAAGCTGTTAGGAGACAAAGCGGGTAGAGTAGTGGGTGTGGGAGTGCTCCACATCGGTAAGCGAGGGAGTCAGAGAATGACCGCCTTATAGGGATTATGCCCCACAGAGATAGAATTAACAAAAGCAATGAAATCTACCTGTATATTACTGTAGATATAGAATGCAACAATAATGAGAAACTATCCATCTTTGTCTACCTCAGTAGCACCCAGAGAAATGAAAGACAAACTTTCAGTTCCACATCACAAAATTAGGCCACTTCCATAATTCAAAGGAACTCGAGTTTAATAGCCACTTTGAGGTTCCAGTTGAAATCAAATAGAAGTACATTCAAAAGATGATGGATGAAAGCAATGCATTTTCAGATGCTAAGTGTAAAGTGTTAGTGCTAGATTTACATTAATTACAGAAACCTGTTGTGTCACAAAATTGTTTTAAATGGAAAAACAATGTCCAATGACTGACAAATGCTGAAAACATTTAGAATAATTTTGTGGCCTATGCCATTTAAATTGCACTGAAGATTTATCACCATTCAGAGCATCTACTTAGCAATATAGCCTTCCTACCACAAGCACAGATAATCAAGTACCATTTACAAAATAAATATGTATAATCCAATGGAAGAAAAAGCTCAAAGCTCTTTTTAAGCATTTTTGCCCTTTTTCCTTTCATTGGCAGACAGTTCAGGCTATTGGTGTAATATCTAAAAGTACCACTTGGGGGCACTACAGCATTTTTATTTTGCTTTACCTCATAGCTATGTAGGTTTCCTGGGTGATGAAAAGATTGCTGTTTCTTTCAAATTTGAAAACACCTTTTACTATAGGGGAGGGAAAAGCCTGTATTTCATTTTAAACTTGCAATGCATAAATCACTTAAGACAAATGCAAGTCAGATTTTCTCCTGAAGGGAGCAAAAGTCTGTCTTCTTTTAGTGGACAAATCAATTTTATCTAGTTGGCACATTTGGGGATATACTTAGAATTTGTCACAGCCTTCAAATAGATCTCAAAGAATAAAGAAGAACTGTTTAAAATGACAAATATAAACTTTAAAACGAACTGGTGGAAAATTGATTTGTTTCTATAGCTGAAGAAAAATATGTAAATATCATTTGTCTTCTCCACTGGGTACATATATTTTTAATAAACTTAAACATTAAAGTAATGGATTTTGAGACATTCTTGCCATGGTCTTCACTGTTATTACTTTGCATTCACATACCACTTTGTAAAGGGGTTGTTTTTATTACTAATTATTCTTTTCAGCAATTTGGTAAATGGAGTCTCTATTCCAAGCCTCCTCCACCCCACCCCCCACCCCCTCTGCTGAGTACTAGGTATTGGGTCAGGCGCTGAAGGTTTGTTTCCCTTTTAAATAAAAAAATAAACATAATCTCTTTGTTCAAGGATTTTAAACATATTTAGGCAAATAAATTTTTCTTCTTTTTTGTTCTCCAGATTCTTTGCTGACTTTATCTGTTATTTTTCTCCCAACATATTTTCCTGACCTCAGAAGATCTTTTCCATTACTAGGGACAGGGAACTCTAGTGAGCCCTGTTGTCAAAGCCCAGGAATTGAGATTTATAAAATTAAATTCAGTAACTCTCTAGGTGCCTGCACAGGAGTGGAGAAATTCAGGACATTTGCAGGGAGTTTTTGCCTTGATTCATGGTTCCATTAACCAAAGCTCCATCTTAACGATTCTTTATTGTATGGAGGGTAGTGAAGGAAGGGATTATAGCTGCTCTCTACTTGAACATCATTCTGGTTTAGCAAGTTCATCTATTGAACATCTTTCTGGCTTAGCAAGTTCACCTATTAAAGAAATAATGAGACACTCCAAAATTAAGATGGTGCTGCTCTCTGAGGACATTTAAAGCATTTCAAACATTACTTATTTACCTTTTTTCCATGTCATGTTTTACTCTAAACACGTGTGTATTTTATGAACTTGTGTTGAGGTGTAATGGAAGTCAGAGTGACACTCCTGTACTGGGCAATGGCAGAGAGAGGAGAAGCCTGCGTAGACTAATTTATAAGAGTTTCTATGACCTCCACAGGCCATGGACTTCCAGGCTCCCATTTGGGAAAATAACACTTGCTCTTGCCAAGTCCTCAACTGCACCCCTTCCTCATCCCACACAGGTATCCCCTAGATGAAGCCATGGAGAAGGGAGCTTTGAACAAGACAAGTGAAGGGGGAGGAGCAAGGACTAGAGAAATACACATCCTAACATCCAAGATACTACCGAGGAATTCCCTTTCCCATCTTTAACACATTCTGAAAGAATTCACTTACCTCTCCTGATTTCACACTTTCTGAAATCCTTGCATATTAGCTAACTCCTATTTTTCCGGATATATAGTCAATAATTGCCCATCAGTTTTCTAGTACTAAAGGAAATTAATAATCAGCAAATATATTCATTAGAGTTGTTTTACCTTATGTTGTCACTATAATACAATATATATACATATAAATATAATGCATACATTTCCGTTAATTATATTTTCATATATTTATCAGATTACTGCATTCAGAAGAGATATGTTTGAATTTACATATAACATCTTTTGTTACAGAACCTACTCTTAAATCCTATTTTTCCAAGATGAAAGTTTTCTAGTATGTTATAATAAGTGAGGGAACTTTAATAAAAATGATAATGATAGCCGAAACCGGTTTGGCTCAGTGGATAGAGCGTCGGCCTGCGGACTCAAGGGTCCCAGGTTCGATTCCGGTCAAGGGCATGTACCTTGGTTGCGGGCACATCCCCAGTAGGGGGTGTGCAAGAGGCAGCTGATCGATGTTTCTCTCTCATCGATGTTTCTAACTCTCTATCCCTCTCTCTTCCTCTCTGTAAAAAATCAATAAAATATATTTTTAAAAATGATAATGATAGACACAATGCACGGATAAACATTTTGTGGGTGTCTGCCATGTTCTAGGCACTCTCTGAGGCTCTGGGGATTTAAACATGTTGCCTGTTGTTCTGAAAATTAGGATCATGTGTTTAAATGATCATTTTGATCAAATAAACATGACCACAGTTAATGAATAATTTTCTTCTTATTTAGGATAAGAATTGAGGTTCAGTATTAAGAAACTGATAAATGCACAAAATTACCTGACAAACCTTTTATGGAGCAAAGTTGGGAATGAATAAAATGAATGGACGAATAAATAAAATTTTTCAAAACAAGAGACAAAGATGCTATCAACAGTATAGAATTATTTTGCATTAATGTTATATACTTCAAAATCATATGCATTTGCAAGACAATTATTCTTTTTATAGACCAAATAGATATCTGAAATAATATTTAATGCCAATGTGGGCCGATGAGATAAGAGTTATCTTGCAGTTATTATTTTGATTTTTACTCTAAGTCAAGTTTAGTCACATGTTTATTTATTTAATTTGATGCTGATTATAATGTCTACATATATATAGAATCATGCTTTAAAATGAACACCCTGATGCAACTTTTAAATTTATTCCGAGCAAAAGTAGACTAAGTAACACATCAACTCATTTTACAGACTCCCAGGTGCAAGCTTTTATTCCCGTTCTTTCTCCATCTGACATAAATCTCCCCGGCCTGCAGAAGGGCCAGATGCTCAGGGAAAAAGGCTTTCGCAAGGCCTGATCCACAGCCTGCAGTTTTAGATGTAAAATGAAGATTGAGAGAAGAACGCTTCCTAAAGTTGAAAAACATACTGTAACTTTACACTTGTTCACTTTTACCCTGGGAATATATGAGCTATCTCACCCGCCATTATGAAAGACACTGCATGAATATTGACGACAAGCGAGGCTAACTTCATCCCTGCAACATGTCATGTTTCCCAAACCCAGTCAGTGATACATGCATTCTTTAAAAAGGGTCCTTGTAAATAACATCCCCGGCTTTGCCAAGGACCTCTCTCTCCTCTGTGCACATTTGCTGATCGCATCGATGTGAGAGGAACTACAGGCACTGGACGTGGAAGAATGGTCCCCCCAAGGCCAGTGCAGTGGAGGAAGACAGCTGGTGATTTAGAGCCCCCGACTGGGCAGGAGCCTGCTTTAACTTGGGTTTTCAATGGAGATGATGCTCACAGATACCAACCTGAGAAAAGGCTGCAATGTCTCATGTTTTCCCCTGTCAAAGTGGCCCTGCCAAGGCGCTCATGTTATGACATCTGTCTGACGCATTTACTGAAAAGATACTGGGAGATCGTTTTGAAATACAGGGGCTGAATTAGACAGAGATTAAATAGATGTGGGCAAGTTCTTCACACATTTAAATTTTTTTAAGTGATCCTCAATTGGATTCAATCCAAGACACATTTATTGAGCACTGATTGCACTCAAGGACTTATCTTCGTAAAACTTTTGAATACTAACTATCAACAAATGAACATCTTTCAATGTGGGATAGGTGATCAAACGATGAATTCATTTATGTCTCAACAAGATAAAATAAGGCTTTTCACAGATCTTCCTGTCACAATCACAAATCACTCCAGCAATAATAGGTTTCCATCAAAGCAGTCAGCTATGATCACAGGTATGACCACAGGTATAAAGAATCTTCAGATGTCAAAAACTGGTTGCGAATATGAGAGTTTCCTCTCTACTGGATAACTTTACAATGGATGAAGGGATAACTTTTGACTTTTTACTCTAAGAACCAAATTTTAATTTATGACATTTCTTGATATTTCTTGCAGTTAATCTATGTGATCTGTGTATAAAGACAGCCATCGATGCATTTGACCAAGAGTTATAGTTAGAATGGTTATGAAAGAGTTGTAAACTCATAGATACAACTGGAGTGTTTTCTAATTGAATTGAGAACTTTATGGAGGAAAATTTTTTTGAGTAAAATATCTAAAAACTTTGGATCAACTGAGATAGTAAGCAAATGTTTCATTTGCTATTCATTTTCTTTCCTTTTTCCAATCTTCCTCCCCCTTTTAAATTTGAAATCCTTTGGAAACAGCTAATGCTTAAATTTTAAATTATTTTTATTGTATAGAAGGGGATTTTAGAAAAATTTAGTTTAAAAATACATTTTACACATTTCTGC
The DNA here is from genome assembly GCF_951640355.1 of Cnephaeus nilssonii. Taxonomy (NCBI): domain Eukaryota; kingdom Metazoa; phylum Chordata; class Mammalia; order Chiroptera; family Vespertilionidae; genus Cnephaeus; species Cnephaeus nilssonii. Next base: position 68,481,835 of record NC_137083.1, read on the forward strand.
TGTCCATTATTTCTCAAATTTGCTTTTCTTTATATTTTCAATTCTCTCCAAAGCTTTAGCAGATAAAGTATCTAGAAGCAGACCTAATTGGAAATAAGTGAGCTCATAGTTATATCTGTTATTCCTGTCATACCTCTGTTAACTGCCAGAATATTCTATAAATGGCCACAGATAACCAGTTTAGTGGGCTTGCCTCACTGCACAGTACATAAATCACCACTGATTTAACTCAGTAATTTCGCCTTTGAATTCAGGACTCAGTACACACGCATATACATACATACACTTTATGTCCTGTGGAATTTAAAAGAGCAGTGTTTAATAACACTTGAATGTCACATGATTAGTCTTTAAAATGGGTTTTGGTTCTGTCTTCCACATTAGCATTGAGAACCATTTCTGTGTATTTTTTCCACATTTAAAAATATCAAGAGGGAGCAATGTTGTGGCGGACAGTATTGATTTAACAGATAAGCATAATCTAGTTGTTTTAGCTGAAGCAATAAGTACTTCAGTTGAAGGATAATAAATATCCCCTTGCTTTCTGAAATCTATCTGTAGCATTATGTATAACTTTGACCTCATAAGGAAGAATCACTCTCCATCACATTAACCCAGAAAGCCGCTCTATCTTCCTTTGAGAGCAGGTAACAGTGTTGTCCAGAGGAATCTTAAGCAAGATCTGGAAGACAAATCCCAAAGAAGAAGGTGAAAATGACGAGAACCGCATGCTGGCTGTACTACAGCTGCAGGTTGCGTCTGTCCCACAGGCACAATAAGAGGTGAATAAAAACAAAATAGCGAATAGAGTGTGAAAATATAAAGAAGTCAACAACATAAACTGATGAACAAAAATAGATCCAGAGACCTAAAAACATCAGACCATCAAACCTCAGAGGGAAAGCAGGGGACATTGGGGTTGGGGAGGGAGGGGTGTGTAAGAGATCAACCAAAGAACTTGTATGCATATAACTATAACCAATGGACACAGACAATAGGGGGGTGAAGGCCTGGGATGGGGGCGGGGGCGGGCAGGGAGAGGACAACGAGGGATAAAGGGGACATATGTAATACTTTCAACAATAAGAATTAAAAAAAATAAGTACAAATTAGCAGGTACAGAATAGTCATGGGGATGTAAAGTACAGCATAGGAAATATAGTCAATAATCTGTATATATAAAAGGCTAATATGCAAAGTGTCCCCTAAGGAGTTTGACTGGGAGACCAGGAGTTCAATCGCTCACTATGACTTGTACTGACCACCAGGTGGTGGCACGGTACGAAGGGAGGCCCCAGCCGGCAGCCAGCAGCCACTAGGGACCCTACCCATGCATGAATTTTGTGCACTGGGCCTCTAGTATTATAATAACAATGTATGGTATTAGATAGCACTAGATTTATTGGGATGATCACTTTGTGAGCTATATACTGAAAACGTTCAATCACTGGGTTGTGCACTTGAAACTATACTGTATCTCAACTCTAATTGAAAAATAAAAAATATTATTTAAAAAAAAGAAAGAAAATATTAAGAAATCAAATCACAGAGCTTTCTTTTCTTTTCATTTAACCCCAGGAAATCCATATAAACTATCACAAACATGCATATCATATCAGCCAGTGCATTGCTACTGCGGTTGGGGAAGTAGAGTTTACATGAAAAAGAGAGAAAAACTTAAACTACCTGGAGTACCTAGAACCTTCAGGATTTTATCCAGATGGTGAGCAGGCAGAGGTGATATGAGCTAGGAGCATGAATTCAACAAAAGGACAAATCATAGAAACCTGAGCGAAAGGGCGTCTGCGAGCTGCTTTGAGCTGGTCCAGCCAGTGGTGGCCGCGGACAGGGGCAACTCCAACTTGGGGGAAAGGATTTTTGTTTTCCTCCTGCCTCTCCCCCATGATCCTCTGGGACACCCCCTGCCTGCTCCTTCCCGGTTAAGAACACGAAGTCCACCTGCTCAGGTGAGGAGCTGAGGAGGAGACCTGCCAGATTACGGTCGTGCATCCACCCTCTTCCTCCCAAACCCAAATCTGATGGGTTTTAATGGAGGCAAGTGCCTGTTCCCAGGGCTTCTCTTCCTAAGAGTTTAGGGGATGAAATTCTGACCGGAGAAATCACCTCATATCTGTCCTCTGAACAATCTGTAGAATCGGAAACGCCTTAAAAGTTATCAACCATGTTGTCACTAGACCATTTTTTCAACTGAGTTAACCTGAGTTACCTTTTATAACTCAACTTCTTTGGGTTATAATTAAGCTCTTCCCTGAAAACTTTCTCATCACCCTTTAGGTCCTGGTTTACTGCTACGTTAGGAACTATGTTAGGAACACTTGAGAGCTTCCTCTTTTCACTCAGCAAATATTCCATATTTACCGTTGTAATGAAATAGGCATTTTGCTTTCTAAGAATGAAGCAAAACCATACAGACAAAATTACATTGACTCTATTTGTCTTGAATAATGGAAAGTCAAGAAAACTGACCACTGGCTTGGTAATAGGTCAAAAAACTGAACTAAAATGATGAATTGAGAAGAAAAAAAAAAGAAGATGTAGCTTCTGTGGTCCCTAGTGAATTAAGCTGCTTCCAGATGATTTTTGAACTTACACCTATTAAATGAAAATCTCTGCTTGCAGCAATAAGCCGCTGCAATTTTTGTTCAGTGGGATTTGATCATCACAAAGATTGGAGAAAGGCAGTCCAACTCCCTTTACTTCTCCTCAGTATATTTTGTGTGAAATCACAGCTTTGATGGAAATGTTACCTTGACAGTGAAGCGTTTTCTCTTAGGTGGATTCCAAACCATGCCAGTCGAATGAATGAATGCACGCAAAGGGGTTAAGGATGTCACCAACACGTATGCTTTAAGAATCACAGATAGGTCTTCGGCTCTAAATATGGTCTCATGTGGAGCAAGGACTGTTGTTTGATCCCTAAAAAACAGTTAAAGTCCCACAATGTAGCGTGAGGATGTCATTTGTAAATTATCACAAAGCTTCATAAACTCATCTGTCCTTTGTTGGACCCCAGCTTTCAGTGTGTGGGTTTCCTCAAACAATTTTACTATTTATTAACATCACTCCCAGGGGATATACAGGTACAGAGAAAAGGGATCAAATTAATAAGAGTTCTCCACTCAGGCAGAGTTCATAAAAATACTTTTTAAAAGAAAGAAAGGTCTGAAAACAGTACCTAAAATAAGGTTTAAAGATTTAAACATTTTTAATTAGTCACATATGGAACCATAGTAACTAATTAGAATGGCTTTGTACATAGTGATACAAATTACAGATTAGGGAAGAGTGAAACCCCTGAAATGTTCTGCTCTGCCCTTACCTGCCTTTACTTTATCTTTTCCGCAACAAGAAAAGATGTTAAATTTCTCAATAGTGGACAGCTCACCAAAATATGCCAAAATCCTTTCCCCACTAGTTTGTTTCTATCTAATTATCCTTACCACAAATATTTAGGAGTTAAGGAATGAAACATCAGGAAAATAGTTTAGTCTAAAAGGAAACATAACACTAGTTTAATATTTTATGATGAATAACTGGTACCAAAATGTATAACTAATTGTTTTTCCCTACCATGTTTCTATATTCAAAATATCTAAGCAAAAGATGCATGTGATTCTTCAATGAATACTATTAACTTTGGAAATACTACCTAATAATTATAAAGTTAGACAGGGAAAACTATTTTGTGTTGTAGGTAAGATTATTAAAATCTCTTAATTTATCTACTTTATAAATCACTTTTCTAGAAGTAATATGGCACTCCAAATTGCTTTCTTAGATCCTGAAAGCCATAAAAAAATAACTAGGAAAAAATTTCATTCAGCCATACTCACAGACTAAGGCAATGTCATTTGAGCATAAAATGGAAGTTAAAATTTTATAGTTTCACATTTTCAAGCTTTTAAATTCAACTTACATTAATGTAACTTCCTAAATAAGAGTTCCATTTACCCAAATGTTTATTCTGTGGCAGGAGAGGTTTGAATTACTCTACAAGAAAATCAATGATGGCATTCTTTTACTGGCTAGTGTTGCTCAGTAGTTGAGCATTGACCTATAAACCAGGAGGTCACAGTTCAATTCCAGGTCAGGGCACATACCCAGGTCTCCGGCTTGATCCCCAGTAGGGGGTGTGTAGGAGGCAGCCTATCAATGATTCTCTCTCATCATTGGTGTTTCTATCTCTCTCTCTCCCTCTCTCTTCTCCTCTGAAATCAATTATATATATATATATAATATATCTTTTTAAAAAGATATAACCAAAAAATTATGTAACAGACCTAATAATTCAAACATACAAAAGCCCCTAGATCTGTTCAGTGCTTTTCTTTTGCTAGTGGTCTCCTAAAAATGTACATTGGCCATAACATCTCAAATGATTAGCTTACAGCTGTTCACGTCCCCAGGACCATGGTTTCCACACATGCGGCTTCACGGATTTTAAAAGGTGACTCCAAGAACTCAGCTTGAATTGTGTGCTCTGGTCCAAACACACAGAGGGGCTCACCGGAAGTTGCAGTTCTAAAAAGATTCAAAAGAGCAAGACAGTCATTCTATTGCTTCCTTTTAGAATGGCTTCCATAATAGAGTCTGTATTAAACTACCTTTCTTATGTAGTACTAGTAGCCCATTTGCTGGAAGAATCCTGCAAGCGGCCACTGTGGCCTCGCGCGCTGCCGCTGCCGCCGCCTTGAGGCTGCCTAGCCTGCACCTGCGGGCCACTGCCGCCCGCCCCGCCCTGCCCCGCCTGGGCTTTCCCTCTGGCAGCCACCTTGCTTTCCGCTTTTCCTCCCTCTTCCTTCTAAGTTGTCTTCAGTCTTCACTCCTCCCTCCTTCAGCATATGCAAATTAACCGCCATCTTTGTTGGATAATTTGCATACTCGCCCTGATTGGCCGGTGGGCGTGGCTTTGGCTGGTGGTCGTGGCAAAGGTGCAGTCAATTTGCATATTACTATTTTATTAGGTAGGATGTTCTCCTTCCACAGACTAGGAAGACAAGTGTAATGACTGATTTCAAATTTTCTTGCACAGAAGGGGAGGTAGATGTGATGTTTTCCGCTGTCTTGAACCAAGTAGACCTATCTGCCACCCGGATGAGAGATGCTGTGTGGGAAGGTACCTGAGGGAGCTGACTTTGTTTGCCATGAGAATATTACATAGACAACTTGAGTTGATTTCCTGACAATACAATCCTTTGTGTGCTAGAGTTTGTCATGCTTTATGACCTAACAACAGTGCTTTATTATTTTGCAAAGTATTATTTACTGGGTTTTTTGCATTATATAAAAGTAAAGACCAATAGCAGTAACTTTCTTCAAAACATTCATATTGATATTTTTAAAAAATAGATGTATATAATTTTAAAAAATCAAATTGTACAGAAAGCTATCAAGTGGAAAGAAAAAGCATCCAGCAATCCACCCCCAGTTAGAACCTCTCTCCTTTAAGCCAAAGTCAAAGCTTACATATTCACTTTACCCTCTAGATAAGCAGAAAATCGGTGAGATGCACATGATTCTTCGATATGTAAATTGACATAAATATCAATGTATCTACACAAATCTATGCATGTAGATACAGATGCTCCCTGACTTACGATTTTTCAACTTTACAATTGTACAAAGGCAATATGTATTCAGTAGAAACCATACATCAGATTTTGAATGTTGATGTTTTCCTGGGTTAGAGATATGTGGTACATACAATACTTTCTCATGATGCTGGGCGGTGGCAGCTGCCTGCAGCTCCAAGTCAGCCCCACCATCACTATACTCTAAACAACCGATACCCCACAGTGGATTCATTGTTAGGTGATTTTGCCCAACTGTAGGCTAATGTAAGTGTTCTGAGCACATTTAAAGTGCTAGGCTAGACTAAGCTATGATGTTCAGTAGATTAGATGTATTAAATACATATTCAACTTATGATGGGTTTATCGGGAACTAACTCTATCTGAAGTTGAGGAGCATCTATATTTCTGCTTTTTAAGTTACCCAAAAGAGAGATTACAATGTTCTGTCTGGCTTATTTACCTACTAATTCATCCTGGAGTCCTTCCAATATCAGCAAATACAGAATCATCTTATACTTCTTATTGACTTAAAGTGTTTCATTAAATGAATATACATTTAATTTAACCATCCCCTTCTTTGTTGTATATTTAGATTACTTTTGTAACATTCCTCTTTTACTATTTCAAAAATACTGCCATGAATGCTGTAACACATGTGTTTTGGTGTACTTTTACAAGTTTACCTAGGGGCAATTCTAATCTGCATGCATCATCGCCAGGTCAATGGGTAAATGCATTGTAAATGTGATAGACATTACTAAATGGGCTTCCAAAAAGGTTGCCCCAATTCCCATCATCTTCAACAGCATATGAGAGTTGTTACCTTACTGCTGGGTCACAGTGCTTTATTTTTAAATTATACACTTTATCTAGCTCTCAAAATGGAACAAAGCCTTTAAATTATTTTCCCCCTGTGCATGTTTCATCAACACTGACATAGTCTAATTTAAAACACTTCACACTCTTAAGTAAAAGTCAGCAGAAGTCAAGCTGTTCAATGTATTCTCATATCTCATTACTTAGTACAGTATGATCTTTCTCAAAGCTGATAGCCTATTTATAAGGCTGCCCTATTAATGATGTTCTAACACAGCTTAATAAAAGAAATACCCAAATTACTTGTTTCTGGAGGTGACAAATGAAGAGTCATTAAGGTAATTTCTTTCTTGGGAATCAGACTTAAAAAAAGTTGAAGTGTTTATATAATCCTTTAGATTATTAGTAAGAAAGTGTGTGTGTGTGTGTTTGTGTGTGTGTGTGTGTGTGTGTGTGTGTGTGTGTGTGTGTCTCACTAGACTTAATTTTTTAGATTAAATTTACAGGAAGAAGATACATGTTCTTTTTTTTCACCACTAAATAGTCATTTTTTAAAAGAATTTATTACTAGAAAAATTTTGTCTCTCCCAAAACATTAATTTATTGCCTTCTTTATATAATAAGAGAATAGTGTAATTTACTCTGATTTCCCTTTACATTTGCTGCCAAGAAGCAAAGCACTGATTAGAAGCCCAAGCAGAATTGACCTTAAAGAAACAAGACATATTAAGTCTTTCATTGAGGTAGTAGCTCAATAATTTTGAAGAAATAGTAAGAAAATATGTCAAAACAATAAACAATTTTATCTCCTTTTTTTTTAGTTCAACTAGAGGACCCTATGCCATGTAATTAAATGAATCCTATATAAGAATCGCAAAGAATATTTCCAATTTCCACAGCAACAACACAGCCATTGAAACTGTGGTTGAACAATGAAACTGAATCTTGATTAAAGTAGTTTTTACCCTTTGTGTGATTTCATATATATATATATATATATATATATATATATATACACTATATATATGACTTGCCATTATATTATTCCTAGTTTGGAAGTTACTTTTAATGATTCTAAACAAACAAACAAATAAAAATCTGTAATTACATGTCACCTTACATCTAAAAGCATTCCCAATTCCATTGATTACGGCCAAAAATTAAAAATACACTTTATTAAGACCTTTAAAAAGATGCAACTGCACTTTATGGAGCTTTTATAAATAGTTATGGAATCTTTAAGTAGCCTAGGTTCTTATTTCACTGAGGCAAAGGCTTACCAGCAGTCACCATTCCTTATGTCTCTCCTTTGGCATATCTATCAAGGGCTCTCTCAAGAGACCAGTCCAATCTACTTGTCTGAATACCCCCTTCTCCCTTGGATATATACAAAGAGCCTAGAAATCTATAAATAATGCCAAAGCTAGCTTTTCTTTTTGGAGAGAATTGGGGAGATGAGTTTCTTTCTTTCTTTTTTTTTTTTTTTTTCATGTTTATGAAGTAACAGTGATAATACCAGTTTATTTGAAGATTAATGTTTTCAAAACATCTTGTACCTGAAATTGTACCATATCCTGTATTAAAATATGACATTTCCACCAAAAACACATTCCCCCCCCCCATTGCCCTCCAGCCCCCCATTCATGCCCTCACCGCCCCCCACCCCCCGGTGTCTGTGTCCATTGGTTAGGCTTATATGCATGCATACAAGTCATTTAGTTGATCTCTACCCCTTACCCTCACCCTCCCCTACCTTCCCTCTGAGGTTTGACAGTCTGATCAATGCTGCTCTGTCTCTGGATCTATTTTTGTTCATCAGTTTATGCTGTTCATTATATTCCACAAATGAGTGAGATCATTGATATTTATCTTTCTCTGACTGGCTTATTTCACTTAGCATAATGCTCTCCAGTTCCATCCATGCTGTTGCAAATGGTAAGAATTCCATGAGTTTTTATGATACAAACAGTCTTCAAATGGCCTTCTAATTCATTAACACATGTTTATTAAAAATTTTCAGAAAGTAATTAAATATAGAGGGCCTAACATGTGTCTTTAGAATTTCCCTATCCCATAATATGTAGACTGAATGGATAGCAAATACGGATGTGAAATATTATATAAACTTTTATTTATTGACTACTCAGCTTATTTTAAAGAGCTCTGAAGCCTATAACTTTACCATTTACCTAGAATAAAAATAAACAATAGGTTAGGGACATCTGAAGACTGCTTTTATTGTGCCTTCTAACGTCTGGCTGGCCAGGCACTGAGGGCCTACTGACTATGGTGAAATTTTATGAAAAGAAAGATTAAACCAGAACCACAGAACCAGGTTTTCAGTTTTATTCTTAACAACCAGTGCTTAATGGGCATGCGACTTTGTCAAGGAGTCTTCTAGACTCCAGCGTGTAATTCGCATTAATTTTCTGAATGTCCCACATCACTAAACACAATGCTTATATAAAAGAAGTACTCAGCAAGTGCTTGCTCTAGCATGCCAGAGTGCAATTAAAACAAAATAGTATTCACATGTATTAAAATATTTATTTGGTTATTTATTTTTCCTTTCTATGTGACATGTAATTATGTACATCACAGACAAAGACTAAACACTGCAAAAGATTAGCTTGTACTAGCAAAGATTAGCTGCCAAATTTCTATTGTATTTGATTTACTCTTTTGTCCCAAAGTTAATAATTAATAGGAAAGAAATAGTAAAAACATAATTATATTTCACAAATATTTGAATATTGTTTTGACTTTAGTATTAGGAAGCTAAACTTAGCCAGTATTTTCTTATTTTAAAACTTCCAGAGGGAGAGAAGGCGAAAATGGTGGCCAAATAGGCAGAGCTGTCATGCACATCATACTCAATGGGCAAAAACTAAAGTCATTTCCCCTAAGACAGGAACAAGACAAGGATGTCTGCTTTCACCACTCTTATTCAGCATAGTACTAGAAGTCCTAGCCACAGGGATCAGACAAGAAGAAGAAAAAAAGGCATCTGAATTGGAAAGGAGGAAGTAAAACTGTCATTATTCACAGATGACATGATATTGTACATAGGAAACACTAAAGAGTCCATCAAAAAACTATTAGATTTAATAAATGAATTCAGCAATGTAGCAGGATACAAAATTAACCCAGAGGCATCTATGGCATTTTTATACACCAATAATAAACTCTCAGAAAGAGAAACAAATGAAAAAAACAATCCCATTTACCATTGCAACGAAATTAAGATACTTAGGAATAAACTTAATCAAGGAGGCAAAAGACCTGTACTCGGAAAACTATAGGACATTGAAAAAAGAGATAAAGGAAGACATAAACAAGTGGAAGCATATTCTGTGTTCATGGATTGGTAGAATCAACATCATTAAAATGTCCATACTACCCAAAGCAATCTATAGATTCAGTCTCAATCCCTATTAAAATACCAATGGCATATTTCACAAATCTAAAACAACCACTCCAAAAATTTATATAGAACCAAAAAAGACCCCGAATAGCCACAGCAATCTTGAGAAAGAAGAACAAAGTTAGAGGAATCACAATACCAGATATCAAGTTATACTTCAAAGCCACTGTACTCCAAACAGCTTGGTACCGGCACAAGAACAGGCATATAGGTCAATGGAACAGAGACCCCAGGGATTAACCCATGCCATTATGCTCAATTAATATTTGACAAAGGAGACAAGAGCATACAATGGAGTAAAAACAGTCTCTTCATAAATGGTGTTGGGAAAATTGAACAGGTACATGCAAAAAAATGAAACTAGACCACCAACTTACACCATATACAAGAATAAACTCAAAATGGATAAAAGACTTAAATGTAATTTGTGAAACCATAAAACTCTTAGAAGAAACCATAGGCAGCAAAATTTCAGACATCTCTCATAGCAATATGTTTACTGATACATCTCCTAGGGCAATGGAAACTACATAGAAAATAAACACATGGGCCTACATCAAAAGAAACCATCAACAAAATGAAAAGAGAGCCCACTGCATCGAAGAACATATTTTGCAATGATACATTTTATAAGGAGGTAATTTCCAAAACATGTAAGGAACTCATACAACTTGACAAAAGGAAGACAATTCAATTTAAAAAATGGACAAAAGACCTAAATAAACACTTCTCCAAAGTGGATATACAGAAGGCCAAGAGACATGAAAAAATGCTCAAAGTCACTAATCATCAGAGATATGCAAATTAAAATGACAATGAGGTATCAACTCACACCTGTTAGAATAGCTATCATCAACAAATCAACAAACGTCAAGTGTTGGTGAGGATGTGGAGAAAAGGGAACCCTAGTACACTGCTGGTGGGAATGTAGACTGATGCAGCCACTGTGCAAAACAGTATGAAGTTTCCTCAAAAAATTAAATATGGAACTCCCATTTGACCCAGCGATTCAACTTCTAGGAATATGTTCTAAGAAACCAGAAACACCCATTAGAAAGAATATATGCACCCCTATGATCATAGCAGTGCAATTTATAATATCTAAGATCTGGAAACAGCACAAGTGCCCATCAGCAGATGAGTGGGTAAAAAAAGCTGTGGTACATCTATACAATGGAATGCTATGCAGATGTAAAAATAACAAGGACCTCTTACCCTTTGAGACAGGAGGGAGGGACCTGGAGAGTATTATGCTAAGCAAAACAAGCCCACCAGAGAAAGGTAAGTATCGCACGATCTCACTCATATGTGGAATCTAATGAACAAAATAAACTGATGATCAAAAATAGACCCAGATATATAGAAGCATGGAACAGACTGAGGACTCCAGAGGGAAGGTGGGGGTTCAGGGGTGTGTGTGGAGTGATTATCCAGGGAACTTGTATACATATATCCATAGCCCATGGACACAGACAATAGTTTGGTGAAGGCCTGGGACTGGTCAGTGCAGGGTGGAGGGGGTCAATGGGAAAAAAAAAACACAAACAAATAAACAAAGGGGACATCTGTAATACTTTCAACAATAAAGAAAAAAAGAGAAGAAAATATTAATAGGTCTGTAGCGATTTTCTGTGTTAGCTGCTATAATCATTGTAATCATGAAATAATGATGAACATCTTTAACAGTAAAAGAAAAAAAAAATCAACAATAACAAAAAACCTTCCAGTGAAGCTAAAGGCCTTATTTAATTATTAACAACTAGAGGCCCAGTGCATGATTTAATCATGCACCTGGTGCACCAGCAGGCTGGCTGTCCGCGGGTGCCCCAGGCCTTCCGAAAGCCTCCGGCGCTGCGGAGGCTTTCGAAAGGCCTTGCGCCGGAGCAGACAGCCGGCCGGGTCCCCCGCTTTGGCCTTTGATCGTGGGGGACCCGGCCGGCTGTCCGCCGGTGCCCCAGGCCTTCCGAAAGCCTCCGGCAGCCATGGCACAGACGTTGAGCTCACGGTGCCACTGGCTCCGCGAGCTCAGCGTCCTGCTGGCCCAATCAGCTACCCCGGCCACCCTGAGTCCCGCCCCCTGCGCCTCCTGCTGGCCCAATCGTGGGCGTAGCGGAGTGATGGTAATTTACATATTACCATTTTATTATGTAGGATTAGTTTTGAGATTAGAAATATACCAAGTACTATTTGTGGAGTTATTAATTGTTTTTCTTGCCTGAGGGCATTTGCAAGTCATAGTCCTTAGCCTGCAGGTAAAAAAGCTACACAAATATATCCTCAGAATTTATATGCATAGCAAATATCTACACTAATAAAAGAGAAATATACAAATTGACCATACCTTCACAACACCCACCAGCCAATCAGGAGTGAGTATGCAAATTAACCCAACAAAGATGGTGGGTTAATTTGCATATACAGGCGCAGAGCAGCCGGGGGTGGGGAGGGACGCTGGCATCATCGCCATGGTGATGACACAGGCATTCCGCACCGCCCGAGCTGCTCAGGGCCTCTGGGCAGCGTGGTGGGCAGGGCCAGAGTGGAAAGAGTTGGCTCCAGGCCAGAGCGGAAAGGCGGTGCCAACAGCCAGGGAAAGGAAGGCCCATTCTTGCACGAATCTTCGTGCATCTGGCTTCTAGTACATTAATATGTACATAAACGGAAGTCATAGCCAAGAAATAACTCTCTGTCAGGGCCTTGGGAGAAAATAGATAAAGGCCGGAATCAAAGGGGTAACTGAAGAGACTGCTAACCAAGACACTTAGCAAGAGCCATTTAAAGAAGGGACAATTAAACAAACACGGGAAGAGTTAAGGACACGCAGCAATAGGTAGTAAAGCTCTTCATGCCTCACATATGGAAGCTCTCGCCACCCCTGGTCCAGAGGGAGATGACTGCAGAACCAGGCAAAAGGCATAGCTGTGGGAGAGGGCACCATGCAGAAGCTATGGCGACAGGTAGAGGAGCACATTCATCTCCAAGCCAGGGCCCAGGGGGAAAGAAGCCAAGGAAAGATGCTCCAAAGTTCTCTCCATCTGAGCTCTGAGCTTCTGCCGGAAGTCAGGGGGCCAGGGCCCTGCTGATGCAGGCTGTGTGGGACAGCTTTCTGGGGAACGGCCGAGGGTGCATTTGCAGGGGCAAATGAAGGAGGCCCAGCACAAACCCTGGACTGTACTTGGAAAAGAATGAGTTTTGATGCCAATCTTCTCCTTCCTCTCACTCAAATAACAGGAGATATGTGCAGTGCTCATAGAAGAAGGGGGCTGACATGAAAAGAATGAGGAAGCCCAGCGCAGAGAGTTTTCCTAAAGTGGCATGTGGACATTTTTGTTCACAGTCTGGGAAATGAGTGTGACATGGGCAAGGTTGGTTTGCACTGGGCATGACCAGTGGTGTCTGTTAGTGGCATCATATGCTCCGGTCGTGGCAGGACGCTGCAATGACACCGAGGCAGCTCCCACGACGAGGCAGAGATGGACACCCCGTGATGAACTCTCTAAGGCCAAAGGGCCCTGGAACCCAGCATGAGCACAGGAACCAGGGAGAGGTCTCCAGCAGACAGCCAAGGAGGGACCAAGCAAACTGAGCCTGGTCTGAGGAGGCGTGGGTGGAACCAATAAAGACACATGTTCTAACTGGCCCAGCATATTGTCAGAGTTGCTAATACATTTTTCCTTCAATCCTATTTTACAAATGGTATCCCAAATAACACTTGTTTTTAAAACTTTAACTCCTGTCTATTAGTGGATTTCTATTCATGGATGTGACCATGAACTAATTCCTTAAGTATCTTTACCTAGAAATTGAGGTTAGTAATAACAGTAATAACAAGAAGAACCTACCTCATATGGATTCTGACAGAACAAAATATCAAATTTCCTTTAAAGTGCTTTGCATAGCTCTTGGCATATCCTGAACACTCAAAAATGTTAAATAGCCACCAGTAGTATTCGTGGAGTATAATCTTTTTCTATACCCTAGAAAACGTGCTTACAACTTTAGAAACTTCAAAGTATAACTAAAATGTCACCCCTTTTGAATTTTTTCAGCACCAAGGGCTTCTTACCACTGCTGGTTATCAAAGAAAGGCTAATCTATTAAACACTCTTCTATGTGATTCTTAAACATCTGACAGTTGGCATTAGTCTCTTAAGAACAAATCGGGAAGTATGTGGAGTAAGCACAGATGTTGTGTGGACCAAAATAAAACACGGCATCTTTACTGTAAGTGGCCTGTAAAGACACCCTCTGTTTTCAGTGACTAACATTTAGCAGCGCCGTATCTCAGCAAAGCAGTTCGTTTCCGGTTCTGTTTCACTTATTTAAAGGACTTCTGTATTAGAGCTGTTTCTGTGGATGGAGTAAGCCTGGGACAGACCCAGTTAGTGCAATATTTTAGTCTGTTCTTCTCTGTTTTGCTCAGGGAAAGACTTCTTTGTAAACAACCAACACAAATTTAAACAGAATTCGTTCTTAGTCAACAGACTTATGACACGTAGACAAAATTCCCTGGACTCTTTCAGACCTTCACTTGAACTTAAATGATGTAATTTGGATCTATATACTCCAAACACATCAAGTCTTTAATAACTTTTTACTTTCATTTTATGCAAGTAGCATTGGCCAGAGAGTAACTTTGAAAAAATGGATACACCAAAGGTTTAAAGGCACTATTAATACATAGTTCTAGCCTTATGCCAGGGAACTCAAAATTCAAAATTCCTTCCTCAAGATCTGACATTATTACCTAAGTGGCTGTGACACCAATAGTTTACTATGTATAGTGTGAGAATATCATTCATATGCTACTACTATATAAGGGTGCATCAAAACACAAATACAAACAGCATAGACTTAATATAGTACTTTGGGGGGGGGTGGTTAATAACTTCCACTTTATATTACAGAAAATGAGATGAATTCCATGTCCTAATATAAGTGGAAACACAGTTTGACACATAAAAAATGACCAGATCAATGACTTACCTGTGCTTTAAACAGGTAATCATTGTATAAAATTTCCGCCAACTAACCATCCAATCAATCAGATGCGTATTGAGCACTCAGCAAATGCAAAGCCATTTCTGTTCTCCCTTCTGCTCTCTTTCAGTGGGCGTGTCGAAGTCGTGCAGTTCTACACAAACAGTTTTCCTCATGGACTGCTCTATGTTTTGACCATGACAACCTAAGAACCTTGAATTCAGCTCATTTTCTCCGGTAATAAAAGCTATGTCTAGACGACCACTTCAATTTTCTTGCTCCTATGATTTCACTGAAATGACCAAATAGCATGAAAGGTTGTCTTACTACTTTATGGCAGCTTAATTTTGCTTTCACTCTTTTTGCCAAATTTTTCCAGAGGGAAAGAAAGAAAAAGAACGCTTGACTACTTCGGCAAAACCAAAGATTAATAATTCAGTATAAATTAATAAGCACCATTAATAACAATTTGAAACACAACCTCCAACAAATATTAATAGAGTGCAACAAATATAATAATAGAATAGCTGTCTAAGCCCACCCACCATGAAAATAAATTTATCCTTTTATTAACATTAAAGTTTTCTCTCAGGAACATTTCCTGGAGTAAAACATGAAATATTATTGATGTAATTTACATCAGAATAATTAATGATTAGCAGGACTCTTAACAGTGATTTGAAATTCTTTTCAAGTGTATTGAAGTCAATCCTAATTTAAATGTAAGACAAAAACACTAAAGTCATTGCCCCTATTTTTTTAATTGCTGCTATCTATAATAATAAGAGGGTAATATGCTAATTAGACTGGACATCTTCCGGACGTCCTTCCTGACGAAGCCAGGGTCGGAGGGAAGCCAGCTGGGTCCCAGGTGCCTGCAGGTGGCCCGAGGGAAGCCAGCCCAGGCCCCGGATGCCAGGTGCCCGAGTCCCGGGTGCCCTTGGGCCGAAAGAAGGGAAGCAGCCCGGGTCCCAGGTGCCTGCAGGTGGCCAGAGGAGGGAAGCCCGGGTCCCGGGTGCCAGAGGGAAACCGGTGCCGGCAGCCGGGGGAAGGTAGGCCTACTCTTGCACGAATTTTCGTGCATCGGGCCTCTAGTTTTAAATAAAACCATACATTAGCATATCTCTTTATTACTGGCCACTTTACAGACCCTATTTTTTGGTGTAATAAAGCATACACGGTATTACTGTCAATTTATTTCTCTATGTCAATATTATGTACAAATAAATGCATTATATGAACCAAGTACATATTTAAAATATCAAGATTTTTTCATAATATCTGACTCTGAAAGTGAGACAAAAATATAGGACATGCAGAGAGTAGAGCCAATTGTCAAAATGAAATCTAATGAGAGACAGAGAGCCAAATATCCAGAATTAGCTCAGGATCGTGGGCTAGGTCAGAAGAGATTTTTCATTAAGACACTGAACAAGCATGTTTCTACAGAAGCATTTTGTCCTCATGTTCTTTCTCCTCAACTGAACAGCGATCGGATTGGAGTCAGCGGAAGCAGGTTTGGCTAAGAGGCTTTCTAACACGGAGTCTACTCTAACAGATTAGGCCACAAAGGGCAGGGTCAGAAGGCAGGCAGAATCTGACAAGAGTTGCTGAAACGATGCTTCAGTTGTTGACCTTAGCTAGGTACAGTGGTATTAATCAGGTACATTTGGCCTATTTCATATCTTGTAAATGACTAAAGAATTAATCAATTAATTAAGGCAAAGTGGAGGGAGCCTTCATTAACTGAAGTGCTAAAGAACCCTTGATCTTTAAAGAGGTTAATTAGGTGGTTAAATTTTTGAATTCTTGTCTGGATTTTAAACTTTGACGTTAACGTGTCTTCTCCCAGGTAGAATTTAGGCCAGGACATTCAATTCAAATGACTGTTTTCTACAAGGATATTCTTCATATTTTCTTCATACATCTCCCACCAAGAGGCCATATACATGAATTACTTTTCGTAGAATTAATACACTGTGAGTCAGCCTTAGAGTTCTTACACCAGCACATCATCTCGATCATCACCATTTGTTTGCGTGTCCCTGACTGAACTTCCAGATCTAAGCTGCTACTTAAATGCCTTAAAATAGGTGGATGATGAATAGCAAGTCATTTGCATCTTGCTATTTCTTACAGTGCAATGTCTTAGAGAGAGTAATTTTATGGCACCAATGACATCCCAGTCATTTCAAATAGTCAGGGCTGTGCAGTCATTGCTTAAAAAAATCCCATGAGCTCTGGCATCACTCAGGTGTCCAAAGTCCTGAGTTAACTGCTTGAAGTCTCTGCTACAATTTGACTCTGTAGACCCAGCCAATGGAAACTGAATTAAAAAGCGTGGATTGTAAGTAGTGGAGAGAATTCAAGCTAACTTTCAGAAAATATTGGGGAACAGCGATAAAATAGCAAAGTCTGGGTTTCCTTCCTCCTTTTCCCGCTAAGAAAGAATGATACATGCTTATTTGGAAACCAAGTCATGTTATGTTGTTTGAATGACAGGAATAGATAAATAGATTTTTAATTTCCATAAATGAGTTGGAGAGAAGAGACCAATGAGGAGAGGGGTTGTAACAGATGGTGTTTTGTTGAGCGAGAGGTGGGTGCTTAAGAAGAGAAGAGGGTTGTAAACGTCATTTGGCAGAAATGTCATTGTGTGTTGAAAAAGGATAGTTGTCCAATTGATAAAATTTGTCTCCAACCTGCCTTCCCTAAAAACAAAACAAACAAAAAACTATTAAGATTTTAAAATACTTCTCCAGGCTTTTGGAATCAGTCTTGTGGGAGGGAGTGTTTTAATTTGTTTGTTTATCTGTTTGCTTAACACAACATAGTGCGCAAGATTCTCTCAAAGGGGCGATTTTTGCCCCAAGTCCCTTGCCACACTCGGCTCAGTCCCCTGAGGCGGAGGTCAGGTCCAGTTGCCCAAGTTGGCATCTCCGGCTCTTCGCAGTGAGGGAAGGGCTGGGGGTGGGGACACTGGCAGGCAAACACATTCCGATTTAAAGAAAAAGTACATGAAGTTTCCATTAGGAGAAAAGCTGAACTCAAGAGTGTTCATTCAATTTCATGGATCCAGAGTGAAAAGTGACAGAAGTTCATGGCCACCGTTATCCATCAAATGATTTGCAATTCAGGTTTCCAGCACTGTGCTTCAAAACTGCTCACCGAATCACCCACTCGCCACAACCGCTGACAGCTCAGAGAATGTTGCTCTTCACTCAGCCTTTTCTTCGATATCCCAACTCGGGCTTTTATTTACCAAATCGCTTAAAACACTCACAATATCTCGCAGTCCCAGGAGCTTCAGTTAACAGGAGAGCACAGTTTCTGACTAGACATTTCAAAATAGGCACGAGACTCTAGTTTTTTGTTTTGAGTTTTGCTTTCCCCCATGAGCCATATTCTATATAGTACTTAAGGGCTTTTCACCCACCAATGGCTGAAAATGTTTCAAAAGCTTATAAGTAGTGAAATATTCTATTAAAACCTACCCAATAGGTAAAATTTCCCTTAATTGAAAATGCAGAAACATCTGCATTGCTCATTTTGCTCTTGGCAAAATCTACAGGTGTAGATTTACCAATAAACCATGTAACTGGAAAATTTTAAATATCACTTTGTGGGTGCTACCTTTGCTTTTTATAGCCCACGATGAATATGGTTTAAAGTTCTTTCTTTTAAATGACACAATCTCTTCTAAAATTGGCTGTTGACTAACCAACTACATAAGACTGAGAGAAGGAATCTAGAAATAGAAATATTTCAAAATACTGAACTGAAAAAGATAAATTAGGCATAACCAGTTTACTTGACCTCGTAACCTTTCTCCTTTTCTTCTTAATTCTGTATTTAGAATTTAAGGAAACTTCCTGTCTGTGCAATATTTGGAATGCAAGAATATAAATAGTTATGGCTTTTTCTATTTCAAGGATAAATACATATTTCCATACCTTGTTCAAGAGCTATACTTCAGGTCCAGTTGCGACAGTCTTAGAACTAAACAATACTAAACATCACCATCACAACACTTATGATTGTGGGTTGCTGGCTCTATGTGAGGCCTTGTTCTCAGTCTTTAAGTATATTAACTCATTCTACTATCCAAGCAATCCTAGGGGACAGTCATATCGCCCCTACATTTCAGACAGAAAAGTAAAGCACAGAGAAGGTAAGAAACCTGCCCAAGGACACTGGGCTATTAAAGGCCAATATGGGATTCCCACATATGCAGCCTGGCCTGGGGTGCATCCAGCCACTATCCAACAGCAATGTGCAATTAGGTCAAAGCAATTACTCCTTCTGAAAACCATTTTCGAGAGTCATTAATTCACAGAAATTATATAATTTGGTTCTACTTACATTTATTAATCCACATCCCCAGATTGTTCTTTATAAACCAGTGGATTCTAAAAACCCTCCCATGAAGGTCAGAAGAGCAGCTTCAGAATGCCAAGACAACTAATTCTTGGCCCTTTCAAGTGGTCCAATGTGGTCACTATCATTCTAGACTTGAGGTTAGTGGCTACACCCACATCCGAGTCACCCCTCATCCCAGCACATGGCTACAGTGTGAAGTTTGTCATGGTAAATTTTCTACTTTGCTTAGAAAAGGTTGTAGCTGGTTTGAGGAACTATACCTGGAATGGCCGTATCAGAAAGTAGTAACAGAAGAAAGATGAAGACAGAGTAGCAGTAAGCGCTGAGCACCTGAGTTCTGACTACCCCTCAAAAACAAAAAGAAACAGGGTCTGTTTGTAGCAAAATTACATAACATCTGCTTATATGGAAATAGTATAGTAAATAAGAAATTATAAGGATTATTTTAATTGATTAGAGAATAATAAAAATAATTTAAAAATAGGTAAAACAAGTTCAATTTGTCATTAGACCCAGGTATTAGGCTTTCTTAAATAGCTCCTTTCTTTTCTATATATATAAACTAAAGGCCCAGTGCATGAAAATTCATGCACTGGAGGGGGGTCCCTCAGCCCGGCCTGCCCCCTCTCACAGTTCGGGAGCTCTCAGGGGCAGGAGGCAACTCAGCAATCAGGGGAAGGCAATGGCCCATCACATCTCTGCTGCTGCTGCTGCCACTGCTGGCAGCACAAGCGTCGGCTGGCCCTGGTTACCTGCACCTTGGGCCAGCCCTGGGCGGCTGAGCAGCCACCATCTGAAGCTTGCCTGCACTTCGGGCCAGCCCTGGGTGGCTGGGCAGCCACCATCTGAGGCTTGCCTGCACCTTGGGTCGGCCCTGGGTGGCTGGGGCCTGAGGGGCCTGGGGGACTCTGGAGGCAGGCGCATGGAGCTCAGGGGATTGGGTGCCACTATCTAGTGGCTGTGGGCGCTGCCATCTTTGAGGGCAGGGCAGTCAATTAGCATATTCCCTCCTTATTGGCTGTGGGCGCTGCCATCTTTGAGGGCGGGGCAGTCAATTAGCATATTCCCTCCTTATTGGCTGTGGGTGCTGCCATCTTTGAGGGCGGGACAGTCAATTAGTATATTCCCCCCTTATTGGCTGTGGGCGCTGCCATCTTTGCGATGGCGTGAGGGTCAATTAGCATATTCCCTCTTTACTAGATAGGATGGCTAATATGCAAAGTGCTTCCTCAGGAGTTCGATTGCTCACTATGACATGCACTGACCACCAGGGGGTGGCACGGAACGAAGGAAGACCCTGGAACCGCCAGTGACCCTAACCCAGGCCTGCCAGCTCCCCAGAGGAGACCCCCGCCAGGATCGGGGGCATGACCAGCCTCCAAACCGCCAGTGACCCTAACCCAGGCCTGCCAGCACCCCAGAGGAGACCCCTGCCAGGATTGGGCTCATGGCCGGCCTTCAAACTTTGACGGCCCCTAGCCCAAGGAGGCCTCCTCGCCGAGGACGCCCGAGTCTGTTCTTGACCTAGGGCCGGGCTCTCCCTGCAAGGGACTCAGAAGCCGCCAGAGCCCAACTGCCAGTCTCGGGGAGGTGGGAGTGCGTCCACTGTTCACCAAAAAGCAGGGCCATCAAACCGCTCAGTCTCAGTGCAGGCACAGGTCCCTGGCTGACGGGGTGGAGGCCAGACCAAAACAAGACAGCAGAAACACCCTGCCCACCTGGGCGGGTGCAGCTGCAGTCCACGTGGCCTGGGCAGTGTAGAAAGCACTACCTTCTCCCAGGTCCTGTGCTGGCACCGCCGCCTCGCTCACCCTCAGGCCCCCTGAGTCCTGACAGCGAAGTGTGTAGGGCATCCTGCAGGAGTTGTGCCATTCTGGGTGCTTTTGCCCAAAGACACACTTTGGGATGAATTCAGAGCCACATCTCACTTCCCATGAGACTGGAAGAACCATGTAAAAGGAATTTGACAAAAGCTTTCCACATCTCTGTTAATTCTTTTGAATCCATAAAACGACCTTAAAAAAAGCATTCGGGCCACCTAAGAGAGAATGCACTTTCTGGCCAGAGCATGCAGGATTCTTTTGCCCAACAGGTTAAAGGAAGCAGAGCTGGCACAGTGGAAATGGTCCTGGTGCCCTATGAGGAGACGGGGGAATGGGGTTGCAGAAATTCCATAAGCCTCTTGCCACCTTCTCCTTTGCAAACCACACCATCCAGATCCACCAGGACTGGAGGCAACTGGGAATCACAGCCGTGATTTGGGACGTGGTAAGCAAATCTTGAGGGGCCTCTGAAAACATCTGCAATTCATTATAAGACTGGTCTTTATTTAAAAAGAAATAAAAGAACAGCTTTGTTGAGATATAACCCATATACTGTACATGTCACCTAAAGTGTACAATGAACTGGTTTTTTAAAGTAAATTCAGAGTCGTACAACCATCACCATGCTCAATTTTTAAATATCTTCATGACCCATCCCCTCCAAAAAAAAAAACTTCTACCCACTGGAATCACTTTCCTGAACATCTTCCCCAAAATAGATTGCATTTTAAAGGTGGGTAAAGGAAAGTTGAGGGAAGTTAAAACCCTGCACAAAGAATATTGTAAGATGACAAAGCCCAAAGTGAAGATCATGTGTTTTCTTTAAAAAATATATATTTTTTAAATTTCAGAAAGGGAGAGGGAGAGATAGAAACATCAATGATAAGAATCACTGATCAGCCGAAACCGGTTTGGCTCAGTGATAGAGTGTCGGTCTGCGGACTGGAAGGTCCCAGGTTCGATTCCGGTCAAGGGCATGTACATTGGTTGCGGGCACATCCCCCAGTGGGTGGTGTGCAGGAGGCAGCTGGTCGATGTCTCTCTCTCATCGATATTTCTAGCTCTCTATCCCTCTCCCTTCCTCTCTGTGAAAAATCAATAAAATATATTTAAAAAAAAAAAAAAAAAGAATCACTGATCAGCTGCCGCCCACAGGCCCCCTACTGGGGATTGGCCCGAAACCCAGGCATGTGTGCCCCTGACCAGAATCAAACCTGGACTCTTCAGTCCACAGGCCGATGCTCTCTCCATTAAGCCAAACTGACCAGGGCCATGTGTTTTCTTCAAGTTCTGCGTGGTTGTAATGGTCCCCAAGTCTATACTAATAAAAGGGTAGTATGCTAATTAGAGTGGTTGTCTTCCGGACATCCTTCCAGACAAAGCCGCAGTGCCTACAAGGGCCGAGGCTCAGGCAGCCATTACCAGCTGCGAAGCGCTGAGGCTCAGGCCAGCAGTGGCAGCAGCATTTGGGTAAAGGGGGCGGTGCCCCCAGAGGGAGGCCAGATTGGGGGCCAAGGCACAGGCAGTTTGGGGTGATCAGGCTGATAGGGGAGGGCAAGGTAGGGGCAATCAGGCTGGCAGGAGATCAAGGTAGGGGCGAGCAGGCAGGCAGGCAGTGGGGTTAGGGGCAATCAGGCAGGCAGGCAGGTGAGTGGTTAGGAGCCAGCAGTTACGGATTGTGAGAGGGATGTCCGACTGCTGGAAGTTGGACATCCCCTGAGGGGTCCCAGATTGAAGAGGGTGCAGATTGGACTGAGAGGTACCTCCCCCCCGCCCCCAGTGCACGAATTTCATGCACTGGGCCTCTACTATAGTATAGTACTTGAGCTATGGATTTGCTTCTTTCTAGCTGTATAGGCCAGAGGATCTCAGAGCTTCCATTTCTACATCTAAGAAGGCATGACAGTATCTGCCCATTGATGGTTATACAGAGTTAAAGAATAAGTTTGTAAGTGCTTGACACAGTGTCTGACATATAAAAAGTAAAAGTTAACATGAGCTCTGGTCATTATTTTAGGGTAACTTATCTATAAAATTACACTGTAGCATAAATCAAGAAGTTCTATTATAATTACACAACAAACCCCCAAACTAGTACTCATCTGTTTGATGACGATCTATGCACTTAACCTCTAACTCCAGGCAATACTTGCCTATCTCTTTCCATATCAGAATGACTCCAACAAGAACAACATTGTGGTGACAGTTTTATGTCAACATATTAAACTAAAAACCTCATTCAATTTTTTTCTCCAAGTCAATTCATGGATATTTTGATTCACTTAGAAATAATACCTTACACATTACTTTTATAGAGTTATAATACATATTCTTTTAGAAAGCATTTTCATGACAACTCTATGAGCAAAGGATAGTCAGTACAATTGTTCATAGTTTGCAAGTCTAGAAAGGAAGCACATTCTACGTACTTTCCCCAGAGTCATTAACTAGAGTTAGGGGCTAGGTGAAACTAGAATTCTGGTTTCCTCATATCCAGGCCATCGTAAGATTCCTCACTTCTGCCTTCACTCAGTGGAAAGTTAGATTTCTTTTAACCTCTTTCGTTAGAAATCTTAGCACATACTTTCTTACAGAGGCTTAGAAATGGGTGCAGCAAGATGGGCCTCCCAAAGGCCCTCTCAGTTAATGTGGGTGAGTTATCCACTTTTGTCCTTTTGGGGGTAAGTGGGACCCTCTATATGCTACACATTTCTAGTGACATGACTCTCAACACTGGAATTGTACTGCTGCCATGACTCTAGGAGGTCATTATCTAAAATTACTCAAGAAAAGAGAAATTCCATAGTTTACCATTAGATGGTGCTAAGAGAAGTTTAAAGAAAATAGTCTCAAGTTACTGATGCAATGAACCACAGGATTTGATCAGAGTTTACTATGAAATAGACTCTATGCTTCTTTCCCAGACAGAAGCACACTCAACCCATCATCAAAGAGCAAAACATCTCCCATAGATTCCCTGTTCATTCAGTTCATTGTACTTCTGCCAACTTCAACTGTAAATGAAGTATTCTAAGATTCTATTTAGGGACATGACTATGTTTCACTTCGTTTATAGCTTGCTGCAACTCTCATTTTGGGCCTTTATCAATGTATTGCTCAATAGAATGTGTTATATTGGAAGACACTAAATGCCTAATAAATTATATTATTAATTACTAGAGGCCCGGTGCACGACATTCATGCACTGGGGCGGGGGGGGGGGGGGGGGCCCTCAGCCCAGCCTGTGCCCTCTCGCAGTCTGGGACCCCTCGGGGGATGTCTGACTGCTGCTCCCCACAGAGCAGGCCTCACCCATCAGTCCGACATCCCCTGAAGGGTCCTTAGCACTGCTGTGGAGGCGGGAGAGGCTCCCATCACCGCCACTGCTCTCGCCAGCCCTCAGCCCAGCTTCTGGCTGAGTGGTGCTCCCCCTGTGGGAGCACACTGACCACCAGGTGGCAGCTCCTACATTGAGCGTCTGCCCCCTGATGGTCAGTGCGCATCGTAGCGACCGGTCATTCTGCAGTTCGGTCGATTTGCATATTAGGATTTTAGTTACAATGAGAAGTTCAAGAGGTTAGTCATCTTCCCATGAATAATGTGTTATATAACACACTTTATGACGCTGTGTGCATTGCAGTTAATGCATCACTTTAGTGGGCTTTTATTTTCTAATACTGATGATATCCTGTAAATCTAAAGTCAGGTCATGGCCCTGAATGTCCATGAAAATGAATGAACAAAGCCTTGGGCACCATAAGCTTTGCTAACACTTTATCTGTCTTAACACTTTTAAGTTTTTTGTTGCTGCTACCACTAGAAGGAGACTGGGAGAGAGATTATCTTTAAATTCAACACTGTATATCCCCAATACTGAATACTCACTATATATAGTATATCTCTACATATAACAGAGATTTTAAATGCATAAAAAAACGAATTGAAGTTCTACTGGCTTCCCTCATAAAACAAAACCAGCCTGTCAGTTTCAGAATGAATTTCCACCATTTCAGCAGCTAAATCCTAGAACCTGAATTTGTTGCATACCCTTCTTGACCCAGCTCTCATAATTCTCAAGTAGTGCAGCCCCCAATTGCTTAAAAGTAAAGAGTCTGGCTCCTTCTGTAAGAACATTTTCATCTACAGTATTTTGTAGTAAGATACATTTTGTAGGTATCTTAGCAACACTTCAGAGGCACTGCTAATATTTCTGCTGCAAAATCAGTAGCTCAGAAAGAAATGAAGTGGGGAAATATCACAATCACTGTTTAGACGACGCATTCGTTGAAGAAAATGCAAAAAATACAGTATAGTTTATTTTGGCAGGCTAAAGTCTGTGTCATGGAATGTGTCTAACATAGATGAATAGACTATTGGTTAATAGATGCAGGCTGGGTAAACAGGACACACAAGTTAATGAAGTACAAATATATTTTATGAAATTTTTATTATTTAATGCAAATAAAAGGTCTTATTATGTAATCCAGTTTCATTGTTTAAAGTTCTTCATGTTTTAACAAGTTGTTTGGGCATTATTTAGATGCAATGCTATTTGCCTTTGATTATCATTGAAATAAGTTATCAGGGGATTTCTTGGAGAGAGTTAGACAACAAAAGTGCCTATCACTCTTATCAACTCTTCCTTTATGGTCTATTGAAAATCAGAATTAATAATCAGAATCACAGAGTATAAATTTGCTGTACAATGCTGCCTCTAGTGTATAAGAGTGTTTGGCACAAGATAACAAACTCTCCAAGTAAAGATAATTACATGATGGCATGAGGGACAGAGGTCATAATCCAGAGATGTTCAGTTTTACCAAATCAGTTTAACTTTAAAAGAAAAAGACCTTATATATATATTGATTTCAGAGAGGAAGGGAGAGGGAGAGAGAGAGAGATAGAAACATCAATGATGAGAGAGAATTACTGATCTGCTGCCTCCTGCACACTCCCCATTGGGGATCAAGCCCGCAACCCGGGCATGTGCCCTGACCAGGACTCGAACCATGACCTCCTGGTTCATAGGTCAACACTTCAACC
This sequence comes from Cnephaeus nilssonii, assembly GCF_951640355.1. Lineage (NCBI taxonomy): Eukaryota > Metazoa > Chordata > Mammalia > Chiroptera > Vespertilionidae > Cnephaeus > Cnephaeus nilssonii. The sequence continues at coordinate 68,507,895 of NC_137083.1, forward strand.
ACTAAGCCACACCAACCGGGTAAAGGCCATGGCCTTTTAAACTTGCCCTACCAAAGAGCAGAGGGATGAATGAGTTCCTTCAGCTAGTCAATGAACTACCAAAATATTTACTGGGAAATGCACATGCTGTCCCTTTCAAACTGGTCTGATGCCAAATGTGCAAAGTGTAAAGCCCTGAGCGACACAAGAGCAAGAGACAGTTTTGGGTCAGTGACATTGGTCTAGCTTCTCCCAAAGACAAGAAAAAGTGAGCCTCCTAAAGCTCGCACTCCCCCGCACATCCCAGTGCTCCCAGCCACCACTGACCTTCCCTCCGTCCTCCAGTGACCAGCCATGAAGTATCCCAGGCACACTGACAAGCTTGCGTCTCAGTTTTGAAAAAAGGCCAAGTGGAAGGAAGAACTATGCAGTTTCCAGTGAACAGGCTACAGCAAGCAGAATATATTTCCCCCCGTTTTCAAAAAAATGAAGCAAGGCTACCATTTCCCCAAAATCTTCATTAGATTTTGGCTGTGAGTCGTTAATTTAGAGATTTACAGTTCACAGCGACAGTGGTGAATTTTATGAATAGGTCAGACTGTGTAAGTGACCACCTCATTTGCATGATTCAACAGTTTCCATGTGGTTCTGACTGGTCTGCAGTGTTGTTTAAATTTTTATCAATAGAATTATTATTTGGGTTCAAGTAAGTCCTGTGGGAAAAAAATGTACACTTGAGAGAGGAAAGAAGAGCAGCACTAATTAATTCATCTTATTTAACTAGCTCTGGAGAGCAGAGGCAGGGTCTGGGAACATGTGAGAATGGGGGTTCAAGGTAGGAAGTGAGAACCAAGCTTGGCCCAGAAAAGCAAATCCATGTACAGACCAGCAGAAGGACACTTGGGTAACCAGTGTATAGTATCAAGCTCTGGGTGCTGAAAATAAGGAAAGATAAATATTTCCTTACGTTAAAATAATTTGGGGGTGGGGTAAGGCTAGTTCTGCTTAAGAATTCCATGGGCTTTATCATAACCAATCAATAAGTATTTATCAAACACCTGGAATAATAGACATCTGTTGTCTTCATCTGTATAATAGCTCTCCATTCGGGGTCTGTTTTCCCCTCTCCATATGGATTAGATGGGACTGCCCATCACAGTCCTCTGCCCCTTCCACCCATCCCTGGCTGTTATGGGTTGGTTTGTGTCCCCTCAAAATTCATATGTTGAAGTCCTAACCACCCAGTGACTCAGAGTGGGACTGTATTTAGAGAAAAGGTCTTTAAAAAGATGATTAAGTTGAGGTCACTATGATTAATTTAAAATGGGATCAAAACGAGGTCATTAGAGTAAAGGCAGGAAGATAAGATGGTGATAAAGTGAAGGGACAGTGAAGGGAGGAGCTCAGCTTGAGGAAAGAATGGAAGACCAGGGAGAAAAATGCCTCAGCCTATGGTAGGGGGTCGAGGGTCGGTCTTAAATGCCACCCTGAGGAGTTTGGCAGAGTGAAGTGGTTAAGAAAATTGGCTCCAGAGTCAGACTGCCTATGTCCAGATAGCACTTGTCAGACATGGGATCCTGGAAAGTCACCTCACGTGGCTACTGAATAAAATAGGAATAATATTAATATCTCCTTTATGGAGATACTGTGAGTGCTAAGCAAATTAATATATGTATGCATATATATAAACATATTGATATACATTTTACATAGATATTGTATATATAGGCAAGATATATAATACAAAATATATTTTTATTTTTAACTCAACCATATGGTGTGAATATTTTCTATCCCAATAAAAGTAGATCTCCATTATTTTTAATGTCTTCAGAGTTTTTAATTGATAAATATGCCACACTTGAATTGCAAAATATTTTAGTATGTAAAACTTGTACATGAATATGGAAGGTATAGAAAATTGTGTAATTTTACTAAATTTAAATTTTTTCTTTCTTTTTGCTTATTTGAATTTTCAATTCTTTTTATAATGAATGTATATTACTGGTGTAATAAAGGCATAATAAAAAGAAAAGGTAAAAGAAATTTTAGAAATGCATGTTGAATCATTTTTAAAATTTGATTTCTTTTCATTAACTTCCTTCTCATGAGTGGCCAAAGATTTAACCAAGATACAGGAAGGAAAGAAAATAACATTACTGCTAACTTTCATGCTTGGTAAATAGAAAGAATCAAAAAAGTATTTCCCATCCCCAACGACTGCTGTTAACTCTATACTGGAGTTGCTTATCTAGAGGGCCGGGCAGGTGTCATGAAGTTGCCTCCAAGGGCTACCACAAGGAAGAAAAGAGAGGACAAAGGACAGAATGAAGAGGAGAAGATGCTATGCATTATTGATCAAAGCAATTTCATTTCTCCAATAAATAGAGATTCTGAGATTTTTTTTTAAGGTTTAGAATTTAAAAAAGAAAAACAATCCACCTGGCATCTACTGTAATCTAGATCAATGATCTTTCTTTGTGATTTAGGATTTCCAGCTATATTTCAGACACTTTCACAGAATCCATAGAGAAAAGATGCTGAAGTACAACAGTCAGAAAGAAGTATTGGGTTTATTTCCTCTGCCCTAAATGCAGAACCATTAAGATGAAGAAAAGAGCCTAGCGAGTTAATCTGTAAGAAGCAGTAAAACAGCCAGGCTGATGTGGCTCAATGGTTGAGCATGGACCCATGAACCAGGAAGTCATGGTTCTATTTCTGATCTGGGTAGGTGCCTGAGTTGCAGGCTCGATCCGCTGGGAAAGGGAGTGGGATGTGTGGGAGGCAGCAGATAGATGATTCTCTCTCATCATTGATGTTTCTATCTTTCTCTCCCTCTCCCTTCCTTCCTCTCTGAAATCAATAAATTCAAAAACATTTTTTAAGAAATAGTAAAATATTAGAATAGTAAAACTAGAATAGTAAAATACTAGAGGCCCGGTGCATGGATTCATGCACCGGTGGGGTCCCTCAGCCTGACCTGCGGGGATTGGACCGAAACTGGCTCTCCGACATCCCCCAAGGGGTACCGGATTGCGAGAGGGCAGTTTTCGGGTGATGCACCCCAAAATCAGGCTCCCTCCTCTCTAATTCCAGGTGCGTCACCCAAGAACCACAGCTGCCAAGTTACCACAGCTCAGCAGTTCCTGCGTTGGGTGTCTGCCCCCTGGTAGTCAACAGGTCATAGCTACCGGTCAGACAGTTAGACAGTCGGACGGTAGCTTAGACTTTTATATGTATAGATAAGAGAGTGAACTCTCACTATTGTCTTCCTGCTCCATTCTTCTGGCAGTTAACACTGAGCTTCTCCTCTAAAGAATTGGTGAACAAATATTTAAAGCATTGGGGGTTGAAATTGTACAAAAATATGAGCCTACTAAGGGAAGTGCATGTCCATCTCCAATCTGCATGAATGAGGATCAACCAACAATGTGAGAAACTGTTGTTTGTCCTTTTAGATAGCAATAAGGTGATCTGCCTCTTGGCTGCAATGGTAATCACCTAGAAGTTGGCGCTACATCACGTAATTTATTGATACCAGTCTGCCTTGTATCTGTGTGATAATAGTTCTCTTGTTCTTTCATAGATGTAAATACCTTATTGCTCAAAATACATAATTATATCTTAGAAGAGTGAGACAGTATTTTCATCTTCTCTGACCCATAGCACCAACTCATTATTGAGCTCTTAATGGGTAAATGGATAAATCCATCCAAGCATTTTCAAAACACTCTGATGATAGGCAGGGCACTCCTTCCACAAATCTAACCCCCTCCATTAGCATCCTCTCAAGTCTTCCATTTAAAAATAGTAGAGTGACTATTATATACCAAGAACTATGACCATGTACTGAGCTTAAGAAGTGAAAAATAAGGAAGTCTCATTCCTTGAGGAGAAACAAACACATATAAATACAACTGAAATACAACGTGTCTTGGCTATAATGGAGGCTTTTACAGGTATAATAGGAGCAAAGTGTAAATCTAAATCACCAAGTCAAGTGGACTTCACTTGGAAGGCATTCTTGAGTAATAATAGTTTAGATTTTCAATATGAAATATATACACAAAAGTTTCTAGTAATTATCTCCGGGTTGGTGAATTCAGGATATTTATTTTATTCTTTATATTTTCTTCATTTGTAAAACAATATGCTCAATTTGGAAGAAAAGTGTCCTTGGCCAACAACTTGACTTTTCTGAGACCTACAGTTATTGAATGACAAATTAGCTTCCATTTCCTGGTGTCTAGCTTATCTAGCCCAACTGGGCTGGCTAAAATTGTTGGGAGACAATCTTTTACAAACCACAACCAAACCATTAGCACACTCTGCTGGTTTTTATTGTGAAATAAGTTCTACTCTTCTCTACTTATACGGAACTGAATAGAGCATTAAGAACTACAATTTGCCCTAGCTGTTTTGGCTCAGTAGATAGGGTGTTGGCCTATGGACCAATAGGTCCCGGGTTTGATTCCGGTCAAGGGCACGTATCTTAATTGCAGGTTCCTCCCTGGCCAGGGCTGGGCTTGTGCAGGAGGCAATGCAGGAGGCAATCGATGTGTAAACACATCGAAGTTTCTCTCTGTCTTTCCCTCTCTCTTCCACTGTCCTTAAAAACCAGTGGGAAAATATCCTCTAGCGAGGATAACAAAAACAACAATAACAACAACAAGAACTACAATTTACTTCCATCAGCCTTAGAATGAAAATTCCTCCTATATCCTTCTATAATGTGAGTGCTAGCAGTAGTTCTTACATTTTCTTATAAGTATTTTAGAGGAAATTTAGGAGAGGTTGCTTCGTGTGCCACGGGCCAGTTGTGTTGTTGGTGGAGGTTGGGCTGACAATTGCAGGAGTAGTTTGACTCTTTCCATTTTAGCAAGTGAGGAAAAATATCCTTGGAATTGAATGCAATCTTGTGTGATTTGCTCCCGTGTTTGTTGTGTGGAGCAGAGAAATAAGATTGTAGGATATTTTTTTATAAATGTTTTAAGGGATGGTGTGGAAGAAAAATATGAATATTGGAGGTGCTTTTATGGAAATATTTCAAGTGGCAGACTAAGTGGTCCAGGTTTCATAGGAAAGAAATTATGATAAAAAAATGTCTGACAGATGTGGAGAAAGTAGCAGACAAAAGTGACATTTGAGATTCATGGCTCAGTAACATTGAAGGAGTGAAAAGGCCAGAGAGGCTGTGATTATAAAGTGGTGAAATAGTTTAAGCTTTCAAAGATGATGGAGCTCTCTGTGGTGTAAGTTCCTGAGCAAGGCTATAGAAGTGGGAGGCTGAAGCTGATGAGAAAGGAAGGTAGCAGTTTGATGAGATCCGATAAGGGATTAACCTCCAAAATGTACAGAGAACTCATACAAAATAACAAAAGGAAGATACACAATTCAATTAAAAAATGGGCAAAGGACCTCAATAGACACTTCTTCAAAATGGACATACAGAAGGCCAAAAGGCATATGAAAACATGCTCAAAGTCACTGATCATCAGAGATGTAAATAAAAATGACAATGAAGAGCCATCTCACACCTGTCAGAATGGCTATTATCAACAAATCAACAAATGACAAGTGCTGGCGAGGGTGTGGAGAAAAGGGAACTCTCGTGCACTGCTGGTGAGAATGCAGCCTGGTGCAGCCACTGTGAAAAACAGTATGGAGTTTCCTCAAAAAATTAAATATGGAACTCCCATTTGACCCAGTGATCCCACTTCTAGGACTATATCCCAAGAACTCAGAAACACCCATCAGAAAGAATATATGCACCCCTATGTTCATAGCAGCACAATTTACAATAGCTAAGATTTGGAAAGAACCTAAATGCCCATCAGCAGATGAATGGATTAAATAACTGTGGTGCATCTATACAATGGAATACTACACAGCTGTAAAAAAGAAAGAACTCTTACCATTTGCAACAGCATGGGTGGATCTAGAGAACATTATGCTAAGTGAAATAAGCCAGTCAGAGAAAGGTAAGTATCACATGATCTCACTCATATGTGGAATCTAATGACCAACATAAACTGATGAACAAAAATAGACCCAGAGACAGAGAAGCATCAAACAGTCTGTCAAACCTCAGAGGGAAGGCAGGGAAGGGTGGAGTGGGGGAAGAGATCAACAAATGAACTCATATACATATATGCATAACCCAAGGGCACAGACTGTGGGTGGTGAAAGCTTGGGGGATGAGGAGAGAGAGAGGGCAATGGGGGAAAAGGGACATATATAATACTTTCAACAACAAAGATTTATGTAAAATAAAAAACAAAACAAAAAAACTGAAAAAAAAGCTGTGAGTTATGATGCTAAATGGGTCATGTGAATAAACATCATTTTGACAAGAATGATGGTAGATTTGAAGTAGAGAGGAAGATGTTAATCCAGGTGATAATTTTCTTATTAATTATGTTGAATAATCAAGATGTTGGTAAATAATAGTAAGAAGGAGAAGCAAAGAGATGTTGACAATACCCCAACTCCAGAGATTAAGGTTTTAGTGGAAAAACCAGCTTCATTGTTCTCCGGGGTTAACAAAAGTCATTGTTTCATGAGAAAAATCAAAATCAAAGCTGGAGTTTCCAGCTCTGGCTGGGTGACTCAGCTGGCTGGAGCATCATTCCATCGATCAAAAAGGTCCCAATTTGATTCCCATGAAGGCACATACCTGGGTTGTGGGTTCCATCCCTAGTCGGGGCACCTACAGGATATTTCTCACATTGATGTTTCTCTCTCTGTCTCTGTCTCTCTCTGTCTCTCTGTCTCTCTCTCTCTCTCTCTCTGATTAAAAATCAATTTTAAAAAAGCTAGAGTTTCCAAGGATTTAGGGAAATGCAAAGATGTGCTAAGAGAAGGAGCATAGAACAAGAAAGGAAGTGGGAAGGTATGAGGGAATGCTGACTTGGACTAGGTTGGTCATGATAGAGATGGAGACAAGTAGATAGATAAGCTTTGGGAGTGACTTGCTATTGAATTGAATGGGGATTTGAATGCACTTCCAGAAATTCTACCAATTAGAAATTCACTGGGTTTGCAAGCTTCTTTTATAAAAATTCAAATACATCTAAGAGGCTTAGGACCCTGGTGAGGGTGTAATTTAGTATGCATTAGTTCCATCAGCTTACTCTTACCATCACCTAGCTGAAGTCAGTCATACTTAAAGAGCTGAGAGTTTTGCTTGGGGAGGAGAATGTTTTGCATAAAGGATATAATCGTGTGTAAGACAGGAAGTGAAGTCTTGGGAAAGACAGAGGCCTGAAAGAGCTTACAGGAGACGCAGAGATGGGTGGCAGCATTTGAGAGCACAGAGAACAGGCAAACTGGCCTTCTCTGAAATGTGCCCGATTGCTTCTTAGAGAGGAGTTCCCAATCTTCTTTAAAACTGGGAATGTCTCGTTTCTTATACTCTTGTTTGAAAAAAAAGACATTCCACCAATTTATAGCAGAGGAAAGAAAATAAATGAAAGCATTAAAAGCATTGACACCTTAGCCGGTTTGACTCAGTAGATAGAGCACTGGCCTGTGGACTAAAGGGTCCCAGGTTCGATTATGGTCAAGGGCACATGCAGGGGTTGTGGGCTCCATCCCCAGGAGGGGGCATACAGGAAGCAGCTGATCAATGATTCTCTCTCATCACTGAATGTTTCTCTCTCTCTCTCCCCCTCTCCCTTCCTCTCTGAAATCAATAAAAACATATTTTTGCCCTGATCGGTTTGGCTCAGTGGATCCGTTGGACTGCGGACTGAAGGGTCCCAGGTTCAATTCCAGTCAAGGGCATGTACCTTGGTTGCGGCCACATCCCCAGTAGGGGTGTGCAGGAGGCAGCTGATCGATGTTTCTCTCTCATCAATGTTTCTAGCTCTCTATCCCTCTCCCTTCTTTTCTGTAAAAAAATCAATAAAATATATTTTAAAAATAATAAAAAATAAAAACATATTTTTTTAAAAAAGCATTAACAATTTCCATGTTGTCTTATTTAAATTCAAGGTAAGCTACCTGATTCTCTGACAATATTTTACTGATATCATATGATAAAAAGGAATTTTAAAATCTAAAATATTAAAAACAATCATCAGTGCCATGCGAGATAAATAAATATTATTGATCAATGTTTAAAAATAATTTCAATTACGTTATTTTAAAGATTTGTTTTATCTTTGGTAGTAAATATCTATAATTTTTTTAAGTCCAGTCTTGTTTAGATACAACAAAAGGTATTACATTTTATTTATTGTTTTATTTTTTTCTTTATGTACTCACAATCTTACTTTTAAAAAAATGACACAAAATGTTCCAAATGCTACCTTTTGGGTACAATTTTGGGTACATTTCAAACGTCATGTGTCAGCCACTGCTCAGAGCTAAGATAATACTAATGGAAAAAATGAGTAATAGCCAAAAATTTGGCTCACTCCTAACCCTGACTTCTTGGATGGTGATCCTGCATAAAAAAAGAACAAAAACAACAACTCACAAATGAAATAAAACAATTCTCTGATGTTTTGTTTTGTACTTATATTTCAAATATGGAAAAGAAATTCTTTTTATCAAAAAACAAACAAACAGTAAAAAGCAACAACAACAAAAACATTAGCAACAAGTTTGGGCTCATAAAAAAAATAGACAACTTTTTTTTTTTTTAAGCAAAGCATTAAATGGCAAGATAAAAATAAATCAGTTTGTAAGCCCATAAAAATTCCATGGACTGGTGCCTCTGGATGTGAATCACACACCTAATGGCAGGTACACTGTGTGTAGCTTTGGAATGGAACAGACTGTTAGTCTCCCCCGCTGTCTTCAAGCTTTCCTCTGCATCTGGCCCGAACTCTGTGTGTCCTGCCGCACGTGGAGGGTCCCAGCTATGTTTACCGGTATGATCATCCATCCTTTCTCAGCATCCTTGTTTCTCTCTACGGTTTAGGATTAAATCTGGGGAAAGCCACTGGGGAAGCATGGAACCTCAGCATTATTGATCATTGCCTAACACTGTGTTTTTATAGATAAGAGAAATCAAGCACAACCGGGCTGGAAATCTTGCTCAGAATTATCCATTTATTAAGCCTCGGAGCTGAAGCTTCTCAGGTAATCTCTCAATCTGTGGAGAGACACTTCTCCATTTACCTGTCACATTTCTGCACATTTTGCAAACAGAGGCACTGACCACTTCGCTCTGAACTATCTTTTCAAAGACATCTAGATAGCAGATAGCTTTGAAATATAAAGATAGTGTCTCCCTCCTGAGCAAAGAGAAGGCTTTGTCCAATATAACAAAAATAATGTCTCCCTTTGGGGCAAAGGGCAGGCATGCTCGCTGCCCGTTATAAAACAGTCAAACTCCCTAAGCTAGGAGTTCCTCTCTTGAACCACAAACCACTAAGTTTACAAGTGTCAGCTGCCTGCTTCACATCGCCCTATGGGAACTGGGCTCAGTGAACCGGGACAAATGCTGGTAGCCTGACTGCAGCCACTGCTGTAAATTATAGAGTCATTTTTCTCTGAGTCAGGAGCCTCCTGTCTCCTGCCAGCACCCAGGACGCTGTGGCAGACTGACTTGTGAGCTTGGAAGGGAGAAGAAATCTCAGACCCTTCACACTTTTTGACAGAAACCTAAAAGTTTAGTGATAGTCACTCATATCAAAAGAAAAATAATACTAAGCACTAAGAGGCCTGTTGCTTGATTTTTCAAATCTAGGGTGATCCAGTTACCATTTTTTTAAACATTATGTGTTAGGAATAATATATAACATTTTTTATTCTTCAAATCAAATTATACATACACACACACACACACACACACACACACACACACACACGTGTTATTTACTTTATTTTTAAAATTTCATTTATGAAATGGTTTCATTATCCTCACCCAACAGCAACCTGAAGTTAAGTCACACAGGCGGCAGAGCTAAAACATCTGGTTTCAAAATTTTGTTTTGCCTTCCTCTAAATAAATAAAACACAGCTAAAAATGACATGGGCCACTTTAGTTTTAAATGAAATGGCTAAATTGTGTCATATTGTGTTTAGTTTGACAATCTTACCTTTTTAATAGAACTACTGCAGATGTTTAGGCACTGACATGTTGCTATGTAATATGTATTCAATATTAAATATTCAGTATTCAGAACAGATACAATGTTATTAATACTGAGTTTATATTATATACTATACAGTCACAGAAAAAGTCTACCACAAAAGCTGTTGTTTTTAAAGTTTAAATCATACAACCATGCTGGAGATATATTCTTTTAAAGCTATACCACTAAGAAAACATGACAGGAGAAGTAATTCCATTTAAAAAGATATATATCCCATAAACTATCTTGTTAGTCATGAAGATAAATAGAAAATAACATACTAGACAGAGTGGAGAAAGGACATATACCGAGAACTTACAAATGTTCTTAAGAATAAAAAATGTTTGCCCAGCCTATGTGGCTCAGTAGTTGAGCGTCTACCTATGAACTAAGAGGTCATGGTTTGATTTCCCATCAGGGCACATACCAGGGTTGCAGGCTCGATCCCTAGTGTGAGGTATGTGCAGGAGGCAGCCCATCAATAATTATCTCTCATCATTGATGTTTCTATCTCTTTCTCTCTCTCCCTTCCTCTCTGAAATCAATAAAAATATATTTTTTAAAAAGAATTAAAAATGTTTAAAGCAAAAGAGGAAAACTTAATTTTATGAAAGCAAAAATAAAATATAAACTTATAAACTGGTAATCCATTTCTGGCTATAAATGCACTTTCATCCCTATGATTCTATGTTACTAATTCTAACACTAAAGAAACTTAATGTTCTGAGTCAACCATTTTGAATGTAAATAGCAAAAACAACAAAAACTTAAAAATCTGGAGTCATTCTTCAAAATGTAAACAATATTTTTTCAAATTTCTTTAAGTGTATTTCCAAACTTATTAGTAATGTATTAATGCAAGTAATTATTTTAGTTATTCCTCACATTACTTTTAAAAAAATAAAGAAACTAGTCAGTGGATGTTTATAAAAACAAAACAAATTTAGAGACTATGGAGTCAGTTACAATTGTGATTTAAAAGAGTAACTACAGAACCAAGTTTATGTAGCTCTCATTTATTTTAGACTAGAGGCCCGGTGCACGAAATTCGTGCACTGTGGGGGGGGGGGGTTTCCCTCAGCCCAGCCTGCACCCTCTCCAATCTGGGACCCCTCGGGAGATGTCCGACTGCCGGTTTAGGTCCGATCCTACAAGGATCGGACCTAAACCGGCAGTCGGACATCCCTCTCACAATCCGGGACTGCTGGCTCCCAACCACATGCCTGCCTGCCAGCCTGATCACCCCCTAACTACTCCCCTGCCAGCCTGATTGACACCTAACTGTTCCCCTGCCGGCCCGATCGCTCTCAACTGCCCTCCCCTGCTGGCCCCGTAACCCCCAACTGCCCTCCCCTGCCGGCCCGGTTGCCCCTAACCTCCCTCCCATGCAGGCCTGGTCACCTCCAACTGCCCTCCCCTGCAAGCCCGGTCACCCCCAACTGCCCTCCCCTTCCTTCCTGGTCACCCCCAACTGCCCTCCCCTGCCGGCCTGGTTGCCCCCAACTTCCCTCCCCTGCAGGCCTGGTCGCCCCCAACTGCCCTCCCCTGAAGGCCTGGTCCCCCCCAACTGCCCTCCCTGCCGGCCTGATCGCCCATAACTGCCCTTCCCTGCCGCGATCTGCCTCCTCCGCCAAGCCCCACCTCTGCTGTGCACACAGCCATCTTGTGATGGCCATTTTGTGACGACATTAGGGTGTGATGCATGAGGGTGTGATGACCACCTAGGCTATTATTAATATAGATACCTTCTAGGGGCATAGCCATTAAACATTAAATGAATTTTAAACAAGAAATATGAAGAACCCTTTCATTGATGAGCTTTAAAGGAGACTATAATTTCATCTATGAAGACATATAACATCTGATGTTATTTTCCCACTCTGGGAATCTATGAGAAAACAAGGTGGTAATTTTTATCCTACTTTTCTAATGTTGTCACGACATAGAATTTACTCGGTCAGTATCTTGTCTTAGACAGACAAATCGAGAAGATTTCAGAAAGAAGAAACACATTAATCATGAAGACATATTTTTTTAATTTCAAGTTTTTCATAATTATTATATAATTAAGAAGTACTATAATAATTGCTTTTAAAATAAAGCAGAAAATGTATTAAAAGCAAACATATATGAAGAAAATAAATATTTATCTAGAAAGAAAAAAGGCAAAACTGAAAGAAATAATATTAACGTTACACTTGTATTACTTATTATAGAGGTCTTTCCATTGGTAAAACTTTGTGGATTCTGGGAGATTTATGATCATGAAATTGGTGGACAAAGGAGCTCATCTATCAGATGGTGTCTCCTACAGACGCCTACATGTTTCACATGTTTATGCATAAGGAAGCAAAGCAAAGCTTACCTGGAAATCTTTGAATTATTTGACATAAGCCTTCCTTTCTGCAAAGCTGATGCTGTATTTCTGGTAATATGTTTACCTGGAAGGAATAAAAAGATTCTAGTGAGCTGGGCATTCATAAATGCTCAGGCAAAGGGAACGCCATCCACACCCTACCCTCAAACCTCTGCAGGTCAGCATTTAGATCCAGAATAACAGAGTGGTCTACTGGGTAGCATAAAATTAAAACCTGGCCCTTAGAAATCTTCAAAATATTTGGGAATGCTTTTGAAAACCTTGATTTATTTCATAGCCATGGTATTTGCTAGAAATAAAAGGGAATACTATGTCCTTATGGCAAATAGAGTAACACAAATAACTTCATAGTTTCAAATTTAGCTTTGGCCAAAAAATAGTACTAAGCATAACATACCTCAAAGTAAGTCAACTACAGTGCAACGTTCCAAAGGCCCTCAGCGATTTGAGTCACAGACAGTGGAGATTCAGGGCTAAACCTATTTCAAAACTTCATCCCTACTTTTCCCTTCGTACTGAAGGGCATTCATTATTGCTTCCAAATATAAAGCCCAGCTATCACATAACTCTACTTTAACAAAAATGTGTTCTTAAAAAGCCTCATAAATATGACCACAAATTCAAATATGTACTTTAACTTGAAAAGGTACAAACAAGCTAATTCTCTCCTCTCTTGAATTTACAGGTTGGCTAGCTAGCTATTATCAACAAAATCTCAAAAATAACTCCAAATATGGTAAAGCCTTCTTAAAACCAACAGAAAGAGATAAGTGTGAATTACCTTGAATATCAGATTCATTTTGAACAGTTATTGATTACTTTCAAATTAATTCACTCTAATCTAATAAAATACTGGCGTTTCTCTCCTTGGTCTTGCTGGCGTGATTGGATGAGAAGAACGCAGTTGCAGTTGGAGAAAAGCGAGGGGCCCAGGGACAAGGCTTGTGCTCCCACTTCTCCCACCAACAGAATGGTAATCTTGAGTCCACCACGTGGCTTCTCTTTCTCACTCTCTCGGTTTGTAAAATAACGCAGTTAGAGCCTTGGGTCTTTAAGTTCCATTTCTGCTCTTAGATATTATCAACCCAATAATTCAATCATGGTTCTAGTTTTTTGTTTCGTTTTGTTTTGAAATATATTTGTATTGACTTCAGAGAGGAAGGGAGAGGGAGAAAGAGATATAAACATCAATAATGAGAGAAAATCATTAATCGGCTACCTCCTGCAGGCCCCCTACCGGGGACCGTGCCCACAACCCGGGCATGTGCCCTTGACCAGAATCGAACCCAGGACCCTTCAATCCTCAGGCCAACGCTCCATCCACTGAGCCAGACCAGCTAGGGCTTATTTTGTTTTTTAATGGTTCATTAAAAAAAGCATCTTAAGCTTTGAAACAGTGCATCAATTATTCTCCAAACATTGCAATCCCTTTAACTCCTCTTCATTTATTCAGTGAAATGTAAACTTCAGCCCAGATCATCTATGAATGAAGCCCAGACTTCAGCAGAACCAACTCTGTGAAATTTGCACCAGCAACATTCCTAAACACTCCATTAAGAGATACCAAAGTCTGAGCCACTTCCTAGTATGTTCTTATTGCACTGGGAATTGAGAAAAGGCTGTAAGTATAGTGCATGATAGACTTTAGAGATATCTACATTTCTTAAATTCGAAAGTACAACAATTCAGAGACTAAATGTAGGGGAAAAAAGGGTTTCATAAAATCCTGAAGTTTTCCATTCAGAATTCCTAAAACAGGCTGGAGGTCAGGGACAGAGGACTGAAAAAATATGGGAAATTCATACCAAATGTTTGAGGTATTTTTCCCCTTAAGTTAGCACATAAAAGCACCTTTCAAATGTAAAAAGCTTCAAAAGGCAATAAACTTGAACCATTTTCCCCCACCGCAGGCAAAATGACTCAGTTGCTATTGACTAAATAAAACCTTTAACAATAGAAGGACCCAGAAAAAGAGCCAGCATTCAGTAAATAACATGAAAGACTAGCTACTGGCACAGGTCCGGTTTAAAAACCTGCTCCCACTTCTTGAAGGGCTCAGAGCAAATGTGCTGTCTTTGCAAATGCTTAAAGCATCCTAGGTCCCATCATCCCCTGCAAATGGGATGAAACAGAAGTCTTGGTAACATGAGTTACAAAACTCATGGGCCAAAACACTTTGTGTAGATGCTGCAAAGATAGTGCACAGCGTGCACAGCCTTCACATAGAAGGGCACTTTGCTGTGTCTCATCAGAGAGATGACTTTTCATTTGCGACCTTGGATCAAAAGGATGAACTGACTCCGGGTCAACAAAGCACTTGCTTCAGAAATTCAGAGCCAAGCCACGGGAAGTAACTACTCACCCTCTTCCGTCTTCGATTTTCCCATCCCTCACCCAGTGACCTCTTCCCAGGCTCTTTCTTCCAAAGCAAATCTTTGGAATTCAGAGTCACAGCAGATGACATAATCATGGTGACACGTGACACCAGAAATATCATCTCTGTTCTAATCTGGAACTGAGCACCAAACTAAGCAGTTAAACTAAATGACTCAGCACAAAGAAATAAACACACTCCAGGGCAATGGGTCACACAGCTATGGCAAATCATCTATATTACACATATTTTAACTTTTTAATTGTTAAACCTAATAACGTTTTTCTGTATCTAGGGCTTTATATTCTTATTTTTTATGTACATCATAAAATTTATGATTTGCATCATTATCAAGTGGAACATCATCAAAGAAGTCTTTACTTGGTTAGCTAACTTTTATAAGATGAGCTTCTCCAGATTCAGACTGCAATAAATATTTTTATCAGGCTTTATTTTGGGGAGTAGTTGAGGTTCAGTTTACCCACCGCTCCCACACATGCGCAACCTCCCCCATTATCAGCACCCTCCCGGCCCTCGAGTGGTGATTTTGTTACAATTGACTAATCTACACTGACACATCGTAATCACCCAAATAGTCATTTCTATACCCATTTTGTATTGGGGTTGAATGCTTTACAAATGTGTGCGTGTGTGTGTGTGTGTGTGTGTGTGTGTTTTATAGACAGCTGTTCTGATATTTTCCTTAGCATAAAATCTTTCATATCTTTGAAAGAATTAGAATGAATATAAAATGATAATGACATTTGAGCCTGGGACATTTCTGAGATCAAATTGGGACAATGGAAATGTGCATTTTTTAAAATATATTTTTAAATATATTTCTATTGATTTCAGAGAGAGAGAGAGAGAGAGAGAGAGAGAGAGAGAAACATCAATGATGAGAGAGAATCATTGATTGGCTGCCTCCTGCATGCCTCCTACTGGGGATCAAGTTCCAAACCGGGCATGTGTCCTTGACTGAAATTGAACCCGGGACCCTTCAGTCCATAGGCAGACACTCTACCCACTGAGTCAAACTGGCTAGGGTGGAAATGTGCATTTAAGAAGATTTCAATCTCCACATAACTTCTACAATCATAATCAGTGATAATCTCTATCTAAATTATGTTATCCAGCCATGAAGACAGAAGAGAAGCAGTCCAGAGATGGAAGACGCTGACAACGCCTTGCCATACTAGCAGTCAGCAGCTGTGCATTACTGCAGGTTGCCCAGGACCAAACCAGAGATGGTCGGACGTGCATTACCACCATTTGTCCACAATCCAGAACTGAAATATCATTGCTGACATGTACATATAAGGAACTGTTTGACATTGAAATTGGGTCTCAAAAGAACTGTTGGCCCAGAAAGAAACTCACTACAGACTGATTCATTTGTCTTTCAGCATAACCATTATTGCTTGTCTCATTTTCGGTTCTTATAAGTATACTTCTAGTAGGACATGATCTCACTCATCTAGGGGAAATGATGAACAACATAGACTGATGAACAAGAACAGGATGAGGACAAATATGTGATACCTTAATCAATAAAGAAATTTAAAAAATTATTTTATTACATACTAGAGGCCCAGTTCATGAAATTTGTGCGGGGTGGGGGGTGTCCCTCAGCCCAGCCTGCACCCTCTCCAATCTGGGACTCCTCGAGGGATGTTCAATTGCCCGTTTAGGCCCACTCCTGTTGGAATCGGGCCTAAATGGGCAGTCAGACATCCCTCTCACAATCCAGGACTGCTGGCTCCCAACCACTCGCCTGCCTGCCTGCCTTATTGCCCCTAACTGCTTCTGCTTACCATCCTGATCACCCCCTGACCACTCCCCTGCCAGCCTGATCGACGCCTAACTGTTCCCCTGCAGGCCCGATTGCCCCTAACTGCCCTCCCCTGCCAACCTGGTCACCCCCAACTGTCCTCCCCTGCTGACCTGATCCCCCCAACTGCCCTTCCCTGCTGGCCATCTTGTAGTGGCCATCTTGTGTCCACATGGGGGCAGCCATCTTGTGTGTTGGAGTGATGGTCAATTTGCATATTACTCTTTTATTAGATAGGATATTGTCAGAATCAAAAGTAAAAATCATTCTTAGTTGAAACTTTTAATTAATAAGTGCAACAGTATAGTATTAATTATAAACACTTAAAAAGTGTTTAAAATAAATTTTTAAAAAACCTAATACTACAGTAACTCATTAAGGAGAATAGGCATCTAAATGTAGACTATTTATAAAGTGTAAGAAAACATCCAAGTAATAAAAAAAAATTTAGTCACTTGTGAACATTGAGAGTACACACACTTCATATTGTATCTTAGGGAACTGCTCTTTTTCTTCACTAGATCTGTACAGACTTTCATTCCTTTTATTTTATCAAAAATAGGATCTCTGAAAGCTGTTCAGTATCATCCATAAGGAAAAGAATTAATGACGAGAAGCAACTAATCAAAGAAAAAAAAGTCCTTTTATGCCCCATGTTTCTAACATACAATTATCATTCCATCAAATTCACCTGAAAATGTCCTTGCATGCCTTAACGTAAGAGCCCTTTCAGTATTTCTCAGAGCTCCAAGTAGTACTAAAAACAGCATCCTGGGTTTAGGGGTTGCTAATCCCACAAACATTTAGAGCTAGAAATCAATCCCTCATCTCAGGAAATACTAGAACCTGTCTGCTAGAGGTGAGATACAGCCCCAGTTACTAAATTTAATGCTACCCCAACTAGTGGACCTCACTTCACTTTCAGTATCACATGGACCCACACAGTTTTAAATTTATGTTACTTTCTTCCTGACTAGAGAGACTCCTGACCATTCATTTTCTATAACAGATTGATGATCATTTTCATTAAGCACTTAAATTCCAAACCTCTAACATGATTAGTAATTTTAATTTGAGCAGATGCCCTTTCTTTGTTAACTTTATAGTCACTGACAATCCCACAACATCATCAAGCAATTTGAAACAACTGTTTTGTTATGTTTTTTCTTTATTGTTGTAAATATTACAGATGTCCCACTTTCTTTTTCCCCCTCACCCTACCCCAGGCCTTCATCACATTATTGTCTGTGTCCATGGGCAATGCTTATATGCATACAAATTCTGTGGTTAATCTCTTCCCAGTTCCTCTGTTCCCTCTGAGATTCATCAGTCTGTTCCATGCTTCCATGCCTCTAGATCTATGTTGTTCATCTGTTTATTTTGTTCATTATATTCCACATTTAAATGAGATCAGGTGATATTTGTCTTTCTCTATCTGGCTTATTTGCCTTTCCAGAATCTCCAGGTCCCTCCATGCTATCTCAAAGATAAGAGATGCTTCTTTTTTTACAGCTGCATAGTATTCCATGGTGTAAATGAATCACAGCTTTCTTATCCACTCATCTACTGATGGGTACTTGGGCTGTTTCCAGATTTTAGCTATTGTAAATAATACTGCTATGAACATATGGATACATATAGTCTTTCTGATTGGTGTCTTGGGATTCTTAGAATATATTTCTAGAAGTGGAATAACTAAATCAAACAGCAGTTCCATTTTTAACTTTTTGAGGAAACTCCATACTGTTTTCCACAGTGGCTGCACCAGTCTGCATTCCCACCAGCAGTGTACTAGGGTTCCTTTTTCTCCACATCCTCGCCAGCACTTGCTGTTTGTTGATTTTTTTTTTTTTTTTTGCATCTCTCTGATGATTAGTGACGTTGAACATTTTTTCATATGTCTATTGGCCATCAGTATGTCTACTTTGGAGAAGTATCTATTTAGGTCCTTTGCCCATTTTTTAATTAGATTGTTTGTCTTCCTTTTGTTGAGTTGTATGACTTCTTTATATATTTTGGAGACTAACCCCTTCACCTATGTATCATTGGCAAATATATTCTCCCATACAGTGGATTCCCTTTTCATTTTGAGGATGGTTTCTTTTGCTGTGCAGAAGATTTTTAGTTTGATGTAGTCCCATTTGCTTATTTTTTTCCTTTGTTTCCCTTGTCCAAGGAGATGTATAGGTGAACATTCTGCCACATGAGATGTCTGAGATTTTGTTGTCTATGTTTTCTTCTAGGATTTTTATGGTTTCACAACTTGCATATAAGTTTTTGTTTTTTTTAATCCATTTTGAGTTTATTCTTATGTATGGTATAAGTTGGTGATCTAGTTTCACTTTTTTTGGCATATACCTGTCCAATTTATTCAGCACTATTTATTGAAGAGACTGTCTACTCCACTGAATGCTCTTGCCTCCTTTGTCAAATATTAATTGAGTGTAATGGCTTGGGCTGATTTCTGGGTTCTCTGTTCCATTCCATTGATCTTTATGCCTGTTCTTGTGCCAGTACCAGGCAGTATTGATTACAATGGGCTTATAGTATTACTAGAAGCCTGGTGCATGAAATTCGTGCACTGGGGGTAGGGAGGGCTGGGGGGCAGGGGTCCCTCAGCCCAGCCTGAGCCCTCTCATATCCGGGACCCCTTGCTCCTTACCGCCCGCCTGCTGGCTCCTTAGCGCTCAGCTCGCTGCTCTTTAGCACTGCCGCAGAAGCAAGAGAGGCTCCCCACCCATGAGCCCGGCTTCTGGCTGAGCAGCGCTCCCCCTGTGGGAGCGCACTGACCACCAGGGGCAGCTCCTGCATTGAGCATCTGCCCCCTGGTGGTCAGTGCGCATCATAGTGACCAGTTGTTCTAGTTGTTCCGCCATAAAGGTTGCTTAGGCTTTTATTATATAGATTTTATATCTGGTATTGTGATCCCTCCAACTTTGTTCTTCTTTCTGAAGATTGCAGCAACTATTCAGGGTCTTTTTTGATTCCATATAAATTTTTGCAGTTGTAATTTGTCAATGGCTAACTTCCTCTATATTGTTCTAGATCTGTGAAATATGCCATTGGTATTTTAATAGGGATTGTGCTGAATCCATAGATTGGATGGACATTTTAATGATGTTAATTCTTCCAATCCATGAACATGGAATATGCTTCCATTTGTTTTTATATTTTCCTTTATTTCTTTTTTTCAATGTCCTGTAGTTTTCTCAGTACAGGTCTTTTACTTCCTTGATAAAGTTTATTACAAGGAATCATATATTTTTTGTTGCAATGGCAAAAGGGATTGTGTGGTTTTTTTGGTGGTTTTGTGTGTGTGTGGGGGGGGTTGTTTTTTGTTTTTTCTCTCTGGGAGTTTTATTGTTGAATAAAAATGCCATCGATTTCTGGATGTTGATTTTGTATCCTGCTGCTTGCCTAATTCATTTTTTAAATCTACTAGTTTTTTGGTGAAATCTTTAGGGTTTCCTATGTACAATATCATGTCATCTGCAAATAACGACAGTTTTACTTTCTCCTTTCCAATTTGGATGGCTTTTTTTTCTTCTTGTTTGATCCCTGTGGCTAGGACTTCTAGTACTATGTTGAATAAAAGTGGTGAAAGTGAACATCCCAGTCTTGTACCTGCTTTTAGTTTGGCCCATTGAGTATGATGTTAGCTGCAGTTTTTTCTTATATGGACTTTATTACGTTGAGGTATGATCTCTCTATTCCCATTTTGCCAAGAGTTTTTATAAAAAATGGTTGCTAGATTTTGTTAAATGTTTTTTCTGCATCTATTGATCTGATCATGTGATTTTTTATCTTTAATCTTATGTGATGTATCACATTTATTGATTTGCAAATATTATACCAGCCTTGCATCTCTGAAATAAATACCACTTGGTCATGGTGTCTGATATTTTTAGTACATTGCTAGATCCGATTTGCTAATATTTTGTTGAGGATTTTAGCAACTCTGTTCATCAGGAATATTGGCCTATAATTTTCTTTCTTTGTAGTGTCTTTATATGGTTTCAGAATTAGGATAATGCTGGCCTCCTAAAAAAAACTAGGAAGTCCTCCTCCCTCTTGAATTTTTTGGTAAGTTTTAATATTTATGTTTACATAAATAAGTTATGGCTCATGAAGCTTCAAATTATTTATGTTCCAAAGTGACAGTTGTATAACATGTATCATTTATAATTTTTGTATTCTTTAAGTATATTCATTAACATATGCTATACGTGCAGTGGCTAAACATCTTTTTAGAACAGTTCTGTAGTGATATGGTAAAGAAAACAGAATTTGAAGTCAGACTGTCTGAATTTGAACCCTCTTTGCTTCATTTATGATCCGTGATTTTCTTAACCTCTATGCGCTTAGTCTCCTAAAATGTAAAAAATGGACATAAATAAATATGGAAGCACTTTGAATGGTGTCTGGTACCAATGGGAATCCTTGGCAAGAGATTGGAGGGTGGGAGTGGAGAGCGTTTGGACACTTATCTTCCAAGCTTCCTCTTTGCAGAACTATGATTTGTCAATAGCTGACTTTCCCCATATTTATAGCTCCTCTCTTATAGCTCCCCCACTGACCTCTTTTCCTTGGTTCCAGCTCTCATTAGGATCTGCCACACCCTTCCTCCATCATACCCTTCCTCAGACCAGAGCTGGGGAAAACGTTATGATGTTGCTGGTTTCTTTGTGTCTCTAATCTTTTTGGTTTCTCTTATTCTGCCAAAACCACTATAAATAGCTCCTTCATTAATTTCCCTTCAGTTATATCCTTTTCAGTATGGCATTTGTCTCCTGCTGGGAGTTGTGATACACAAAGAGGATCGTTTTTCACTGTGACAATGGTGGGCAGGATAAATTTCAGGGGCAAAATATTTGCTTCAGAAAAATTAGTGAGGCGGATTCAGCAATAATCTTGGTAAAATATGGTGATTGCCTGGCTAGGGTAAAGGTAGTAAGTACTAGTATAGTTGAGAAATATTGAGCAGTAAAATATTTGAGAACTATTTAGATGTCGTTGTATTAGTGATTGATGGAATGCAGATGACAAAGAAGAGGAAGGGTTCAGAGGCGAAGGCCAGGTTTCTAGCTCAGGAAGTGACAGAGGACTTGATCATGCTTATGACCAACAGAACAGAAGTTCTGCAAAGCTTTTAAATGCAAGAACAGAATAAATTTACTGGGGAAAACAATGAGTTGGTTTTCTCCATGTGCATTTGAGGTGTCTGTGAGACATAGAGTGGAGATGATAATCAGACCTGGAGAGGTACATGCAAGCCCAAAGCCTGGTAGAGTGTTTTGAATTTTAGATGTAGATTTGGAAATCATCAACTACAAATGGCAGTTAAAACTTTGGGAGTGGTGTTAGGGAACACAGGCATTCAAGAGTGAGCAGAGGAAAGGTAGCTATAAAAATGAAAGAGAGAAGAAATAGCCAAAAATCCTATATAATAAAAGGGTAATATGCAAATCGACCCCACAGCAGAACAACCAGTCACTATGACACACACTGACCACCAGGGTACAGACGCTCAGTACAGGAGCTGCCCCCTGGTAGTCAGTGCGCTCCCACAGGGAAAGCGCCACTCAGCCAAAAGCCAGCTGACAGCTGGTGAGCGCAGCAGCGGTGGCGGGAGCCTCAGCTGCCCCCACAGCAGCCTAAGAATGTCCAACTGATAGCCTAAGGATGTCCATCAGTCAGACATCCCCCAAGGGCTCCCAGACTGTGAAAGGGTGCAGGCCAGGCTGAGGGACCCCCGCCCCCAGTGAACGAATGTCGTGCACCAGGCCTCTAGTATATAAGAAGAACCAAAACATTGTGCTCAGTCCAAAGGCCAAGGTAGTCAAGAGACAGAAATAGAGAGGAGTTATCAAGACTGTCAGTTGCAGAAATATCAAGTGATCAGGATTGCTACTACAATACTATTTTACTACTGAAAATAGCTATTAGTTTTGACACTTTTTTTTTTCAGAGACTTGTTACAGGTACCAAAATAGAGCATATTTCCAGCACAGTGACCAAACACATTATTGGGCATTTGATAAATCTTCATTAATTTTTCTAAAAGCATTTACAAAAATTCACACAAAGTAAACAGTAGAGATTGAATGTCAATTTTTAAAGTTAATAATAAATTGTATAAATCCTATATAATAAAAGCCTAGGTGGCGTGATACCTTCATGCGATGTCACCACAAGATGGCCGGCAGGGGAGGGCAGTTGGGGGCGATCGAGCCAGCAGGGGAGGACAGTTGGGGGCAATTGGGCCAGCAGGGAAGCAGTTAGGCATCCATCAGGCTGGCAGGGGAGCGATCAGGCTGGCAGGCAGAAGCGGTTAGGGGCAATCAAGCAGGCAGGTAGGTGAGCAATTAGGAGCCAGCAGTCCCAGATTGTGAGAGGGATGTCCCAGATAGGAGAAGGTGCAGGTCGGACTGAGGGACAACCCCTCCCCCCTGTGCACGAATTTCATGCACTGGGCCTCTAGTTTAATTAGAATTCAGGATACCACTTTAACTTTGAAACAGTTAAAACAATGATCTAGAGAATAAAGACTTGACTACTTTGGATGAACATGTGGCCAGGGTAAGCAACAATCCAGAGGCTACAGACTTCTCAATAAAGTTTTGGGTCCTGCTAGGTAAAATGGGTCCTTATTGGTAGCTGCTGGAGTTGAGGGGGATTCTATCAAACAAAAAGGGTGAACATTTTATGGTAAAGTGTATAAGGCATGACCATTGGAACTTTATCCAAACATGTAATGGATCTAATGGTGAAACTTTTTTGAACATTATTGAACAAGAGATGTTGGTGGTAAAATCTATAGGACTGATATAATCTGTGCACGTGTGAAAAAAATATTTACCTTTTGATGTAAACTTAACTGGCACACATCTTCCTTGGATATGCAGAGATTTCCACCAGCTTTCCTAGAAGACAGGCAAATGAGCAGATCCCAGGAGCCTAAATCACCTAGTAGCAAAAAGCATTGAAAAAAAAATTATCAGATTTTTTTAAAGGCAGCATTTACTTCTTCAGATTAAAGAATATAATTACTTTGGTCCTAAAACACAGGCAACAACGATTCTGATTATATTTAAAAATCAATATTCAAAGTGACTAAAGTTCAACTTTTCTAATTTAGCAGACCTAAAATTTTTATATTTAGTATTGTTCCCTAGGAAAATTCAATTATCTAAAGCAATATCAAAAAATTTCTGGAAAAAAACTAAAATTGAAATATAATAAATTTACAAAGTCTCATTTGGAAATTGGGAGGAAAGAAGATTATAAAGTATTTTAAGATAGGAGATAGTTGCAAAATCAAATAATGATAAGTCAAAACATATTTAGTTTTGGGCTTCAGCAACACCATTACTTTCCATAGGTCTTAAACATTAAATATACTTTCATAAGATTTCTTACAGAGAAAATATTGTAGTGGGCAGAAAATAAAATTCAATGAAAAAATTAAGACACAGGTTTTGTCCAAAAGAAATTTGTAGACAGCACAGAGTTAGATCAAAATACAGAGTAAAACATGGACCAAAGCAAAGGATATTTCATTTATTTCACCAAGGACAAAATTCTTTGCCAATAAATCCTAGTTACTTACCAAAATCATCTCAGAAGAGTACATTCTCACATAATGTTTAAACATTTAAAAGTTAACATTTGCAAAAAAAAATTAACATTTGCATATATTTCACTTATTCTCTTTGATTTATTTATATAAATTTTTATCAATATGCCTTACATAAAATTGGTGCTTTAAAAATATTTGTCATGCCCTAACTGGTTTGGCTCAGTGGAGAGAGTGTTGGCCTACGGACTGAAAGGTCCCAGGTTCGATTCCAGTCAAGGGCATGTACCTTGGTTGCGGGCACATCCCCACTAGGAGGTGTGCAGGAGGCAGCTGATCAATTTTTCTCTCTCATTGGTGTTTCTAACTCTCTATCCCTCTCCCTTCCTCTCTGTAAAAAAGCAATAAAATATATATTTTTTAAAAATAAAATTAATTAAAAAAAAAATTTGTCAAATTAATGAATGAATGAGTAGCCCATGATAGGGTAGTAAACACATTCGTTCAGAGAGGGTATACAAATGGGTAAACCAAAAATAACCAGAAAAGGTTATGTATAAAAGAATTAATATTATTTGGAAAACTTCCCCTATTTTGGATGGAAATCCAGTTTAAAAAATTAAGCCATTTCTGTACACATGATCTTTTGTTGACCACTCGTGACATAATGTTCCTTCAAGTAACTATGCCAGACCTGACAAATCATTTCCCACAGCAGGTATTAGTGGTCTCTAAAAGGAAGATAAACAATGTCTCCAAATCTTATCTTTTAATAATTTCCCAGAAGGCCCTGGCCAATGTGATTTAATTGGTTGAGCATTGTCCTGTGCACTGAAAGGTTACCAGTTCAATTCCTGGTCAGGGCACATGTCCAGGTTGCAGGCCTGATCCCCAGTTGGGGTGGGTGCGGGAGGCAGCCAGTTGATGTTTCTCTCTCTCTCTCCTTCTCTCTATAAAAAATATTTTAAAAAATAAATAAAAACATATTTTTTAAAATTCGCAGAAAAATATCTCACTTGAGAGCATAATACTTTCAAAGAAGGGCTTTATAGGAAAAAAGAAATATGAATAAGGAAACGTGAACTGTGATAATTAGGAATGAAATTTCACTCTTCACTAACCAAGTCTTTTACAGTTGAGAAGCTCTGTGCTGTCTGGGCTATCGGTTCCTCTGTAATTGTTCTGTTGCTAGAAGAGAAACCTCTCTGTCTAACAAAAGTTGAACGAGGCAATTGAGCTCAAGTTAACATATGAGCTCTTGTCCCAGAAATTCTCTATTTGCTTGTTGTATCCCAAGACACTGAAGGATACATAACAGATCAAAGGACAAGGAGAAATGGTGCTGCCATTTGGGAATGGGAGAGAAATCTCTACATGTAATTGCTATCAGGCCTTAGGTTTGAAGGGTCTACCCTGTTCCACTCACCCTCATTTTAAAGAAACTACAAGCATATTCCATTAGCCCAATCCAAATACGCCAATGATTCCAATACTTTAAATATGGCATTTAGAAAATCTTTGTATATTTCAGAGAGGAAGGGAGAGGGAGAGAGATAGATGCATCCTAAATAATAAAAGGCTAATATGTAAATCGACCAAACGGCGGAACAACTGGTCGCTATGATGTGCATTGACCACCAGGGACAGATGCTCAATGCAGGAGCTGCCCTCTGGTGGTCAGTGTGCACCCACAAAGGGAGCGCCACTCAGCCAGAAGCCTGGCTCACTGTTGGCAGTGGTGGCAGAAGCCTCTCCTGCCTCCATGGCAGGTGGACATCCCCCGAAGGGGTCCTGGACTAAAGAGGGCGCAGGCCGGGCTGAGGGACTCCCTTCACCCCCAGTGCACAAATGTCATGCACCAGGCCTCTAGTCAATAATGAGAGAGAATCATTGATCGGCTGCCTCCTGCACGCCCTCTACTGGGATCAAGCCCAAGACCCAGGCATGAGCCCAGACCTGGAATTGAACTGTGACCTCCTGGTTCATAGGTTGCCACTCAACCACTGAACCACACTGGCCAGGCCATCTGGCATTTTCAACCAAAACCCTTGATGTGGATTCAAAAGAAAAAAACATAAAGACTATTTCATTCAATATTATTTCTAGCCCAAGAAACATTATAAACCTAGAAGAAATGTCCTGTCTTAACATACTCAACTAAATATTTTAAGAAGATATGAATATGCAAAGAAAGAATTTCAAATTATGGACTCTATTGTTTGGGTGTTAAAAACAGAGTACATTTTTTATATTCCCCTTTCACTACCCAAGGCACACGCACAATTTCTCAATTTGATAGAAAATAATATTAAGCCATAAATGTTTAAAAATGGAAGACACCTTTAAATAATTCAACGCATTCAATTTATCAAGAACCTCCTATGAACAGAACATTGTACTAGAAATATGAAAGTAACTAGCAGAAAGAAAAAGAAGAAGAGAGAGCAGTAACTGCCTTCAGCAATCTATTTGAAGGATCTAAACATTAAAAAGAATTTAGAATAACTTATAAAGCATCACATAGTTTTTGAGACTCATAAGAGTTGCCCATCTCTCAAAAATTTTAATTAATATTTAAAATTCAAGATGAATATTTTAAAAATACTCTGTAGCATATAAATTTTACAGTAAAATGAATAAAGTAGAACTGAAATTTTCAAGTCATCTCTTTATACTTCTTACCTAATTCTTGCTACCATGATCTGAAAAATACTGATTGTTTCCATTCAAAATTCCCATTGCTACACTCATTAAATTCTACCTCAAACTATTTTCCAATTAAATATTTAATAGACCTTTTTCACTTTCTTTTCAGTTCTTTCTCCAACATTAGAAATAAACTACCTCTGCTGACTCCCACAGCCTTTTTTTTAGAGTAGAAGCTTATTTATTGCATGAGTGTTATTCTGCATTCAAAGTTGACTTAAAAAAAAAAAAGTCACACTGACTTGTAGGAACTGGGCAGAAAACAAAGCACATTCCCTAGCTAAGTAAATCACACTCAGAAGTCAACCGTGGAGCATTTGGGATACAATTTGTGCCTCAGCAAAATTACAAATTACTGTATATTGTGAGCTTGGGGTCATGCTCACATAGCTGAAAGCATGAGACTGGGTACGCACATGCCCAGTGTTTCACCGCGAGACTGCAGGCACACAGGCAGAGTCAAGCCCACATGTGGGGTGCATGTGGCCTGCACTGTGTTTGTTTTGTTGTGTTGTACAATTTTAAGTATTTGACAAAATGCAAATGTCAGCACAGTTCACATCAAAATCCAGTTCAGCCTTCATTTGGAAACTGGGCAGCACCTGGTCCATGCCTACGTGGCAGCCAGTAGCTGGAGCTAAGCACAGCTTCCCACACATTCTCCAGTTGACCGTAATGGGCCTGCCTGCTCTAACGCTGCATGGGCTCCGCCTCTAGAAGCAGAAAACGGTGCTAAACCGGCTGTAAAATACTGGTGTGTCAGTGTCCATTCAATTGCTCATTCAGAAAGTTGATCCATGTTTCAGCTTTTAATGAATTACACTGTTCATTGTGTAAGTTGATTTTGATGAGCTGACTTTAGGCAAATTGATATTTGGTCAGTTGGTCTTAAAAGCATATGTGACTACACCCTTTGATTTCCAGATTTGGCCATGCTCTCCCGCAAGGTTGAGTAAGGTCACCTCAGCTCTGAAGACATTTTATTGGCTGTGTTACAGTTAGAGAGGACTGAAGTGTGACTTCTTAGAATTGTTCTTTTTCTCCGGAGCCTGGAAAAGGCAAGAGTTGCCCTTGATCTTGTTTTTCATTTATGTCTCTTCTCTGGTTGGATTGCTAACGTGGCTCAGGTCCCACTTCAAG
Source organism: Cnephaeus nilssonii (assembly GCF_951640355.1). Classification (NCBI taxonomy): domain Eukaryota; kingdom Metazoa; phylum Chordata; class Mammalia; order Chiroptera; family Vespertilionidae; genus Cnephaeus; species Cnephaeus nilssonii. The sequence goes on from NC_137083.1 coordinate 68,535,966, forward strand.
GTTGGTTGGCTCTCATCTTTTTCTCACTCACACTCTCTCTTTGGACTTTTTCCACATTCGGCCTGTCTCAGGGCTGTTGCCACAGTTATAAATGGCCTTTCGAGGACAGGCTCTTTCAAGGCATTGGGACAAACATTCTTGGTGTTCATCTTGCTTGGTGTGTTTCTTCAGCCCCCAGAAGATTCACATTAGAGTGTAAGAGCTGAGAAGGCAGATTTGGATTTGGGGAAAACAGGTAAAGTAAACCAGAAAGGTTAAATAACTGGTCCAAGGTTAGCCAACTAGTTAGTGGTGGGAAGAGAATTTTAATACATGATGTCTAGCTCTAGAGGCCATGTTTGAGATCATTAAACCGTTATCCCTTTGAAAAACAAAGAGGCAACAGAGAAACTTAGCTTTTGAGGCCGTATATGTTAACTTATGCAGAACTTCCAATAACATAACTTTGTGGGATAGAAACAATTATTACACACTAGAGGCCCTGTGAACAAAATTCATGCACGGGTAGGGTCCCTTGGGCTGGCCAGCGATCAGGGCCGATCCTTCTTCGGCTGCCAGCTGGGGTCTTCCTTCGTTCTGCACCGCCCCCTGGTGGTCAGCGCACATCATCCCAGTCTCCCAGTCGAACTCCCGAGGAGACACTTTGCATATTAGGCTTTTATATAGATAGATATAGATATAGATATAGATATAGATATAGATATAGATATAGATATAGATATAGATATACTTTATAAGAGAGGAAACTGAGACAAAAAGGAATTATTTAGCTTTGGTATTTTTCCAACTACTGTCCATTGCATCTATTTTCCTTTGGGAACTTGGAGAGAAAAATGCCTACAACAGGAATAATTCAGGTATTCCTAGACCCTCACCCAGCAGCAACACACCCCAAGATATTATTAGCAATACCACTGGGAATTAAAGTAGAATTTTCATATGTAAAAAAGTAATAATCCAACTGCACGTGTACTCAGAATCTGTAAGTATTAATTTGGCCTCCGCTTACTTTTGAAAAGAAATCTCTAAAACTTGCTTAGATTCTTTGATGGTTAAAATTGTTTCTTTCAAAAATCAAAAAATGAGAAAAAAATGAAATGATTTCTTTCCCAAAGAAACCAGAGCAGGACTAGCCCTCCAGACTGAGTCAAGCCTTTGAATAGAGAGGTCATGGGACATTGTTCTAGGAAAACAGGATGTGGATGTTCCCTTCTCCATCTCAAAATTACAAAAACATGAGAAACACTTACAGGCGTGTCTCCATAAACAGTGAAACCAAACGGCTCAGAGCACCACTCACTACCACTCCCCGCGCTGGCTCTGGAAGCAATGAGGTCGCCACAGACAATTTCAGGAGTTGTCAGGGCCCAGATGTATTCTTTCCGATATGAAATAGCACTGATTGTTGCGTCTATCCTTCTCTGAGGTTGCTCGGAAACAGCGAACATCTTAGTGTTAAAAGGAAGAACGATTTTTAAAGGTCTTTGCTCTTAGTTTTAATCAAGCGTCTGCCCTAAGGAGTGGGGCTTCCTTTAGAATATTTCCAGCCTCTCACAGGCAGGCTGCCATGCAAAATAAACAACCATTTCCTGGCTCTCACGTGACTCCCTCATTGATAAGGTCTGCCTATCAGTAACTCAACCCGGAGAACAGCAGAGAGCAGAGAGTTCTCAGACCGCAGCATTCAGATAAATGCTACTTATTCCCAAGGAATGACAACTGCAATTTTCTGGCACACTACATAAACATCTCTGAATATTACGGCTATTTCTGCTTTATTTGTCTTCATAGCCCTTATCATCATCTGACAGGTTATATATTTGTCTATTTGTGTATTGTCTGTCTCTCCCCATTTGAAAGTGAGCTCTCTGAGGGCAGGGCTGTCTGTTTTGTTCATTTCTGTGTTCTCAGAACCTACAACAGGGTCTGGAATGTAAGATAGACTGGCTACATGTTTGTTAAGTGCATAAATAAATGTAACAGGTCAACAATTAAAAGTCAAAAGCCAGTATATTGAAATACTTTTATAAAAACTAAAATTGAAAGGTAGTGAGAAAAAAATGTTAATGTTTTTTAAGAAAGGACATAATGATATATTTTGGTTCTTAGTAAGAATGAAGAAGAAGTAACTATAAAAATCAAAGTTAACTATTCATTGCATTGAAATAATTATAAAAACAAACAGCCAATTCCAAGTGCTTTACTTATTGGAAACTTTTCTGTGAACACACACATTAGATTGAAGCAGAGAATATTTATAAAATATGACTCAAAAAATAAATCTGTCCATGAGTGTCTAAGATGCATAGCTCCAAAACCCAAGCCTCATTTACTTATTCACAGTATTAAATTATTATACTCCATAAGGATACAATTAGACTGATTTCCTAAAAATTGTTTTCTTTCAGTGTGAAATACTGAAGATATTTACTTTTTAAATCATATATAATATAATATAACATAAGGCTATTTCACATTCCACAATGCCATCTCTATACTCTCTTTTTTTAATATTTTAAAAATATATATTTTTATTGATTTCAGAGAGGAAGGGAAGGGAGAGGGAAAGAGAGACAGAAACATCAATGATGAGAGAGAATCATTATCGGCTGCCTCCTACACACCCCCTACTGGGGATAGAGCCCACAACCTGGGCAGGTGCCCTTGACTGGAATTGAACCCGGGACCCTTCAGTCCACAGGCAGATGCTCTATCCACTGAACCAAACCAGCAAGGGCCTACATCTTTTAAGGTTCATTAACCAGTTCCCTTAACTGAACTCTTAATATGATGGATGTAACAGAGGACCCATAGCTTATTTTATTTATGGCTTTTTTTTAAAGGATAAAAAAAATACTTGCCTTCTTATATCTAACACTGATTCTAGTAGACACTTAGCAGATATTTATTGGATTGAATATTTCAATTTTTGGAATGCACTAGAAGAGAAATCATATATACAGAACCTTGAGATCTTCAGTGAATTTTACAACATGGCACAAAATCTATTTAAATCTAGTTCCCTACCCTCAGAGACTGGTTTTTGCTTGTTATGCCTCTGGCTTCTTATCCTTTAAGAACTGATGATGAAAACTTTGCATTTTATCACAAAGAAATTCTCAACCATTCTCTCCCTTGGTGTTCTAAATCCACACCAAGGATCAAGCTTTTCTCTCCTAATGTCTACACTCTTTCTGCCCTATGAGAGGTTGTAAAGGACAATAAGATGGTTTATGTGAAGAGTTTTGAGGTTCTGAAATTCTTCCAATCTATGCAAAAGTTCAAGAAAACAATATTATGCCTAAACTCTTGCAAATGTTTAAAAGATTCCTGCTTTGAAGAAATTTTCCTTTAAGAAGAGCATGAAAGGAAATAGAACAGTCTATTCCTCTGAAATAAACTCAAGACATGTTTAATTCACAGAGCTTGCTAAAGTTCCTTCCATAGATTTTTAATGACTTTTTCAGACTTTTATGCTACTTCTGTTGCTTTCTGTTGAAGTGTAACAGATTGAATACGTGTGTATGTGTGTTTAAACTTTTACTGCTTTCAATAGTATTGTCCTTCTGGGGAAAAACACTTACTACTGCATTTTTACAAAACATCTGATGTCTGAAAGCCTTACCACTTAAAAGAAATGGACGCTGCGGCAACTTAAAAATCAGACTACATCTAGAGCCCACATACCGGTTTCTAACACTTTTCTTCAATAAAAGAAATCAAGGTTCCTTGGAGAGTTGGCTGATTTGAGGGCTGGAGTAGTAAATATACAGGATGAGCCTGGAGCATCACAGCGCCAGCAAAATATGAAAGCGCTCAAAACAAACAAGCAAACCAGCCAGCAAAAGCAATGATGGAGATATATCAAGGGGACACAGGACTCAATGGCTAAAGCTGGAAACAATTTGAGCAACAAAATAAGTACTATTGGATTAGAATCCAAGTATTGAAAAAAATCCATAAGACCATATTGATATAAACAAAAGGTTAAATAAATAAATAAGGCATGAAGAGACAAATCTTCCATGCAGAAAAACTCCAAATGACATAATAGTTACTCCTCCATCAAGGATGTGGAGTACAGCTTACTCCCTTGGTGTAGGCTGTGCATAATGACATCCTTCCACAGACTTCAATATGGAAAGCGGAAGTAAAAGAAAAACCTGGCCGACACTGTCAAGTTATCATCAACAGCGATAAGTCGTGTTGACAGTATGGTACCCTTGGTATAATGTGATGAGAAGCATTGTGGTCTTCTCCCCAAAACCACAACCCCAGTCCAATCATGAGAAAAACTACAGGCAATTCCCAACAGGAGAGACATCAAAATGCCTGACCAGTTCTCAAAACTGCCAAGGTGATGAAAAACAAAGAAAATCTGAGAAACTGTCACAGCCAAGAGGAGCCTAAGGAAGCATGATGACTAAATGGAATGTGGCATCCTAAGTGGGATCTTGGAACAGAAAAGGTACATTAAGTAAAAACTAAGAAAAATCTGAATAGATTTAAAAAAAATCAGAATAAACAAATTCTACAGAGGAAAGAATATGATGATTGTTAAGTATATGGCTGTAGCTAGAGGTAAACTCTCATATACTAATTACATGTCTCCCCAAGTATTTTATGCTAAGAATGTTGTATTACAAAACCCATCAGCGCTACCAGGCGGAAAATGGAAAATAATTGTTTTTTATGCAAAACGCATTCTTCTGTTAATAAAAATTTCAGTGATATTTAAAATTCAGAGAACTGAAAAGTAGATCACATTTGGAGCTTGACACCATCCGCTTAATATATGCAACCCCCATATTCTATACTCTCTTTACATTTGTTATTATTTCTCTCTAAACTCAACTCCTGTGGTGATTTCATTTAGAGCCATTGCTTTAGCTCTTGCTTCTCTGCAATCGACTCCAAAACTTACCTTTCTTGACCTTTCTTATGTTTCAGAGAGCTATTTCCAGTTACATGCTAGAACACGTGCCCTGCTGAACAAGTACAAATCTAAACCCGTTATCTCCTGCCAAAGAGCCTGTCTCTCCTTCTGCTCCTCTTACAATCAAAGGTGCAGCCACTCTCTCAAGCTAGAAACAACCTCCTCTTTAATTTGTACTTGTCTCTCATTCCACTTCCCACTGATTTCCAATTCCCATCCATCCTAAATGAGAATGTCTTCAACGTTTCCTGACCTTTCCAAATCCTATCACATTCTCTAAATCTAAGATCTTGCCAGCTCTTCGAAGACTCCTAATTCGTCTCCTTGCTTCTGATTCTTTGTCCTCCTCTAACTCATCTTCCTCCCTGCAGCCAGAGTCATCTTCCAAAAGCACAGCTCTTCTCATTGCCAGCGCCATACAGATCCACTCCTCAGCAAAGCGGCCAAGGCCTTTCAGAGCAGCCCCAACCTACTCTTCTGGTCTCACTTCCCTGAAAGTAGCCCCCTCCTTCCTCTTCAGCCACAAGGGACCGTTTGTGGGTCCCTGAGACTCCAAGCCCTACAGACCTGTGTACCTCCAGCATGCAGCTAATGCTGCTGAGTGTCCTCCCCTCCAATCTCTGCTGGAGAAATCACTGTTACATGCCAAGGATTCTACTTGAGACACCTTCCTAGATACCCACATTCGAAATTGGTCCCTTCCTTTTCTGCCCTTCACACTGCCCTTCACATTGTATCTAATATTATTACAGTTCAACATGCACACCCTTCTTCCTCAGAAATGGTTCCTGGACCTGCAACATCTTCATCAACTAAAAGCTCGTTAGGAATGAAAAATCTCTGCCCCCAACTTTGACCTTACCCAATTAGAATTTGTCAGCAACACGACCCCCAGGTGACCTGCATGCACCTGGGAGCTTGAGTAGGGCTGATACACACTTCTGCCCTGGAGTTCCTTGGAAAGTCTCACCCACCTTCGCAATGCTGTCTCCCCCACCCACACCAACGAGCTCTTACATTAAGTGAAACTGAAATGTTTGGTGTCAATTATAAAATAGCGTGATGCCTGGCTGTAATGTCATCCTCATAACCCTGGCTAGGAGGTTGGTGCTTTAGACTGGGTTCTTTTGGACTTGACGTGAGTCTTTGACAGACACTCCTAATACCAAATTCCTCTGAGTGGCACAAAGAGTTTTTAATTAGCATTGTGACACTTCATTTAACTAAGTATGATTCTTTCCTCCTGTTTTATTAAAAATCATTTTGCATGACTTCTTTAAAATGCAGTGAATAAAATCTAGTCATGTGTGGTTTCACATTGTCTAATAATGCACCGGGGACTTTGAGAAATCTGAGAGGGAGGAGGCAGTCATTGATTTAAAATTTATTCCAAGAATAATTCCACACTAATTCAGCACAGATGAGAATTAAGTCTTAAGAAAATATAATTCACTAACATGGGAAAAAGAATCAGCTCTCTCCATGGCTTATTACTTAATGCCAAAAGTATTTTGAGATTACACATCTCTTATTCATAATGCATTATTTTCATAATCTTTGGAGATTTAGTTATCCCAATCATAATATTTCTGTAAGATATTTGTGGGGCCAGTCTTACCTTCCGTTTTCAAATCAAGCAATAGGTAATCTAAAGAGCTTGTTCAAGGTCATTCCAAAAAGCAGTTATGGGCATAAAACTTAGACACCCTCCTCCCCAGCAATAATAATACCAACATTAGGGGGATGATATGAGAATGAAATGAGTTAATACTTGTGAGGTGCTTAGAACAGTGTCTAGTACTTGACGAGCTTTATAAAAGTACTAGAGGCCCAGTGCATGATTGAATCATGCCCGTGTAGGGTCCCCTATACGCTTTCACTTTTCACGGTGGAGCTGGGTGCCTGTCCGCTGGTGCACCAGGCCTTTCAGAAGCCTCTGACTCGGCGGAGGCTTCTGAAAGGCCTGGTACCAGAGCAGACAGGCACCCAGTTCCCCCACTTTTGATGGTCCCTGGCCGCTGAGGGGGGCTACCCTGCTGTTGAGAGACGCAGGGGGCGGGACTCCTGCCCCCTGCGCCTCTCAACGGCCGCTGAGGGGGGCTGCCGCGGACACCTGGCTACCCTGCCATTGAGAGGCGCAGCTGGGTGTCCGCAGCAGGCCCCATCAGCGGCCGTAGTCCCGCCCCCTGCGCCTCTCAACACCAGGGTAGCCCCCCTCAGTGGCCGCGGATCCGTGCCTCTGAATGGCTGGATAGGCCACCCCGAGTCCCGCCCCCCAGCCTCCCGCCGCCCAATCGTGGGTGTAGCGGAGTGATGGTAATTTACATGTTACTCTATTATTAGATAGGATTTGTTTAATGAATACATAGGTTGCTGGCAGATATATCCCACATCTAGGTGATAAACTTTCAAGAAACAAAATGTGCCCAGCCAGCATGGCTCAGTGGCTGAACGTTGAGCTATGAACCAGGAGACCACAGATCAATTTCCGGTCGGGGCACATGCCTGGGTTGTGCGCTTGATCCCCAGAGTGGGCCTCGCAGGAGGCAGCCAATCAATGATTCTCTCTCATCACTGATGTTTCTATCTCTCTCGCCCTCTCCCTTCCTCTCTGAAATCAATAAAAATATATTTTTTAAAAGAAACAAAATGTGACTTCTATGTGTCATGCAGCCTATTATTTAAGACTTCTGAGCAGATTGATATGATATAAGGGTCATTTAGAAAACACATGAAATAATCTCTCCCCCAACTCAATACTATCTTCTCATGTTTCTTCGAAAGGCCTTCCTGCCCTAACCGGTTTGGCTCAGTGGCTAGAGCATCGACCTGCGGACTCAAGGGTCCCAGGTTCGATTCCGGTCAAGGGCATGTGCCTTGGTTGCAGGCACATCCCCAGTAGGGAGTGTGCAGGAGGCAGCTGATCGATGTTTCTCTCTCACCGATGTTCCTAACTCTCTACCCCTCTCCCTTCCTCTCTGTAAAAAATCAATAAATATATATATATATATATATATATTTACTTTATATATATTTTATATATATAAAGGCCTTCCTATCAGAGGAGAAGGATATGTTAACTCAGTGGACACTCACTGGTGCTTTCAATCTATGGGAAAGGAAGGGCCTCATCAATAGCAGGTTCAGTGAATCCACGCACATTTTCTAGGGCAGGGCTCTGCAGTTTTCCCTCACTGGCACTGGAAGTGCATTTTCTAGAATAGGTGACATCGTAAGCCTTCGAACTAATGATGAAGGAATGTCAATTTTCATGCATGAGTAGCAACAAGCCCCAAGTGGTAGGCACAACCTGGCGAGATAGGCAAATCTTATGGGACCCAAAGTGGGTGCTTTAGGTAAGGAGGGACTGACTGACCAGGGCAATGGGTAAACTGGGCTATCGCCTACGACAGGTTACATCCACTCCACAATTTTCTTAAAATTGGCCCTGCTCCTAGAAGCTAAGGGGATATCAGAAGTGCCTCCTGAAACTAATCATGTTGTTATCCGTGAGATGAATATTTAGGTCAATTTGAAACAGCGCCAAGTATATTAAAATGTACCATACTTTAAAGTGTGTTGTTTCTACACATATGAGAACCATATTTTATCCCACATAATTTAACAGAATTCTGCAAAACCATAGTTGCCTCAATACTCATAATATTAATTTTTCACCTCTCCAGAGATGTTTGGAACAAATTTGCTTTATTTTTCTAACTATTTACTGCTCAAACTCTGTATAGTCTCATTTCCCTTACTTAAAACCATTCTCTCTTCTTCATTGACATTGTAAATGTTAAGATTTATGTCTAAAATTCATTATGTTTTGATGCTTTAATTTCTAATCATATTGCTGGTTTAAAAAGCATACGTATTTTAAATTGTATATATTTTCCCAGATTGTTTCCCCCCAAAAGGCTATATTTCACATTTCCACAAGCAATGTATGACAGCTTCCTTTCCCAGAACTCCTATCAGCACTAGGTGGTGTCACTAATTTTGGGTTTTGCCAGTCCCATAAATGTAAAGTGACATGGTATAATTTCAGTTGTGCTGTGACTTTTTCTGAATTTCATGATCTTTTTTGTTTTCAAGCAGCTTATTCAAACTCTTACCATTAAAAAATTATAAATAAAATATTAAGTTAAAAACAGTATTCAACATAATAAAAACACTTTTAATTAATGTGCAAGTAAAAGTTCCTTTCTATTAAAAAATTAGACTGATATGTCATTTTGACCCAATCAGATTTAAGAACATAATATCATCTCTTACTGAAGATCCATGTTGATGGAAGTATTAAGCTGGTAACCATCCCTTTGTAGAGGAATGTAGCAGTAAGAACCACAGTTTTAATATTTTCACCAGCTGACCCAATAATTCAGCATTACACTCAAATCTCCAAAATGTAATGAAAATGAATATTGTAGGAAAGTTGTATTTATAGCAACTAGTTGAAATTATTCTAACTATGTACCAAGAAGGACTTAGTTAAAAATTATGGTATACCCAGACAATAAAATATTAAAAATCATGAAGCAAATAGTATCGAAGCAGTTTCAGGAAACTAGCATGAGGCTGTGGTTAAAGGCTCAGGCAGGAGAGGGCTAGTCCTCGGAGCAAACCTCAGCCCCACCATTTATGAGATGTGCCGCTCAGTTCCTCATTTGTGAAACAGAAAGTCCTACCTTATGGACTAGGAGTGAGAATTCAATGAGTTAATGTATATAAAGTGCATAGCAAGTGCATTTAGTTAATAATAAAAAAGGCTAACAAAACTATTGATGTGAAAATTTATTATGATTTTTAAACTACTATGGCAAAACTTCTTTTCAAAATATATTTTTATTAATTTCAGAAAGGAAGGGAGAGGGAGAGAAAGAGAGAAACATCAATCCTGTGAAAGAATCACTGATTGGCTCCCTCCCACACGCCCCCCACTGGGGATCAAGCCTGAAACCCAGGCAAGTGCCCCGACTGGAGATTTAACCTCGACCTCCTGGTTCACAGGTCGAAGCTCAACCACTGAGCCACGCTGGCCGGGCCTAAACTGGGTGCTTTAGGAAAGAAGGGACTGTCCAGGACAATAGCAAAACTTTTATCATAATGTCAAGTTTTTATTTGTCAAAACATGTGGGATAAACTATTGTAAAGAGGAAGGAGGCAAAAGGATAGAATGTATGTTTGCATGTGTGCATGTAAGTGTGTGTGTGCGTGTGTATGTGCATGTGTTATGCTTACAGACACACCTGAAAACATGCACAACATTGTTAACCATGTTATCTCTGGTGGTGGAATTTAGAGTAACTTTCACTTTCATCTCTTTATTTGTGAATACTTGATTCCATATTCTACCATAAACATGTAATATATTTGTAAATGGGGAAAACCATTTTCTAAAAATGTGGTTAGAATATGCATCCAGGTAAAGAAATAATATTCTCTGGGAAAAACAACATTGAGTCTTTTCGCACATCATACATCATTCAAGGTACTGTCAACATCAATTAACTTAAATAGAAACAAAAAAATGTACAGAAAGCTAATTTGGCCCTCCATCATTTTAAAATTCTAAACATCTCTGCTGTAACGCAGCCTTTAAAATACTCAGTGTGACAAAGTCATAGGACTTCTTGAAACAAAATTCAGTGTGGGCATGAATTCAGTGTGAGTCATGCTGTGTGCAGTTATGAGTTGGAGATTTCAGGCACCACACAAAATAAGGGCTTGCTGATAAATCTGAATATGCTATTTCTCCAAAAATGGACAAATAATGAACAGAAATGCTTGAGTAAACAAACCAATGCAAGTGCAAACACTCACTATTCCTGACACATTGGGTATCTGGACCAGCCTTCAGATTAGCATGGAATGTGCCCGCCTTTCTGGCATTCCCAGCATTCCTCTGTGATGCAAATACCCATTTCCAGCAGAAAAGTCATCTGTTTTACACCACAGCTGTGAATTTGGATTTCCATGCCGTTCTTCTATAGAATAACAAGTAAAGTTCTCATTCTTAAAACAGCCTCACTTAAGAAAATGACACTTTTTTTGTTAACGAGGTTGGGTGAGCTGGGAAATTTCTTGCATGTCTAATAGGCAATGTTTTAACCTTCTCAGGTAGAATTTTGACATGAATGAAGAGCTTTAAAAAGGATCCTCATTCTTCATGCCACTAAACTAAATTTTAGAAATCTATGCTAAAGAAATCATTTGAAATGTACACAACGACTTATTTACAAAAATGTTGTGAGAGCATTATTTACAACAAAACATTCATATCTAGATTAAGGAAATTAAGTAAGCATTAAATACATCTATATAATACAAGTTTATATTGCCATTGAAATAATGTTTACAAAGTTTTATGGCATGTGTTTGGGATAAATCATGTGACCATATTCTTACCTTGGTCTCACTATCTTCAAGCAAGCCCAATATATCCAATAAATTCAGCTGCTTACTTTTCAAATGGGGTCATTGGCCTTGACTGTAAAGAACTGAGCTAAGATGTACCAAGGCTTTGCATGTCAACTCATAATTAATGGGTTTAGCATCTATGTATATTTAGGAGTGGGGCGTCTCACCAATGTGGAAGGTTGATTGAGGGTCTGGTAAGGCAAAGGGGGAATTGTTTGGCCACTCACTACTTAAATAGCAAATAGGCAGAACTTTTTTGTGCTTCCAGAAGAACCACTGAAAACCTGCAATAAAGAAGTACCTAGCACAGCAATTCTCAGCACACCGTGCAGGACCAGCATGTTAGCATTACCTGGTAGCTTACTTCTTAACCAGCCTTCCGCTGTTACTGAATCAGATCTACGGGGAGCAGAGCCCAGCAGTCGGTGATGTACTTAACAAGCCTTCCCGACAATGCTGAAGCATATTAAATTTGAGCATCAGGCTCCTAGCAAAGAGGTAGGTACTATGGTGCAGCTTTGCCAAAACTAAGTACTTGAAGCAAACACTCAGACAGGGATTCCCTTCCCCTTCTGATAATTACAAAATAGAAAGCTAGCTACGAGGGAAGCGGGGACCTGGAGCCATCTCTGCCCTCCACACTCCGTCATCAATTGTTTGGTTTCATCAATTGCTTGGTTTCTCTGATAATGAGGCGGAATGCTGAACAATGTTTTTTTAAGTTCCAAGCGTTCCCTGATCTAAATGGACCATTTTGTTGCATAGCTGATGAGATTCACACGACTCTCGTATTTTTCCCTAGACAAGGAGCTGAAATGAGTTATTAAGGTTATTAAAAGGTTCTTATTAACTAGTTGGCAGAATTCTTCCTTCTTTGAAAACGGAGACATCGCTGGCTTGACCGACTCAGAACCAGGGTTACAGAGAACACGGCCGTACGAGGCCTGTTCTTCCCTTGGCTTTTCCTGATGTGTGTTTCTTTCTGCTCTACCACACAGCTATTTCCTGTCATACTCGCCATTTTTCCCCTAAACTTCAAAAGAGGCAAATGGTGCTTGAATATCTGAAGGAAAGACTATGCTATTTAATTAGTGTATTTGTTGGGTTTATTGTTTCAGCTGTCAATTCATTTCATTGTGTACCTACTGGCTATACGCATGGCACTGTCCTATGCAGAATAGCATGTAAATAGACCAACAAAACACTGCCTGACTTATAACTTTGTAACATAGAAGGGCAAATGAGATGAATATGCAAAAATTATTAACAATGCAGCATAAGCATACTTTGGACCTCAGAGATGTATAAACAATGGGTGATGAGTCCTCAGCTAACTTGTTTACCAGTTCTAATTTGAGGGGAATTCATGGGGGAATATACATATTAATTTGGATTTTAAGAGATGGCAGAAAAGAGGTGGTTGTGGGAGACAAAAATCTCAATAGTATTGCAAAATATGATGTTATCAGGCAAAGGTGAGTAGGCCGATCTCATGAATTCTCCTACCTGCCCACATGTTAGTATCACCTGGGAAGTTGTGTGTGTGTGTGTGTGTGTGTGTGTGTGTGTGTGTGTGTGTTTTAATTACAGTTTCCATCCAACAACATTTTGTGTTAGTTTCAGGTGTACATCATAGAGGTTAGACAATCCTATACTTTACAAAGTGTTCCCCCTGACATTTCTAGTACCCATCTGGCACCACACACACTTCTTACCATATTATTGACGATATCCCCTATGCTGTAATTTACCTCCCTGTGACTATTTTGTAACTACCAGTGTGTCCTTCTTAATCCCTTCACCTGGAAAGTTTTTAAAAAATATGTAGTGATGGCCAGGCCCATCCCCTTCCTGAAAATACTTACACACTTTTTGAAATAGGGCCTGGACATTGGTTACTCTGATTTTTAAGTTTTCCCTGGATAATTCGAGAGAGAGGACAGGCCTGATTACCGTGCTACAGCAGGGATGTGGAGGGGCTGACCCCGCAGCATGGGAAGCCTTGGATGCAGGGCTAGGAGATTTGGATGCTGTGTAGGAGGCAACAGGATGTCATTGGACACTTCTTCACAAGGCAGCGAAGTGAACGGGGCTGTGCTTGTGCAATCACCTGGCAGTTGGTGGGGCTGTCCTATGGCAGGCAGAGGCCAGCAGCTGGGAGGGTCCTGGATAGGCACTGTGGTGGCCCCAGAGAGGCATAGTAACTGCAGGGAATGTGGAGCCATGGTTGAAGGGAAGCACACACTTTACGGAGCTTGGTGCCTGCTGTGTGCTGTGGCTGAAGGAGAGAGAGGACCCACCTGTGAGCTTTAGAGCCAGAGGGAACGCAGGGCTAACAAAACATAGTGGACAAGAACCACAGATAATTAAGACAATAGTTCAGTTGTACGCAGGTTGAGATAGTGGGACACACAGATCAGAACATCTGACAGGTCCCTGGAAAATCTGGACTCTCAAAATTCTGCCTGGAGGAGACAGATTAGGAGGAGACCTTGTTGAAAGGTTATATCCTCCGAGGAGATCATTGATTCTGCAGAGGAGAAAAATGTCTCGATGGAGTATCAAGAGACGGTGCAAACAGATGACCAGGGATAAACATCTTGGAGAATGCCCAGATGTGGAGGAAGAGCATGAACAAGGAGGGGTCAGCAAGGTGCCAGAAGCAGGAGGCAGCGGTGTGAAGGAAACTGAAAGAGAAAATGGTTTACAAGAAAATTCTAGACCCTGCAGCACCCACTCTGTGTTGCGGCAGGCGTTTAATTCAGGCTGATTCATATGTCTCATCAACTTTGAGGAACATTGCCAAAGAAAGATAAAGAAAACTGAGGAAATTCCACAGTGAATTCACATTAAAGCTCAATTTATAGTTTTAAATTTTTTTTCTATTATTTGAGAAATACTGATATTCTATTTGTGCTCAAATCTGCTCTTGTACCAAAAAAAAAAAAAATGCAATCATAAATATAGTGACTTAATTTTGTAACCAAAATGTGTTTCTTGGTAAATTTTGAAAGGATACTTTGGGGAGGAGGAATATGAGAGGGGTGAAAGTCAAATTTTTGAAGGTTCATTGGAGAGACATTCTTAAGAAAAAAAATATCTACTTTTCCTTAAGTCTTTGCTTCCCAAACTAAATGAAGAGACTCTCTAAGGAAGAAGCAACTTGGAATGAAGAGAATGTTCCTAGGGAAGTACTGTTTCACTGGGGAAAGTGAAATCTGAAAAGGAAGTGATTCGGGAAGTTTCAATAATAGTTGTAACATGAAGGGTGGAAAGTAAAAGTGGTACAAAAATTAAGAGGCAGTCTTGAAATATGGTAAGATGCCCCGAAGCTCCTCCCAAATTGGGGATATCTAAAATATTTCAAGCAGCTAATTCTGACAATACAATATCTGAGTCCCCAAACTCCCCTGGAGTTAATCCGCACAGTCAATTGAAAGGTCCCATATGAAGGAGTTCATTTTTCTTTCCTGGAGTCTTTCTTCATCTAAATATAATATGAATATTATTTGTTTTTGCAAATTAAATCTGTCATTCAAAGCACTTTTTTTAGTATTTGGCAAACCAAACAAAACTCTAATTTCTTTTTTTTAAAGAGTCTTTTTAATTTTAAAGAAATATGAAAAGAACAATGATCTGAAATATATTACCTATAAAAAGTTCAATGCTGCATCCTTTAAAAAAAAAAATAAAAGCAGCAGAAAGTGCATTTAAAGAAACAGGACAGAGAAAGTATCTTCAAAGCTATATGAAGCATTTCCCAGCTTTGGAAAATTCACATTCCCAATCTGGTTTCTATGAAACTTTTAAAAAGATCAAACAATTAGAAAGAAGCTGGGCTTGAAGGAGAAATGCTAGGGATTTTGGTAAACATCTGGTTACCATTTCCAATTGTAAGAAGTAACCCACTTAAGGAAGCCGTTCGGTTCCTTTGGAGTAAAAACGGAGACACTGGCTTTTTGTTCTCCGTGCACAGTGGTGGGCAGAGGAAACATCAGAACCGGGAGGTCACTGGAAACTCAACTTTTATAAATAAAAACGTTTTTTTCAAAAGCTAAAGTAAACTGAACTCAGGTCCCTGTTATATAAACAACTCAACTGAGTTAAGGTTAAATAAACATTCCTTGAGCTCGAGGGTGCCAATTAAAGAACACATTCTACTTGGTCATAAATACACCAGTAATTCTATAAGCATTCAGGAAAACAGCAATAAACCTGAACACACAATTACCATGTGCCATAACATAATAAAAGGGAATGATGCAGACTTATAAGTTTATTTGATTCAACTCCCCCTTCCCCGCCCCCCAGGTTGATTAATTAAAGGCACGGAAGCACTTCTGATACCATCCAAAACCTATTATTCGCATAATAAAAAACGTATGTCAGATGCGTCCTAGGTGAAATACTGACAAGGCAAAAAAAAAAAAAAAAAGCACACTGTGCTTTTTAAATGTGACCTTTACTCTTCTGTCTTCCTGGTAAACAGTCACACAGCATATTAAACTCAGGAAAGCAGCCGGGGTGCTGGGGTGGGGCTGAAGGGGGCCAGGAATGAGCAGAGAAGTTCACTGGGCTCTAACGGTTTTGGTTTTAAAGCATCAGTAGAAGCATCTGCTATAAACGTGCACAACTAGCCAAAAGGGACCGCTGCCAATTTTGCCTTCAGCTCCACATTTCTCCACTCCTTTGCCAGCCACGCCTCTCTGCTGCCCACAGGACACAAGACTAAAAGCAAAGACTGAAGAAAAGAAATCCCTAGAAGGATGGAGGTGGGAAATCTCGCCTTGCTTCTGTGTATGTGAATGCAATAGCAAATCACAGAACTGCGAATTTGAAGAAAGACTTTGGTGCTTGTTGACATCCTCCTGAGTAATAAAACCACTCTCTCAGCAGCCTTCCTAACTCCTTTTGTTCCAACAAAACGTCCTACTTGTTGAGATGGGCTCTGTTCCATGGCTGGATGACGCTAATTGATGCAGTGTTCATCCTTCAATTGGTCCTGGTTACACCTTCTAGAGTTACGACAAATGAATCTCGCACTCAAGTATCCCATTAAACAGTGGGAATACAAAACTATTGGTCCGAATACTTGCAGGGCCTCCCAGAAATGTTCTTTTCAATTGGAACAATCGATTTCCTCGTGCCCACTGCCATTCTGATTTCCGCTACAACTGTAGAAATATGCCCTCTTCAAGGATACATAAATAATCCTGAACCAATGATAACATATATTATGTCAGAGTCTCTTTTTTTTTTTTTTTAATTTCTTTATTGATTAAGGTGTCACATGTTTGTCCTCATCCCCCCATTCCCATCCCACACCCCTCCCCATGGATGCCCCAACCCTCTGTTGAACTTAAGCATTGGTTAGGCTCATATGCATGCACACAAGACCTTTGGTTGATCTCTCCCCCCTCCCCCCACCCTCCCCTATCCTCCCTCTGAGGCCCGATAGTCTGATCGATGCCTCCTTGTTTCTGGTTCTGTTCTTGTTCATCAGTCTATGTTGTTCATCATTTCCCCTAGATGAGCGAAATCATGTGTCACTAGAGATATACTTATAAGAATTGAATGTGCGACGAGCAATAATAGTTATGCAGACAGGCAAATGAATCAGTCTGTAGTGAGTTTCTTTCTGGTCCAACAGTTCTTTTGAGACCCAATATCAATGTCCACCAGTTCCTTATGAGTACATGTCGGCACTGACCCCTCAGCTCTGGATGGTGGACAAATGGTGGTAATGCAGGTCCGACTCCCTCTGGTTTGGTCTCGGCCGGATCCAGGGGCACGGCTTCACCCGGATCCAGGGGCCCACGGCCTCACCCGGACCCGGGATCCAGCCTCACCCGGATCTAGGGGCACACGGCCTCGCCCAGACCCAGGATTCAGCTTCATCCGGACCCAGGGGCGCATGGCCTCACCCGGACCCAGGGGCCCACGGCCTCACCCGGACCCAGGACCCAGGCTCACCCGGATCCAGGGGCCCATGGCCTCACCCGGACCCAGGACCCAAGCTCACCCGGATCCAGGGACCCACAGCCTCACCCGGACCCGGGGCCAGTCTCACCCGGATCCAGGGACCCACGGCCTCACCCGGACCCGGGACCAGGCTCACCCGGATCCAGGGGCCCACGGCCTCACCCGGACCCGGGGCCAGGCTCACCCGGATCCAGGGGCCCACGGCCTCACCCGGACCCGGGGCCAGGCTCACCCGGATCCAGGGGCCCACGGCCTCACCCGGATCCGGGACCCAGGCTCACCCGGACCCAGGGGCGCGTGGCCTCTCCCAGACCCAGGGTCGCGTGGCCTCACCCGGATCCAGGGGCCCACGGCCTCACCCGGACCCAGGACCCAGGCTCACCCGGATCCAGGGGCCCACGGCCTCACCCGGACCCGGGGCCAGGCTCACCCGGATCCAGGGACCCACGGCCTCACCCGGACCCGGGGCCAGGCTCACCCGGATCCAGGGACCCACGGCCTCACCCGGACCCAGGACCCAGGCTCACCCGGATCCAGGGGCCCACGGCCTCACCCGGACCCGGGGCCAGGCTCACCCGGATCCAGGGGCCCACGGCCTCACCCGGACCCGGGACCCAGGCTCACCCGGATCCAGGGGCCCACGGCCTCACCCGGACCCGGGACCCAGGCTCACCTGGATCCAGGAGCCCACGGCCTCACCCGGACCCGGGGCCAGGCTCACCCGGATCCAGGGGCCCACGGCCTCACCCGGACCCGGGGCCAGGCTCACCCGGATCCAGGGGCCCACGGCCTCACCCTGACCCGGGGCCAGGCTCACCCGGATCCAGGGGCCCACGGCCTCACCCGGACACGGGACCCAGGCTCACCCGGATCCAGGGGCACGCGGCTTCACCCGGATCCGGGACCCAGCGGGGTTTCATCTTCTTGATCCCAATTCCTGTTGGTCAATTCCCTCTCAGCAATTCCTTCGGCCATTTTCTCAGAGTTCCAGGGCAGCCACCGCAGAACTCGTTGGGCGGCGGGCTCGGCGAAGCTCCGGTGTGCCCGGTGCGCGGCGGCGGGCTGATCCGGGGTGGCTGCGTCGGCCCTTGGGTCTGCAGCGGTGGCCGGTCGCCGAGCGTGCGCACCTGGCCGCTTCCGGGGCGTTGAGATTCTTGAAGGACTCGGAGGTCAGCAAGCGCGTAGTCTCCCACCCCATGTCTCCCAGGGGCTCGTCTGTCCGTGCTCGGCAGCGAGTGAAGCCTTCCCCTCAGCCGGAGACCGCTGGGGGAACTGCGCCGAGCACGATCCAGGCCGCCATTGTGTCGCCTGAGCCATAGTTTTTAAAGTGTGGTCTTTGGGTCACTGGCATCAGCTTCATCCCGCGTACCCCTCTCTTTTATTCTAGTTGTAGAGCATCTGCTCAGTCAGCCCTCCGGTGGTTCTGGATGGTGTCTGCTCTGCTCTCCCGTCGTAGTCTCAAAATTGTTGTGGTAGGCAGCAATCAGGCTTCTGCCCTATGCCTCCATCTTGGTCCTTGTTTGTATAGTTAAGTCTTGATTGTTGTTGGTGTCACTGGGAGGAATTGTCCTCCAGGCCAATTGGTCGTGCGGACCCTCTGTGTCTATAAAGGAAGAGTTGCTGTGCGGGAGACACGTTTATTTGCCGGGTCTTGGTGCAGCAAGGCTTTGGCGCTCACTGCGTCTGCCTCTTGAATGTGTCCCTTATGGTAGTGGTTGAAATCTGGTGTCATCTCACACCGACCACTAGATGCCCTCGTTTCTGGGTCTCCAATGGAGTGTAGGTCAGCTACTGCCTGTGGCCCTTCAGCATGAATTACAGCATCCCTTATATTCGTGACCTGTTTTGGTGTCTTCCCCTTTTGGCTGCCTCCCTATCGCTCAGCTTCCCCAATCTCCCTGGGTGGTCGCTCTTGATACCCCCCTTTGTGGGCTGAGTGCAAAGTCTTGGTGTTGTTAAGCCTTGATTGCTGTTGGTACACTGGGAGGATGTGACCTCCAGTCCAATTGGCTGTGAGGATCAGCTGTGTCTATGCCGGGAGATAGCCCCATTCAACTAGACTTGCAAAATTGTAAAAGCCTCTGTGTTCAGCTTGGACGGGGCGGAGCTACAGGGCGGAGCCTACCACCTTGGCTTCCCGTCAGCCCCGCCCTATGAGGTTCCTGTGTCCCTCTGTACTCCCAGCAAACACCTCTGAGAGAAAAGCGCCCTGGAGTTTCACGCGCTGCCAAACAGTCTAGTCTCTCCCCCAATGAATCTGGATTCCCAGATTCTCGCCCAGAACTGGGTTTCCGTGTAGTCAGAATTGGGGCTCACCGCAGTCTGGCGCTTTTGTCTCCTTCCCTCCAGGGCGACTCAGCGGCACAGTCAGCAGCCCATCCTCCGCGCACAATCCCCTGCGCGCCTCCGGTGCTCTGCTCTTCGCCGCCTCTCTGCACCTCTGCCCCACAGCCCAGCTTTCCCCAGCATGAGCCTGGCTTCACCGGGTCTTTCCCGGAACTGGGGTCCAGTGCAGTTGGAACTGGGGGTTCAGCACAGTCCAGAGCCCTTGTCTCCCTCCCGCTAGGGCAATCCAGCGGCACAGGCAACAGACCCTCCTCTGCGCACATTCCCGTGCGCGGCTCCGGCGCAACTCCTCTGTGTCTCCGCCCCACAGCCCAGACTCCCCCAGCCTGAGCCCGGCTTCCCAGGGTTTCGCCCGGAACTGGGGTTCAGTGCAGTCGGAGCTGGGGTTCAGCACAATCTGGCGCTTTTATCTCCTTCCCGCCAGAGAACGCCAGCCAGGCCGTCAGCCGCCCCTTCCTCTCCGGCTCCGTCTTCCCCGCACGCGCGCGGGCTCGTGTCTCCGCCCGTGTCTCCATACCTCAAGCTTTTACGGCTTCCCTGATTTTCCTTGTGGTCCTCTCTTTCCTTCTAATTTTGGGCATTTCAGTCAGCCAGCTTTCCTGTGGTTCTGGATGATGTCCGTTTTGATTTTTAGTTGTGTTTTTGAAATTGTTGTGCCCGGCTGTAGGTTAGGTGTTTAACCTATGCCGCCATCTTGGTTTCTCCATGTCAGAGTCTCTTGAACTACATATTACTTAGATTCTATCCAGGGAGCAAGTTTAAAACTTTTGAAAAACATTGATTCTCTCTTAGGCCACTATTTCATTCTATGAACTCAAACAATGGCTTGCTAAATAGTACCTGGGTGATATGAAAGACAATAATTTGATGGTGCCCTATCTTTTTCTTTAGAGAATTATAGTCATAAAAATCCTGCGTCATCCTATATAATAAAAGGGTAATATGCAAATAGACCTAACAGCAGAATAACCGAACAACCAATCAAAGTGTAATATGCTAATGATATGCTAAGGCCGTTCAACCGCTTGCTATGATGTGCACCGACCACCAGGTGGCAGACAGTCAACTGGTCGACCAGTCACTATGATGTGCACTGACCACCAGGGGGCAGATGCTCTGACCGGTAGGTTAGCTTGCTGCTGGGGTCCGGCCAATCGGGACTGAGCGAGATGGGCTGGACATACCCTGGAGCCCTCCCATGGTCCCTCCTTGGACTGATCGTGCACCGGTGGGGTCCCTCAGCCTGGCCTGCGCCCTCTCACAATCTGGGACCCCTCGGGGAATGTCGGAGAGCCAGTTTCAGCCCGATCCTGCAGGACACTCCCCTTGGGAGGGCGCCAGATGCAGGGCTCTTGGCTGCGAGCACTGCGGTGGCATCGCGAGCCTCTCCAGATTGGGACTAATTGGGCGCGAGCCCGCGTCAGGCACGGTGGGGCTGGGATGAGTGGGAGCAGAAGGAAGGAGCTGCAGGCGGCGTTGGACTGCGGGTTTCGGCCGATCCCTGCAGGCCACCCAGAGGGACCCCACCTGTGCACAAATTCGTGCACCGGGTCTCTAGTATGATATATTTTCCAAAGCGAGGGACTGGAAGAGCATAAAAGTGAGTTTTTACACTTTGCTAAGAAAAGAACTAGAGAGCTCAGTGTAGAGGACACAAAAGGACCTAAATGACGTGACAGGGGGTTGGCCCTTAATACTTCCCATGCACTCACGCAGCAGAAGCTGTCTGTGTACTTTCACATGTCTTTTACCGGGAGCATTTGTAGGTAACACTATGTGTTCCCCTGTTTTATGGACCATTAAACCTTCAGTGAGTCCACTGTCACCTCTAGGCAAAACACCCACAAGTCTTCATATCCTTCCCTGGCCTCTGTTCACTCCAGCTTCTGCTACATACATCCATGGGAAAAGCTCATAGCACTAGTGACTGAATTAAGTATAAACTCATCCACCTCCCCCAGAACCCACAGGCTGAGTAACACTGATAAATGATAGGGGACTCTTAAAAGCAAAAGAAGAGAGGAACTGTGAAAAATGGACCCAGCATTTAAAAGCCTCCGAGTCTAGACTCCTGGCTGTACAAAGCATCAGCCCTATCTATATACCACTGCATTGGTGGTTGCATTATTTTCGTTGTAAGAGCAGATCTGAGCATTATCAGTGTTCCTCTAAAGTTATATAAAATCTAAAGCTTTATCAATGAAGTTTTAATGTGGATTCTCTCAGGCCATTCACTATCTAAGGGGCCCAAACATTAGTGCATCATTTGATCTCCACTGATTCATGTATTCGGTACAAATTTATTGTCTGCCCCTCTGTGGAGGGCATGCTTTTAAGTGATAAGCAGAACAGACAGAATCCCTGACCTCAAGATTTTTTGAAAGTGGGGTGTCTTTTTCCTAAATGGAATGAATGATCCACGATACTATGTGTTGGAATTTCAGGAGTGTTTACAACCCAGACCTTTCAATGAGAATATCTAAGAACCTTGTGTGCACATATGCATGGCCCATGGCCACTGACAATGGGGCGGTGAGAGCCTGGGGCGGGGGGCAGGGGCGGGCTGGAGGGGGTCAATGGGGGGAAAGGGGGGCATATGTAATGCTTTCAACAATAAAGAATTATTTTTTTAAAAAAGAATATCTAAGTTGAGACAAAGTGCCTTGAAAACACCTGAAGTATTCATTTATCCCAAAATATTCAGCAGCTGCAGCAATCTCTTCTCTGTAGTAACAGTATCATTTTCCACTGAAAATGATACTGTTACTACAGTTCCCACTCACTGAACAATCCGAAACAACCAATTTGCTGAGGAGAAAACCCAGGCTTTGAGAGAGTAAGGAACTTGCCCAAGGTTATGTAACCATGAAACAGTAACACTAGGGACTCCAACCCTGGCTCGATCTTACTCTAAAGCTTTTTCTTTTTAATTACCGCAGTCTGCTACTTCCCCAATAAAGCAATTATTGTGGTTAAGCTCTTCTTACTTATGGGTAATTTAAATCTCAGCTTCCTTATAGCTTCTTTTTGAATACAAATAAACAGAAGAAAAATTTGAAACAGGTTTTTCATACAAAAGTTAAGACTGTTTTTTTTTGGTAGCTGTTTCTTTTCCATACAAACTTCAGAAACGGCTTTTGGCAAATAGCCATTCTAAATAAACCTTCAAAGTTAGGCTAACTTTCAAATGATACACGGATGTGTTAGAAATGTTTTAAGAGCGCAAGTGAAAGTAAAAGGAAATATAAGAAAGTAGAAATCTATTACATTATGTACAGGAGAGGAAATAGCCTTTTTCTTTTTCTTTTTAAATATATTTTCCACAACATTAAGTCGTGATCTGTCTCTCTCACTCTATTATCTGTTAATAGTGTTCCCAGGAACATAATTTGGTAAATTATAGTGCCCTTATTAGAGGGGGGAAAGACGTGAAGCAACATTATTTAAAATACCATTCTCTAAAATACAATATATCAAGTGTAATGTCAATACAAATATCAAAAAGTGCTGTTTATCTCCGTCTTAATTCTAGCCCTTCATAGATACGCATTCACTATTCCACGCTTACCTATAAGAGCCAAGATCTGACATCCATTCATTTGCATGCAAATGCTGCTTTGGTCCTTGACCTGTTAGGTAGCATAGGATTGTCTACTTCGTAACCCCTTTGAGAAAGGTGTTGTAGACATGCGACCTGGGCATGGGAGAGATTTCCGGAAGGAACTGCAATGCTCCCTTCCTGAGGGTAAAACATATTCTCTCCCTGTTGCTCTAGATACACCAAAACTCAAAGCCAAAAGTAAGCCTCAATCATAGTAGCTAACATATCCATATCCAGTTTGAGCCCAATTTTTGTATTTTCATTTTACTAATTTTGTAATTACATGTTTTATTTTACCATCAAATCCTTTTTAAGTGAGGTTTGGTGTAAGTTAAAAATACTAAACTATCTCAGCCCCAGACTTTAATCATCAGCTTGGTAAGGGGTCAAATGACATAGAATTAGACTAGACACGAGGGTCAGCACACTTTTTCGGTAAAGGGTCTAATAATAACTAGTTTAGGCAGTGAGAGCCAGGCAGTCCCTGCTGCAACCACTCAAGCCCGCCGTTGCAGAACAAACGCCACAAAGCCAGGACAAAATAAATGAGTGCCTGTGTTCCAGCGAACTTTGTTACAAAAACAGGCGTTGGGCTGGATCTGGCCTCTGGTCCATCGATTGCCAACCCCTGGCAAGAAAATCAATATGGCCTTTCACTTTTTGTATTTCTTCAGAAAACATTCCATACACAACCCCAACATTACAAAAACAAGAGCAATTTCAAACCATCAGAGTGACTCCGATTCTGTAGCTTCGACAGCAGGTTGACGTTGGCTTATCAGGTGAACTATATAATACTTTTAATTGACTAGTAAAAGTGCAAGATGCATTCAGAATTGGACAGAAAAGTGCTAACTATGCACTAACCTTCAATTTCCAGTTTTAACATATGCACATAAATAATTCTATCCAATGATAAAATCTACTGAGTCAGTCTCTTGGACCCATACTACTTGGATGTTGCCATGGAAAAAGTTAAGAACTGTTTGTTGGAGGGCACTTATTCTCTCTTAGACCACTACACTCTTCCATGGACTAAAGCACTGGTTTTCTAAATGCTACTTAGATACCAGGAAAGGGAATAACTGGTTGGTGCTTCTATCTTTTCCTTCAGAGAATTATATGTTCTTAGAAATGCAGACATAAGATATACTTTTCCAAAGCAAGAGATTGACAGGCCATAAAAGTATGTTTTACATTCTAAGTTTTGCTGGCCTAAATCTACAGACAATTGTTTTTTTACTGTTCTCAAAATCAGCTTACTGATGACATGCTTGTAAATACTCACAGAATTCAGTCTTAAGGAGTTCAATGGCATTATAGCAAACTGACCTTTGCATCATTTTATTCCCAAAATTAACTCTAAAGATTGTTACTCCTTGAACCATGTGCCTGAGGACAGTGTTCCCCAAACTGGACTACATGTCAGAATTACTCATTTCCAGTTTTTAACATATACTTTTCTGGGCCCCACTCCCAGACTATTGAATGAGGAAAATATTGGCTGAGTTTTACTGGGTCTCAGAACTCTGATGGGGGTGGACAAAGTGCTTAAATTCTCGGCACATCCTACGGTGAAGTAAATATCATTTTTGTCTTTAACAGATAAGAGAACTAGGGCTTGGAGCACTTGACTTGCTTAAAGTCATGTAGTCACAACCCTGCAATCCTTCTGGATAGAGCCACCAACTTCTGTTATGTCACTAGAATGGAATTAACCATATTAGAACCCAAGACTTCCTTTCTATCCAATGAATATGAACTAAATAAGTAGTAGGACAATTCAATAAAATATACAGCCCAAATGTTACTCCACAAGAACAGATTATATTTAATAGTGGCGTGTTGCCTGCTTGGTCTAGGACCCCCTCTTATTTTTTTCTAATTTTTATGCATTTTTGGCCTTAAAAGTTTAGGGGGGAAAAAAGTGGCCCCAAACTGGAAAGAAGCCACATGGGCTTCAAAGGATGACACAAAGTTCAGCAGAAGTGACTTGGGGTCATCAGGAGAGGAGAGGAAAGCAATGGATAGGTAGAACAGGGAAAATGCATTTTGTATTTAATTTCCTATGACAAGAATATCCTATCTAATAAAAGAGTAATATGCAAATTAACCATCACTCCATCACAAAGATGGTGGTGCCCATCGCCACAAGATGGCGGCGCCCAGTCCTCTCAGCCCCACCGGAGTCCCCCAGGCCCAGGGGGGCGGCCGCTGAGAGCGGGCAGCATGAGTGGCCTGGAGGAATGCTTGCTTTATCGCCGTGGCCACGAGGCAAGTGTTCCACGCTCGGCCACAGATGGGCCTCTGGGCCACGGAGAGCCTCTGGGCAGCAGGCACAGAGCGGCCAGGCCCCGCAGAGAGCTACTGGCGCACGGATTCCTGTGCAGGGCTGCTAGTATTTTATAAATGTGTCAATTCTGCTCAGAGGGAAGGAGGGAGAGGGGACGGGAGAGATTAACTGAAGAACTTACATGCATATATGCATAACCCATGGGCACAGTGAAGGCTGGGGTGGACCAGGAACCAGGTGGAGAGGGATAATGGGGGACATCGGTAATTCTCTTAGCAATAAAGATAAATTCACACACACACACACACACACACACACACACACACACACACACACACAAAGTAAAAATCTTAAATCGATTTGGAGATATTCCACCCCATTAGCTGGCACCATGAAGCCCTCATTGTATAAATGTAAACTACCTCTGCCCCCCTCTGTGGCATTAAGACTTAAGGTATAATGGGTGACCTTTCTCTCTCCATCTATGTAACTATAGTGACTTGTTTTTCTCAGCACCCTACATCTTAGCCTACAAGGTGGTCAGTCCTCCATTTATATTCCCCGAGTGCATCACAGAATTTCTCATCAGAGGTAGAGAACCAATGACCACTGGGGAAAGAGGCTGAGTGTGGGGTAGGAATTCCTTCGAATTGTTCCAATAGAGAAAATAAACAGGTAATAAACCCAAGAATATATGCAGCCTTGCCAGTAATAAAATAAGTCCAAGGTGAAAGAAAGAAAGAAAGAAAGAAAGAAAGAAAGAAAGAAAGAAAGAAAGAAAGAAAGAAAGAAAGAAAGAAAGAAAGAAAGAAAGAAAGAAAGAGAGACAAGTTTGCACCTGGGTACTTAGTAAGTTTTGTTTCTAATGCAATATTTCCAATTTCAGGTTAGCAAACAGCAGACACTGCAGTGGTGAGGTGAAAGATGGTGGGTAGCTTTCTAGATCATTCTGAGTTGCTTCCACTTCCTCTGGGCTGCTCCACAGGAGAAGATTAAGTTTCAAAGCACCAACATAGCCTCAGACTGGTTGTTGCTGCACATGTAGCAGAATAAGCATGAGGTGGCTACGTGAAACTAAAGCAAAACAAATTTTGCAAGACTCGAGTGTCTAGAAAACGTTTTTTGTAGTAAGTGCTTCCTTGCAAACATAATTTGTACATTAAACTTGTAGCCATGGCAAATAAGCTGCAATAACACAGTGGGGTTTTTTTATATGTTAGGTAATCGAGGAAATGTCAGCTTATAGTCACAGAGCTTTTTTATTTCAGGTATTCAATGCATAGCGAGCTCAGAGAAAACGACAAAATCAAATGAAAAACAAAAAAGAAAATCAATTTTCCATACTCGTGGAATTGCTACCCTTTCTTGAGGCCTATCCAGGAACAACATCTTACTCTACAAAGTAAAGAATAGCCGGAGCCGGTTTGGCTCAGTGGATAGAGTGTCGGCCTGCGGGCTAAAGGGTCCCGGGTTCGATTCTAGCTGGGGGCACATGCCTGGGTTGCGGGCTCGATACCCCCAGTTAGGGGAGTGCAGGAGGCAGCCAATCAATGATTCTGTCATCATTGAGGTTTCTATCTATCTCTCCCTTCCTCTCTGAAATCAATAAAAAATATATTTAAAAAAACAAACAAAGTAAAAGAATAGTAGGAGATGGATGTGTTAAAAGCTGAGGGGATGCGGGGAAGAGCAGACAAGCCAGCATTTACGCTGACACCCCGGGGTCGCCACTTAGTTATCTTGTGCTGCTCGCTGGGCCCCTCGGCTCCTGGGGCTGCCAGATCCTATTGCCTTTCGGGGTATTTGGAAGCTGCAAAGTAATCCTCCTTTTTCTTGTAAAACTGACCCAAGGACATCAAGGGAGAGAGGAGACATATTCCTGCTGTGGTGCAACTGGAGAAAACTGAACATTGAAATGGAATGAAGTTGAAATAACCCATGTTGAGCCGGTACCCAGCCAGTGACAGCACGGAGGAGGCCGAGGGAGAGGAATGTGACAACGGTGGTGGGTGATCAGGGCCGGCGCTCTGCACCACTCACCAGCTACGCAGGCGCTGGTCACACACAATCACCAGGTTCGCCGATGGGCTACCAGGGGTCCTCAAACTTTTTAAACAGGGGGCCAGTTCACTGTCCCTCAGACCGATGGAGGGCCGGACTATAGTTTAAAAAAAAAACTATGAACAAATTCCTATGCACACTGCACATATCTTATTTTGAAGTAAAAAAATAAAACGGCAAAAACACCCGCATGTGGCCCGTGGGCCATAGTTTGAGGACGCCTGGCTAAACTATTTTGTGGGATGAGAGGGAGAACGAACATTTTATTTATTTATTTATTTATTTATTTATTTATTTATTTACTTATTTACTTATTTACTTATTTATTTATTATTTATTTGGGGAGAGGGGTGCCTGGTTTGTGTTCTAGGGGAGGATCATATGTTCCTGGGTTTCTGAAAGTCTGTTTAGGGTGATCGGATGGCTTCAGAATGAAGGTATGTGGTACTTTGGGGCTATTTGGCCTGTTTTTTCAGATTCTGAATGTTAGTGTTGGGGATCTAACAGACCGAGGTGGGTGTCTGAACAATTTTCTGGTGCCTGAAAGCATGCTGGGGGTGTCTTATGGCACCTGCGTGGGCGTCTGGCATGTGTTTGGGATACCTGGGGGTACCTATGTTGAGGTGTGTGGGACCACCTGAGATGTATGGAAGTACTTTTTTCCAGACTTTTAGTCAAGTCTGCCTGTAGCCAACAGTGGCCCTTCTTCAATGGTGACAAATCTCTTCATTTCTTGTGTCCTCCACTCTCCAACTTCTTGCCCCCAACTCGCCTTCAAGGCCATCAAGGTCCCCAGGCGCCCGCTGACCACACGTCCCCTCGCACCCATTCCCCCAAAACAGCACCCAGCCCCCTTGTCCTCCCCACACAGCACCCAGCCCCGCCGCCCCGCCCTCGCAGCCTGAAGTGAGATTCCACAGGCTTCTACGGGAGGCCCCGCCCCCCATCCCAGGACCACACCCTCTCACCCGCCTTTACACCTGCTCTGATCAATGGTTTCTGACACTATCATTTATGGATGTTCTGGATTGGTCCTTCTTAGAACCAACCCCGACGGGGTCTGTAAAGTTTGTCGCCAGCCCTCTTTGATATGCCGA
The DNA here is from genome assembly GCF_951640355.1 of Cnephaeus nilssonii. NCBI lineage: Eukaryota > Metazoa > Chordata > Mammalia > Chiroptera > Vespertilionidae > Cnephaeus > Cnephaeus nilssonii. The sequence goes on from NC_137083.1 coordinate 68,564,705, forward strand.
GCTCTCTCCTCCCTGTTTCCTCCCGAGCTTCCAGAAGCCCAGTGCTCCAGGTTTCCGTCTACCCGCCCGGGGCCAGGGACCAAATGGCATTCCTGTCCTCAGGGCCCATACCCGCCACACTTTTCATACCTTTCTTTTCATCCAACTGGATTTTTTTTGTGTGGGGGGGGGAGGGGGGGGCGAGAATATTTTTTAATCCTCACCCGAGGAGTGAGGATATTTTTTCCACTGAATTTTAGAGAGAATGGAAGAGGAGGCGGAGGAAGAGAGAAAGAGAGAGAGAAACATTGAGAGAGAAGCATCAATTTGTTGCCTCCCGGCTGCTGCCCTACCAGCCCGGGACTGAACTTGCAACCAAGGTACATGACCTTGGCCTGAGAATCAAGGCCACACTCCTTCAGTCAGCGAGATGGTGCTCTAACCACTGAGCAACTGGCCAGGGCCAAAGTAGATTTTTTTTTTTTCTCTAACCCCTGGGCGCTTTGCTAGCTAAGTAGCTTACAAGTTGACAGCCAATGTGGTAAAAGGTGAACGTGGTCAAGAGTGATCGTCCATTCACTAGCATAAACCTAGCACTTTAAAGAGTACGGGGGCGGGGGGGGGGGGGGGGAGACACCTAACTGCAGAAGTGCTATGAGGACGGCATGATTGTTGAAACTTGAAGGAAAAATAAATATTAGTATGGCACCGGGATCTGCATATTCTCTCCCAAAGAAAACCTCTGCCAAGCTCAGCGGTCGATTCAAACCGCTTTTCTTCCTTCTTTGATAAAGAGAACAATCTGGTTTGCTCCTGTGAATGAGCACTCCACATCCTTGCGGATTTAATAATGACAGAGTCAAGCAGGATACTGGGCCAAAAGAGAGACGGGGGCAACGGAGAGGTGAGGAGGAGGAGCACAGAAGTGAGGGCTGGAACACAGGGCTTCCCGCAACCCAGGTGTAAGATGCAGGGTGAGTCCCTTCACCTCTTGAAACCTCAGTTTCCCCTTCTGGAAAATCAGGGAGAGGATTTAATGTGCCTTAAGCTTAGGGCACACAGAGGGTGTCCGTGAGGATGAAATGAGGTCATGGACACACAACACAACATAGTATCTGTCACAAGGTTAGCTGTCCAACAAGCGTTAGCTGTTATTGTTAGTGCCCTTTTTGACCCTTATCAGCTATTCAGCTCTCTTTTTCAAATAACTTGTTTAAACACTTGTCTTTTATTTTTCACTGCAAATGAAAGAAAGAAAAGCAGTTGACCAGTAATAGCATGTGTGATAAATATGCACACTTCTTTCACAGTTACAGACCATCTATGAATCACACTGAAGCTGGCTTCTGGAAACAATTCCCAGCACATTCCACTTGCAGTCAGATGAATTGGCAATTTTCTTAAAATATGAGCAGTTCGGCGCTGGGCAGAACATGTACTCAGGCTCATAAACATAAACATGTTTTACGCCGCGTTTAAACATGAACGATGCAACTCCAAAATGCTGCAAAAATACAAGCAAAATAATTTCAAGAATAAAGCCAGCTAGCTAAAGAAACATTGAGAGGAAGTAGAAAAGGAGCCAAGTTTTCTGTAAGGCAAGGAAGCTGACCAGGGAGGAAAATTCGTGTTTCTGGATTCTTTTAGAGGGAGAGAGGAGCACATTCCAGGAATTATTTAACATCCCACGCCAAGCCCCTTCGGTAATCACTCTCACAGTCTGACCTTTCTCTAGCAGCTCCAGCCCCAGGTCAGGACCGGGCTCCTCTTCAGCGATGACCACTGTGTAACCAAGTTGAGCGAGAACGTGCTGGTGGACCCGAAGCTCCGCTGTGCTGGAGGAGGGAGGCCTGTAGAGGATGGCCCTTCTGCCGTGGCTGCCAAAGTGGGTCTCCATGGATTCTTCCAGCTAAAAGAGAAAGGAGGCATGAAAACTCAGGAGGAAAGAGCATCTTTCTCTTGAAGGACATCACTCATGCAAATCAAGGACCATTCGGAAAGTTATCTTTTAAGTTTTTTTTTCTCTAGACATGAAAGACATGGTCTCTGAAAGGCTGACAAGGACAGAGACAACCTCCTATGCAAGAACTGAAGGTGCACTGAATTCTTCTCACTATTACAGAACGTTGAAATTTGGGGGCCGTTAACATAGAGAGCTCCTAGAGGAATACTGTGGTGCAGAAATACAGAGCTCAACTCTGGCTGAAAATGTAAATGAATAGCAATGCCTGTCATCTGCATTGTGCTTTTATAAAGTCGTTCCAGCTGCATTATCTTAGAACAGGTCTTCTGGGTAAACATGGTGGAGGAAACGGACTCAGGGAGAGGCTGGGTTTTGTTCTGGAAGGAATTGTTCAGGAAGTGCCACAGCTGGGAAGCAATCCCAGAGTCCTTTGGAGACATATGTTGCTACCGCTTCTCTCAGGAAGCAGCAAAACTTGAATGCATCTCAATGAGACTGGGTGGGTCTTTGTGCGAGGGGAGCTAGCAAAGTGTCATAGTTTTAGGTTATCCCTCCAACAGTTTTTTGTCCTCCAAATAAACATTCCCTGTTCTCACAATAACGTTTGGAAATACCATTAACAAAAGGGAGTTTTCTCATTGACAAGTAGAAAGAATGACAACATTTTTATAATGTTTTTTCAAATATATTTTTATTGGTTTCAGAGAGGAAAGGAGAGGGAGAGGGAAAAAGAAACATCAATGATGAGAGAATCATCTGAAAATTACTAGACAATGCACAGTGGAGTGCAAGAGAGCAGAAACTCCGGGGCCAGGCTGCTGGGTTTGAATCCCCTGGCCCCACTAGCACCATGTGTGTGACCTTGGACAATACTTTCCTCCCAAGGTGCTGTGAGGATTAAGGAGTTAATATTTGTAAAGTGCTTAGAACTGTGCCTGGCATAGAAGAAGTACTAGATCTCTGTTTTAAAAATAACAATATACCGTATCATAAAGATCAGAGAGTCAGGAAAAACGTTTCTGATTCTGAGCTCTGCCTGCCCCATACAGACGTGTGATGAATATAATGGAAAGGATAGAACACTACCTAATCACACTCTCTGTGCATGGTACTTTGGCAAAACATGGCTGATTACAGGATATCACGTTTATTGGAAACGAAACTATTTGAACTCAAGAGTTTAACTGCAAATTTGGACGTGCTTTCCCCAAAAAATCTGGTTCTAGTTTGCAATGATAAACGTCTAAGAAGGAGTACTTGAACCTCAATAGAGTTCGAACCTTTGGACACAGGAGTTAGAGGGAACCAGTAGCACCGAGGAGGCCAACATAAGCAAACGTGAATCGAGGTGGAAGGGGAAGGCAGATGCTTCCAAATATATCGGCGTCACTCAAGCAAAATGCAGTGTCCAGAATTCCCTTCTCGTATTATTTTCTTACGCAATCCCAGGATGTGTTTCTCTATTACAGCCGGTTCAAGTATAGCAGTGATTTCACGGAAAGAGATGGTACTTTCAAACTTCAAGTTATTATTTAGGAAGATGCCATTCCTCTTTTCCCCCAATCAGGATCAGGTTAAGCAACACAGAGGTAACTCTTACCAATATACCTTATAGAGAGCATATTCTAAATAAAATATAATGACTGGGCATTTTTGTAATAACCTTGACATAGGCTGATATTTTAAACTCATGTCTCTGACTACAAGGACCAAATAGGAAATGAGCTTGTCAGTCAAATTATGTTGTATCATCCTGTCCTACAAACCGCCCTGTCCTTGCAATATTTATAACACACTGTATCAGCAGAGTGGCCCAATACCAAGGAATGAGAACAGTTTTAGCCGGCCTGGCAACAGGTGCACGCACTGGGTATGTGAAATGAAAACTGTGCTAACAGTATGTCAACCGCACTAGCAAATGCGGGATTAGCAAACGCCAGGAGCGGCGCTTTCAGAAATAAAAGCTCCTGATTACTCAGACAATTTTGAAGATATATATTTAGTGGAAAAATACATTCAACCTGGGCACCGCTACAACTAGACTGGAGACTTGCAAGCCTCAAAATCTAATTGAGAAGCTAGATATTCTAATCTAATAGCACTCTAATCCCTAAATCACTTCCCTCTCTCACTTTCCTGAGAGATCAACAGAAAAGTCCCTCAGACATCATTTTGCTAGACTACATGGAAGTTGTTTTATTAACTGAACACATTCTTATTGGAAGGACTTCCAAATCCGAAACCTTTACACCACTTCGATAAAGCAGAGGACAGAGTGTTGTAATAAACGGGTTGGAGTGTTACATGAAGCAAGGCAGAGTCAGACTAGAGAAGCATTGGGAAATCCAAAATCTGGATGTGAATTACAGCTGTGTTAATCGCTTGCTTCATCCGCCGGGGCGAGTTATTACTGAATCTCTCTTTATCGGGCTTTTTCTTATGTGTAGTAACAAATCCTACCTCATGAGGTTATATTGGGAATTAAATATGTTTTCTGTGTTAAAGTGTGTAATATAGTGTCCTATCAATAAATGATGTTAAATATATGAATGAAGTTGATTAATAATGTTATATTGTAACCCTGCTTTTATAATAGGAATTCTAGAAACTTTTCAATTAATATAGTTTGGTCTCTGTCAAAAAGAAACAGTTCTAAAATAAACTATGTAGTTCCAGATGCCCAGTTATATTTTTCTTTGTAGTACTCATTACCTTTTAATGCAAAAATATAATTTATTTATTTACTATGTTTATTTTCTGTCTCCACACACCATAAGGGAAGGTAAATGAAAGCATGTATTTTTGTCTGTTTTATTCACTTTGGTTTCCTCAACCTAAGAATAGTATTTGGAAGGTAATGGGCACATAATACCTATTCTTTGAGTGAGTGAATGAATGAATGAATGAACACAAACATCCTTTTTCTCAATTTGTAAAAGTCTTTGTTATAAATACTACTATAGAATATTTGGAATAGAAAAGGGAAAAATGTATTATGAAATTTACTTCAGTAGAATTGTGAATAGTAGCAAGAATAACAAAAATAGAGTTAAATATTTGAGCAAAATAGTAACTTTCAGTAAAAATGAATAAAAAGCTATATTATGAAAGTACTATATTTCTCAGATACTTATACTATTAAAAAGTTTTCTCCAAGACTCACCAGAAAACCAAGAAATACTGCCCTTTTAAAATATAGTAGGAATCAAAAATAAAACTTTTTTCCTACACAACAGAAAGATTATTTCTGGATTTATTAAAGTAGCCATGTATTTATGACATCTTTTGGTGCTTCTATAAATATATAGTAGACCTAGGATGTGTGTCATATATAACTAAAAGTCAAATTGCTTTGCTGGTCTAGATTTTTGGCATTTTAGACATATTGCAGAGCCTATTACTGTGAATTATGTTTTAATTTTTTTCTACTAAAGAATAAAATATTTTTTCAATTGATGAAATGTGCACCTATTTTAGGTAATTCAAGAAATAAAATGGATAAAGTTTGCTAGGATGTATAACTTACACGTTTTCTACTTAAAACTTATTTATAACTGCAGGATGGTTTAGGAGCCACAGGTTCCCTGGAAATGCAAGCAGGGTCTCTGGAGAATGCTCCTCTCCTGGATGAACCTTTAGTGAGCCTCTGCCTTGGATCTCACAGCTGACTCAACTGAATTTCAAGCCCATCATGGAAGGACCATACAGTTGTCAGAACTACTCCATAATCTGACTGTACAAACTGTACGTTAGGGCTATCTCAACACCCAACACCCAGTGAAAGGCAAGTTTGCTCATCTGTGGCTCTACATAAGTTCTAAACAAATAATGAAGAAACAAAAGCAATAACATATATATATGCAGGGACTGGGCCAAATCTGTGCCCCAGGCCTCTGACATCCCCTGAAGGGTCAAGGACCGTGAGAGGGCACAGGCCAGGCCGAGGGACTCCACCGGTGCAAGAATCTGTGCACCGGGCCTCCAATATTAATATAAAAAATATTATGTATGCTCAGTACAGCTTTGAGAAAATGGCAAAACCCGTCATTACCCATTCCTGAGTCTAATTTTCCCTTTAGCACTCTTCACAATTTATAATTATATGTAATTTGTTTAATGTCTGCCTCTCCTACTAGTCTGTATGTTTCATGAGAGCCTAGACTTGTCTGCTTTGGTCACTGTTGTACACACAGCTTTCTGCAGGTTCTGAATAAGAGGGAATGAATGAATGAATGAATGAGCAAATGAATTAATTTATGAATGCAAAGTATGAGTTAATTATTTGTAAATACATGCATGCCTTTTAATGATTGTACTCACTGTCGGGTGAAAAATCCACTAGAAAATCTCAGTGGAGGCTTTGACATCTGCATCTCAAGCCATAATATATCCATTACTTCTTCATCCCCAATGACTATCTCTTCTACATCATTGCTACCATCCATTCCAACGGTTACACCTTGAACTTTATGGTTCCTCCCACAGTCTCACCTCTGAAATTATAAGTAAAATGAGACATTTCATCCTCTAATCACATTCATATATTTCCAGCTCTTCTCATATATTTCCAAAACGTCCGTTCTTCTACCACTGGTCTTTCCCCCAAATGCCAACTTTCTTCTACTAGCCTCCTTTTCACCGTCTTTCTCTGCAGCTCAGATTCCATGATTCAACATCCAAGCACTGCCTGCCTGATCTGTTAAATTCCCTTTCTCCACTGTGCTTCCATCATATTTACGTGACAAAAGCTCAAGCATGGAAGAGCTGGGATCCAGCAGTAAACAGACAGGTGACAGCCCATCAACGAAAGCAGACTTAGGCAATTATTTATAAGAAGTCAGGACAGGGGCAGGTAAATCAGGAGGAATAAGATGTTATGGAAACTTAGCCAAGAGACCCAAGGAAGGTCTCTGCAGTGAGATTCTCGTAGGCAAAGCCAATTGAGTCTTCAGGCTTCCCAAACCATTCGGCTATGTGTCCTTGGTCAAGTCTTTCTTACACTGTCCACAGTGACAAAACTTCTTCACTCTCCAGGTACCTCTAACTTCCATAGATAACTGCTTCCCCATTCATAGAGGAAATTAGCACATTAGAATGAATCACATTGAGTTACACAGCTTCTCTTTTGGCAAACCTATAGGTTAATGAACATTTCCTCTTTTCTTTTGATTTCCTTAAAGAAATCTGTCCTCCACTTATCTATGGCTAATCACTCTGCTTATTCTCCAGATTCCATACTCCCCCTCCCCTAGGCAATAAACCTCCTCCCTATTTCCACTCTCAAATCCCTGAGAACTTCATCCATCTCTAGCCCCTCCTCCTGGGTCCTTAATATTCTCTCCCCCTTCTCTCCCAGTGGCTCTTTTTCAATGTTCATTCATTTAATACTAGAAGCCCGGTGCATAAAATTCATGCACAGGGTGGGGCAGGGTGTTCCTCAGCCCAGCCTGTACCATCTCCAATCTGGGACCCCTCAGGGGATCGGGCCTAAACCCCTGTGGGATTCGGCCTAAACCAGCAGTTGAACATCCCTCTCACAATCCGGGACTGCTGGCTCCTAACAACTTGCCTGCCTGCCTGCCTGATAGTCCTCTAACTGCTCCCCTGCCGGCATGATTGACACCTAACTGCTCCCCTGCTGGCCCAATCACCCCCAACTGCCCTTCCCTCCTGGCCTGGTGCTCCCCCAACTGCCCTCCCCTGCTGGCCATCTTGTGACGATGTGGGGGTGGCCATCATGTGATGTGAGGGTGTGAGGGTCAATTTGCATATTACCTCTTTATAATATAGGATTTTTAAACATTTTATATATGACAGGCATGTTTGTAGGTTCTGGGGACATAACAGTGAAGAACCCTGGCAAAGGTCTGTCTTTCACTGAGCTTACTTTTTAGTGGGAGGAGCAATACACAAGTGATGAAATCAGACGATGTACATTCCTGCAGAGATGAGGTCAGGGTAGAGTGCTAAAGAATGACCCAGGAACTCCCTTTAGATGTCACAATGCTGTTCTTGCCTGTGTTATGAACGTTCTGGATGAAGAAAAATGAGAGGAGAAAGGTAATTCTTAGAGGGAGAGAAAAGATGGGAAGAAAATTTAAAACAGAAAGATGTTGAGAGAAACCAAGATGGCGGCATAGGTTAAACACCTAACCTACAGCCTGGCACAACAATTTCAAAAATACAACTAAAAGTCAAAACGGACATCATCCAGAACCACAGGAAAGCTGGCTGACTGAAATGCCCACAACTAGAAGGAAAGAGAAAACCACAAGGAAAATCAGAGGAGCCGTAAAAGCCTGAGGTATGGAGACATGGGCGGAGACACGAGCACGCGCGTGCGGGGAGGACGGAGTCGGAGAGGAAGGGGCAGCTGACGGCCTGGCCGGCGTTCTCTAGCAGGAAGGAGATAAAAGCTCCAGATTGCGCTGAACCCCAGCTCCGACTGCACTGAACCCCAGTTCCGGGGGAAACCCTGGGAAGCCAGGCTCATGCTGGGGGAATCTGGGCTGTGGGGCGGAAACACAGAGGAGCGGCGAAAGGCAGAGCTCCGGAGGCGCGCACTGGAATGCCCGCAGAGGAAGGTCTGTTGCCTGTGCCACTGAATTGCCCTGGCGGGGAGGAGACAGGGGCTCCGGACCGTGCTGAACCCCAGCTCCGACTGCACTGAACCCCAGTTCCGGGCGAGACCCTGGGAAGCCAGGCTCATACTGGGGGAATCTGGGCTGTAAGGCGGAAATGCAGAGAAGCGGCGAAAGGCAGAGCACCGGAGGTGCGCACGGGAATGCGCGCAGAGGATGGTCTGTTGACTGTGCCGCTGAATTGCCCTGGTGGGAAGGAGACAAAAGCGCCAGACTGCGCTGAGCCCCAGTTCCGACTACACTGAAACCCAGTTCCGGGCGAGAATCTGGGAATCCAGATTCATTGGGGGAGAGACTAGACTGTTTGGCAGCGGGCGAAACTCCAGGGCACTTTTCTCTCAGAGGTGTTTGCTGGGAGCACAGAGGGACACTGAGACACAGGAACCTCATAGGGCGGGGCTGACGGGAAGCCAAGGCTGTAGGCTCCACCCTGAAACTCCGCCCCATCCAAGCTGAGCACAGAGGCTTTTACAATTTTGCAAGTCTAGTTGAATAAGGCTGTCTCCCAGCATAGACACAGCTGATCCTCACAGCCAATTGGACTGGAGGTCAAATCTTCCCAGTGTACCAACAGCAATCAAGGCTTAACAACACCAAGACTTTGCACTCATCCCACAAAGGGGGGTATCAAGAACGACCACCTAGGGAGATTGGGGAAGCTGAGCTACAGGGAGGCAGCCAAAAGGTGAAGACACCAAAGCAGGTCACGAATAGAAGGGATGAAGGAAAGTAAACTAATGGATGACACAGTGTTCAGAACCACATTTATAAGGTTACTTAAGAATCTTCTGGAGGACCAAGATGGCGGCATAGGGCAGACGCCTGATTGTTGCCTACCACAACAATTTTGAAACTACAACTGGAAAACAGAGCAGACACCATCCAGAACAATGGCCGGAGGAATGGCTGAGAAGGAATTGACCAATGGGAGTTGGGATCGGGAAGACGAGGCCCCGCTGGGTCCTGGATCCAGGTGCGCTGGCCCGGCGACTGGTCGCCGCTGCAGACCCGAGTGCCACCGCAGCGACCTCGGACCAGCCCGCTGCCGCGCACCGGGCGCACCGGAGCTTCGCCGAGCCCGCCGCCCAGCGAGTTCTGCAGCAGCCACCCAGAAGCTTTGAGAAAATGGCTGAAGGAATTGCTGAGAGGGAATTGACCGACAGGAATTGGGATCAAGAAGACGAAACCCCGCTGGGTCCCGGGTCCGGGTGAGGCTGGGTCCTGGGTCCGGGTGAGGCCACGCGCCCCCAGGTCCAGGAGAGGCCGTGTGCCCCTGGGTCCGGGTGAAGCTGGATCCCGGGTCCGGGTGAGGCCATGTGCCCCTGAGTCCAGGTGAAGCTGTACCCCTGGGTCCGGGCGAGACCAAACCAGAGGGAGTCGGACCTGCATTACCACCATTTGTCCACCATCCAGAGCTGAAAAGTCAGTGCCGACATGTACACATAAGGAACTGGTGGACATTGAAATTGGGTCTCAAAAGAACTGTTGGTCCAGAAAGAAACTCACTGCAGACTGATTCATTTGCCTGTCAGCATAACTATTATTGCTCGTCTCACATTCGGTTCTTATAAGTATATTTCTAGTAACACATGATCTCACTCATCTAGGGGAAATGATGAACATAGACTGATGAACAAGAACAGACCCAGAAACAAGGAGGCATCGATCGGACTGTCGGGCCTCAGAGGGAGGGTAGGGGAGGGTGGGGGTAGGGGGGAGAGATCAACCAAAGGACTTGTGTGCATACATATAAGCCTAACCAATGGTTAAGGACAACAGGAGGGTGGGGGCATCCGTGGGGAGGGGTATGGGATGGGAATGGGGGGATGAGGACAAATATGTGACACCTTAATCAATAAAGAAATTTAAAGTTTTCTGCAAAAAAAAAAAAATGTTGAAAGCTAGAGAAGTGTGAGAAATGCTCACCCATCTGAATTCAAAGAATGGACTCGGAGACAGAAGTATGGCAAAAACGAGACTTTTAATATGTTTTCGAGAGCGGGTGTCCATCCCATTGTACAGGTACAAGTGGGGCAGGGAACATAGCCTATTAATTTAGTCCCTCCTCCGGTTCCTCATTGGCTGAGTACTATGGGGTCACCTGTTTCCTCATATGCCACGTAGGTCTTGTGGTCTCCCATTGGGCCATTTAAAAAATATGGGCTGAGGCTTTTTAGCTGTTTCCACCTCCCCTGTCTAGCTGAGGCAGACGCCTCGGGGTTTCCACCAGGGTGCTGGCCCACGTGCACAGTTCTTTGTTCCGCTTCCCTCATCCCTGCATTCTGTTTGCCCTGGGGGAATTCAGCAAAGTCCACCAAAAGCCGACCATGCTGGAGATGGATCCCAGAGGTCCATTTCCTACAGAACGTAGGAAGTAGATGAGGAAAACTGGACGTACTACAGATTGGTGTTGTCCTTGTTTATTTTGTTTTCTGAGTGGGTGGGTATCCGAATAGATTCCGGAAGCCCCGACTTTTACAACCTAAATCATAGGCTTTCCTACAGACTACCTGCCATCACTCCCTTTGCTCCCATAAGGCAGAAAAGAGGCTTCTTTAAAGGGAAAAAGAATGGGAACACTCAGGGGCCTGAGTGATCAAGACATGAGAGAGGCCTGAGACCTGTCCTAAGGGGTCATCTCCTCGCATGGGGGTGGGAGGGATAAGGGAAGGAAGAGCACCGGGAGTGAGATGGGTACATGGCAGAACAACCACAATCGATGAAATGTACAGGAGCTGCCAAGGAGGACAGCCACCTCACACCAGACCAGGTTCATAGCTTAAACCGGCAGAGACCAGCTGGATCCAACATGACAACTCATTTCACCTGACGGTACGCGCTAGCCGGATCATATGCTCACTGTCATACATCAGCTGGCTGAAGGACACTCCACGTGCCACCACAATCCGAGATGGAAAGCCCATATAAGGACACAAGTGGCCACAGAGCTCCTCAGAGAAGTCTCCACTCTTTCCCGGGAAGATCCTGAATATTCCTTCCCCTCCTTGAATACCCTAACCGCCCCCCCCCCCCTTAATTAAATAAATCTCAATAAATGAAGCAAATTCAGCTAAAAGGGCTGCAGCTCTGCCTCACCGCTTCACTAATAAACTCACTTTCACTTTAAACTTGATGCTGGCTTGTCTTTGAATTCTTTCCTGTGTGACGCCCAGAACCCACAGTGGGTCCCAGAGCCTGGGGTCCCCAGACCCCGAGCGCCTGCATCAGGAGGGCAGGCATGTACGCGATGCACTGCGGGGCCTGGTTTGGTTAAAAAGAGTCAAGCGAAGCAGCCGCGGGCCAGTCAAATCCCAAGTCACGGTGTGTGTCCCCGAGAGAGAGCGAAGTGCAGAGGATGAAAACATTCCAGGAGTGGCGAGAAAAGTCCCAGAAAGGATTTGCTGCGCGGATACTAAGTAAACAGAGAGCGAGTCCATCAGCTCAGTGTGAGAATGAGAGGGCCCAGCACAAAAGCGGAAACAGGAGAGCCGAGGGCCTCCCCGGGCGTGGACAGCCCAAACTAGGGATTGGGGGCCAGTGGCCTTAGTCCGCTGGGAACATCTGAAACACTGAGGCTTCAGAGATAGATGAGGATGGCTGTTGATCAGAAAAGACTCCATCACTTCTAATAAGTATTAAGCCTATAATCTGAAGGTAAACCCTGAGAATACCCAGGTCATCTCTAGGCTCAGTGGTTGAGCGTCGACCTGTGAACCAGGAGGTCACGGTTCGATTCCTGGTCAGGGCACATGCCCAGGTTGTGGGCTCAATCCCCTGTGGGGGGTTGCAGGAGGCAGCCGATCAATGATTCTCATCCTTAATGTTTCTCTCTCCCTCTCCCTTCCTCTCTGAAATCAATAAAAACATTAAAAAAAGGGGGGGGGGCAGGGGGAGGAGGCAGACAGAGCAGCTTCTCAGCACTTCGGTCCTGCTGGGGTTCCTCAGAGGCGTGCTGCTTGCTCAGCCCTTGCCCCGCTAACCCTCACACGGAGCAGGAATCTTGGAGACGAGGATACATTAAAAACAAAACCAAGGGCACAAAAACAGGGATTTCTCCTCCGGTCCGTATCTGGCGTCCCCTGCCGTGACTTCTTGCCTCCCGGGCCTGGCAGTAGTTATTGCCTGCCTCCGTTTACCCCCACCGAGAGGCATCCACTTCACAACCAACCTGGAGGCGTTGATGTTCCCTTCTGTGCTTCTCCCAATTTTTTTTTCTTTTCCATCTCTTTTGAAAGTCATATTGAGTGCTTGTCCCAGCCCCCTCTGGAGGCTTTTCCTCCCACTAATTTTCCTTGGGGTGCCACCCACGGTGCACAGCTGTGGACCATCAGTTCACTATTTGCTGTAACTTTGCAGACACAACAAAGACTGAACGGAGATGATAAACACTGGGGAGTAGCTGGGAGACGGGGGTCATGGCAGCTTCCTTCAAGGCATCTTTGAAAAACAGATAAAGCTCTAAATGCAACCAGGAGAGAATGCAGATTGCTTTTTCTTTTGGTCCCATCGATTTTGCTTCCTATTTTGAAGCAAACCAAAGCCACTCCAGTGAAACCTTTTATACCTTCTCCTTCCCTCTGCCTTCCTCTTTCACTGCCTCTCCCCCACCCCCTCGCCCCCCACCCCCACCCCCACCCCCTCTGAGAAGCCCACATAGAGCTTCAGAGGAGAAGTTATTTTCTTTCCATCCTCCAGCCCTGAGGGCATTTGCAGCCTTTCCAGTAAATGTTCTCCAGGCCCCTGAATCTTACCACAGTCCCAACAGGAAAGGGCATCCATAACAGGGAAATATAAAATCGACAACTAACACTTATAAAAAAACCAAGCAGAACACAAGGAGAGACCCTGTTCTTTTGAGAAAAAAAAAATGTTCAAATAATGGCAAGTCTCTGTCCCCTGGCACCAAAACAAGTTAATACAGCAATTCAGTCTTAAAATAGTAAGTCCTTACAAAGGCAACGTACAAAAAAGGAGAGAACACTGCGTTCATTACAACAACATCAATACCTAAGCATCATACCATCTCCGACCATTTTCATAGACGCCAGAGACCCTGAGTCTAAGTCCCAGGCTTTGCCAGCAATACCCCAAGGCCTTCTGCACCCTGGTTCTCCCCTCTACTTCTCGATCCCCATTCACTATCTGCTGGCACTTGCCGTCCTTGGCTAGTTATGAAAAGGAAGAGAGCAAGGAAAGTCAGAAATTGTTCAGAATGGTCAGCTGGGGACACTGGCCTGCTAGCTTCACCAGGAAGCCAGAGCTTCACACCCCAGGGAATCGCAGCATTGTCCCTCCAAGGGATTGACACCCCTCCCTTCCTCCCTGCAGGATTTTGTGTGTGTGTGTGTGTGTGTGTGTGTGTGTGTGTGTGTGTGTTGCGGGTGGGGGGGGGAGGGAGTGGGGGGGAGGCAAGGGGAGATAAGCACAGGCACAATCGAGTCAAAATGATGCAGGGGGAGGTACTTAACCACAGGTCAGTCTAACCTGGGAGAAAGCTCCTTGGTAAGGAAGTGCAAGGCTGGGAAAATTTAGGAAGTTGATTGGCTATTTTGAACTATTTTGAAAAAGGTCCTAGTTGAAACTCCGGGAGAACAAGGTTCTCTCTCTCTCTCTCTCTCTCTCTCTCTCTCTCTCTCTCTCTCTCTCTCTCTCCCCCCACCCCCCTCTCTGATCTGTACTCCACCCATTGGTTCCTGTTCTCTTCCACCTGGAAACACGTGACCCTGTGGGTCAAGTGGCCTCCTGGAGCCCGAGGCAGACTGTGCAGGCTGCAAAGAACTCTGAAGCAGAAACCCTGGGCGCTGGCTCCGATTCTGGCCCTGCTGAAGGCACAGTGGGACTTTTCCATGGTGGGACGAAGGGAGATGGGACATTGGGAACCCAGGGGCAGAGGCAGACTTCCTGAACACACTTTGTCAGGAGACCACCACCTCCGGTGCCTGGGTCCTTGGAATTCTTTCCTCACGATCCCGTGGAAGACCCGACTTCCACCAACAGCACCGCGTTGGCTTCGCCTGAAGCACTTCATTTTCCTCATCTGCAAATGAGCACCAACCTCCCATCTTACTGTCCATGCGATTGTAGGTATCAAAGGAGACGCAAACCATGAAGATAAAAGCATTTTAACATATATTGCCCCTCATAAATGTAAGGCACATTTAAATATCTCTTAAAGAAGTTATTGCATCGAAGAGCCTCTTGACAAATTAAAATATTTTAAATTGTTAGAAGATAAACTGAAGCCTATTTAAATGTTTAAGATTATTTGAGCAAAAATCAATTGGAAGTGTGCAGTGTCAACCCAAGAGTGATTAGGAGTGTGCCCCACAACCCACTGTAGGAACCAGGGGCAAAACTATATATAAAGTATAGAAGCAAAGAAAGAAAATTCTTTTGTTGCCTGTCCCTGGCGGCACTTACAGGCTTAGGATTTGGGTTTGCTTACACAGGCCGCCACAGCACGAGAGCCACCTCAGTCTAACGGCCTCCTCGTTTAATTAATTTAACAACATAAAAACCTTAAACATTTTAATCATATGATTTTACAAGGTCTGTCAAATTACAAGTAGAAAATGATAAATATAGTGTGTGCATTTAGGGACAATAAGCATTTATTTTATTTAAATTTTATTTTTCAATTACAGTTTACATCCAATGCTATTTTGTATTAGTTTCAGTGTACAGCATAGTGGTTAGACAGTCATGTACTTTACAAAGTGATCCCCCCAATATTTCCAGTCCCCACTTGGCACCACACATTGTTATTACATAGTTAATATAATATTATTAACTATACTAGAGGCCCGGTGCATGAAATTCGTGCACAGGGGGGAGGGGTCCCCTCAGCCCAGCCTGCACCCTCTCCAATCCAGGACCCCTTGGGGGACATCCCTCTCACAATCTGGGACTGCTGGCTCCTAACTGCTCACCTGTCTGCCTGCCTGATCGCCCCTAACTGCCCCCCATGCCGGCCTGATTGCCCCTAATTGCCCCCTCTGCTGACCTGGTCACCAACTGTCCCCCCCTGCCAGCCTGGTCGCCCCAATTCCCCCCCCCCATCAGCCTGGTCACCACCAATGCCCCCCACCCGCCAGCCTGGTTGTCCCCAACTGCCCCCCCTGCTGGCCTGGTCATCCCACGCAGCCTGCTGTTCAGTCATTTGGTCATCCCTCACTAACTCCCCTGCTGGCCTTGTCGCCCCATGCAGCCTGCTGTTCGGTCTTTACTGTAACAGAGTCCTGGACAATTTGCATATTCCTGTATTATTAATATAGATTCTCTATGCTGTATTTCTATCCCATGACTATTTCGTAACTCTTAATTTGTACTTCTTAATCCCTTCACCTTTTGGGATAATAAAGCACTTAAAAGTCATTGGTGTTCAAGTGCCCATTATGTTCCCATCCTATGGTGGTGGTTGGGGCAGGGATGGGGGTGGGTTGGGGACGGGGACCACACTTTGGTTCTGGGTGCAGCTGGAGGCCAAAGTTCTCTCCTCTGCGCATGCTTCAGCTGAATGACAAGTGGCTTAGGTCCATCCTCTCTAAAAAGCAACTCCGTGGTGTGGCTCAGTGGATAGAGCACCCACCTGCAGAACAAAGGGTCCTGGGTTCCACTTGGTCAAGGGCATGTACCTCCATTGCAGGCTCATCCCCCACCCAGGCCCTGGTCAGGGCACGTGCAGGAGGCAACCACATCGATGTTTCTCTCTGTCTTTCCCTCTCTCTTCCGTTCTCTCTGAAAATCAATGGAAAAATATCCTCAGGTGAGGATTTAAAAAGTAATTAATCAATTAATTAAATAAGTAAAAAGCAACTCTGGATCTTGCTCATGAGGAGAGGACCATTTTGAGCTGGGTCTGAGGTTACATAATCAGTGGACCGTCTCTACTATTCTTCTCTGATAAAAACCCAGTGTTGAAGCAAACATAACATATGGATAAAAATGGCCACGGACACCATATATACAACGAACATACTTCCTAGGTTTGGGTGCTACATAAAAAATAGTTTGTTAATTGCACAACTAAATACGATTTCATTTCATACTTTGTTATAATGTTCTATAAATAAATTCGCAGTGGAAATATAAAAAGCCCTTTATTGCATCCCCTCTTTTTTGGTTTAGAAGATATGGTCGCTATTGTCTGCACTTAGGACCTTCAAAAGTATGCACCTGTGAAATTTCCTAGCCTCCCATTTTCATTCCTCCTTCTCCCCTCTCCCCACTCCCTGCAAGTCTTGCTGCTCATCCTCGCGCCACCCTTCCTGCCCAGTGATGACTTCACGCTCCTCCCAGCCCTGCAGCCTGGCCTGCGTTTCCCCCTGCACACCCGCCGCCCCAGGCCTCTGCAGCAGGCCACTGTGAGGGCATCTGTGGTGGCCGGCCTGGCATCTCTTAGCACCACAGCGAACACGCCCTACTCTGGACAGATTCTAGCCAAATGACACAACTGGGGACACCAGGGTAGAAGTCAGGCACTGAGCTGGGGATGAAGATTTTCCATCCCCCGCCTCTCCAGTCACCACGTTCATACCACCCTTCCCCCAGAGAAGCGGATAAGTTCCACATCCCACTTCAAATGTCTAATGTATCCATCCCAGGCAGAGAGTGTCTCTGGCTCCATATTCACATCCCTGTACCAGCAACTTCATCGGGATTCTCTCCGGAAAGCCAGGCTCCCAGGAACTGCACAGAGGCGTTGGACGAAAGCCAACACACTCCATGCAGGTGGCCCCGCAGCTCCAGGCCAGCAAAGGTCAGTGCCAGTGTTTGGTTGAATGAAAGGCTGCAGAATAAAGGCACACATCTCACAAACCCGGAGGGGCTCTGCCTCATCCTACCCATGTGGGGGCCAAAGTGTTAAGATGAATAGGGGAGCCCTAGCCGGTTTGGCTCAGTGGATAGATCATTGGCCCTTGGGCTGAAAGGTCCTGGGTTCAATTCTGTCAAGGGCACGTACCTTGGTTGCAGGCTAGATCTCTAGCCATGGTCAGGGGCACGTGCAGGAGGCAACCAATCGATGTGTCCCTCCCACACAGATGTTTCTCTCTCTCTCTGTCTCTCCGCCTCTCTTCCACTGTCTCTAAAAATCAATGGAAAAGTATCCTCGGGTAAGGATTAACAACAAAAAAAGAAGAAGGGGCGGGGAGGGAGGAGAATGTGAAAGATTCAAACATGAACCTGCATAAAAGAAACATCCTGCCTTGTACCAAATTTTACACCAGATTCCCTTAAGTGCACATTTACTCCTCGGTACTTATTCTGATTTTATGTGTCCTCTGAGCACCCTTTTGGCTGTTCGCTTTCCAGGCCTTTCTCATCTTGTCCCTTCAGCCCACTGGCCAGCACTAATATGCAACCTTAGCTATCACTGGTGACTACCCTGGGTAACACTTTTCCCAGCCTGGCTGAGCCCCAAGAGCCCTAGAGGCCTCCACCCAGTCTACCCTGATCCTGCTCATGTTGCCAGATGCTGCCCTATTATACCAACACATCATTACACAACCTCACATATTCCTTTCAAACTCTATCTTAGAGCTCTCAAAATTACACACTCAATCTAAATCTATACTAATAAAAGGGTAATATGCTAATTAGACTGAACATCTTCTGGGCGACCTTCCAGATGTCCTTCTGTACATCCTTCCCGACAAAGCCATGTTGGCAGGGCCAAGGCAGAGGAGTTTAGAGGTGATCAGGCAGGCAGGGGAGAGCAGTTAGGGCAAACAGGCTGTCAGGAGAGAGCAGTTAGGAGGATCAGGCTGGCAGGCAGGTGAGCGGTTAGGAGCCAGAGGTCCTGAGGGGTCCCAGATTGGAAAGAGTGCAGGCTGAGCTGAGGGGACCCCCTTCCCGTGCACGAATTTCGTGCACCGGGCCTCTAGTGCTTATATATTTGATGGCCAACTTTTTGCTTTAAAAATAAAAAGCTGGCCAGATGACAGTATCTAGTAATAGCACAACATAAGTACTACCTCTAAAGGAAAGAATAAAACATCATCTAATGCTGTTACCAAATTTTCTACTCCGTAAGCTCTAGAATCCTTCCTTTAGGGGACGAATGATAGCAGAATAGCATTTGGCATTCTGTGATGGCCTAGAAAAATGAGTTCCCTTACTGGAAATCCAGTTTATTCTTAGAGGGTCCAGCACAAGGCGAGGATGTGGAGAAAAGGGAACCCTAGTTCACTGCTGGTGGGAACGCAAACTGGTGCAGCCATTATGGAAAACAGTATGGAGGTTCCTCAAAAATTAAATATGGAACTGCCATTTGACCCAGTGATCTCACTTCTAGGAATATATCTTAAGAAACCCAAAGCAACAATCAGAAAGAATGCATGCACTCCTATGTTCATAGCAGCACAATTTACAATAGCTAAGATCTGGAAACAGCCCAAGTGCCCGACAGTAGATGAGTGGATAAAAAAGCTGTGGTACATTTATACCATGGAATAGTATACAGCAGTAAAAAAGAATCTCTTACCCTTTGAGACAGCATGGAGGGACCTTTAGAGTATCATGCTAAGTGAAATAAGTCAGTCAAAGAAAGACAAGTATCACATGATCTCACTCATAGGTAGAATCTAAGTAACAAAATAAACTGATGAACGGAGTGGATCCAGAGACATGGAAGCATGGAACAGAGTGTGGAATCTCGGGAGGGAAGGCAAGGGAGGGTGGGTGGGTGGGAGGCAATCAACCAAGGACCTTGTATGCATATATGCATGGCCCATGGACAGAGACAATGGGACAGCCAGGGCTTAGGGTAGGGGGTGGGGGTGGAGGTGAGCTGGAGGGGTTCAATGGGTGAAAAAAGAGGACATATACTTTCAACAGTAAAGAATTATTTTTTTTAAATTAGCTTATGCAGCACTAAAATACTTGGATAAATAGGTTTAGCTTGTATGTAGGTTGTTTCAGATGTGTTAGCAATGTTTTCATTGTTTACTCAGAAAAAAAATAAAGATAGTTAATAATAAAGGGAGGAGTGATGAAAAGCCCATTTGAAATCACTTGTGCCCTCTGGGTATGCCCGGCAGGGAAGGTTTACTGCTCAATAGGAAAGCCGACTTCCTGGTTGGTACTTTTCTAAGGTTAGGTGGCTCCTGCACTGCTACAGAAAAGTTAATTTCCTGTTCCATTTTTCCTGAAGCATATGTGCACTTTGGCTTAATTAATACTAGATTTTCCACTAGGGAGGAACCAGGCGGAGGGCTGCAACGATTACACTTTCTATTGCTTGTTAAAGAAACAGTGAGACATCAAGAGGAAACTCAATTGCGACCGCACAGTTTGGGACTCCCAGTGACATTTTGAAATATAACTGTATAACTTGACATTTAAATAGCACACTATACTATACCTTTTTAATGAAAAAGAAGGGGCATTCCTGGTACTTGAATTTATGTTGCTTATAGGCATTCTCTCCCCTCAAGAGTCTCCAAATGCAAAGAGAATCTTTTCATGACATTATCCTTTGGGCTGTGTTAAATTAACTGCACAATGAGGCCATTAGAATGACGTGGATCTAAAGCCTCAGCAGCCTACATAAGCACACCAAAATCTGTCTATAAATGCCTCAAGATTATGAAATCAAAACAGAAGAACAACCAGTCACAAACAGCCAACTAGGCTTTACATTATACTCAGTCATTTCCTTGCTTTGCTTCCACCTTTTCTCCATAAAAGTTTTTACCAGGTCTCCTGCTGGTGGAGTTCTCCTAACCACTTCTGGTTTGGAGCTGCGTGATTTGAATAGATTTTTGCTCAAATAAACTCATAACATTTTTAATATGCCTGTTTCTCCTTAAGTAATTTTTCCCCCTGTTCTTTATATTCTCAATATTTTCCAAAGCACTCTGCTACAGTGTCTAATTTGATCCCATAACATCTCTGCAACAGACATTTCCATCCCCAGGCTACAGTCTAGAAAAATGAAACCCGAAGGAGTCACTTGTCCATGGTCACTCAGTCTTCACCATTGGAACTGGGTCCCTATTGGTGCTTGTGCCTGGAGAGTGAGTGGGGCACAGCAGGGTCAGACTCAGATGCATGGACCTTTGACAGATGGCTCCGAAGGTTCCCAGAAGCCTGCACCACCACCCCCACAACATCCACTCTTCCGTCATCAGGACCCTGGAGCAATATTACTGTTTAAATAAATTCCATTTTCTCTCCATAAGTTATTCACTATCATCGGGCTTTTTCACTTGCCTGACTCTCCCATCCTGAATTGACCTTCCCTCCCCACCCCCACCCCCCAAGATCACTCTCTTAACCCTTTGCACTCACTTGCTTTTTTCTCGATTACTTTATTCTAATGCTAACCCTGTCGAGTCACACTCGACATCCGAGTGCAAAAGGTTAGGCATAGTCAGAATATACTTAGAGCAGCAGAAATCAGCTCATTTGTCAAGATCAGTTGTGAGGTGTATAAGAAATTGACTATAGCCCTGGCTGGTGTAGCTCAGTTGGTTGAGCATCATCTGACATACCAAGAAGTCACTGGTTTGATTCCCGGTCAGGGCACATGCCCGGGTTGCAGGCTTGATCCCCAGTAGGGGGCATGCAGGAGGCAGCTGACCTCTCTCTCTCTCTGTCCCCTCTCCCTTCCTGCCTCTCTAATATATATACCGTATATAAAAGTCTAAGCGATCAAAAGACTGAACCACTGACTGGAATGACCAGTCGCTGTGATGAGCACTGACCACCAGGGGGCAGATGCTCAATGCAGGAGCTGCCCCCTGATGGTCAGTGCACGCCCACAGTGACCTGGTGGCAGCCACTCCCTCATTAGTCCTGCAGGTCCAATCTCCAGAGAATGGGCTCGGCGCTGAGGGACCAGCACCACCGGCCTCCTGAAAGTTGGCCTCAGCACCGTCGTCACTTCCCTTCCCTAGACACTCTGCAAGGAAGAAAGGATATAAACGTGGCTGCCAGGTGGCTCCCGACAACCAGTGGGACCATCAGCGGGATGGATCCAGATCCCGGGCCCACCTAGAGGGCAGATCACATCCTGCCTCCCCCAACCCCGTGGATGTGATCTGCACAAATTCGTGCACCGGGCCTCTAGTAAAATATAAACACTTTTTTTTAAATCTAATGAAGAAAAGACATAGGCTGAGGATCAAAAATATGTACTGCACGTGCATTCTTGAAACAAGAACAATATAAGCCATCTAAAGTGCTTATTTTTGTGCGGGAGCTAAACCCAGCTTCTCAGGGGCAGGAAGGACACATCGATTGGATGCCAACTCTGGTCTGCCACCATTCTTGGTGTTTCCAGACACACATCCAATTCTCATAAGTAGGGCTTAGTTAGCTCCATATTTCCAGTGGGAAAACTGTGAGTTTAGAAATCCGGGTAAAATGTGTCTGTGTCCTATAGCTAGTAAATGACACAGCAGGAATTGGAACCAACATGTACCAAAGCCCATGTTGCTTCCACAACATACCTATGCTCTGTTAGACTTCTTAGCCAATATACGTCACAGGCTTGAAAGTAGAAGGCTTGCTGGAGATAGTTAGGTTTGTTCTCACCAGCGATGTGCAGAGTAAGGAAGCCTCCTGCTTAGCAAATTGCCCCGATTGAGATTCAAATAGTGTGGGTTTCTCAAGGGTCCCCACGTAAGGATGAGAGACACCAAATACAGTAATATTTCAGAGCACATGACCAGACCCATCTGTACCTCCAACTCCATGTGCTCTTCTTCATAATTATTTTGGCTCATTTTTTATTTTGAATCATAAGTACCCTTAGCCTCCATTAGTGAATTTAATTGAAAAAAATGTTTCATGGAGATCTTTATATATAGCAAAGATCAATTCCTATTTTGCCATTGTATTCCCTTCTTCACCCTGTACGTAATATGTTTTGTTTTTAACACAGTTGACAAAGTACTGTTTCCCTTGCAAATGTCCAACTTCGGTATAGTTTCTGTTGGAGAACATAAGTCCTATTTTAGAACATGAGCTCATCTTTTCAGTGAACCTGGCTATCTAGAAAAAAATATCCAAAGGAAACCAAAGGGAAAAATGAAACCAAGACATTCCTTTTGCCCCAAAAGGCCATACTCGCCAAGTTGATAACAGGAAGCAATTTTTTTTTATGTCATTGGTTTCCATTTCAAAGGGCTTATCTAATGTGAGTTCCTAACTAACTGCATTAGAAGAAGAAACAGAATTCATTAGAGAAAGAAGCAGAAGCTATTGACACGTCTTGAAAAAGAAAACAAGACAGAATGAAACTTATAAACTGGTTAATTTCTTGATTCACAGGAAATTTCACATAACTTGCTTAAATGAGCTTCATCAAGTCTCCATTAAAATTTATCTGAGTAAGCAAATTTAAATTTAAAATTCTCTCGGTATGAACCATTTCCACCCATGTGCATATTTCATTATAAAAATTTAACATAGCTCTAATCAACTATCTCAGAGAAATCTACAGGCATTAAATGCTCATCAGTAAGCCCAACTGATTCTATGAAAGTTGTATACCTATTAGTATTCTGACAACATCTCCTGGGAGTCTTTTATACACAGACCCCTGTATTTACATGCTATCAGCATGATTTTAAAATCTTTACCTTCAAATCTGAGGTTGACAAAGAAGCCAAGAGCGATGGAAAGAAGTTAGAAAGTAATTGTGAAAGAACGTTGGCTTTTGCTTTTTATTGGTTTGTTTGTTTTAATATGATAGAACCTTGAGAATGTTTATAGGATAAAGATCCCAATGAGACAAATGAGCTGAAGAGAATAGGAAAGACAGATGATAATTGAAGAAGCAGATTCAATGCAGCAAAATGGCAGGATGATTAGCATTAATCAGAAATGCAAGAAATGGCTGGGAGTTCAAGGGATACTGGTACAGGGAAAACGATGGAGTGGAGAACTTGAGAGTTCAGCAAAGAAAAAGAAAGAGAGGGAAGAAGTGGTCCCTCTCATTTCCTTTCCTAGCCTCTGGTCCAAAGCAGGCCTTCTCTGACCCTTAAGTTCTTGATTCATTTATTTATTCACTCACTGACTATTTCACTCAGCGCTCACTAGGTGTCAGACACTGTTTTGGTAGGGAAGGTGTAGCAGTAAGTGAAATGAAGTCCTTGCTCTTAAAGAATTTATATTCTATGTGGGGAGGCAGACAGTACATACATGGGGGAGGGGAGAGGGTACAAAAGTAGGTGTACAGTTGTTCGTATAAAACACAATACTATAATTAGTAAATGATAGTACAAGAATAAACTGTGTTTTGTGCACTCACAACTCTTTTTCTTGCCCAATCCTGCATATATATTTGTTCAGGGTCCAAGATTTCAACCTTTTCCCCTACTGCCACCTAACTCATCTTTCTACATCCCCAGCTATAGCATCTTATTTATCCCAATTTATCCCAATATCGCAAACTAAAAAAAAAACAAACAAACACAAAAAAACAACAAAAGGAATTCAAACTGAAGACCTGGCCTACAACAAGCAGACCTGACTCTGCAGTGACATATCAGCCTTCCTAAATTTGTCTTGGTTCTAACAGTTCATTTTCCTGTGAAAAGGCATTACTTAGAGGCTGGCAACAGGGAGAGAAATCCAACAAGGCTTTCATCCCAGGCACGCTTGCCCAAGTGCTTCTGTGCACTTCAACAATTGCTTATTGCTCACCTGCTTTGTGAAGGCCAGAGGTTAGAGTCTGTACGGAATGAGTAAATGAGTAAATCTTCAAGGTATTAAATAATTATTCTTTTTTTAAAAGATATGTCTTATTGATTTCAGAGAGAGGAAGGAAGGAGAGAGAGAGATAGAAACATGGATGAGAGAGAAACATTAATTGGCTGCCTCCTCCATGCCCCCTATGGGGATCAAGCCCAAAACCTGGCATGTGCCCCGATCAGGAATCAAACCTGTGACCTCTTGGTGTGTGGGACCCAATCAACCAACTGAGGCACATGGCCAGGCTAAATAATAATTATTCTGATACTTAACATTTAATGAGCACTTTCTATCTGCCAGACACTTTAAGGGCTTCACGGGACTTATTTCATTTAAGCCTCACATTAGCCTAGTAAGGTAGGTGACAATATATCCACTTGCAGGCGAGAAAACAAAATCCTAAAGAGGTCAAGAGCTGTGCCCAAGGTCATGAGGAAACAGTGCTATTCACCTGACTCCAGAGCTCAGGTGCTGAACTATGCTGCCTCCCACTTCATTCTTTTCCTAGGGCTGCCATAGCAACTACTGAATGCTTTTCAGGAGCAATATTGTAGGAGTTGTGCATAGATGGCTTCGAATGTGAAGGTATATTGAGGGGTAACTAGTTAGACTACTGAAATAGTCTAGGTTGGTGACAATGAGGGCACAGCATAGAGATTGTGGAGGTAGACTCTAAGATTTTGAAATATTGATTATTCTCTGGATTCAAGAGTAAATTCCACTCTTTACATGGCCATAAGTCTTGTGCAAAGGTGATACTTACTAAGGTCCCTCAGTATGATGAAGGGCCAAAGGCACATCATGGTCTCGGAGAGAAGTTCAAAGTCAGAGCTAGAAAAGGTAACATTGTAAACTACACAGAGGAAACCTAGGCAAGGGTCAGAAACGAGGGAGATGCAGACAGACACGTTGAGTGGGGTTGAAACAAATGGTCCCAAATAAGGGCTGTGAACAAGGCAAGGATGTTGTGGCCTTTACACAACAATCCTCTCTAATAAAATGGTAATATGCAAATTAACCATCACTCCGCTACATAAGCCATGCCCACCAGCCAAGCCACGCCCACCAGCCAATCAGGGCGAGTATGCAAATTAACCCCAATCCAAGATGGCTACAGCCACAGAGAACAAGGTTTCCCAGGTAACAGAGTAAGCTAAGCTTTCCATAGCCGTTGCAGGCCTAAGCCTCCACTCAAGCTACAAAGTTTCAATTATAGAAGGTAAACAAATTCAAACAAATGGGGCAGAATGGAGCTTGAGAGAGCAGGCCAGGGTTGCTGCCGGCAACAGGGGAAGCAACACACCCTGGCCGGGCTCACCCGCTTAAGGCTACAAAGTTTCAATTGTAGAAGGTGAATTAACTGCCACAGAAATGGCTGCCGGAGCCCCAGGCTTGGCTCCGCTCCAGGCTACAAAGTTTCAATTGTAGAAGGAAAATAAATTCCAGATACCAGGGCCTCCCCTTGGGTTGCCAGGGGGCGTGGCTGGCCTGCAAACCACCACAGGCCCCTCGCTCAGGCCGCCCCACACCCAAAGGGAACCCCCACCCTGATCCGGGACGCCCTTCAGGGCAAACCAGCTGGCCCCCACCCGTGCACCAGGCCTCTATCCTATCTAATAAAAGAGTAATATACAGATTGATCATCACTGCAACACACAATATAGCTGCCCCCATGTGGTCAAAGATTCTGCCCCCATGTGGACACAAGATGGCCACCACAAGATGGCCAGCAGGAGAGGGCAGTTGGGAGGCACCCGGCCTGCAAGGGAGGGCAGTTGTGAGGGACCAGGCCTGCAAGGGAGGGCAGTTGAGAGGGACCAGGCTTGCAAGAGAGGGCAGTTGGAGGTGATCAACCCTGCAGGAGAGGGCAGTTAGGGGTGACCAGGCTGGCAGAGGAGGGAAGTTGGGGGCAAACAGGCTGGCAGGGGAGCAGTTAAGCATCAACCAGACTGGCAGCAGAGTGGTTAGGGGCAATCAGGAAGGCAGGCAGAAGTGGTTAGGGGCAATCAGGAAGGCAGACAGGCAAGCAGTTGGAAGCCAGCAGTCCTGGATTGTGAGAGGGATGTCCGACCAGGATCGGGCCTAAACGGGCAGTCGGACATCCCTCCAGGAATCCCAGATTGGAGAGGGTACAGGCTGGGCTGAGGGACAACCCCCCGCCGTGCAAGAATTTCGTGCACCGGGCTTCTAGTGTAAATATAAATAGTCCTACTGAACTGTACTCTTAAAATGGTGAAGAGGATAAATTTTATATTTTGTTTCTTACCTCAATTTAAAATTTTTCAATAAATTGAAAATAGGTAACAATTTTTCAATAGGTAACAATTTTAAAAAAGAAATCTGAAAAATGTCACCTTTCTAACCTGGAGCTGTCCAGGCAGATCAGTGACAGGCCCGACAGATTAGGTGATGGGCAAGTTATGGAGAAAGAGTAATAACTATCGAATATAACTGAGTTTTAAAACCTATGCATCCAGGGAAATGGGGAAGGGGTAGTCCTATTCCTGGAAATAGAGAGGTCAATAATAGTCACTGACTTGGGCAGGAACATTTTGAGAGAAAATTATTTGAGTTTTCATAGATCTTGTTACTCCTCAATAAAAGATTGCAAGAGAAATTGGAGACGCAGGTCTGGAGGTTCAAGAGTGAAAGCTAAGCTAGAAATGCTCATGCTATGTTATCTGTAAAAGGGTGGAAATGAGCAATATGCGAAGTTGATATAACCACCAAAGGGCACAATAGAATAAACTTGGGAATGTCTTTTAGCATCAGAGTAAATGAACCCAGAAAGGAGACCACACGTTATTCATCTTGGTCAGAGAGTAACCCTGCCGTGTCACAAAACTCAAAGGGGCAGTTTCTAGAACAAGCTGTATACAACGGTGTGAAATTCTTCAGAGAAGAAAGATGTGGGTTGAAAAGAAATTATTTGATTTGGTAGCCAAGGAGTCATCGAGATGGATGGATGGTTCAGTAGGAAAAAAAGGCCAACGGAAAAGGGTACGGAATGGGGAGGGGTGGCCAGGAGTGCACCCAGAGATATCCCGCTACAGGTTCCCTGAACGAAGGGAGAGAGAAGGCGCACATTGGGTGAGGTGGGTTGCCAGGGACAGGGACAGCTTGTTTTCTCAGTCCCGAGCACGTTTCCCCTCAGAAGGGCTGGTCCGATGGAGAGGTATAAATGGAAATACTGTAACTAGTGAAGAGTACCTCTGGAGTCAGCTCTGGAAAAGGTTGAAAGACCATGTTCAAGAACACAAGGAAAGTAAGATTTGAAATTGCCTCCCAACTGCTCTGCCTATCTTCAGTTCTATCCACTCCAGTCCATTCTGGAGTATTCTCTCTACAACATAAATCTACTCATGCACTTCCAAACTCTTCCATAAATATTTACTTAACTAGAGGCCCCGTGCACAAATTTTGTGTGTGTGTTTGTGTGTGTGTGTGTGTCCCTCAGCCCAACCTGCACCTTCTCCAATCTGGGACCTCTCGAGGGATGTCCCAGTAGGATCAGGCCTAAACAGGCAGTCAGACATCCTTCTCACAATCCAGGACTGCTGGCACCCAACTGCTAGCCTGCCTGCCTTCCTTGATTGCCCCTAACCGCTTTTGCCTGCCAGCCTGATCACCCCCTAACCACTCCCCTGCCAGCCTGATTGATGCCTAACTGCTCCCCTGCCAGCCTGTTTGCCCCTAACTTCCATCCCCTGCAGGCCTGATCACCCCTAATTGCCCTCCCCTGCAGGCCTGGTTCCCCCCCAACTGCTCTCCACTGCAGGCCTGGTTCCCCCCCAACTGTCCTTCCCTGCAGGCCCAGTCAGCCCCAACTTCCCTCCTCTGCCAGCCTGGTCACCACTAACTGCCATCTCCTGCAGGCTTGATTGCCCCCAACTGCCCTCCCTTGCAGTCCTGGTCCCTCCCAACTGCCCTCCCCTGCTGGCCATCTTGTAGTGGCCATCTTGTGTCCACATGGGGGCAGCCATCTTTGACCACATGGGGGCAGCCATCTTGTTTGTTGGAGTGATGGTCAATCTGTATATTACTCTTTTATTAGATAGGATGAGTAAAGAAAAATGAATAAATAAATTAAGGAATGAATGGGATGAGGAGGAGAAAGAGGGGGATTCTCAGTGAGGTAATTACAGTCAGGTAATTTCAGATCATTTCACTTAAGGAAAGTGATGCCGTTTCCCAAGAGTAAGAGCACATTTTGACATGTTTTCTATGGATTTCAGAAAGCAAATCAACATAACTACTGTATTGGACACTAGATCACCACCTTGCCTCCCGAATCTCTCCGGTGGGCATTACTCAGGCCATTGCTGTGGTAAGCTGTGGACACTGTTTTCACCACTTTGGGCAACACAGACCTGGGAGTTCTTAGGAACAGTCCTGGTTGAAAAGGAGGGAGCGGCTCATCTGAGGCCCTGGCTCCCCCATGGCTGCCCAGAGAGTCCATCTAACACTACTTGGAAGTAGGATGGGGCAAACTCTAGCCAATGAAAGACAGAAAAGGGGAAAAGCTAGGAGATAAATTGCTAGCCCTTCTTGCCCACTTCCCCCAGTGCCAGTACTGAGACGCAGCAGTTTAACACAGCCTCTCGGAAAATGTCTCCCAATAACGCACCCATTTCTGTTCGCTCTCCCCCTTCCTTTTTGCTCCCCACTTTTGTGTCCTGGGATTGCACCATTCAGTAAGTTGTTAACATGAACTCTGTGCCTCTGCTTCTGTTTCTAGAAAACCTGGTCTAAACAAGTAATTTTGAGACATTTTTCAATGTTCAATATCTTAGGAGATATTTGAAGCACGCTATTAGAAGCACAAACAAAAACATATTTGTACTGAGAACATTCGTTTATTTGCATTGGGCTATGTTTGGACACAGGAAAGAGTAGTTGCAAAGAATAGTTGCAGTCACTGAAGGAGAATGAAAAGTCAAGAAGAAATGGTGAATGGATAGTCAAGCAATAAGGAAATGGTCATTTTCCTTGCAGAATATCAGCAGGAGATAATCAGAAACACATGGCTATGGTGAATATAGATGTAGTCCCCAGATAGCAAAGTTTCCACTAAAGGAGCCGGCATTAAGGAGATTTTCTCCCATTGTGTCTGTTTGTAATTAATGTGTTCCTGTGTTATGACATATTGAAGTGTTAGATTCCAAAAAACAAACAAAAAAAATCTACTGAGTGACGTATCTCAATGAAGACAACTGAAATTGTCTTCAGTTTATATATTAAACTGAAATAATTTTAAGGCACAACAAATTACCAGCTAAAATTCAGACAACTATGAAATGACAAAAAGTATATTTGCTTAGCAAAGCCCTTTGGGGAGTTAAAATGGAAAAAAAAGAATTAAAAATTGGCCAGAAAGAGGGAGAGTGCTTCCTTGCTGTGGAAAGTTGGCATACACGATACCATGATCTCAATCTGTACTGAAACAGTTTTAGACATTGAACCAGATCCCAATCGTAAAGATGTGAAGGGAGCAGTCAGTCACCCACCTTTGAATATTTGCTACTACAAATACTTAACCCTCTGTGCCCAGGCTGATATAGCACAAAAGGTCTTCTCTTCAAACAGCTGAAACCAAAAGACTGGGACATACTCATTGCTCATTCATAAAAGTATGAAAACGATGATTCAAGAAATACTCTGTGAGTACACTTTGGTTTCTGAACGTGTATTCCTACAGACTGCACAGCAGTCATTAAATCATTTTTTCAAATGTCCTCAGGTAGATTCTTTAAGAATTTTTTTTTCCTTTTGTACATTTATAAATCCAGATGCAACTGCCACTTCCTGGAGGGGCAGTTAGTTTAAAGTTTAAATGTATTACTTTTTAAGCATGTGTCATGTTTCTTTTTAAAAAAATATATTTTATTGATTTTTTACAGAGAGGAAGGGAGAGGGTCAGAGAGTTAGAAACATCGATGAGCTGAGACTGGTTTGGCTCAGTGGATAGAGCGTTGGTCTGCGGACTGAAAGGTCCCAGGTTCGATTCCGGTCAAGGGCATGTGCATTGGTTGCAGGCACATCCCCGGTGGGGGGTGTGCAGGAGGCAGCTGGTCGATGTTTCTCTCTCATCGATGTTTCTAGCTCTCTATCCCTCTCCCTTCCTCTCTATAAAAAATCAATAAAATATATTTTTTTTAAAAAAAGAAGAAAAAAGAAACATCGATGAGAGAGAAACATCAATCAGCTGCCTCCTGAACACCCCCTACTGGGGATGTTCCCACAACCAAGGTACATGCCCTTGACCGGAATCAAACCTGGGACCCTTCAGTCCGCAGGCTGACGTTCTATCCACTGAGCCACACCGGTCAGGGCTAGCATGTGTCATGTTTCTTAGTATTTCTTTAGGTCTGAATAGCTGAAGGGAATTATGATTTTTTTCCCAGAGAATTGCACATACACATACATACAACATTTCCATAAAGTACATAAGCTCGGTAGACACCTCATACATCCAAATACTTTCTGGAATCCATGAACCTCAGGTCAAAGCCAGCTGCTTTAAGTAACTTTAAAAATCTCTTAAAGATGGATAAACACAAGTAAGGGAAAGCCCTAGTAGCATGCATATTTTGGTATGCCAATCAAAGTAAAAACAAATCCCAAAATTTTTTAAATGTTTATTATTTTTTTAATCAGAGAGGAAGGGAGAGAGATAGAGATAGAAACATCAATGATGAGAGAATCACTGATCGGCTGCCTCCCGCATGCCCCCCACGGGGGATCAAGCCTGCAACCTGGGCATGTGCCCTTGACTGGAATTGAACCCAGGACCCTTCAGTCTGCAGGCCGATGCTCTATCCACTGAGCAAAACCGGCCAGGGCAAATCCCAAATTTTATAGATAGAAACAATGCTTCTACAAAAGGCCTAAAAGCTATATTTTAGGTCTTAAGGAAAAGCTATGTAGTATCTCATCAGTATTTTTTTTTTTTTTTTATAATCCTCACTTGAGGATATTTTTCCATTGCTTTTTCAGACAGTGGTAGGCAGGGAGAGAGGAAGGGAAGGAGGGAGGAAGAGAAAGAGAGGCAGAGGGAGAGGGAGAGAGAAAGGGGTAAAGAGAGAAAGAAGAGAGAGAGAGAGAGAGAGAGAGAGAGAGAGAGAGAGAGAGAGAGAGAGAATATTGATGTGAGAGAGACATATAGACTGGCTGCCTCCCGCATGTGCCCCAGTGGGTGGGGGCAGGGAGTGAACTCACAACCCAGGCACATGCCCTTGGTGGGAATCGAACCTGAGACCTTTTGGTGGCAGGGCCAATGCTCTAACCACTTGGCAACTCCAGCCAAGCTCTCATCTGTCATTTTTTAAAATATATTTTTATTGATTTCAGAGAAGAAGGGAGAGGGAGAGGGAGCGATAGAAACATCAATGATGAGAGATAATCATTGATTGGCTGCCTCCTGCATGCCCCCCACTAGGGATTGAGCCCACAACCCAGGCACGTGCCCTTGACTGGAGTCAAACTCAGGACCCTTCAGTCCACAGGCCAATGCTCTATCCACTGAGCCAAACTGGAGAGGGTTAATTATTTTTAAATAAATTTCATAAGTAGCTGTTTTTGAGAATAATCTATATGTTGACCCCAAAGACATTTCTTTTTTCAATTAAGCTATCTGAAAGAATATTAATATTCAAAACTGGATTATTATTCAATTCTCTTTTGGATCAGATACTATAAGAATAACTAATTTATACCTGATTTAAACTAACTTCCACATGCTACGTTCTCTCTAGCTTCCTTTCTATCTCTACAAAAAATGGCTCTAAACCAATGGCTGGCACAAGTTAAGTTAAAAATAGAGGCACGTGGCAAGTGTTTGGAAATTTAGTGTTCATATCTATTGGATTTCTGGACTGTAATTGTGAATTTAGAATCTTGCTTATGATTAAAATATTTAAGACTATCAACAATTTGAAAAAAAAAATCATCATGTGTTTGTCATTTTTTGTGAAGAAAAATTCTAGAGTGAATGTTTTACGCAAGCAGCCAAAAAGATCCAAAGTGAAATGAATTTTTCTGGGACAGCCTAGAAATAACAGTTAACATATGCCTAAGTTACAGACAAAAGCAGGATACATGTAAAAGCAAGTAGGGAGTAAAAAGGACTGTTAAATTAATGAATAAAAACCTTTTTTGTCCAAATTTCTCAGCAAAAATTTTAGGTACTTAAGGAGCAAAACCATCTCAACTATTTTTAAAGAAATTATATTTATTAATATTAGAACCAAACAAGAAGTGACTTTCAAAGTCACAGTTTACACCCATCATAAATTTGATGTGCTAAAAAAACAAAAACAAAAAATTACAAGAGTTAAGTTAATGCTAGTATAAGTAAACAAAAATACACATTCTTCCATTACTTTAAACCCGTGGTCGGCAAACTGCGGCTCGCGAGCCACATGCGGCTCTTTGGCCCCCTGAGTGTGGCTCTTCCACAAAATACCACGGCCTGGGCGAGTCTATTTTGAAGAAGTGGCGTTAGAAGAAGTTCAAATTTTAAAAATTTGGCTCTCAAAAGAAATTTCAATTATTGTACTGTTGATATTTGGCTCTGTTGTCTAATGAGTTTGTCGACCACTGCTTTAGAGTATTTAATAATTGATTCTCACTTGCAGCTGATGTTCATCTAGAAGTATTTCTAGTTAACTTATTTATCTGCTATTTTTTTGCATAAATATTTCTTGGTCAAGATGCTTCTTGACATTATTGATAAAATAAGTCATTCATTTAAAAGTTTTCAGATTTTCTTCATTCTAACCTAATATTATTTTGTATTTCAGTAAATTCTTAGAGTTGTGCTTTCACAAATTACTATTAGATCTTTGAATTTATTTTTATTTAGAGCCGGTTAGATGGACCATGTCAGAATGCTGGCCCAGTGGCCTGCCTGAACATCTTGGAGCATCAGTCATCTTGTCTGTAAAATAATGACACTCATACCTACATTACCTATCTCACGGGGTTGAGTCCCATGTGAAATCCATAAAGAGCTTTTAAAAACAAGATGGTACTGGTGCTGGAGGTATTAGCGATAATGGTAAAAGTGCTGTTTGGTATTTAACAAGAAATTCTGCTCCAAACAATAACCGTGATCATAGAATTTACTGCAGAAATAAGATATTAGTTTACAGATTGCTAAATTATCTTGCTGCAATACCTGCTGTGGCGTAGAAATCATTGACTTTGCTACTGTGAATTTTGTCTGTGTGTTTTCTTTTTTTTATTTTTTTTTAGACCGGACTATTTTAAATATCATTTCACTGACAGGCATAAAGAGGGGTGGTATTTTAAAATAGGAATTGGAGTGTTTTCTTGTGTTTTGTGTTTTCTCTAACACTTGACAAGTGAGATTAATAAAGTTAATTAGCAGAGTATAAGTATAGGATAATCTACATTTTCCTAATGCTATAAGCAATAAAATGCAGTGTATCAATTCTTTTGAAGAAACCTATTGTAATTTTCTTTTAAATGCCTCAGAAATAAATATTTGCTCTAGAAATGTGTTCACCAACAAAAATTGATTTAACCTCTTACAAAATGAAATTTGGGAGTATCTTGGAGTCTGGAGTGGTCTGGGTGCTCACACTGGCTGCCTTGAGGAAAGAAACACTGAGTATTTATCAACTTTTAGGGATCTTTATTTATGTTCCTAAACTTTAAATCTTTAGTTCTATTAGCATCCTGAAGTTTCAGAAAGCATTCAGACCACTCCCACCTCCTCCAAATTGCCTATTTCATTCAGCTGGAATGAAGTGAAAACCTAAGAGAGAAAATAATGGCCAGGACTTTCTGGGAATGAAAAGAAGTTTGAAGCAACATGTGTTTGGCTGTCATGAGGTCACTCTCTGGGCTGGGTATACCCTGGACCTCTTTCAGACCTCACGCAAGTTAATTTTAGTTTTGCAGAAAGGACAGAGCGAGGCAGAAAATGTCAAGGTTAAGCTTCTGACCGCCTTACCGTTCTGATTTCCCGAGCATTGCCGGGGAGAAAGAAGCACCGCTCGTCCACAGACCATCTTCTCTCGCATCTGCTGGCCTGGGCGTCGGGGGGTGTGTTGGGGGCAGCCCCAGGCACAGTGGCTGCGAGCTTCCTCGCCCCTCGGAGGGTCAGGCTCTGGTAGAAGAGACAGAGGGCCACCACCAAGCCCACCAAGAAGGGCCGGGGGCAACGTCGCCGGCGACAAAGGAACCCTGGACGACAGACCATGACCAGTTCAGCTGCACTTGGCCCCGGTCCGCGTCGCCGGAAAAGTCATAGCAGCGATTTCTTGTCAGCACGAAGAGGACAAATCCGCCTCCTCTTCCCACAGCCTGAGTGAAGATTGCTCCATCCCGCTTAAGAACTTTCCGAAGAATCTTGCCAGAGAGTTATAGGTCCCAGAAGTCGGAGACGGCTACTAAGCGCCTTTCCATGGATGACAGTACAACGTGGGCTGGCCTGGGTTAGACAATAACGATTTTAAAAGGACGTCCACATAATCATAGTTGTAACCGGTAACCCGAGGGGACCCCAGGCTGCCCAACTGTTGCTTCCGGCGATGCCTTAGTTCCACCACATCCTTCAACTCACAGTGACGACATCACAGGGAAAGAGAAGACACCCCCAGGGTGCATCTGGGACCTCTAAACAGCTCCGAAGAGCGCAATCGGTTAAAACGCAAAGCGCCCGCGGTGCAGCGGGGGGTGGGGGTGGGGGGGGGGGTGGGGGGGCAGCTTGCCTTAGCAGGTCCCCGGTTTCCCCCCGGGTTTAAAAGCTGCCCCGCTTTCCGCCTTCCAAGTTCCTTAGCTGCTTCCCTTCATTCAGTTTCAAATCGCCACTTTCCTGCAAGCACTTGTGGCTTTGAACATAAAAAAAAACGGAATAAACGGGTTGCTCGGAGAGGGTTCCTGTTGGGGTTTTTGCCTGTTATTTTGTAGCATTCCGCTTCAAGTTCAAAGTTCTGTGTACTTACTCGGTTTTCATCCTTTTAGCCAGAAAAAAAGTTTCCACGAGTCCCTAATGGATTGTAGATCGGAGCCACTCGGAAGGAAACACCCCGTCCTGTGACTCCAATTCATCGGACACACACACGCGCGCGCGCAGACACAGCCACACGCGCGCCTGCCGCCCTCCAGCCCTCCCGGCGGGGAGCTGCGGCCCGCACACCGCAGCCTGCAGGCCGGGGAGCCGGGGAGCAGGGAGCCGGGCAGCGGGGAGCGGGGCGGGGCTACTCTCCGGGCGCCTCCGGCCCTGGGGCAGCCTGGAGCCGCGCGTTCAGCTCTGGATCCGGCAAGGTGGGCATCCATAGACTGGGGGCATCCGTACTCATTTCCCCGAAACGTGACGGCCTCCGCAGAGCTGCAGCAATTTAAATGCACAATTGATGTTCCATGCCTTTAGGTAATTCCTTTTTCCTAAGACAATGGTGCAAAGACAAATAGCCCTGCGTCCACGGATGACAAACGTCGAGATCTTCCCTTAGGGGATTGTGGTCCCTCTTTGGGGGATGAGTGGGCACAACTCCTGTGTGGACCCCAGAACAGCAAGCCTGTTGTATGCACAGAACAACTGAGCTTTCTGTTTGGTACCTAACTCATTTCACAGTTGTTATATTAGGAGTCCTGTCCTGGACGAATGCCCGAGTCCTTCAAAGGCTAATTGCTGACACGTCTTATAAGGAGTTGATGGGAGCGGGTATTGGGTAACTTTTGCTCAGGAGGAAGTGGTGCACAGCAGGCTTTGTCCATATTCAACTCCATCTACTGCTGCTCCACAGACCGCCCCAAGGACACTCCCAGCCAGGCATTCTGCAGACTCCTTCCACGTTTGCTGAGTCAGCTGAGGGAACTTCAAGGAGAAAAGCAATCTGTCTTGTGCTTGGTGCTCACCTCTCCCTGCCCCTCGCTTTTCGAAATCGGCCGGTTTAGGCTCATAAAAGACATTCCCCAAAGGCTCTGAATCTAAATAGATGTTGTGGCCTGTTTCTAACTCCAAGTCATTCTTGGGGGCTGAGGTTCTCCTGTGAGGCCACACCCCCAGAGTGATTCCAGGCTTTAGGCACGTTCCTGTCAGTCATTTGGATTTTGTGATACGGGGCGCCCCCTAGGGGTGCCCAGCTACTATAGAATGGTCATCTACAGATAGGAAACTGTCAACACCGTTATAAAACAGATTAAAATTTTAGAGAATACATATTCACATTAAATCTAAACTTATTCCAAGTCCTTGCCTATATTTCCTCCAGTGTGTTTAATACTAATTTACAAAGCTAGAGTCGTCAATCCCATGACAAATGAAGGAATAGAGAAAAATGAAACGACACTTGACTTTAGGAAGCCAAAAGGTTTTGTAGAAGAAATGGCTAAACAATGTGTTTTGGAAGATCTAGTTTTGGTGAATGCACTGTGACTTGCAACATCATAGGAATTACGAGATCTCTAAGCTGGAGTTGTTCTGTGTTGATGAGGTCCAGGGTGTGACAAAGTTATTTACTAGGTGAAAGGAATGGACAGGTGCAGTTCTATTAAGTCAAAAAGTCTGAAAAACCAAGAATTTGAGAAATATCAAGGGTCATTCGTGTGCACTGTTAAATTGTTGAGTACAGGATACAAAAGAGAGCATAAAGCAGATACTAAAATCATATTGCCGTTTGGACTAGGGCAGTGGTCGGCAAACTGCGGCTCTGTTGACTAATGTGTTTGCTGACCACTGGACTAAGGGAAGTGAAAAATAGCAGCATAGATAATTTTGGAGCTAGACTTCAGATAACAGGAGTTAGAAAGAAGGTGGGAAATTAGTGTTCTAGAAATGATGCCAGCAGATTGGAAAAAAAAACAAAACAATTTCCTATTTTACCAATAGTCTGAGGAAGAAGCTAGTAGACAAAGGGATGGATGTCTGATAGAAAAAGGTTAGTTAGAGTGAGATGGTGGAAAGAAGAGGTGGAAAGAAGTTACAGCAAAAAGTAGAACCCAACTAAGGGAATCCATAAATAGCATTTGATACTAAAGTTAACCCAACCTGAATATGGATCATGTTGCTCTTTATCAATTGTTTTCAAGCTTGTGATTTATGAAATGAGGATACTCATGCCTCCTTTGAAGTGTTATTGGCATAACTAGATGAAATAATGTATGGAAATCACCTAAGCACTTGCACATTTGTTGGAAGAATACAACATGCTGAAGGCATGTCTGCGATGTCTGGGATCCTGAGCCTGAGCTCAGTCTTGTTTGTGTGTGTCAAACACATGAACAGATAATCCTATATAATAAAAGTCTAATATGCAAATTGTCCCCTCGGGTGGTCATTCGAGACCGGGAGTTCCACCACTCGCTATGATGTGCACTGACCACCAGGGGGCGGTGCGGAACATGGCGTGTGTCAGTGATGCAGCGCTGGCAAGAGGGCGGCAGTGGAGGTGCTGTCGGCCTGATGGGCCCCAAGGAGAGTGGACTGCAGCGGGATGGTAGAGCAGGTGAGCAGGTGGTACCAGGACAAGGCCGGTGTGAGCGGGGGCCTGATTGCCCCACTGATCACCCCGCAGACAGAGACCGGCAGCAGCAGCAGGGGAAGGGCAGGTGCTGGGGGAGCCGGGTGGGGAGCCCGGCCCTGACAGATTGCCCCACAGATGGCAACCTGCAGTTGGCAGGCCCTGATTGCCCCATCAGGGCCAGGCCCCAAGCTGGGATGGGGAACTGGGGATGGGTGGTGGCGACCAACCTCCCACAACACCCAGGCAAGGGGGCTGTGACCTCTCGCCAGCTACCTGGGGGCGGGGGTGATGGGAACGGAGGTGCAGTGAGAATGCGGGGTGTCTGCTGAGCTCACTCTCACTCCCCCTGCTACCCTCTCCTGAACACCAGGGCTTGTGCACCAGAGAAGCTCCCGTGCTCAGTCAGGTGCCCGGCGCCCACTAGAGGCCCGCCCCGCCCCCACACGGCCTCTTCTGGGTGAGCAGGGCTGCAGCTGCCAGGACCACAGGGGCTGGTTGGGTTCCCTGTGGGTTCGTGCAGGAACCAGACTGCAAAGCCAGCTGGGAGAGAGCTCGCTGTACACCTGGCTTCCATGCGGCACCGCTGGATGGCCCAGAGGCCCATCCTGCGCTCCAGCCCACAGCATCCAGCTGCGCTTATCGCATCTCCACATGGGGACTAGGGCGCTGTGACTCAAGTGGAGAGGGGCACATGGTGGCCTGGGAGCCCAGGGGCCTAGATGCTGCCCAGGGCCCAGAGGTCAGCTGGGACCTGCTCTTCCACGCGACACTCGTGCTTCGATCGCTGGCCAGGCCCAGGGACCACACCCATGCACGAATTTCGTGCACCAGGCCCCTAGTGATCAACATAATGGCTTTTTGGAACACAGACGCAACAAAAGCAAACGTGAGCAGTGTTAGATCTCTTCCCTTTGTGAGATGGAGGTGGGTGGCAGATGCTTGTTTTGAAGAGTAAGAACGAGGGTGGAGTGGGAGTGGTTTGTACGTAGAGACTACAAGTGCGAGGGATTTATGCCTGAGTGGTAATGGAAGCATGTGTTAGAGCATGAAGGTGACAGAACAGGGAAGAATGAAGATAGAGTAAGTGGTTCAGTGTGGGGAGTGGGAGGATAAATACACAGAAGTACGAACCCGTGGATTCTGGCAGAGAATCAGAGTGAATGCTTTTGTGCATGTGGTTTCAGGAAGTAACCCTTCCACTAAATCATTTTGGCGTCCAAGAGATGGTATGTTAGCAGCAGCAACCTGGGACAAAAGAGTGACAGAACTCTCCAACACAAAATATGCTCTTCTATCACACGTGTTTCAACTTAGCTTTTGGTGTGGAGTGGGGATGGAGGGAGAGGATACATTTAAAAATCGTTGTTTGAAGAAGGTATTTTCAAATTTTTATTTTATGATTTAAAGTAGAGTAATAAAAATGTCCATAACAGAGAGGATTCCAGCGTGGGATCAGGAACTTTGGGAAAGTATCAGCTTCCTCGTAAAATGCCTCCTCTTTTGAGTATCGGCTTCAGCGATCACTAGACCTCAGAGGTCACCAGAGGCTTCAAAGTTATGCTTCTAAGGATGCATTTTGACACAGATTTCCTCTCTATTACAACCTGGGAGGAAGGTGAAAGCTTCAGATTCTGGGCCCTCTTGGTTTCCTACAGGAAAAAGCTTTCCTCTTTCAAGAGGCTCTTGACCATGGA
The DNA here is from genome assembly GCF_951640355.1 of Cnephaeus nilssonii. NCBI lineage: Eukaryota > Metazoa > Chordata > Mammalia > Chiroptera > Vespertilionidae > Cnephaeus > Cnephaeus nilssonii. The sequence continues at coordinate 68,604,180 of NC_137083.1, forward strand.
GATGTAAAATCCAGCTGTAGCTACTAACGGAGACGTTGTGAAGTAAGTCCTGGCAGTGCTGTCAACAACTGGGCACTAAGCTCCCAGGACTTGCCCCCTCCAGTCTGACTGCCCTCTTCTCAGCGCCTATCACCTTTCATCTGATGCTGACTTTAGAACTTTCTCCATTCGCACTGAACGTAAGATGGTGTTTATAGATTGTGAACCACATACTTGAATCCCTACTGTACCAAAACATCGTTCTAGGCACAGGGAAAACAGAAGACATACGACAAATACCATAAATGACTAAACTATAACACATTGGTCAGTGTAGGGTAACTTCTGTAACAAACAACCTCAAAATCTCAATGACTCCATACAATGAAAGCACTCATCATCTTCCCATGTTAGTTTCTATTAGGACTGGGACCAGGGTACTTCCACCTGGGGACTTTCCATACCCTAGGATCTTGGCTCCCCACTGGGGTCCTCTGAACCCCACGGGAAGATGAAGAATGAGAGAAGGGCACAGAGGATTGTGTGGGAGGTTTTGGGGGGACAGACTTCAAACTGTCATCTATTCTTTGGCCAGAGCCCAGTCACATGGACCCATGTAACTGAAAACGAGCTGGGGAAGGAGGTTTAGCTATGTGCCCAGGAGGAAAAGGAAATGAGGCTGATAAACATATATCTGTCCCAGCCACAACTCAGGTGGAGATAAATGCCATGGAGACTCAAAATAGGAAAATCAAATTTTGGGGGAGGTGATAAGGAAAGTGGTCATTTCTTAATTGGGCCCTGAAGAGTGCCAAAGACTTCAATTGCCTCAAAAGGGCAAATACAGGTTTTCTGTCTTAGTGGAAGTTCACTAAGGATAAAGCTGGAGAGTCAGGTCCAGGTCAAGTTCTGCTACACTTCCAATTTCAAGAATTTAGCCTTTGTCTGCAAACAGTAGGAACCCCAAAATAAACAAATTTCTTTCCCGGAATACTTATTAATGAAGATATCATGATTGCTGGCAGGATATAGGATGACCTTTATTTACAACTAGAGGCCCGGTGAACGAAAATTCATGAACTCGGGTGGGTGGGGGGTCCCTCAGCCTGGCCTGTGTCCTCTCGCAGTCCGGGACCCCTCGGGGGATGTCCATCTGCTGGCTTAGGCACACTCCCCGGGGAATTGGGCCTAAGCTGTCAGTCACACATCCTCAGCGCTGCTGAGGCGGGAGAGGCTCCTGCCACTGCAGCTGAGCTCACAGCCATCAGCCTGGCTTGTGGCTGAGTGGAGCTCCCCCTGTGGGAGCGCACTGACCATCAGGGGGCAGCTCCTGCACTGAGCGTCTGCCTCCTGGTGGTCAGTGCGCGTTGTAGCAACGAGTCTTTCTTGGTCTTTCCGCCATTAGGGTCAATTTGCATATAACTCTTTTATTATATAGGATTATTTGAGAATACTGTTATATTACCATTAATCTTAGTGGTAAATTCACAGAGCGAAATCTCTTTTGTTGCTTTTTTTTTTTTTTTTTAGGTGGAATAAGGACAACAACATGGGTCAAGTTCATGTGGTTACTCTCAATGGTGTAAACTACATACACGACTTAACGGAAGTCTATGTGCAGTGCCTTAGAGCCCTCACTGTCCCTCAGAGGAGAAGGGTATCTACACTGTTATGAGTATGTGTTTTCCCATAGTTATGTAAACGTGAGTATTAACTTATACCGGGTGTAGGATCATGCAACCTTTCGCCTAAATTTAGAAGTTGACATCTGCCATCCGTTACAATGACACACCGGAAGCTCATCTGCAGTCAGGCCATGTGTGTTCTTTAGATGCTGGAGGACAGTGAACAGAAATCCCAAAACAGTTGTCGTTTCTAATGCATTCAAACGTGTGAATTTCCTTTCAGCTCAGCTATGTTGCTTCTCTCCAGATCTTTTCAATTGTGTAGTCACTTTGTGTATAAATCTATGAGTTTAAATTTAAGACCACTAACCCTTTTATGGAGTTTTGCATGAAGAAAAAAAAAAAAAGCAGCCCGGCTGGTGTGGGTCAGTGGTTGAGCATCGACCTATGAACCAGGAGGTCACAGTTCGATTCCCGGTGAGGGTACATGCCCACAGTTGCGGACTCGATTCCCAGTATGGGGCGTGCAGGAGGCAGCCGATCAAAGATTCTCAGCATTGATATTTCTGTCTGTCCCTCTCCCTTCCTCTCTGAAATCAATTTTTTTTTTTTTAAAGTAAAGATTTTTCTCTTCCTTCCCAGTGGCTGCTGACTGGTGACAGCAGGGTTTGACAGAGGTCTAGGAATGGTGTTAAAGGGTAAAAGGGACGGTGCAGGACTTCCCTCGGGCACAGCATTTGTCAATTTACACATAGAAGTAAGATGCTGCGTTGCACATCTTCATTTTTCTACTATCCTTTTCTCGTTTGATGTATTTATTTGAACAAATATTCTGCACTGTTTCTAGATGAACAACAGTCGAAATAAACCAAATGCTTCAAACTAAAGGCTTTTCATTTAAAATTGTCCACTAGACCAGTATTTCTGAGCATACACATCACCGGAGGTCCCATATGACAACACTTGGCACTGCCTTTTTAAATGGGACATACAGTAGGTCCTCATTTAATGTCATCATTAGGTTCTGGGAAATGGCGATTTTAAGCAAAATACAGGTCAGATCAATTTTATCACAGGTTACTTGATACAATTAAAAGTTAAGTTCTTACAGCATATTTCTGGTTACAGAAACATCACCAAACTTCTAATTAAAGACCCAAAACACTTCTAATATTAGACATCAAAATATATATGAACTATACATACATTTAAGAAAGATTAATAGCCTGGTCAGAGTGGCTCAGTTGGTTGAGCGCTGTCCCATCCACAGAAAGATTGTCAGTTTAATGCCTGGTCAGGGCACATACCTGGGTTGCAGGTTTGAGCCCCAATTGGGGAGCGTGTGGAAGGCAACCAATTGATATATATATATATATATATATATATATATATATATATATATATATATATATATATATATATCCCTTTTTCTCCCTAATCATGTCCTTGGGTGAGGATTTTAAAAAAAGATTAATAAAAACAAGGAAGATGATTTTCCAACCCACTGATACCAGAGCCTACCCCAATAGTTTAAGGTACAGGGAGGAACCCACCCTGGACAGGATGTCCTTCCATAGCAGGGCCACTCACACCCATCACACTACCTCAGATTGGGGCAATGTGGACACACCAGCTCACCTCAGGTGCACATCTCTGTGATGTGGAGGAAACTGGAATCCTTGGAGAAAACCCAAACAAAGGCCTAACCGAGAATCGATTTTATTTCTCTTGTCAACGTTATAACCAAATGATGTTCAACGGAAACAATGCTACTCAAGGACCTCCTGTACACTCAGCAGCTCTTCACAGTTCTCAACGGGGTACATGGCTTATTTTTCACAGCTTTCTCTCTCTTACTTTAAAAATATATTTTTACTGATTTCAGAGAGGGAGAGGGAGAGGGATAGAAACATCAATAATTTGAATCATTGATCAGCTGCCTCCTGCACGCCCCCTACTGGGGATGGAGCCTGCAACTCTGCATGTGCCCTTAACCAGAATTGAACCAGGGACCCTTCAGTCCGCAGGCCGATGCTCTATCCACTGAGCCAAACCAGCTAGGGCACAGCTTTCTCTGTTTATAAGCGATTTGAAAATGTTTGCATCAGTACCAAATGTACTTTTGTTAAATTCTGTACTGTATTTTAGTTACTAGTGTACTTATATCTCTTTACAATATAGACTGCTTTATGACAGAACTATTTTACTCATCTCCAAACTCTTGTGTCATCTAGACGTGTCTTCCTATGATTTACTGCCTCCTCAAACATATGCAACTTTGTGCATGTGATCTCCTCCAAGTCTCTCAAATTTGCTAAGATTTGCATCCTCTAAAAGACTTTATATATGTATACACATACATGTATACACATACATATATTTACACATACATTCTAAAAGACAAACAGATAGAAGACAGACAAATAAACTACTTACTTCAAGCAGTGAGCACACAGGTAAAATGGCAAACATTTAATCCAATGAATTATTTTTTTACTTTCTTTAGGACACCCATACCTTGGCATAAAGCCAGAATTCCGATGATTTTATCCATCAACTAGAGGCCCGGTGCACGAAATGCGTGCACTGGGTGAGGGGTGTCCCTCAGCCCAGCCTGTGCCCTCTTGCAGTCTGGGACCCCTCACTCCTTACCGCCGGCCTGCTTGCTCCTCCTTACTGCTCAGCTTGCTGCACCTTAGCGCTGCCGCGGAGGCTGGAGAGGCTCCCGCCACAGCCGCTGCGCTCACCAGCTGTGAGCCTGCTTCTGGTTAAATGGCGCTCCCCATGTGGGAGTGCACTGACCAGGGGGCAGCTCCAGTGTTGAGTGGCTGCAGCTGGTGGTCAGTGCGCATTATAACAACCAGTCGTTTTGGTCATTCCGTCATAAAGGTCACTTAGGCTTTTATTATATAGATATATAAAAAATATACAAATTTAGCTTTCTTTTTTCATATCATAGTATCAAATTATGTTCTTTTACTCAGATATCTCATTTGTTTTCTCTGTAGATCTGCAATATTCCTTGGAATGATATATTTTAAAAATTGCTGCAAGAAAGTCACATAATTTAGCCTGTTTCTTAAAATGTAATCACAATTCAGTCATCTATTTTTATTTTCAGAAGAGGTATTTTGAAATATTTACAGTATTAAATCTGCTTCCCAAGAAATTAATGTGTGTGATGGGGGAATGGGAGGTGGGTAGGTTTTGTCTTATCACTCTGATGAAGGCTGGCATTCATTTAGCTAATCTTTATATACAAAAGCCTAACATGCAAATTGTCCTTTCAGTAGTTCAACCGGGAGACCAGGAGTTCGATCACTCGTTATGACATGCGCTGACCACCAGGGGGCGGCGCGGAACAAAGGAAGGGCCCAGCTGGCAGCCGGAAGGCCCTGATTGCTGGCCAGGCCTAGGGACCCTACATGTGCATAAATTTCATGCACCGGGTCTCTAGTCCGGGTGATAAGAAGGAAATATTCTTTGACAAGATATGGGTTTTGGTCACAGGTATACCACATAAAGTCAAATGATTACCTCTATATCTAAAACATATGACCTCTGACATATCAGCTTAATTTTTTTCTTGTTTTCAACGAAAGAAGTGGACTCGTCTTTTAACATATACTATAAGTGACAACAATTGGTAAAGTGAGAACTTCTTTTGGCACACTTGAGAAACCCATTAAAAAAAGTCATTTGTCATATTAAAGATAAATACAAAATGCTTCAAAGATACAAATATGGGGAAGTCATACTAAAACTTTCTACTAACTAGTTATAATATTAGTAAATCATTCTAATGAACTGACTCATATTTATGCTCAGTTACTTGGAAATATTCTTGACTGGCCCTTTGTATTGCATTTGATCTAGAAAGCTTTTTAAAGTAACTTGGTAACTATTACAATTGTTCTTATTTTCAACATGGAGGGTCTTATTTTCAACATGAAGGTAGATTTAACAATGCAAAAAGAATCAAAATATGACCATTGCTTTCCCCTGCAAATGATGTTAAATTTGTGAATGTTTTAAATTAGTTCATCATTGGAGACTAGCACTTACACTTTCCTAAGGAAAACTATTCTTTTTTTCTTTTTCAAATATACTTTTATTGATTTCAGATAGAAAGGGAGAGAAAGATAGAAACATCAATGATGCAAGGGAATCATTGATTGGCTGCCTCCTGCCATGCCCCCTACTAGGGATCGAGCCTGCAACCCAAGCATATGCCCTTGACCGGAATTGAACCTAGGACCCTTCAGTCCACAGGCCGATGTTCTATCCACTGAGCAAAACCAGCTAGAGTAGGAAAACCATTCTTATTCATTAGAGTAGGCAAAGAGGAATGGCATGAGAATAAGCAACATGCACACAAGCATACACATTCCCCACACTCACCACACTGGCTTCTGAACTGTTAATAAACAGCAGGAAATGAATGATTATAATGCCTCTTTTGCCATCAGTAAAGAAAATAAAAAGAGGCTATGACTTAACTAAAAACTGAATCATATGGCTCTAGAGAATTTATTAATAAATTAAATTTATTTCAAAAAACATTTTGATATATCGAAGTCTCTAATAATTTATTAATTAAGATATTGACTTATAAGATATACATGACTTACTACCTTCAAATATAAATGGCCAGAGGGAATATGCCTCTTTCCTATGACACACTTTAATTAAAATAAAAAAGTACTGAAGTCAGTTCATAACTTTAACTTACTTCTCTGTAGAATCAAATCATGAATATTAAGATCCTGGGTCAGAAATCACAATCTGCTTGAATATTTTAGATTTTATCATCTAACAAAGGAAATCTAAAAATCTTGACTAGCAATTCTAATTTGTAGTGTTTAAAAATATGGGAGAAAAGGTTAATCTTAAGTATAGAATTTTAAAAATATTTCCAAGTTTAGATAATCAACTATTGTCAGCCTATTTTATAATCATTTTTTTGTTGTTGTTAATCCTCACCCAAGGATGTTTTTTCCGTTGATTTTTAGGGAGTGTGAAGCGGGGGTGGGGAGACAGAGAGCAAAACATCAATCTGAGAGAGACACATCGATAAGTTGCCTACCACACGAGCTCCAACCGGGCTGGGGAACAAGCCTGCAACCAGGTATGTGCCCTCGACCGGGAACGGAACCCATGACCCTTGGTGCACTGGCCAATGCCAGGGCTGACTTTATCATCTTAATTTAAAAAATGCTGCCCTGGTCGCTGTGGCTCAGTCGGTTGGGTGCCATCCCGTGCACCAAGAGATTGTCGGTTCAATTCCCGATCAGGGTGCATGCACGGGTTGTGGGCTCAATTCCCCGTAGGGAATGTGCAGGAGGCAGCCCGTCGATGTTTCACTGTCACACTGATGTTTTTTTCTCTCCTTCTTCCTTCCTTGCTCTCTAAAAACGAATACAAACGTAAAAAATGCTATTTTACTAAACTGTTACATAATCCTATATAATAAAAGGCTAATATGCAAATCAACCGAATGGCAGAATGACTAGTCGCTATGATACTCACTGACCACCAGGAGGCAGATGCTCAATTCAGGAGCTGCCCCTGGTGGTCAGTGTGTTCCCACAGGGGGAGCGCTGCTCAGCCAGAAGCTGGGTTCATAGCTGGCGAGCGCAGAGGCGGTGGTGGGAGCCTCTTCCACCTCTGCGGCAGCGCTAAGGACTCCTTGGGGGATGTTGCCTGCTGGCTTAGGCCCGTTCCCCATGGGGACTAAGCCAGCAGGTGGACATCCCCCGAGGGGTCCCAGACTGTGAGAGGGCGCAGGCTGGGCTGAGTGACCCCCCTACCCCACCAGTGCACAGATATTGTGCACTGGGCCTCTAGTAACAATATAATGTATTTAACCAACAATAAGCAAATGTCACTGCTATTCCTATTAACAACAATTCCATGGCACAGTGTAAAATGTTCTTCCTGAATAGACTCTTGCTCAGCTTCTGGCTTCGTTCTCTGGCTTGCCACATCTCTCTACCCCAGGTCCACCCACTCCTGACTACTTTTAAGTTCCCAGAATGTATGTGGCTGTTGAACAATCTCTTCTGCCTTGAAAACCTTCTCCACTATCCATCTTTAGGAATCAGTTCAAATGAAACCTCCTATGTCAAGTCTCCCAGTGTTCCCAGAATGCTTTGTATACCCATACACTATAGCATGTATCAAAATACCACAACTGTTTGTAGACATGTCTGTCTTTCCCACTTCCCACAGGAACATGCACAAACACACACACACCTGCATTTCTGTATTCTCAACATTTAGGTGCTTAATGTTTGTAAAATTATAAGCATTTTCTAGGGCATCTTTTCTCTTAAAGCCCATTTGTTGAAAGATTTCTTTTTAAACATGTGAGAGTTGAATGTCTACATTCTATAATGTCTACACATGCAAAGAGTATCTTATCCCTTCCAAACCAAGTATACTGGTCCTTTATTTTTCTGACATTGAGTTAATTCATTAGATCAAGAAGACCATTTATGAGGTCTAAGGACAAAGGGCACTGATGCTGTATAAACCTAAGGTTGTTAAAAATCTAAAATATGTGGAATTTGTTTTAAAGGAGAAAAGAGCAAAAAAATTTAATTGCCCTTAAAAAGAATGATTGTATGTTTATCAAACACTCAGCTTCATTTAGGCATTTAATTAAGCCATTTATTGCTTCAAGTGTGTTACCATGAACATTTTAATATACACTCCACAGCAGTAAGGCCTCAATTTTCACCACCTATAAACTGTGAACCCACAATTGAATTTTTTTAGGCCACCAATTGTTACATGAATTTTGTACACAACAAAGATTTTGAATGTGTATTTTATAATACCAAAAATGCTCATTATACCCCTTGTAAATGTCACAACAAATACTAATAGTTGGCCACATTATTTTTGATGAGGTAGTTCCATGTCTGGCTATCTGAGATATTAACAGGTTCCACCCATTATTAAATGACTGCACAAAGTTTTGGTTTACTCTTTATACACACTTCGTAAAATAGTCAATGTTCGGGCTGAAGATTTGTCAAAATGTTTCGGAGTGGTTTGGGAGCAGTGGAATTCACATACGGAAAAGGCTGTAGCAGCTGGACAAAGGGATGTTCCTGACTCTGACAAGGAACTTTCTCTTAAAATAAGGCTGAATATAAGGCTTTATCCTTGGACCAATTCCTATAATACAAATAAGTTTGGAAAAATCATTACATATAATTAGAACATTAAACAATAACACTAAGCATCTCCAGGCAACATGCTGATAAGCTAGTTGAATACTACGTTATATATTATTTCTTAAAGATTTATAAAATTTTCATGAAATATTGAGTACCACCAAATCGTGATACTAGTGATACTATGAAATCACGGTAACCCACAAATGAGCCTAACTTAGCTTTATGGGCTGACCCGTTATAAAACAGACTGCAGCAGCTCAGAGCTGTGGCACTGGGAAGCTGGAAGAGACCTTTGAAATCCCCGATCTACCCCAAACCCTTTGGGTAGCATTGCATAGACGTCACAGTTTTCTGAATAAGTTCTAAGAGGCTCATAAGTAGTTTTCATTAAAGTAAAAATCTGATGTACCCAGTACGTTTTGATATAAAAAATATGACATAATAAATATTTTAAAAGCTTTAAGGATTTTTCTACTGATCAGACTCAATAGTATGCAAAATTTATAATTTAAATAGCACCTATAGAATAAAACCATAGAAGTGCTTTAGAGACTTCCTACAGCTAGCATCACCCTGGTTTAATAAGGCCCAGAGTGATTAAAAATTTGAATTAACTGTCATACTAGTATATGGTAAAATAAAAAACAGAATTGAATGTTAAGCTCCAATTCAGGGGGTTGCTTTACTTAAATTGGCCACACTGCCTTAAGTCAAATATCTATAACCATTATTTTCATTTTACCTGCTGTAATTAGACTTCTTTCATGTCCTTCCAACTGAAGGAAAAGCCAGAGAGATGATCTAAAAAAATACATCTGCATTTCAAATTTACATTAAAAATGTCTTTCCCTTATTTTCACATCACAAATTCTAAGCATTATTAAAGAAATCACAGATTAAACAGCTTTCTGTGTCTCGGGCCTCGGTCCTTTTTAGATTATGAAAATTGGAATTTAATTAGAATTGAGAAATTTTCATTAAGTGTGTAAAGTATAAATACAAGTAATTTTTTAAAAACTTTATTTTAACACCTAATACAATTCCAATTTTAAGGATTACTTGCACAAAAAAATAAACACATTTGGTATAAAAATGTATCCCTTTAATACCCTTTCCCCTTCAGTCCCTCCCCTCCCACCCTCATAACTGCACTCGGTCTGGATGTAGACATATAGACTAATGGCACAGATTAGCTTTTACCTACAGGAGTTTCTGTTTATGTACCCAGGTACTCTAGAGGACACCAGCTCACTTTATCACATGAACCACTTCCTTCAGCCTGCTGAACGTAGTTTCACAAAGAAACAAAGCTTATTAGAAAGGCATTTAAAAAACCATTATCTTAAATTCTTTTTAGAAGCACTACCTTTTTTTTTTTTTAACCATTTATATACAGTATTACATAACAGCTCTGGAGTGCAGTACATGCAGCAGAACATACCTGTTGAATATAAAATACTTTTCTTAAAACCTTCATCGTTGGAATTCTTAAAGTCTAAATTATAGAATGCCCATTACTTTGTGAAAACGGCTGAGGAATACAAATGTCTGCATATGTTGGCCACTGAAAGAATCCAAGGCTAACTGGAATAATATTCATAGCACACCAGGAGTGCATAAATAATTTACTTACATTATTAAAATACAACCCATAAAATTCAAGTTCAAGATCTTACAGGATTGCCTATGTAAATCCTTTTAAGTGGTTGCCTGGAAATGCACTGTATCTTCTTTCTCTTTTCTTCTTTTTTAAAGTCCTATATAAAATGTTTAGTTGAAGTCTTACTCTTTCTCAAATGAAATGACCATCTTTATTTGTGCCGACTGCCTCTTCTCTTCATGGCAGCAGTACACTGTGGACAGTACCATTTCCCTTTTGGTGCTTCTGTCAACCCAACGCATCCATAATGGAACCATTCTATAGGGCACTAGAAAGCAAAATTGCAAAGAAGTTTTTAGTTCCTCTAAAGAGTAGGGAGTATATTAAAATATGTCCACTACACTGAATATTAGATTAATGGAAACATAATATTTAGATCTAGGACCTGATTTATAAACCACATGGTCCAACTGATAAGCTTCAGAGATGAGGAAATGGAGGCACAGAAAAATTATGCACCTTTGTTAACTGAGATTCGTGTAATCTATTCCCATAATTCTAAATAATGAACTAAAATTTACTAATTTTCATGTTCTTGGAGAGTAAGTTAATACCAACTTTTAAAGATAAGAAGTGAGATGGGTCTCTTATGTAAAAAGGAAATGTATTTTTAAAGATTTTATTTATTATTAGAGGCCCGGTGCACGAGATTTGTGCACTGGGGGAGGGGGTGGTCTCTCAGCCTGGCCTGCACCCTCTTGCAGTCCGGGAGCCCTCAGGGGATATCCGACTGACATCCTTAGCACTGCCACAGATTTATGGCTGAGCAGTGCTCACCCTGAGGGAGCACACTGACCACCAGGGGGCAGCTCCTGCATTGAGCATCTGCCTCCTGGTGGTCAGTGCACGTCATAGGGACCGGTCGTTCTGCAGTTCAGTCAATTTGCATATTAGCCTTTTATTGTATAGGATTATTATATAGGATTCAGCTTTATCCACTCCCACATGGAGTGGAATAAGCTACTTGTAATTAAAAACATAAATGCCCTGGCCTTCCCTTTTGGATAAACCCATTCCTGGATATACAGAGAGGAAAAGTGCTGTACTCTGCAATATATCAGGCAGTTCTACACTTCCATAGAAAATCTTAGCATTCAGAAGAGTGTAACTGGGAATGAGAGAGATCAGAATATGATAGAGTAATCACAGAAATCTTATTTGTCATTTACACTAAGCCCAGGAGACAGTTTCCAATGGTGTTCTTTAATTGTTTGGGCAATACTGTTTTAGAATAATTACAAGCAGCCCACAAGTGAGTCTAAAGAGGGGAGCGGAAGGAGGGTCTTTCTCTTTCTGTGCAAACATGTTTTGGGGACCCTGTCGGGTCAGAGAAAGTCCAAATTTCAAGGTACCTAGCCAACCCTGCTCAATCTTCACATTGTTTACAAATTTAAATCTCTTAGGATAACATTCCTGAGTAGGGTTTCTATAGAATTCAGAGTGGTTACCCCTCTGGAGTAAAAGATGGACAAAAGAGTTATATGAAAGTAAAGAGGGAGTGAAAATTACTAAACAGACATATTCTCAGCACTCAATAAAGCTTATCTCTAATGAAAATTAAGCTTTCAAAAGAAGAGTCATTTCAAGACTCCTTTATTTTTTTATATAAGTGATTTTTTTTTTATATCAGCTGACACCTACAGAGTACAACAAGACATACTACACTAATGGGAGGAAAATAATCTCACATTAGATCCTCAACATCCCCACCCTTCACCTGAGCATCATACTTCTTGAAAGAATGTATTGTTTTCAAGTTCCAATTCTTCACTGTGATTAGTGAATTGGATTCTAGCAAACACAATATTCTTTAGCAAAGGGGGAGGGGGTGTTTCTAATTTTCATACAATGTAACATCTTTTTGAGAAATACAATTTGCATAAAACCATAAAATTAGCTTTAAAAGTTAAAACAGGGAACACATTAAGAGAGTATGCTATTTTGGAGAGGAATATTCTAGCACAAATATGACAGAATTAACATAAACTGCAAACTGTTTTCTAAGACTGAAAGACACAATAAATAAAAATATTCAAGTAATAATGTGCTTTTTTTCATTCCTGAATAGAAAAATGTGATACTTACATCTTGGTTATCACAGCCCACCATCTCACCATAGGATACCTGGTTAAAGGAAAAATCTTATTATGACTACAGAACAAGCATCTAAATCCAAATTAACTGTTTATGATACTATTAGAAAATAGAAATACACTGAATATACACTTGCATTAAGAAACAGGGTACATAGATTTATACATTTACATTTTTTTTCCAAAAGACTTTATGGAGGCATAGGGGGAGACACACAGAAATTTTATGCCCTTTAAAGGTCTGAAAGAACCTGCTCTGTGGGAGTCATCTTTGTGGGTGGTTCCTTTATTAAAGACCTTAAGTTTCTTTTTTGGTTACTTATCTACTTAGGTTTTTATTTTTTCTTGGGTCACGTTAGGTCATCTACATTTTAGCAGTCAATAGTCCATTTCATTGAAAACTTCTAAACTTATTACCTATTATATGTCCTTTCTCATTTTCCTTTTTGCTGTTCACTGCTAGCACTTTATAGCACAACTTCATAAGTCCTGAATTCAATGAAATTCTCAATGGACTGAATAATTTTCCAGAAAAGGTAACTAGATGGCATACTTTCAGATTCTATGGACATGAACAATGAGTTTACTCTGGGTAACAGTTTTTGGGGGAACACTCAAATTTTTCCCTCCAAGTTCTACATACGTATTTCATCAACTTCTGATTTTTAGTGTTAAGGAGGGGAAATTGTGGGTGAATCTGATTTTGTTCATTTGTAGGTAACCTACTTTTATTGCCAAGATTTAGACAAGATTTCCTTTCCTTAACCCAGGAATGAAATCAGTCAGCACCTTTATCTTGGACTACTGTCTCCAGAACTGTGAGAAATAAAGTTCTCCTCTTTAAACCACGTAGCCTGTGGAATACTATTATGGCAACATGAACAGACTAAGACAATATGCGTGGGATATGTAGTAGTGGTACATCAAAATGTTTAATTACAGGTTACATCTGAGGGCTGAGATTATGGACAACTTACATGTTTCTTTATACTCTTTGTATTTACAACAAACGTCATTTTTATAAAAAGCCAGAGAAAATTGTATATATATAAAAAAAAGCAAGGGTATTTTAACTGGAGTAAAAATAGCACTTGAAAAAAATGAAATGGTTTTTTCCTAGTTTGTTCAGATTATGCTTTTATAGACACATGCCAGACTTTTACCTGATTACAGATGCAATATCGTGGTTCATTTGGGTCATAAGTCCAATCAACCTGACTATTTGAATCTGATTCTGGTACGACTGTTGTTTGTTGAGAGATTTCTTGTACAACAGTTGATGATGAAGAACACGATGACAAGGAAGAGGAGGAGGAGGAAGAGGATGACTGCTGGCTTGAAGACTTGTTGTTGTTTCTGAAAAAACAGCATCAGTTTTATTTGCTCAGCATCCAGAAGTTACCTGAGAATAACTACTAAATAAAAGTGGCATGAAATCAAATATATGAATTAATGTTTAAGACCAAATTAAAGTAATCTGATAAATAGATTTAAAAGTATAGTTGTTTAGAACAAAGAGCAACATTTTTCATAATGGTTTATTTTTCTTTAAATTTTTTTTGTTATCTGGAGAATAAAGGTATTCAAAAGGAAATTTTTTCAAAATATTTCAAAGTTTTTAAAATAATTTTTTAATCAGTTACTATTTACATTGACTTAAATTGCAGGCAATATCTTTAACCTTTTGCACTCGGATGTCGAGTGTGACTCTACATGTGGTTAGCATTAGAATAAAGGAATCGAGAAAAAAGCAAGCGAGTGCAAAGGGTTAAGAATTAGTATTAGTTATGGCTCCCTTACAGATATTCTTTGTATTTTTAAGCACACTGAATAGTCTTCATCTAAATCTAAAATACAAAGATGTATACAAAAGCATTTGGTGAGCCTGGCCAGCGTGGTTCAGTGGTTGAGTGTCCTCCCAAGTGGTCACTGATTCGATTCCTGATCAAGTACATGTCCGGGTTGCGGGCTTGATCCCCAGTATGGGATGTGAAGAAGGCAGCTGATCAATGTTTCTCTCTCATCAATGTTTCTATCTCTCTCTCCCTTACTCTCTCTCTAAAAAAAAATTTAAAAAACGTATTTTTTAAAAAAGCATTTGGTAAAAATGATCATGATCATCAACCGATGTGTGAATACTTACCTGTGTAGGACAGGAAACCAAAAGTTTTAAAATTCACAAGTAACTTACCATTATCTGCATGCTAATTCAATTTTAAAAGTACAAAAATTTATCATCAGCAGTTATAATAAATTGGGGTCATTAAGATGAATTAATTTTTAAAATACTTAGCACTTTTGTGATAATTCTACACTGATCACTCTTTCAGGGACTTACAAAAATAGACTACATTAAAAAATTATAATACAACTAGAGGCCCGGTGCACAAAATTCATGCACGGGGCAGGGGTGTTTGTCCCTCAGCATAGGCTGCACCCTCTCCAATCTGGGACCCCTCAAGGGACGTCCAACTGCCCATTTAGGCCCGATCCCACTGGGCAGACGGACATCCCTCTCACAATTCAGGACTGCTGGCTCCGAACCGCTTGCCTGCCTGCCTGCTTGATTGCCCCTAACCACTTCTGCCTGCCAGCCTGATGACCTCCTAACCACTCCCCTGCCTGATCAATGCCTAACTGCTCCCCTGCCGGCCCGATTGCCCCTAACTGCCCTCCCCTGCCGGCCTGGTCACCCCTAACTGCCCTCCCTTGCCAGCCTGGTCGCCCCTAACTGCCCTTCCCTGCTGGCCTGGTCCCCCCTAACTGCCTTTCCCTGCTGGCCTGGTGGCCCCCCAACTGCCCTCCCCTGCAGGCCTGGTCCCCCCCCAACTGCCCTCCTCTGCTGGCACGGTCATCCCTAACTGCCTTCCCCTGCAGGCCTGATCACCCACAACTGTCTTCCCTTGCAGGCCTAGTCACCCTCAACTGCCCTCCCCTGCAGGCCTGGTCCCCCCCAACTGCCCTCCACTGCAGGCCTGGTCCCCCCCAACTGCCCTCCCCTGCTGACCTGATCACCACCAACTGCCCTCCCCTCCTGGCCATCTTGTGGTGGCCATCTTGTGTCCACATGGGAGTGGCCATCTTGTGTGTTGGAGTGACGGTCAATTTGCATATTACCTCTTTATTATATAGGATTATTAGGTAAGTAATTCTGTTGACCTAGCATTTGAACTTTCATTATGTGTGAACACCTAGCATATGCAGGTACTTAGGACAGACATTGCTAAGTACCATTGTTTTCATATTTACAGTTAATATAATCATCCTAAGAGTGTAATATACAAAATCTAGGGATATTTTCATAATTTCAATTTTGGGGACATAAGACCAAGAATTAAGACACCTTGTTCTTAATCAAAATGAAGAATCTTATTTAAAATTCCCAGGATATAATTTGTATTTTATGTATTAATTTACCTAAAATAAGAGGTTATAAATGAAGTTTCATAAAATGGTTTATCCTAGTGAATAAAAGTAAACAGAAATAATTAATATACCCAATTTAAGACTAGAATATTAAAGACTCTTAACCCTTTTTAAAGACTTTACCTCTCCAAAGTATGACAGTGTGAATGACAATGTCATGTCTTTCACCTCTCCAAGCATCCTGATCCCTCTATGCTGCCTGTTTGACCTGAAAGCCAGTGGGTGCCCCGCCAGCTGCACACTTGGTAAAGGGGCAGGGCTCCCGTAGCAATCAGACTTACTTGCTCTTTCTCCCACTCCGTGAGTCTGCTGCTGATGAACTGGCATTCTGTGTCAATGTAGTCATGAGCGCTGAAGATGATGAAAAGCCAGCTGTTTCCCTGGGCATTGAAAATTCTTTTCCCAGCTGAAAGTCATTATTTTTAAATGCTTCATAACTGGCTTTTAAACTTGATGTCCTTCGGCCCTCTTTCATCTTGAATAGACATTCATTGATAGTATTAATATACATAAATATGTAGATTTTCTTTCTCAAGTGTTACTAGTTACATTACTTTGGTTTAACCAATACTACTTTATTTTGTTTAAACCATTTTCATCATTGTAATTTTAAGCTATTTTATGCAAAGAATTTAAAATCAAGGCAACCTATGTTCTGAGGCTACGGAGAACGCGCTGGAATGGGTAGATAGAACCAAGTATTGTCCTAGCAGGTGCTATAGTCAAGAATATGGACATCATGAATAATTATTGTGAGAAGGAATCTGCATGAGATTATATGAATCTATTTTTTACTTTTCATTATCGAGCAAGTAATTTCTACATGTTCATTTCTTTAAATAAATATCAGGTATCATAAAACTATGATTTAAAAATGAACCTATGCAATTAAGAAAACTTCTTGTTCACACCTAGTTGTTTCTACTAGAATCTGCCAATATTTCGAACAAAACAAAACACCATGTTCCCAAACCTTTTCCGTTTTTTACCTGAGCTGTAGCTTGAACTGCCTGAGCAGCTGCCATGGTAATTGCCCCTGCACCAGTTCCTGAAGATAATGAGCCAATATTATAGGATGCCAGAGGTTGGGAGGAATTCACATTGTAAGCATTGTTGGATGAGGCCGTAGAATTATTATTTCGACAACCTGTGTAGAATTAAAGAATAAATAGAAATGGTCAGAGAGAACATAATGTTAGTGTGTTTAAAATACATTATTTCTCACCACAGATATAATCATTAATTTAAAATTTTCATGTCTCTATAAAATTATCATATTTTTTCTTTTTCTTCTTTCTCCTTATGTAGAAATTAACCAGGAAAAGAATCTGTATATTCATTAATTCTGAATGCTTTCATTTTCCCTTATTTTAACATGAACAAGCAAAAGCAACCAATCACATTTAAGAATAAACTTACCTAGTGTATTTTCCTTAGAGGCATCGGATGTTAGGGTAGATAGAAGAGCTTCAGATTTAAACTTCTTTTCAGGAATATGGTCTGCTGTCGTATGGTGAGAAGTAGGATTATACTTCCTTTCTGCATGTAAAGAATCCATGTGTTTTTTAACTTTAGAGAACTCTGGATATTGCATAATACTTGCATTTAATTGTAAACTGGTACAGTTTATGACCTGAGTTCCTCATGAAATACAGAACATTATGTTTTCTTATAAGACAGGACAAACAGAACTCTATGTCACATGTTTTATCAAGAGCAAATTTCTTAGACATTTAAAAAATTTTTAGTAGGAAAGTATTGAAGTTAATCCATTAATGCACCATGGGTTCACATGTAGCAAGAGGGAAATTCTGTTTTGAAAACATTATCTACAATTTAGATAAATTTTCAATAAACCCTTCTATCATGTCAAATTGATTTGTCAAAAAATGCAGATAGTCATCAAGGCAACTGACTAACCATTCACTTAGTCACTAGGTGAAACGTTATTTCTGCCAAGCAGTAGACTAAGCACTGGAGAAGCAAGAATGAAAAAGACAAAGAGCCCGCCATGGAGTACTTTGTTGTTTGCCTCAGGTATTTGTGTGTAGGAAGTATATGCTGCTATTAGTACCATATAGTCTTCCTCTATGGATTCCAGGGAAAAACAGATCCCTGTTCCCAAATCAAAGATGCTTTTCCCAAGTGAAGAAAAGTCTACCAATAATTGCAATGACAAATATATATCTAACAAAATAAAAGGAAGGGAAAGATACTTATGTTTCAATCAGTTTTGTAGATCTCATAAAAAATATACAGGTAATATCAGCTTTTAATTCTATTTAATTTTATTTGTACTAATAAACCAAACTTACTTTCCACTGGAGTATGTGAATGAGCATGGTGATTGTTCACTGGCTGGGAAGGAGTATCTAATTCCAAAGATCCTGAAAAAAAAAAAAGACAGAGAGATTCACTGTCATTAACTGTCACCACAGAACTTTACATGTCAATCAACTACAGGTACTGTGTACCCTTACCCGGCAGAGGACTAACAAACTCTGATGTACATGCCTGTGTCACTTTAGTCAAACACATTAGGTCACCACTGTCAATTTCACCCTGAATCAATTTCATACTTTCTGTAAACAATAAGTAATCCATTTCTCAATATTCACCTTAAGTACAAAACAGGTCAAGGCATGCTAATTTCGATTAAGGGAATGCACAACAATAGGTACCAAATACTAGTAAGTGGATGAATGGATATTATAACTCAACCCAGTTTTACTGAGTTGAAGACTTTTGTATGGGAGATCCTAAACTATTAAGCAACGGGACATTACTATACAAAAGGAAATTCTTTGATCATTAAAATGACCTAAGATAGTAAAGGGATTTTGCTTGTGAAAAGTGAAGCATAGAATCTACTGCCAAGCTTTACAATACTTTTAAATAAATGTTCTGGGTTTATTGTGATCCCTTGAGATGAAATTGTGGCAGGGCATAGGGTGGTTCAGTTTCTGTATCTTGATCCAATTTAGTTGCATTTGTCTGTGTCCTTATGAGGATGCTTCATGACCCTTCCTGCAGTACTGAATAGGCATGAATTGCTGTTACAGCATGTCAAAAAAACAAACAAAAAATCAAAGCAGCTAAAGGACATCTTATTTTGTCTCAAAATACTTATTATTATCCAGATAGGGTTCCCCTGGAATAAAAATATCACAAATCAATTAAATGGTCATTTAAATTGATGGATCTACTTTTGAATACAAAATGCAGCTATGGATTCATACCTGGCTGCTCTCTAGTTGACAAAAGTATATTAACAGAGTATATCAACAGAGATACATAACCTAACACTGCAAGTAAATTTTTTGGGTATGTGTGTGCAGAAATATGTACATGTTCTTGCCACGGAAATGCACCAAGTAAAAAAGATGTTTGAGCCCTTTACTAGATTCTAGTAAAAATCAGCCACAATACTGATTTGGCTCACTAACATTTAGCTGGTGTCTACTCTGGGCTTAACACCACACTATATGCTTTTATGGACATCACCTATTTAGGTTGGAATAAATGCTAAATTAGTTAAAGAAACAAAGCTTATGTCTCCACTTTTGGGAAGTCTCCTTAGTTAAACCTAATAAGTTATAAGGGTAACCAGAGCAAGAGATCAAGCTGACCCTTGCAAAGAAATGCTAAAATGGCTTCTCGCTGATCCGAGAAAGTTTAGAGGAAAGAGACAGGACTGTGGAACCTATTAAAATTTTTCTTATTGACACAGTTGAGGAAAAGCCTTAAAACGATTCTTAAGGAGAAATAATAACCTTCTTCAAAGCTTACAATTTATACAAAGCCTAAGCGGGCCGGGCAAAGTCAATACATTTAATGACAAATGGTAGACTTGTTTCTAGATGGTTATTTTTCTTTAAATCTCTGCTCTTACCATTCAGCTCACTAGCACATATGCATATTAAAAAATGGAATGACTTAACATATTATTTTCATAGCCAGTGAGAATATTGTATGTTATCTCTCTCCATTTCCATGACCCAAACAGTTTCAACTGCCAAGGTCCAAGCTCTCCGACCCGGTTGCCACCATCCACCGAGCGCAGGATCTGAGAAGTCTCTGTGGGCCAGTGTCTCCTCAGTGACTTGCACACATACTGTCCAACATTGATGGAAAATGTTAAGTTTTACTTACGCCTCTCTAATATTTCTGTAATTCCAGCATTATCAGCTTCCAGCTCCATTTTAAACTTAGCGAGTTCCTGATCCAGCTTTCTCAAGTGTCGATCTACCTGTTTCAAAGAAGATCAAAGATAACCACCAAATATGGGACACTATTGAAGTGTCAGTTTAATGAGGAAACCTACATCTTTGTTTCTGTTCATGAATCTGTTTTGCATCCTTGAGCAGATCTATTAACCTATACTTCAGGTTATTCATCTATAAAATGAAGATGCTGGCTAAATAATCTCCGGAGTCTCCTTTAATAAATTTTAAGTTTTAAGAAAGCAGACTGCAATTTGTTAGAAAATGTCTGAAAAAAAGTGGTATATAAAAAGTAAAGCAACAATGATATTAGGGAGTTGGGGAAGGAGGGAAGTGCAGGAGGGCTGGTAACTTTTCATAGTATGCCCTGGATTACTTGTAGCCTAATCTGACCCTACTCATAACAAGGCCATCCACACTGCCATACCACATCATTGTTATTTAGAATGAGCAATGAAAGACCCTCAGTCTACAAACAAAGAAGCTATGATATTCTATACATATATTTCTCTAAGGCAGGAAAGTGAAACATTTATGTAAAGGGTTGAAACAAAAGGAATTTTTAGCCAGAAAACTGCATTCCTCAAAGAGCCTGGTTAAAATAGTTTTACTATAAAACTATTGCCCTTGTAAAGGTGGCAAATTTTATTTTCTCATTCACCTAGAGATCTTTTGACTGATTTCAGAAAATTATATGATACCTCAAACTAGCAACAAGTCTTCATTTATTTTTTAAGCTTAATATTAATTATTTTTTCAAATGTACTACTTTGAAGTGAAAGAAAAAAATCATAAATTCTTTGAAAAAATATTCATGTTGCATTATTGACAAACTCTTTTTCAAACTCTAATTTCCCATAGGATCACTGTTATAATTAGTCACTTTCTTACAAATATCAAAATGTCTCTGGTACAAGAGCAAAAACTTTTAAGAATTTCAATTGAATAATGTGTATCTAAAATAAGGGGGGAGGGGAGAAAAGTAGAGGAGACAATTTGTGTGTTAGATACTCGGTAAAGTGCTTGATGCATTAGATGGTCTATTTTTTTCTAACCCTCCCTCTAACCTTTTGAGATAGGTTATTATTGTTTCTATTTCATAAGAAGAAACTAAGGCTCATAGGGATTAAGTCAATAGTTACTGCATTACAGAAATGAGATTTAACTCTGATCTATATGTAATAAATTGTGTTTCACCATTTATGCCTAACATTATCCTCTGAACTTGTATATGCAGAAGCCAACTGTTTTTTTTAACTCAGAGTAATATAATTCAATTTGAAAAAATAGGAATATTATCTTATTATTTGTATTTTGTATATTAAAACAGCAACCACTGTGGTGTTGGTTTGCGATTTTTCAATAATTTAAAGCCCAACTGTCCCTCCATCTTCACACACAAGTTATTTTTCAGAGCTTGGTTGTAATTATAATATTTAAAATCCTGTAAGGTCACACATTATGGACACTTGCTCCTATTCAAAGAACCTGCAGGTGATTGAGCATCCTTTCCAAAAATAAAGTGTGAACACAGACCTCAGTTATTCGAGAATATATTTTACATTGTCAAAATTTAATCTCAAGGGAAATCAGAAAAAATACTCATATTTAAATTCCAAGACCACTTAATCCACCACTTTTCCTACCTACAAATATACTACTAATAAATACTGAGTTCTTATTATGTGCTTAGCACTGGATTGCTTGGAGGATACATGAAGTATGAGAGAATCCCTATCTTCATAATAATTAGAATGTAGCTAACAAATCAAGATTTATATAAGATTTATATAATTAATTTATTATATTTATTAATATAATAAAGTTTTGAAATACATCTTTATTCTAGATGTAACAAATAAGCAACAGCTGAAAAAGTCAGAAGTAAGCACCCCAAAAAATAAAACACTGGAAGTTTGTATGTTAGTGAAGAATGGATGGCAAATATACAGAAAAGGGAGTAATAATTGGAAAGTAGAGACAGGAAGACAAATAGTATTCTTAGAGAAAAAGAAAGTAAAGTATGGTGTGGCCTGTAACAGGTATATATGGTATAGAGAGGAAGAGCGTTGGAATCTCGGTTGGGGGAGTGGGGTCAGGGGAAGATGAAGACATCATACACACTTCACTCACTCCATCCCTGCAGTTAAGATCGCTTTACTATACGACAGACAGTGCTGATAAGGTTTATTACACCTGAAAGCATGGGAAATAATGATGAAAAGAATTTCCAATACTAGTTCAAAAAAAGCAATGGAACCCAAAGAATTAATAACTCTAAAATCCAAATTCATAACTAAAATAAACAAACACAGAAAAGCCTTAACTACACTGTGGTGGGCAACTTTGTAAAACAGCTTCCAATCATTCCCACCTACAGGTATGTAAAAAAAGATTACAAATTCATTTATTAGTTATTTATTTATTAGCAATTATCACTTAGTGAGGACTTTCTTAGATTCACCATTCCTACTAAATCAAATTAGAAGTTGGAAAGTAAGTTGCTCACAATATTTAATTTAAGCTATAAAGCACCGGGATACTTAGTGTTAAGCAGCCCTAGCAAGAGCTTAATTGAACTTGACTGTACTCTATATAAAGTGCTCTCCCTCTACCTACATGATTCTGAATGGTTAAAGCATCTATTCTAACTGATCATGATAATGGCCCCACAATTTACAGACAAAGCAAGAACCTAGTTATGCCACCCCTGCACACACCCCTAACCCCATAAGACTGATTTACAGCAGTAAAGAGGGTACTGATCCATTGACCACAGATTACTAACACAAAGCTAACCATAGACTCTGATTATTGAGTTGTTCCCTACTTAATGTCAACAAATGCTAGCAATAAGTTTCCTTAAAGCCAAAAAACATATCCTATAACCCCAATCAACACTGCTTTAAGTTTACATCTATTATCCTTTTTCTGACCTCTTTAGAGACAAAGGAAATTTTTTCAACATTATTTAACATATTCATGATTATAAAGATGTTTAAGTCACAGTTGGCCCCCTGCATGAAATAAAAAAACCTCATTCACTCTTTAACATTCTTCCATAGTTGTAATCCTTTATTCTCTTTCAACTCTCCCAGTGTTCTAATATTCAAATTTTCATGTGTCCCTGAGGACCCAAACTTAACTAAATACATATAGCTTTGTAAAAGTTTCTACATGATGAATGGTTCCCAATATGGTCAAATTCTAAAATTTAGATGCCTAGCTTACCCTTTCAAAATGAGCACTCAGTCCCTAAGCTGAAATCCAGGGCAATAAGAGATAAATTTCTATCCATGAAAAGATCAGGTAGTAGTGAATAAGAAGGATAAATTGGTGAAGAAAAAGGAACCATGATGGCAAATTATTTCTCTGATAAGTCATGAAAATTATTCTTTCCATCTCTGAATTATATTTAAACTAGATGAAAATTTGATCCATCTTTAGGCTGAATCAAATAGTTGAGGCATTAGCACATGAACTACATCTAATCATCTTCCTAAAAGACAGTAAAGATAAGAGACAAATCAAAAGGTCAAACATATATTTCATTCATTAGAGTATCAGATGAAGAATTCTCAAATTTATAGGTAAAATGTGAGCCTGAAATATAACCATCTCAGGAATAGGCAAAGGTATAAAAAAGAACAAGTTCAAGGGTAGTGGGCACTGTAACTGACTGTTAAAATCATTCAAGCATTAACTAAATCTCAAATTTTATCCGAGCATACATAAATGAACTTTATTAGGTATTGTAATCTAATGCAGCCATAGACAGTGACATCTGGCTGAGGAACACAAACAATTGTATATGATTATGAGTATCAAGATTCAAGAAGGGGATTATTGCAATACAAGATAGGTATTTTTTCTGTTAGTCAAATTTCACTAAAAGACACTGATATTTTTAGTTATATTGAACCCAAATTCCATACAATTTTCATTTGCTGATATTTAGGCAGTCCAGTTTCTTTTCTTAATAAATATACAGTGCAGGTCATAGGAATAAAAAGTTTACCACTGATTTTAAAAGCAAACAAAATATTTCAATGAAAAATAATGCAATTAAATATTATGCTATAGTAAAACATTGACAGGCAAAATCAAACACGATTATATACTAAATTGTTATAGCTTAAAATCTGTCAAAATAATACATGCTTACTTATCAGGTTGCCATAAAATGTGTTTAAGCAAAGCATATATCAACCTTCTCTAAGGTATAGTTCACTCCTCCGGTTAGAATCCTTCATTGGCCTCCCATTGCTTTTAATTTAAAAAAATTTTTCCATCACCATCTATCCCCTCTATGACCTCTTCCACCTCCAATCCCCTCTCTTACCACCCCCCCCCCCGCCCCCAACAACCACACTGTTGTCCATGTCCATGAGTTCTCTAACCTCTTTTTTTTCCTCTTTGGCTCACATCACTTCCCTCCCCACCCCCCCACCCTTCCGCCACCCATTAGAGCCGTTTGCTTGGTCTCTATCTATGAGTTTGTCTCTATTTTGCTTGGTAGTTCAGTTTGTTCATTAAATTCCATGAGTGAAATCATATGGCACTTGTCTTTCTCTGACTGTATTATTTTACTTAGCATAATGTTCTCTAGGTCCTTTCATGTTGTTGCAAAGGTAAAATTTTCTTCCTTTTATGGCAGAGTAAATGTACCACGGATTTTTTACCCCCTTATCTGTGGGGAAGCACAGGACTTGGTTGGAAAGTCTATAAGGAGGAATTTCTGAAAGGTTGGAGGCCCCTAGGGGACCTTGCCGAAGGCGGCAGACCCTGCGTTAACTTTTCCAAACAAGTCTGAGACCCCAGGTGTTTTACTGAAATCTTTGTTTAGTCTTTAGACGTCCTTGCTTAAAGGACACTGCAGATGCATGTGTCTTCTCAAGGATGCTTACCCTACTGATAGTATCTAATAGTTAATTGTAGTTCAAGCTGTTGTTACAATAAAAGCCTAATGAGGCAGGCGAACAGGGCTGTTTGGTTTCTCAAGCCATGTAGTCCCTTAGCCCTCTCTTTCACAGAAATGTGTGTCAGAGTAATCATTCGTTACTCAGGGTCTGTCGGTCAGCCCTGGCATTTATCTACTAACTAGTGACCCAGCGTGCAAAATCACATAAGACCCAGACCCGTGGGAAATTGTGCGAGACCCGGGACTCCCCTAAGCCGCTGCGGGACCCAGAGTCAAGTCCCCGCCCACCCGCACGCGCCTCGCTGTGCACGCAGCCCCGCCCACTCACGCGCACCTCATTGTGCACACAGCCCTGCCTCGCCAGGCACGCAGCCTCCTGGTGACCGGTCTTTGGTCATTACAGCGTTAAGACCACTGGGTTTTTATTATATAAATGGGCACTTAATTCCGGCTTTTGTAAATGACGCTGTAATGAACATAGGGGGACACATATTCTTTCGAATTAATGTTTCAGGTTTCTTCAGAGAAATTCCTAAGAATGGTATTGCTGGGTCATAAGACAGTTCTATTTTTAATTTTTTGAAGTAACTCCATACTGCTTCCCACAGTAGCTGGACCAATCTGCATTCCCACCAACAGTGCACGAGGGCTCCTTTTCTTCACATCCTCACCAACACTTGTTTGTTGATTTGTTAATGGTAGCCATTCTGGCAGGTGTGAGGTGATATCTCCTTGTGGTTTTAATTTGAATTTCTCTGATGAATATTGATGTTGAGCATCTTTTCATATGTATATTAGCCATCTGTATGTCCTCTTTGAAGAAGTGTCTATTCAGGTCTTTTGCCCAAAAGACAACCCACTGAATGGGAGAACATATTTGCCAATGATACATCTGATAAGGGGCAAATATCCAAAATTTATAAAGAATTTATAAAACTCAACACCAAAACAACAACAACAACAAATAACCCAATTGAAAACAGGCTCGGGGGGGGGGGCAGGGGGAGAAAAAACAAACAAACAAACAAACAAACAGGCCCCATTACTTTTAGAATAAAAGCCACACAGCTTCATTGACTTGCACGGCCTTGCATGGGCTGGCTCCTGCCTGCCTCCTCATTCCACTCCTCCTTTCTCACTATACTTCAACCACAATGGCCGTTTTCCTGGTTCATTCTGCCCTTTTTTCACCTCAGACTTTGCACTTGGTACTTCATCTCCCTGAAACGTTATTCCTTAAGCTTTTCACATGGCTGGCTCTTTCTCATTTTCCAAGTGTCACCTCAATTGTCACCTCTTGAAAATTACATTTATCCTGAATATAGTCTTAACAACCTCCCCCAGTTATTCTTTTTCCCTCTCTCCATAATGTTTATATCCTTTATAGCACTTAGCAAAATCTAAAGTAATCTTTATTTACTAGTTTGCTTATATGAATGAACTATCTGTCATTACTGCCCACCTACCACCAGTAACTGTTTATAGCTGGAGTTCTATAAATATTTGCTGAGTGAAAGTTATACTCTCCCACTATGAAGAACTGAATTAGTAGAGATGCCACTGTTTACAGAGTGAATGATCTATGAATAAAAAGTACTGTAGTTTTACACTTACACTATGTACTATCTACTCACCTCTCAAGTACATAGCATTCTAAGCTCTCAAATGTTAAATCTTGCCAGAATTTAACTTCTCTTTAATATTTATAGAAACTTTCACTTGGATGTTTAGTGTTGACTAGAGGCCCGGCACATGAAATTTGTGCATGGGCAGGGTCCCTAGACCTGGCCTGTGATCAGGCATGATCATTCCAGGCTGCCAGCAGCTGGCCCCACCCCCTGCTGCTGCCACTGCCAGTTGCCCTCTGTGTGTGGGGCAACCAGCTGGGTGATCAGGGCCCCAGCGCTGCCACGCGCCCCCCCCTCCCCCAGTTCCCAGTTCCCCATTGGGCAATTGGAGCCTGCCAGCCAGGGGGAGGGACCGAGAAGTTGGCCAGCAGGCCCCGATCAGGCAATCGGGGCCTGAGGGCTGGGGGAAGCTCCTGCATTGAGCATCTGCCCCATGGTGGTCAGTGTGCGTCATAACCCACCGGTCAGTCTGCCGTCCGGTTGATTTGCATATTACAATATTACACTTTTCTATATATATATATATATATATATATATAGACTAGAGGCCGGATGCACGAAATTCGGATGCACCCTCTCCATCTGAGACCCCTCGGGAAATGTCTGACATCCCTCTCACAATCCAGGACCACTGGCTCCTAACTGCTCACCTGCCTGCCTGCCTGATTGCCCCTAACTGCCCCCCTGCCAGCCTGATCCCCCTAACTGCCTCTGCCTGCCAGCCTGATCACCCCTAACTGCTCCCCCTGTCAGCCTGGCTGCCCCCAACTGCCCCCCACTGCGAGCCTGGTCGCCCCCAACTGCCACCACTGCCGGCCTGGCCACCCCCAACTGCCCCACTCTGCTGGCCTGGTTGCCCCCAACTGCCACCACTGCCGACCTGGTTGCCCCCAACTGCCCCCCTGCAGGCCTGGCCACCCCCAACTGCCCCTCTCTGCCAGCCTGGTCGCCCCTAACTGCCCCCCCTGCCGGCCTGGTCGCACCCAACTGCCCCCCCTGCCAGCCTGGTTGCCCCCAACTGTGCCCCCTGCCAGCCTGGTCGCCCCATGCAGCCTGCTGTTCAGTCATTACTGTTACTGTGACGGCATCCTGGACAATTTGCATATTCCTATATTATTAGTATAGATATGTTGGGGAGTAGAACAATTTGAGATGGCAAATCCATTTAGTGACCTCCCTACTTTAACAAGTCAATGATTCCATTATGTTTGATTGCAATTACTTGTGAGGCTAATAAAGTAAATTTCTTGGCCTCAAGCACAAAGTGTTCAAATACCACAAGCCACTCTGGCAATACAGTGCAGCGCACAAAGCACAAGAATTCCAAGGAGGGTGTATAATTGGTGTTAACATTTTAATAATTATTTATTTACAATGCTAGTTTCCATTTATACAAGTAATATCAAATTTTTAAGTTTTAAACTTTCATTTAAAAATGTACTTAGTGCTCTAACTGGTTTGGCTCAGTGGATAGAGCATCTGAAGGGTCCCAGGTTCAATTCTGGTCAAGGCCATGTGCCTTGGTTGCAGGCACATCCCCAGTAGGGGGTGTGCAGGAGGCAGCTGATCGATGTTTCTAGCTCATCAATGTTTCTAACCCTCTATCCCTCTCCCTTCCTCTCTGTAAAAAAATCAATAAAAAATATAGTTTTTAAAAACATACCGTATTTTCCGGCGTATAAGATGACTGGGCGTATAAGACGACCCCCAAGTTTTCCAGTTAAAATATAGAGTTTGGGATATACCCGCCCTATAAGATGACACCCGGCTTATAAGATGACCCCCGACTTTTGAGAAGATTTTCCTGGGTTAAAAAGTCGTCTTATACGCCGGAAAATACGGTACTTAGTAAATAGAGAGGTGTAATGGAGATATTATAAAAACCTTAAAGGTGAAATGCAAATGATTAAGGTGTGGAAAATACTGGATTAGATCACATACAAAGTC
The DNA here is from genome assembly GCF_951640355.1 of Cnephaeus nilssonii. Classification (NCBI taxonomy): domain Eukaryota; kingdom Metazoa; phylum Chordata; class Mammalia; order Chiroptera; family Vespertilionidae; genus Cnephaeus; species Cnephaeus nilssonii. The sequence goes on from NC_137083.1 coordinate 68,632,869, forward strand.
TTTGTTGTCCTTTTGTATACAATTCAACTAGTCTATTGAGCCAGGCTCTGAGGGTACAGAATAATTAAGAACCTCAGCTACTCTCAGGGCCCTGGTTGCCTCTAATATTTTTTATTTTCCAAAAATAATAAGACTTTATTGGGAATGAGTTAACTGGAAGTCCCGTATTGCTGTTACTCTGTATAGTAAGGTCTAATAACATTTAATAAATGTTTGTCATGATTTAAAAGGAACTTCCCTAAAAGCAAAGAAATTGAAAAGAATGATAAATTTATATGTAATGTATAATTATTAAGCAGAAGATATTTTTTATTTAAAAATTCCAAGACACATGTATCACAATAAGTGTTAATATTTTTATACCAGAGCCTTTTGTTGAAGGCACATCTATAAATTCTGTTTTAGAAGAACTTTCCAAATGAGCTTATGTATCAGAGAAGAAAATCTTTCCTAACTGAGGAAACTAATAAAATTGAGAGCAATTGAAAAAGAGGGACACCAAAAAGATCTGAGCAAAAACATGGATCATAAGATTGTTTGGTCTCTGAAAATGAGTCCATAAAGGAAACTAAACTGATCTGAACTGTATGACTTTCGCTTTTCCTGGTTTAAAGCCATACTTTGAAAAGAAGCGATTTGCACTGCAGTCTACCAAACCAATCTCAGCACACTAAAATGTAACTCTATTGCCTTCTGAGAAATAGTGACCCAACTAAAATATATCTGACACCAACAACGGCACCATTAAACTCTATCCGTCCCTCAGACTCATATCTTGGGAGTCATGTTACTGCTCCTTTTTCTCCATCAACTTATTCAGGTGATTTTGTTCCACAAATATTTACAGAGGACATAGTTCTTGACATTTAGAGCAGGGAAAACACAAACACACCAACAAGAGGTAAATAAATAATTACAATGTGATTCGAGTAATAATAAATTCCTGGGATTAACAATGATTTGGAGGCTGGCATGATGTTGTTGAGTGTTAGGGCAAGGCACAAACTGTGTATCACCTCCTCAATATGCCTTCTCTCCTTTTCCCTGACAGAATCCCACATACCTGGGCCTGCAATGTGCCATACCTCAGCCTCCCTTGCAGCTAGTGAGATTTCCAGGGAGGATCTTTAAAGGAGGTGACTGAAACTGCTAAATGCACCCTTTTGAGTAATCCCCTACTGCAATTCTACTTGCCCAGAGTGGGAACAGACTGGAAGGAGTCTGGGGCACTGAGGATGTTGAAGTAGCCATACAAGCCCTGGACTGTCTCCTTTAATAGTTATTTTACTAAAGAGAAAAATAAATCATGTGTTTAAATCACTCTTGTGTGGCTTTTCTGTTGTAAATGGTCAAGTCTCTTCTAGATATAAATGACAACTATCAAGATGATTGAGATGACTTTAATAAAGAAGCAATGCTTACACAGGATTATGAAAGATGGATAAAGTTTACCAAGCAAAGATGAAAGGAAAGGCATTCCAGTCAATTTTTTTATTTTAAAGTCACTTGAACTACAGCAGGCTGAAGTGGAGAGGAAGGGATAATGAGAGGTAGTTAGAAAGTAAAATGAACAAGATATGGTGATTAACAAAATGTGGAGAAGTTAGGGACAAAGAAGAGACTAGGATGACTTTCAGTATCCCACCGTGAACGACTAGGTCAGTAGTTCTCCTAAGATTAAGAAAGAAAATGTGGGAATTCCAAGATGGCTGCATCTGGAATCTCCATCTGTTTGCTCCCAACCCTGGACTGTCCTCACAGCTAAACTGCAGAGCAATGATCCTGAAAGACCAGAGAAGTGTAGCTGATCTGAAATGTTGAGAACGGGAAACACAGGGGGAAGTACAGGCGTCTCCTCGCGCAGGTACAACCGGGAAGCCTGAGGGATATTGTGGCAACAGAGCCCTCCCATTGGGAGCACAGGATCTCAGCTCCCTGCAGGGATCCCCAATGGAGAGCAACAGAGAAAAGACGGGGAGTCCACATAGCATCCAGCAGTGGGAATTAGTGAGGATCAATTTGGACAGCACCATCCCAAGCACAGTGATGTCTTCCTTATAACATCAACCTGGGCAGCTCACTCTGGTTAGGGACTGCTGGAGGGGCCACGAAGCAGCGCTCGGGGACAGAGGGGTCTGCTAGGTACACACAGCAGTGACTTTGACAGGCCCTCTATTCTGTAGAAGGACTTTGAGCAGAAAGTTGGTCAGAGACTTAGCCTGTGTGGTTTGGGAAAGAGGATTGGTCATGCACAATTGATCTTTTGTGCATGAGTGGCACCTCTCCCCCACTGCTAAGCTGCTGGGTCTCTGTGCATCTCTGTGTTCTCAGGCCAAGGGGAAGGGCACTGGGCTGGAAATCTGTGCCCAAACTACTTGGTTTGATGGTTTGGAGAAGACAGATGTTTGGGAAGGTGGGAGCCTGGGAAGAGGCCCTGCCCAGCTGGGGCTGGCCATGCAGATTGGAGTGCCAAGTGGGGCTGATTTTTATTCCCCCATGGACGCCCCACTCCATGACACCACCCCTAGCACCCAGGCCTTCACAACACTATTGTCTGTTATATATGCATACTAAAGACCCGGTGCACGAAATTCGTGCACGGGGGCGGGGGGCGGAGGTGTCCCTCAGCCCAGCCTACACCCTCTCCAATCTGGGACCCCTCAAGGGCAGTCGGACATCCCTCTCACAATCCAGGACTGCTGGCTCCCAACTGCTCGCCTGCCTGCCTTTCTGATTTCCCCTAACCGCTTCTGCCTGCCAGCCTAATCACCCCCTAACTACTCCAATGCCAGCCTGATTGATGCCTAACTGCTCCCCAGCCAGCCTGTTTGCCCCCAACTTCCCTCCTCTGCCGGCCTGGTCACCCCTAACTGCCCTCCCCTGCAGGTTTGATCGCCTCCAACTGCCCTCCCTTGCAGGCCTGGTGCCTCCCAACTGCCCTCCCCTGCTGGCCATCTTGTGGTGGCCATCTTGTGTTCACATGGGGGCAGGATCTTTGACCACATAGGGGCATCCATATTGTGTGTTGGAGTGATGGTCAATCTGCATATTACTCTTTTATTAGATAGGATAGAGGTCTGGTACAGGGGTGGGGGCCAGCTGGTTTGCCCTGAAGGGTGTCCCTTGGGGGTTCCCTTGGGGCGTGGAGCGGCCTGAGCGAGGGGCCTGTGGTGGTTTGCAGGCCAGCCACGCCCCCTGGTGACCCAAGTGGAGGCCCTGGTATCTGGAATTTATTTACCTTCTACAATTGGAACTTTGTAGCCTAGAGTGGAGCCAAGCCTCCTGCTCGCTCCATGGCCAGCAGCCATTTCTGTTGGGGTTTGTGTATATCTTCTATAATTGAAACTTTGTAGCCTTAAGCGGAGGCCTGGGCCGGCCAGGGTGTGTAGAAAGCGGGGGCCAACCCTAGCCTCCTGCTCTTTCCAGCTCAGTGGCTGCTGCCATTTCTGTTTGGATTTGTTTACCTTCTATAATTGAAACTTTGTAGCCTTGAGTGGAGGCTTAAGCTGGCAAGGGCAGGTGGAAAGCTTGGCTTCATCCGTTGCCTGGGAAACCTAAGCCTCCCTCCTGCTCTCTGTGGCTGTAGCCAGCTTGGTTGGATTTGCATACTCGCTCTGATTGGCTGGTGGGCGTGGCTGGTGGGTGTGGCTTGTGCATGTAGCAGAGTGATGGTTAATTTGCATATTGCTCTTTTATTAGGTAGGATAATCTTTCCCGCCCCCCACTCACCCCTTGCCTCTGAGATTTGTCAGTCTGTTCCATGCTTCCAGGTATCTGGATCTATTTTGTTCATTAGTTTATGTTGTTCATTAGATTCCACATATAAGTGAGATCATGTGATACTTGTCTTTCTCTGGCTGACTTATTGCACTTAACACAATACTCGTCAGGTCCATCCATGCTGTTTCAAGGGTAAGAGATCCTTCTTTTTTACACCTGCACTGCACTCCATTGTGTTAATGTTACACCTCTTTTTTATCCACTTATCTACTGTTGGACACTTGGGCTGTTTTAAGATCTTGGCTATTATAAATAGTGCTGGTATGAACACAGGGTGCATATATTATTTCCAATTAGTGTTTTGGGATTCTTAGGATATATTCCTAGAAGAGGAATCATTGGGTCAAATGGCAGTTCCATTTTTAATTTGTTGAAGAAATTCCATACTGTTTTTCATAATGGCTGCACCACTCTGTATTCCAGCCAGCAGTGTACTAGGGTTCCCTTTTCTCCACATCCTCACAGCACTTGTCATTTGTTGCTTTGTTGATGATAGCCATTCTGACAGATGTGAGGTGGTATCTCATTGTTGTTTTAATTTGCATCTCTAATAATTAGTGACTTTGAGTGTTTTTTCATATGTCTTTGGCCATCTGTGCACCCTCTTTGGAGAAATATCTATTTAGGTCCTTTGGTCATTTTTTAATAGGATTGTTTGCCTTTTGTTACGTTGTATGAGTTCATTATATATTTTGGAAATTAAACCCTCATCAGATATATCATTGGTAAATATATCCTCCCAAACAATGAGTTCCTTTTCATTTTGTTGATGATTTCTTTTGCTGTGCAGAAACTTTTACTTTTAATGTAGTCCCATTTGTTTATTCTCCTTTGTTTCTCTTGCCCTAGGACCATGGTCAGCAAACTGTGGCTTGCGAGCCACATGCGGCTCTTTGGCCCCTTGAGTGTGGCTCTTCTACAAAATACCACAGCCTGGGCGAGTCTATTTTGAAGAAGTGGCGTTAGAAGAAGTTTAAATTTAAAAAATTTGGCTCTCAAAAGGAATTCTATCGTTGTACTGTTGATATTTGGCTCTGTTGACTAATGAGTTTGCCGACCACTGCCCTAGGAGATATATCGGCAAACATACTGCTATGAGAGATGTCTGAGATTTTCTGTCTATGGTTTCTTCCATATTTTTATGGTTTCACGACTTACATTTAAGTCTTTTATCCATTTTGAGTTTATTTTTATGTATGGTGTAAATTGGTGGTTTAGTTTCATTTTTTTGCATGTATCCGTCCAGTTTTCCCAACACCATTTATTGACGAGACTGTCTTTACTCCACTGTATGCTCTTGCCTCCTTTGTCAAACTGTCACTGTTCGCAGATGACATGATATTATAGATGAAAAACCCAAAGACTGCACACAAAAAAAAAACTATTAGATTTAGTATATGAATTTGGCAAAGTTGCAAGATACAAAATTAATATCCAGAAATCGGTGGCAGTTTTATAGACCAGTAACAAACTCTCAGAAAGAAAAATTAAGAAACAACTCCATTTACCATTGCAGCAACAAAAATAAATAAGGCATCTAGAAATAAACTTATCCAAGGCGGTAAAAGACCTGTACTTGGAAAACTATGGGACACTGAAAAAAGATACAGAGGAAGATATAAACAAGTGGAAACATATACTGTGTTCATGGATCAGAAGAATTAACATCATTAAAATGTCCATACTACCCAAGAAATCTATAGATTCAATGCAATCCCTATTAAAATACCATCAGCAGAAGTGCCCGGCTAGCTCAGTTGGTAGAGCATGAGACTCTTAAAATATCATCAGCATATTTCACAAACCTAGAACTACTCCAAAAATTTAAATGGAATCAAAAAAGACCCCAAATAGCTGCAGCAGTCTTGAGAAAGAACAAAGTAGGAGGCATCATAATACTGGATATCAAACTATACTTCAAAGCCATTGTAATCAAAAGAGGCTCATACTGTCATAAGAACAGGCATCTAGATCAATGGAATAGAACAGAGAGAGCAGAAATCAACCCACTTATTTATGGTGAATTAATATTTGACAAAGGAGGCAAGATCATTCAATGGAATTAAGGCAGTCTTTCCAATAAATGGTGTTGGGAAAATAGGATAGAAATATGCAAAAAAATGACCACCAATTTACACCATGCACAAGAGTAAACTCAAGGTGGATAAAAGACTTAAACATAAGTCATGAAACCATAAAAATCCCAGAGGAAAACATAGGCAGCAAAATTTCAGGCATCTCTCGTAACAATATGTTTGCCAATATATCTCCTACAGCAAGGGAAACAAAAGAGTAAGTAAGTAAGTAAGTGAGACTACATCAAAAAAGCTTCAGCACAGCAAAAGAAACCATCAACAAAATGAAAAGGGAACTCACTGCATGGGAGGATATATTTGCCAATGATACATCTGATAACAGTTGATTTCCAAAATATATAAGGAACTCATACAACTTAACAAAAGGAAGACAAACAATTTAATTAAAAAATGGACTTCAATAGCCAAGAGGACATACAATGGCCAAGAGACATGAAAAATGCTCCAAGTGTCCTAGCCGGTTTTGCTCAGTGGATAGTGTTGGCCTGCGGACTGAAGGGTCCCAGGTTCGATTCCGGTCAAGGGCACATGCCTGGGTTGTGTCTCAATCCCCAGTGGGGGGCGTGCAGGAGGTGGCCAATAGTTTATTTTCTCTCATCATTGATGTTTCTATCTCTTTCTCCCTCTCCCTTCCTCTCTGAAATCAATAAAAATATATTTTAAAAAATAAAATTTAAAAGAAAGCTCAAAGTCATTGATCATCAGAGAGATGCAAATAAATTGACAATGAGGTATCACTTACACGTGTTGGAGTGGCTATCACCAACAAATCAGCAAATGACAAGCGCTGGTTAGGAAGAGGAGAAAAGGTAACCCTACTACACCACTGATGGGAATGCAGACTGGAGTAGTCACTATGGTAAACAGTATTGAGTTTCCTCAAAAAATTAAAAATGGAACTGCTATTTGGCCCAGTGACCCCACTTCTAGGAATATAACCTAAAAATCCTGAAACACCAATCAGAAAGAATATATACACCCCTATCTTCACAGCAGCATTTTTTACCACTAGAGGCCCGGTGCACAAAATCGTGTAGGGTGTGTGCGTTGTGTGCGTGTGTGTGTGTCCCTCAGCCCAGCCTGCACCCTCTCCAATCTGGGACCCCTTGAGGGATGTCCGACTGTCCGTAAGCGGACATCCCACTCACAATCCAGGACTGCTGGCTCCCAACCGCTCGCCTGCCTGCCTGCCTAATTGCCCCTAAGCACTTTTGCCTGCCAGCCTGATCACCCCCTAACCACTCCCCTGCCAGCCTAATTGATGCCTAACTGCTCCCCTGCCAGCCCGATTGCCCCTAACTGCCCACCCCTGCAGGCCTGGTTCCCCCCAACTGCCCTCCCCTGCAGGCCTGGTACCCCCCCCAACTTCCCTCCCCTGCAAGCCTGGTCGCCCCTAACTGCTCTCCCCTGCAGGCCTGGTCCCCTCAACTGCCCTCCCCTGCTGGCCTGGTCCCCCCCAACTGCCCTCCCCTGCAGGCCTGGTCCCCCCAAATGCCTTCCCCTGCAGGCCTGATCGCCCCCAACTGCCCTCCCTTGCAGGCCTGGTCCCTCTAACTGCCCTCCCCTGCTGGCCTGGTCTCCCCCAATTGCCTTCCTCTGCCAGCCTGGTCACCCCTAACTGCCCTCCCCTGCTTGCCTGATCACCCACAACTGCCCTCCCCTGCAGGCCATCTTGTGGCAGCCATCTTGTGTCCACATGGAGCAGCCATCTTTGCCCACATGAGGGCGGCCATCTTTTGTGTTGGAGTGATGGTCAATTTGCATATTACTCTTTTATTAGATAGGATAGCCACAATCTGAAAACAGCCCAAGTGCCTATCAGTAGAAAAGTGGATAAAAAAGATGTAGAACATTTCACAATGGAATACTACACAGCTGTAAAAAAGAATCCTTACCTTTTCCAACAGCATGGATGGATCTGGAGAATATTATGCTAAGTGAAATAAAGTCAGTCAGAGAAGGTTTAAGTATCATATGATCTCACTTATATGTGAAATCTAATGAACAAAATAATCTGATGAACAAAATAGGACTAGAGATATAAATACTTAGAACAGAGGAACAGATTTCAGTGAGGAGGGGTCTGAGTGTACAGGAAGAGATTAACCAAAGAACATATATGCATAGGCCATGGACACAGACAATAATGTTGCAAAGGTCTGTGGGGGTGCCATGGCTGGGTGGAAGGTGGCAAAAGGGGGTAAAATGGGGATATCTGTAACAGTGTCAACAATTAAAAAAAAAACACAATAAAGAAAATGTGTGTGTGTGTGTGTGTGTGCATGTGTGTGTGTGTTGGGGAGTGGGAGGGAATAAGAGAAGAAAACAGGGAGGCTAAGAGTTAAGTTTTAATTCACAGAGTTCCAGGGCCTGGAAACTCTCAAATAAGATGAATAGACTCAGAAGCCAGGTCTGAGCATGAGAAAGAATTAATGCATGATTACCAAAGCTAAGAGAATACATGGAAAAGCAGTGAAAAATGTTTCTCAACTTGGGTGGGGTCTGTGGGACCAAAGGAGGTAAAACTGGCATTTGATAAAACAAGTTTTCACCATGTGGCATTTGCTCTTCCTGGCCTCTGAAGTTGGGGTAGCAGATGGGAAGAGAGTTTCCTCTACAAGAGAACCGCTTGAATAGGGTAGCAACCATTATGAGTGATATTCAAGGAGGAGGAAAAAGGGCAAAAAGGTGAGAGGGTGATATTGATGATTAATATTAAATCTCAAAGAAGAATAGATTTTTATATTATGAAGATGATGGTCACCTGGAATAGCAACCAAGTATTAAAAAAGGAAGGGACGAACAGAAGTAGGAAAAAATTAATAAGGGAGCAAGGTAGGAAGGAGGAAAGGGGAGAGGAGAAGGAAAAGAATAAAGAGAAGACACTGCTAGAAATACCGGGGAATGGGAATTAAATAGGTTCAGCGTGGCAGAGCTGAAAGAGAAGTGCCTTCAGGAAAGTAGAAAATGGCAGTTAGGGAAATGAGATGGAGAATTTAAAAATAGAATGAGTGCCTACTATCTGCCAAGCTAAGAGCATTACATAATATGTGGTAAATCCTCCTGTAAGATACAAATTAATACTCTATTTTACAGATAAGGAAACTGAAGTTCCAGGATTAAATAACTTTTCCAAAGTCCTGCTATCAGTGAGGTAGCTGAATTCATGTCTGTATGGCTCTCATATGGACACTTGCTTTTGATTACATTTTATTAAATTTATTACATCATCTTTTAAAATTGAATTTATTGGGGTGGCATTAATAAAATTACATATATTTCAGGGGTACATTTTTATAATATTGTATTGTATGTTCACGACACCAAGTCAAGTCTCCTTCCCTCACCATTTATCCTCTTTATTCTCTCTTACCTCTCCCCATCCCCCTTTCCTTTGGTAATCACCACACTGCTGTTTGTCTACTATATACATCACCTTTTATTACCTTACTCTTTTTTTTTAAATCCTCACCAGAGGATATTTTTTCCATTGATTTTTTTTTTTTTTTTTTAGAGAGTGGAGGGGGGGGGAGAGAGAGAGAGAAAAAAAAGAGAGAGAGGAACATTGATGTTAGAGAGACACATAGATTGGTTGCCTCCCACATGAGCTCCAGGGACAGGGATCAAGCCTGCAACCGAGCTATGTGCTCTTGACCAGGAATTGAACCCAGGATTCTTTTGGTCTGTGGGCTGATGCTCTAACCATTGAGCAAAACAGCCAGGGCTATTACCTCACTCTTTTAGTCTAATTAATCTATCCTCCTCAAAGAATTTCATTTTCATTTCATTCTGTTTATCCATTATTTCTCAGTGAAATACTTTCCCCTCAATATAGTACCTAATCCAGACCCAAGTCTCTGAATAAATTCTACTCAAAACTCATCTCATACCCTCTAAGAAATCAACAAAAATTCCACACGACTTAGTTCAGTCTTTTACCAGATATCCCTTAATACTCAACTGCATTAGTCTTTGTTACGTGTTCCTATTCAGGATCTTTACCTTATTTTGAGGGCATGACTTTCCAACTAGTTTACTTTGAGAATAGGAGCCATTTGTAATATTTTCTCTTTATTCCTCCATTACACCTAGGTAAACTCCACTATACCAAGCCAAGCACAGAGTGAATGAACACTGTGGTTCATAAGTAACAGATGGATACAAACACACACATTTAAAAAGCACATATTTAAAGAAGCAAAATCATAAAATATAAACTAAACAGAGTACAACCAAAGAGCTATATGATTTAAAAAGCAGGTAGTCTATGCCCTAGTCGGTTTGGCTCAGTGGATAGAGCGTCGGCCTGCAGACCAAACAGTCCAGTTCGATTCCAGTCAAAGGCACATACCTTGGTTGCAGGCTCCTCCCCCACCCGGGCCTTGGTTGGGTCTCCTGTAGGAGGCAACCAATTGATGTGTTTCTCTCACATCGATGTTTCTATCTGTCTTTCCCTCTCTCCTACTCTCCCTAAAAAAAATCAATGGAAAAATATCCTCGGATGAGGATTAACAGTAAGTAAATAAATAATAAAAAGCAGGTAATCCATATACAAAGATTGATAATTAAAGGAGAGAAAGAATACTACTAAAAAAATTAGTCTTGGATTCAAAGAAAACTATCTTTTTCTATGTTTATAAATATAACTAGAGGCCTGGTACATGAAAATTTGTACACTCGAGATGGGGGAGGGGGTCCCAGCCTGCGCCCTCTCATAGTCCAGGAGCCCTCAGGGGATACTGACGGATTAAGCCACAGTCTGGCCTCCCTCTGAGGGAGGCAACCAGGCCGATCAGGGGAAGGCGCTGCCCCCATCACCTCGCCGCTGCTGCCACTGCCGGCCGCTGCGGCCACCCTCAGCCCTCCCTGCTGCCATGGCTTTGTCCAGAAGGACATTCGGCTGTCCGGTCTAATTAGCATATTATGCTTTTATTATTATAGAAGAAGATTCAAGGCCAAAATAATAAAGAACTTTTTTTCATTCCACAATAAATGAAGCCACCACCCCCTCTGCCTTTCTTCAGGCCATATCTTTTATGAAATTGTTTTCAGAATAACTGTAAGAACAAACACGCCTAGGTTATTATAGCCACAAAATATTTTCACTATATAAAAACAACTAAACATTTTCTATACATGACAAATATTTACTAGTTTTGTGTAAGCATTTACAATGTACACCATAAGTGCATCTTTTTTCTTGTGTCTTGCTCACCAATGGCATTTATATTTACATGTTACTTGTTCAGTAATAGGATTGTGACTACAAAAATAAGATAAAAAATCTATATACTGAAGTTCACCAAAAGTGAACATTTGTTTTCAGTTTCAACTTGCTTTAAGGCAAACCAGAAATGAGTATTAACTAAAGTATCTATTTCAAAGAAGACACTTCACATTAAAAAGAGCACCATATTTATACCAGTTTGAGAAATATTGCATATACCTGTCTACTTAGTAATTTCAATCTTTTATAAGTGCTGCTGCAGCAAAAAAGAACCTTTTTAAAAAGTTTATTTAGTCTACTATTTCCCATTTTTGCCACCTAAGCCAATTGTGTACTGCCTATTGACATCCCTGGATAGTTGAGTACGATCTATTAACACTGATTCAAATGATTCTCTTCTTCATTCTAATTTGACTACCAAGAGTCAACACAGTAATCTTATGTGTATTTTACCACAGAAACAATCTCAATATGATTTATCAGGAAACTAAACACACTACCTTAAGAAGAAAAAAATTACTAAAAGAAAGCTAAACAAACAAACAAAAAGTCTAACATCAGATACAATTTGAAAGCAATATAGATTTGGCTAAAATGTAAGGATCTTGACCTGTTACCTAACACTGTAGACACTACAGGAATCTTTTCCACAAAGAAACCAAACAGATTCTGAACTCTCAAATTAAATGTTTTATTCTGTTCTTCCTTTTACATTTAAGCAAATAAATTTAAAGTGACCACAATTCAAGTATTTATGGCATAGCATGCACATTAATTTTACTTACCAAATCATATATCTGGTTCGCCAACTGTACCTTCTCATCTGCATCTTCCAAAGCTTTATAGTAATCCTAAATTAAAACATTTGCATTTCAAGAATAAATTAATAATCTTAAAATATGTGTATCTAGGACATAAAACCACATTCTCATTCTCATTCCTTGTTATCACTGTCAGTCATCCTAAATAAGCAATAAGAACCCAGTTAAAATTTAGAAATTATGCACAATGGCCAAGAATTAGAGAAAGATGTTCAGAATTCCTAGAAAAGATATAAATAAAGATAAATACTATTCCAAGTCTAGCCTCTATACCAGGCGTCCTCAAACTACGGCCCGCGGGCCACATGCGTGTGTTTTTGCCGTTTTGTTTTTTTACTTCAAAATAAGATATGTGCAGTGTGCATAGAAATTTGTTCATAGTTTTTTTATTTAAACTATAGTCCGGCCCTCCAACGGTCTGAGGGACAGTGAACTGGCCCCCTGTTTAAAAAGTTTGAGGACCGCTACTCTATACTAATGAAAGTTATATGCGGTAATGACTAGATCTTTTCCTTTAAATTTTTTTTGAAGTTAAGATTTATCTAATTTGTAAATAACATTTAAAGTCTCCAGTTTTAAAACATGTTTTTTATAAAAGTACAACTACTGAAAAAATGCTAACCTGAATGTCTCTGTTTTCCAATTGTTGCATAACTCTCATTTTAAGTTAGGTATCAATTCATACAGCTCAACCTATACTTTAGATTCTCCTCAGTAGAAAGCAAATTATTGTTTAAAAAAATAGATTCTATGAAATGTCCCTGGAGAGTCAGACTTCTCAGAGTATATGCAAGCTGCACTACACCAAAAACTTACCTTAACAGATTAGAGGGATAATGAATGACGTTGGGATGTATATATGTGATGTCTATATTCAAACACACCTAAGCCTCCACGTATCCTCTAAGCCAGGACCAAATCTGTCATAAATTCTAAATTCTTTTTCTCTTAACAGAAATAATCTTCCCCCCATGTGGTAAAATAAATGACACCACTACTCTAAATTTGTAGTTTTCAAATTTATTAGCTGATCCTTGAACAATTCTATGTAGGTTGGATTTGGGGGAGTCATTATTACTCAGAGATATTAATGGACCTGTCCCATGTCACAGAGCTAAATGGCAGAGTCATCACCAAAGCCAGGTGTCTGAAGTAGTTCTTTCAATGAATCCCAAACAAACTAAATCATATCCTTAAAGCAAACCTCGTAGGGAGAGCTGATATCCATTCTAATCTGAAAGGCAGCTATAAGTACTATACAACTAATTAAAAACTCAAATAAATCTTTATTTTTAGGCCTAGTTCATGTATGAATTTAGTTTTAAACTAAAATACTTTTAAAGAATCCTTCTCAGCTCTTAAGATTCTGTTCTTCTGTGATAACACCAACTTGGGTATCTAGCAATATAAAAAAATATGCTTCAAGTCCTGCTAATTAAAAGTGTACTTTTTTATGGCTCTTAACTCTCTAATAAAAGTCACTAATTACTGAAACAACTTTTAAATAAACTACCAAAATGCTTCAATGAAGCTCTAAAACACAACAAAGTATTTAAATTCTAAGAAGCCATTGGTAACTTTCCCACATTTTGATATCCAGAAAACTATTTATTTTTAAAATATCTTTCTCAGAGTCCCAATTTTAACCAACAAATCACCCAGAATGTTGAACATACTTTTTTGATGGATGCCATTTGTTCTTCTCTCCACTCTGGTTTATTTTTCTTTGCATTCATAAAGAATTCACTGACTCTTTGCTCTAGTTGATCCATTGCATCTATGACATAACAAAAACATTTCATATTTAGAAGACCAAGTTCAGACACTGAATATACATGCTTTAACTTGGGGAAAGAAACAAATATCTGACAATATACACTCCTTCACGTGGTCACTAACTTTAAATATGGCAGCTTTAATTCTGTAAATACAGAATGCTTTAATTACCTTAGTAAAAAACAAAGTTACAATTTCCCCTACTAACAATTTATTTTTGTTGTTGTTATTTCAAAAATTTTTCCAATAGTCAAAGTAGTCAACAATATAGATAGGCTCTATACTGTAGTTTCTGAATAGTACAGTCTTGGGTCAAAAGGTTATGGTATTAAATCAGCCAAATGTGTCAAAACACAATGTCTTATTGTAAGTACCACTAGGAAATTGACACATTCTATTAATGAGAAAAAATGATAAAGACAATTTTAACCTCTTGCTATATGGCCTTAAACACATGATCATCTCCTATCTATGATTAAAAGCAGTAGGTACAATCATTTATTCACTTAATATAGTATATTATTTCTTCTAGATACATTTTTTCCTAAATGTGTGCCAAGAATAGTCATTCCATGACTGCTAAAAGAAGAAAAATAAATAAAAGGGATTCTGTTGCCACATAAATTAAGGAAAACATTTTTACTATATCCTTCTTTTGGAGATTTTCTGTGAAATAATAGCTCTTTAAAGATTCTGAGAAGTCTTACAGTTAATTTTTTAAGAGAATTTTCCTTTGTTTAAATAAGCATTTCCAAACTTACTTGCTTAAGAAGTCTCTTTTGTTAACCCATACCTATTAACTTTAGAAAATTCTAATTATTATAAAAAATGTAAGTTTAAAAACCTCTAATTTATATAATCTAATTTATATAATCTAAGTCCAAATTGCAAGAGAATTTAAAATTTGTAATAAATAATAAAAAAGCATAAAATAAGTTACTCCTTATTGAGTGCCTCCTTTCTATCAGGCACTGTATGTTCTAATTTATCTGTATTATTATTATTTTTTAAAATATATTTTTATTAGTTTCAGAGAGGAAGGGAGAGGGAGAGATAGAAACATCAATGATGAGAGAGAATCATTGACTGGCTGCCTCCTGCACGCACCCTACTGGGGGTCGAGCCTGCAATCCAGGCCTGTGCCCTTGACTGGAATCGAACCCGGGACCTTTCAGTCCGCAGGCTGAGGCTCTATCCACTGAGCCAAACCGGCTAGGGCTATCTGTATTATTTTAATTCCCAGATGATTCTCATTTTGTAGATGAAAAATCCTCAGAAGTGGTAATGAGACCAAGGTCAATGAGAAGTCAGTAAAGCCCAAAAATGAACTCAGACCTGAATGAACTTCAAAATCTGTGCTCAAACCTATTGATAACTGCTACTTTGGCAAATTTTTAGCATTTCAATTACATTAAAGTTACAATGAACTTTGTGAGCAAGCTGGAGAAACACACAATTCAGACTTGCACACCACAATATACTGAATAAAAGAAGGCGCCTTCCACATCGTATCGCCTCCTATTATGTGCCACATGAAACTGACAACAGGCTGAGAAAAGTATATTCCTGAACAATGGGTATGGAAACGTGTGTGGTGCTGGTGGGGCAGAGAAGCCAGGGGAAGAAAAGAACAGGTTCTTAGCTACCTCAAGACTCCCACCCTCTGGAATGTCTGGTTCTCTGATCTCTCTTCATGGTACTTCCTTCCTCCCTATCAGGCCCCACATCCCAGATCTTCCTCCACCCCCACTTTTCTAAGAAAACCTCGCAGCATGAGAAACATTTTAAACACAGCTGGAATAAATAGGATCAAAAAACCTATTTTCTGCAGATATACTCTCACAAGGCCAGCCATTCATATCATTTAAAGAATTTAAGTAGAGTTATCTTCATTTCTCCCAACAAAGGGCGTGACACAAGGCCAAAAGGTACACTTGATTATTCACTTTCATTATGTACCATATAATTTCACGTTCTTAATTTTTAATATAGTATCTAGACAAGATAGTGAACAGCTATATTATATTCACTTCACAAAGGACTGTGAGGTTCTTTCAAAACATGATCAACATAAATTTGGTACTCATCACTGTTTCCTTGTTGTTTTTTAAATATGTTTTTATTGATTTTAGAGAGAGGAGGGGAGCAGGTGAGAGAAACATCAATGAGAGAGAATCACTGATAGGCTGCCTCCTGCACACCCCCCACCAGATCGAGCCCACCACCCGGGCATGTGCCCTGACCAGGAATAGAACCGTGACCTCCTGGTTCATGGGTGGATGTTCACCCACCAAGTTACACTGGCCGGGTTTTCCTTGTTTTAAGTGTAATTTTGCTCAATGTATTGGCCTTCTTATCTCCAGAAGCACTGATTCTTGACCTTCTCTGAATCCTGAACAAATTTAAGAAACTTCACAGAAAAAAAAAAAAATAGATCATATGAACCAAATACTGCCCTATGAAAGAGTAAGGTTAATTTTGGGAAAAAGTCACAGAATTACCAACTATCACTGATATAAGAAGAGGAGCCAAAAATTTTATTATGGCATACAAGAAGCTTTACAGTAAAATCTTATTTCCCTCACTCATTCTGATTAACAAAATACCACGCTGTTGACAACTGAGAATACATTCTATAATGTGTAACTTTTCAAATGTGACATTCCAAGGGTCTCTAAAAAAAAAAAAACTGCATATAACCCATACTTCTGTTTGTTTTCTGCTCTTGAAAAAAATTTTAAAACGATGAACTTTAACGAAAGTATTAATGCTAAAATATATGTTCAACACATAAAGGCTCAAAGTCAGAATTTTAACATCTATGCCGCTGTGCATGAAAACATCTACAGTCTCAGTGAAGGTCTAGACACGTTGATTGCACAGTCCAAAATCCGAGAGAGGATCACAGGCGTGTTCTAATATCTCCTCTTGTCAACGCCAGGAGGACAGTAGAGTGAGGCAAGATTTGGCACTGAATTCTTTTTGACAATTCCTAGGTACTAATCAGCCAGAGAGTCAAAGAGCAGAGGCGCCGGAGTCGATAGCAAGTGAGTCTGGCACTGAACCTGCGCGGCAAACAAGAGCAAACGCGCCGACTTACTCTGCACCTGCAGGTCCATCTCGCGCATCTCCGTGAAGCGGTCCCGCAGATCCATTGGAAGCTGCTCAATCACTGTCAAAGGAAGAGTCCGTCAGAGGGGCGGGGCCAACGGCGAGAGTACGTGCCTACGTCATCGCGTGCGTGCGTGCGTGCGTGCGTGCGTCGGTGGGGTGGGGGTCGAGGGAGCCGGCAACCCTGAGCGAGGCTGCCAGTTACCGTGAGAAAGAAACATCCCCCGCCTCCCCCTCCCTCCCCGCCATCCCGCCTGCCCGGCCACTCGCGCTCTCGCCCGCCCGCGGGTCCCACAGACGGCCCCGGCCAGCGCCGCCCACTCACTTTCTAGATAGTCCTCTAGGTACAACATCGCGGCCTTTAGCGCCTGGGGGACGAGGGGATCCAGGGGTTTATTTGTGTCACTCGCTGTCGCCGGAGTTTTGTCCCTTCCAATATGGCGCCTCCGCTAGCAGCGCCCGCTCAGCTTCGGTGGGAAAAAAAAAAGAAAAGGGGAAAAAAAAAAACCACTTTGGCGCCTGACGGCGCTTGCCTCACTGCCGCCCGGGCCTGTCATTGGCTGGCTGGGGCAGTGACGTAGGCCGACCGTGCCTGCGCCCGCGCCGTTGTGGGAATTGTAGTTTTCTTCCCTTTGCAGCAAGTTAACCCGCCGGCAGTTTTTCACACGGGAACTACAAATACCAGGCGCCATGGCGAAGGCTGCGCAACAGAATCCAAAATGCGGTGCCCGTGTTTATTTGTTGATTTTTGCACAGGGAGTGACGGGAGGTGTCTGCGTCTGCAGGACGCGGCTAGGAACAACTTTTCACCTGTGCCTGCCGCTGCGATTACGGCCCCGCTGTTTGTGAGTCCTGGGTTTCGAGGAGTGCTGGAAAAATAGCAAAGGTTCTAACGCTAGAATCCCCAGCAAAGTTCAGGCAGTTTGGACTCTTTAAAGCAGAACTCGCTGCTGGAATTTAGCCTCAGTATCCACTCCCCAAAATGTAAACAGGACGTCTGATTGGCTTCCCTGTCACTAAAAGAGTTTATTTTAAATATGGAGTGAATATTTCCCATATTAAAGGATGCACAACTAGTTCTCAATAGTTTCTCATATATTCTATTTTGCGGTCCGTCTCGTCGTCATTCTAATGAAATTGATCTCTACGTACAACCTGCATCCGCAAAAAAATAAAAATAAATAAAAAAAATAGCAAGCAGAAATAACGGATGGAGCCTTCATGTCTAATGGGTTGTGCTAGGAATAACTTTAGATTATGTTGAGCAAATAGCCTGTATTAGACATCCGTAGTCCTGTGCGTTGTCTTTTTGTATCTTTTGACACCACTTCTCAAATGTTCATCCGTGATAGTCCTTCACTGGTCAGCTTTTCTCTTAAAAACTTTTGCACTAAGTCAAGGTTGGCTGTTACTTTCTACCTGTCTTAACTCTCTTCATGTTTCCTGGTTCCCCCTCCTTGACATTTTCTTGTACTAAAGACTTTCTCACCGCTCTTAATCAGGATACTTAGCTGTCATATTCATGAAACCCAAAGGAAATTTACCTCAATCCTAATAACAATTACCTAATTTATTTTTTGTACTTATATTTAAAATCTAATGACTTCAGTCTTCCTCCCACCCTCCCCTTCCTTCCTTCTTCTGGCTGCTTTTAAGATCTCTGATATTATCCCAGTTTCAAAGCAATGAATCTAGGTATAATTCCTTCCTTCCTTCCATCCATCCATCCTTCCTCTCCCCTCCCATGCCCTCCTCCCTTCACCCCTCCCTCCCCTCCCCGCCTTCCCTTTCTTTCCTCCCTCCTTTTCTTCCCTCCCTCCTTTTCTTTCTTTCCTTTCTCCCTCCCTTCCTATTTCCTTATCAATGTACTAGAGGCCCGGTGCATGGATTCATGCGCATTGAAAGGAAATGAATTAGAAGGTGGCCAGTGGGGCAGGACTGGGCAAGACCTGCCGGACACACTCTGGAGCCAACCTCCTGCAGTCCCACCCCTGGCTGCACCTGGGGTGGCCCTGGGGCTCAAAGGGCATCTGCGGAGTGAACGGGGTCCCTCTGGCAGGTGGGGTCCCTCGGCCTAGCCTGCCGGAATCAGGTCTAAACGGGCCAAAACTGGCAATCTGACACCCCCTGAGGGGTCCCAGAGTGCCAGAGGGCACTCTGCAAATTTGCTGTTGCTCAGCAGTTCCTATGTTGAGCGTCTGCCCCCTGGTGGTCAGTGCACATCATAGCTACTGGCTGGTCGGCTGGTCTGCCAGTTGCTTAGGCTCTTATATATATAGATTTTTAACCATGTTTAGGATTTGACAGGATTCCTGAATCTCAGGATTAGTGTACTGAAACAAGTCTAGAAAATTCTCAACCATTATATCTTCAGTGTTGCTTATTTCCCATTTTCTTCATTATCTCTTAGAACACCTCTAAGACAAAGGCCTGATTCCATTTATCTTTTTTTTATAAATATTCACGGGGGGCTGTGTTTTATTGATTTTTTTTTTAGAGAGGGAGAGAGATCAGTGTGAGAGAGAAACATCTATTCTATATGGTCCACCTCAAAATTTTCATATACCTTGTAGTTTTTGAAGTTCTGTTTGGTTTTCTTTACAAGCCATGTTCTAATTTCTTATACAAATTAAACATAGTCTACATTGTGTCTATTAAATTCAGTACTGAAAATTGCATGGGCATTTTGTACTGTCTGTTGTTTCTTCTAGCTTTTGCTCATGGTGCCTGTTTCCTTGTGGCTTGTGATATGGACTCTGCACTCATGTTTCTGGGATTTTAACTATGGGGATTCTTTGGAACCTGAATTAAAAGTGAGTTTTCCTAGAGAGTATTTGAATTTGCTACTGCAAGTTGCTTGAAGGCAACAAAAACCCTAGATCTGAATTAAATATTTCACTTAAGATTTATTGAATTTCACAGGTAAATTGAATTTGGGCCTTATGCCAAGTAGCTTCTTATACAGACTGAAGGGAAAGGTTTTCTTCCTCTCCTGGATCCCAAGGTCAAGACAGACATGTTTCCTTCTGACCTGTACATCAGGTTTGTTTTTGTTTTTTTCCTGATTCACCTTTACACGGGGAATGTAGCCCTTTGGGGCCCCAGATTTTTGTCTCCTATTAAATTTCTCCTTTTAGATGGGCTCTTGGCTTTATTTCCTGACCCTCACAACTGCACAGCTATCAAAGTAGAAGACCTAGGTGTACAGAATTTAACAGATAATCTCATAGCAAAAGTCCACATTGGCCCTCACTTCTTTCTCAGAGTATTCTCTTTTTTCTTCCTTTCTTTTTTTACCCCTCTGAGAATTCCTTCACTTCCTATCAGTTCATCAATGTGTTTGATTCTTTTTAATCCAGCATTTTTTTGTTGTTTTCAGCAGGTGGTTCATTCAGATAGCTAAAGTAGCATGCTGTCAGAAATAGAAGAAATAGAAGTGCATCATTTCAGCAGGTGGCTCTGTTGGTTGGAGTGTAGTCCTGTATACCAAAAAGTTACGGGTTCTATTCTCAGTCAGGGCACATACCCAGGTTGCAGGTTCAATCCCTGGTTGGAGCACACGCAGGAGGCAACCAATCATTGTTTCTCTCTCAACCCCTCCCTCCCTCCCTCCCTTCTCCCATCCCTTCCTTCCTCTCACTAAAAATCAGTGAAAACATATCCTCAGGTGAGGATTAAAAAAAGAGTATCATTTCAGTGTAAACTGAGTTTCTTCAGTGAGCTTTTCATATTAAGGAAAATGAGATAATAGATGGTTCCCGGTTCAGTTACTATAGATACACACTCCAAAGAAACTAAAAAATAAAACACTAAACACTATATATTTTTCTTGATGAATGTAATTCTTATTTTGGGACCATGTATCAGCTGCAGAAAACCTGTGATTGCTTCTTACATCAGTGGTTGGCAAACTCATTAGTGAACAGAGCCAAATATCAACAGTACAACAATTGAAATTTCTTTTGAGAGCCGAAAACCGACTTCTGCGCATGGGCCACGAAGTTTCAATCGCACTGTACGTTTGCGCCCGCACATGGTATTTTGTGGAAGAGCCACACTCAAGGGGCCAAAGAGCCGCATGTGGCTCGCGAGCCGCAGTTTGCCGACCACTGTCTTACATCATTAGGTCAAAAAGTAGATACCACTTAAAGTGGTGGCCCACTTACAGCCACTACTGCATGTCTAGGCTGTGCCCCTCATTGATAAGGTTGACCATATGTGTTTTACATTATTATGCTCCCTAATCATAGCTCATTAATTTAACAGGGGCAGGCCAGAGCTGGGTATATTAGATACACTCTCTTGGGATTTGAAGCTGGGAATGAAGAGACTTGGAGACAGAAGGAATTGAGGCAGAATTGTATTAATTGCAGCACAATAAATACATTGTCTACAAGTTTCTCCTGCTGAGGTCCCGAACAACAGCCCTAGTTTTATCCTTGGCTTTTTTTTCCCCCTTTCTCTGTCACTTTCTCCCACACTAGTTGCATCACCTTGAGAAAGATACTAGTATTTTAACACTCTGTGCCTTCGTTTCCTGATCTGTAAGCTGGAAATAGCAATAGTACCTAATCATAGGATATTTAGATTGAAATGATAGAATCTATGCAAAACACTTAGGTTAGTTCCTGGTAAATGTTATAATACAATCAATGTCAGCTTCTATTAATACCCTCAGTCCCCCTTCTAAATTATCCATATTGCAGATGCTCCTTTGCACTACTCTTAGCTTTGCCTTGTGCCCCTGCTTATTTTGAAGCTTTGGGGCTGGCCACCACTTAGAACTCACTAACGAGTATCTCACCTCCAACTATTGTCACTGTCATTAAATCCAAAGGGGAGGAGATGCAAGGAAGGCTATGGAAGGGTGCTATCCTGAAGGGTACTGGCGAAGGAGAAGGGATTAGGATGTAGGGAAACGATTTTAAAATGAATGCAAACTCTGGTTGTTACTAGGAGTCCAAGAGAAAGGACATTTTAAATTCTTCATGTAGCATGTCCTCAGGGGGACCTTTTGCCTTATGTCTTAAGATTCTGACACTTCCTATATTACAAAGAAAACCACCATCTTTAAACCTTGCTGGTAAAACTTTGAAATGAAATATTTTCTTAACTTTGTGCCAACCAGCCTATCCTCCCTGACGGACCTCTAAAACATGGGGTGAAAGCAGAACAGAATGCTGTCTTTACACGAACCTCTCTAATTTTACATTTTAATAATCTACTGAGTCACTCGCTGCATCTGTTAGAAGCAGCAGGATGATAGCCTTCACTGAAAATATCTATGGATGTTCCTAGCCTTTTCCACTCCAAATTCCTTTCTACTAAAAAAGACCCCTCTAAGGAAGGTTGTGATTTTCTGACCTGGTTCCTGGGTGTTTGTGATGAATATAATTGGAGAAGACAAATAATGGGTGGAGAGTTAAGGAGATTTAGCAGAGGGGGTTGCTGGGCAGGGGTTCAGTGGATGGGAGAGGGATACTATTGAGAAAGAGGATGAATAACCAGATATAAAGCTGTCATAAAACCGTTCCTGCAAAGCAATGGAAATTCTGGATAAAATGGAAGGAGAAAGCCCGAAACCAAGAGAATAAAATCCCTGGGTCCAGAAATCAAGACTACACTCAACGTCTTAATAGTGAACAAGAGTTGAAAGAGCCAGAGGGTTTAGGCCTTCTCTCTTAGGTCTTTGAAATCTGATTGTGGTAGAATGAAAATATTACAAACTAGAGGCCTGGTGCATGAAATTCGTGCACTTGGGGGGGGGGGGGTCCCTCAGCCCAGCCTGCGCCCTCTTGCAGTCCGGGAGCCCTTGGGGGATGTCCGACTCACAGCTTAGGCCCACTCCCCATGCTGCCATGCTGCCACAGAGGCAGGAGAGGCTCCCATCACCACCGCTGCACTCGCCAGCCATGAGCCCGGCTTCTGGCTGAGCGGCGCTCCCCCTGTGGGAGCACACTGCCACCAGGGGGTAGCTCCTGCCTTGAGCGTCTGCCCCCTGGTGGTCAGTGCACGTCATAGTGACCGGTCTTTCCGCTGTTTGGTTGATTTGCATATTAGCCTTTTATTATATAGCATGTTGAAATAAATTTCTAGGCCCAAGATGGAACTGCTCCTACCTGGGATGTCACGTTAGCAAACCAAAATTTATATAACTTTCATATCCCTGTAAATGCTCCCCTAGACCAGAAATGCAGTATATCCAGTCAGCCAATCTCCAAATACCATTCCAAATCTGGGCTATATAATTTTCCTTGTTCCTTCTCACCCCAAACAAGGCTGGCTATGTGGCACCAGCTACCGATAGGTGTGGAGTCCAAATTCAGACTTCTCACAAGGTGCAGGGACCCTTTACCCAGATAGTAAACATTGGTCTGGCCCAATAAAACATGAGAGGGCCCACATAGAGACAAATGTGTTAGTACCCATTAGGGTTGCTCCTCAAGCTAGAACACAAAGAAGAGCAACATCTGTAGGAAATGAGCACACATTCAAATATTACAAATTAGTTAAGGAAATGAAAACTCTGAGAGACTATTAGCAGACAAACAGGGGAATTCTAAATATGCAAGTATTAGAAGATGTGATTGACAAAATTAACCTAGAAAGTAGAACAAACAAGAGAAAGAGAAAAGAGAGTAGATACAAAAAGTGAAGGGTCAAACTTAAAGTTTCAATACCTTATTAATAGGAGTATCAGAATGAGAAAACAGAAAAAAAAAAAAAAGACACTACAGAGTACATACTCTATGATATCATTGAGGTGAAGTTTCTAAAAAGGTAAAACAAACCTGTGGTAATAGACATAGAAGGGTGGCCACCTCTGGGGAAAGTGGGGTGCTTGACTAATCTTAGAACCCTTTTCTGACAGCGACTGTTTCTTATGCACTGCTCTATTACCAGCTTACAGAAGGCACTTGGGTCCTATCTGTGGCATGAAAAAGATGGAAGCAGTACTGGGTGGATTAGGGCTTTTGAATCAGAAACCTGCGTTTAAGCATTGCTTCTGTTATTTGCTCATAAAACCCGAATCAAGTTATTGAATGTCCCTGGGATTGCTTCTCCATCCATGGAATGAGAATAAGGAAGGCTACTGGCACTGTTAGGTTTGGGCAAGGCTCAAAGGAGATAATTTGTAAGAGTACCTAGTACAATGCTTGGCACAGAAATGTAATCATGAAATAATATTATTTGTAGAAGTGACAGTACCTTTACGTGAATGGTCTAGTAAGTTCCATTTCAAGGGCATTGAAGTGGGAATGGACGCCTCACAGAAGGCAAATAAGGAGAAGCATTGTCTTTAGAGGATTTAAACAACAATAATAAAACTGACTTTTACAGTCCGGTTTTATTATTACTACTAGCGTTCCCATTGCAGGAAAAATCCTGCAATAGGGTTTCCTGCTGCACTCTACCCCACCCTGCCTGCTCTCCTCCCTTGTCCCCCGCCCCGCGATCTCCGCCAGCCCCCCTGCTTTTCTAACTTCTCCGCCAGCCCGCTCTCCTTCCTTCTTCCCTGGCCCCGCCTCCGCTCCTCCCTTCTCCCCCGGCCCGCCTTCTCTGCCAGCCCGTCTGCTTTTCCCTTCTCCCCCGGCCCCGCCTCCGCTCCTCCCTTCTCCCCCGCCCCGCCTTCTCCGCCAGCCCACTCTCCTTCCTTCTCCCCCGGCCCCGCCTCCACTCCTTCCTTCTCCCCTGGCCCCGCCTCCGCTCCTCCCTTCTCCCCTGACCCCACCTCCGCTCCTCCCTTCTCCCCCGGCCCCGCCTCCACCTCCTCTCCTCCCTTCTCCCCCGGCCCCGCCCCTTCTCCCCCGGCCCCGCCTGCTCAACTTCCTTCTCCCCCGGCCCCGCCTCCGCTCCTCCCTTCTCCTCCCCCTGGCTTGCTTGCTTCTCTGCGGCTTTGCTCCCTTCTGCAGCTCTTGGCTTCTTTCTATGCTGTCGTGATATGCAAATTAGCCACCATCTTTGTTGGGGTAATTTGCATATTCATACTGATTGGTTGGTGGGCGTGGCTTGGCTGGTGGGCGTGGCTTTGGCGTAGCGAAGGTGCGGTTAATTTGCATATTTGTCTATTATTAGATTAGATTATTACTATGTGCCAGCAATTCTAAACAATGTTAGTGATAAAATATTTCTCCCTGAAAAACATTTTCTTGGTCTACATTCTAAACAATCTCTGAAGTTATGGTTGAATTTTGATAACTGGAAATACATATTTTCATTAAATAATGGCTTGAAATAAACATGGAAAGCACAGCGATTGTAAAGGCAAAGACACAGAACTTGAGTTATTTATATATATATAAAAGCCAAGAGACCGGAATGACCAGAACGACCGGTAACTATGACGCGCACTGGCCCGATTGGGGCCCCAATTGGCCCCCCGCAACCTCCCATGGCCCCTCCCCCCAGCTGGCCCAGCTCTGATTGGTCCCCATCGGGGCAGGCTGGCCAGACCCCACCTGTGCACGAATTTGTGCACCAGGCCTCTAGTTTTGATTATAGAATTCTATATGATCACTTGGAGTTTTCCTTTGTATCTTAAAACTGAAAATGACCATGAACTGTTAGGTGTATTATTTTTGCTTAGCAAATTCAAATTTTAGTTTATACACAAAACTTATTACTAAATTTGAATAATATCTTGAAAATTAATATATATTCTTTTAAAATTGTTATTTTTGTTAAATTGGTATATAGTTGCTATTACATTTATTGTAGTTATTTATTAGTGCATCAAATCAATATGTTTTTCTCTTTTCAAAATAATGCTTAAATATAGTTAAAAGGGATTAACACATTCCTTTTTTCCTATTTTCTTAATTATAAAATTAATTATTCATTACAAGCTTGATTATATAATGAAATTTAATAAAATAACATTTATACTGTGAGTTTCTTTTCTGGCCATTATCATTATTTCACTTAATGACTATTTTTGAAAATAATTTTCCTGTAAGGAGAAGGGGTATATTAAAAAAGTGATACTCTAGGTATGCTTATTTAAAGGCTTCTCACAGAAGACATGTAAATTTATTAATACACAGTGGCATCACTGTTAATAACTATTTCTTGTGTTTGATTTTGACAGCCTAAGGTTCTCTAACGGTCATTTTCATGAGACTGAGAATGTAAAGATAAATTACCAAACAGTGACTTGTTACCAAGAGAAGTCTTTATGATGTAATATGGAAATATTTTAGTGACTAAGAGGATTTTTAGCATTACTGAAAAATCTTCAAAGATTGCATTTTTCCTTTTCTTCCCCCCTTTATCACTTAGGTTCTCTATGATATTCACCAAAAGTGGTGCTTCTTATTTTTATTTAAAACTTGTTTTTTCATTAATACAAACCATTAACGGTTTAGGAAGCCGTATTTTGCTAGTAGGTGTAAAGCATTTTTCTAAACTTAGTTAGGGTATTCCTACCATTGAGGAAATGACAAAATAGTGCTTTTATACACTCAGTACATAAATATCTTATGAGATGTACTACATTGTAGTATAGAGCCTGTCTCCCCCACTAATCTGGAATTTCTCAAGGGCAGAGACTATGTTTTATTCATCTGTTGATCCACAGATCTGGCAGGTAATATGAGTTCAATAAAGAAGTAATTAATTATTGAATGAATGGGTTAATTCATGAGCATCAAGCATAAGTTTGTAAGTTTTCATTCAGACCAGAGAGGACAAGACGAAGTTATGATTGCTAACTAAGCTCATGATTACTAAGCTCTGTGAAGGAAATAGGATTCCAGTGGTCATTCAAGTAACTGGACTAGAGTGCTGAGAAGAATTTTCTAAATAGAAGACTTTGAAAAATTATCAAATACAGGAGTAGATTAACTTCCAAAGTGGTTCTTAATTAGGCTTGCCTAGAAGACTAGGCAAAGGGAAAATAAATACAGTAATACAGTGACTCATGATGCTGTATATTTTGGAAAAATCCTTTGAAGTTCTAAATCTTAAGTAGATTAATAAATATGACTCATATGGAACATGAGAAAAAAATTACTACAGTTAATTTTAGTAATCATTTATTGTACAACAAATACCACCAATACAAAACATCACCAAGGCACAGTCCCTGTTCTTGCAGGATGCACAGTTTGGTAAGAGAAGCAAATGTTAGGGACATGATTTAAATATGATATGGTAGGAGCTATAATGCGGTAAAATTTTGAGGAAGGGACTAAGAAATTTACATAAACTGGATTGAGAAATGATGGTTCATTTGATGAATAATGAACATACAGATTCAACAAAAGGATAAAGCGCTGGAACCAATATAAAGATGCAGTGGATAAAATATCCACAAATTCAGGTACTTTCCAGCCATTCAATATTATGTTTTGATTTAAGTAGATACTGAAATATAATGTATTAGGAATGCCAGTCAGAAAATTTACACTGACACAACCCTACCCAGTTGTTAAAATATTGGGATAAGATGTTCAACAGCATATGTCATCAGGGAAATACAAATTAAAAGGAGATACCACTACACACACATTAGAATGGCCCAAATCTGGAACACTGACAACACCAAATGATGATAAGGATGTGGAGTGGAGCAACAGGAATTCTCTTCATTGTTGGTGGGAATGCAAAATGGTAAAACACTCTGGAAGGCAGTTTGGCAGTTTCTTACAAAACTGAACATATTCTTACCAGATGATCCAGCAATCATACTTCTTGGAATTTACCCATAGAAGTTTGAAAACTTATGTTCACTCAAAAAAAAATTGCTTTCAAATTTTATAATTGCTTTATTCATAATTGACAAAACTAGGAAGCAACCAAGATTTCCTTCAGTAGGTGAAGGGATAAATAAACTGTGGTACATCCAAATAATGGAATATCATTCATTGTTAAAAAAGAAATGAGTTATAAAAGACATGGAGGAACTTAATGATTCCAACTATGTGACATTCTGGAAAAGGCAAAACTAGGAAACAGTAAAAATAGCCAGGTGGATCACTTGTAGAAAGAAGTATGGGTCATGTTTTTGTATCCATTCAGCTACCCTATGTCTTTTGATTGGAGCATTTAAGCCATTTACATTTAAGGTTATTATTGATAGGTACTTATTTATTGCCATTTTAATTATTTATGCCTATATTTCTCTCTATATATCTCTTCTCATTACAGCAGTCCCTTTAGCATTTCTTGCAGTGCTGGTTTGGTGGTGACAAACTCCTCTATCCCTTTTTTGTCTTGGAAGCTCTTTATTTCACCATCTATTTTGAATGATAGACTTGTTGGATATAGTAATCTTGGTTTCAGATCCTTGCTTTCCATTACCTTGAATACTTCATGCCATTCCCTTCTGTCCTGTAGAGTTTCTGATAAAAGAAAAATCAGCAGACAGCCTTGTGGGAGCTCCTTTGTAGATAAAAAAAAATTGCTTTTCTCTTGCTGCCTTTAAGGTTCTCTCTTTGTCTTTAAATTTTGGCATTTTAATTGGGATGTGTCTGGGTGTGGGCCTGTTGGCTTCTTCTTACTTGGGACTCTCTGTGCCTTCTGGACTTGTGTGACTTTTTTCTTCACAGGTTAGGGAAGTTTTCTGTCATTATTTCTTCAAACACATTCTCAATTCCAGGCTCACTTTTTTCCCTTCTGGCATTTTCCATAGTGGCTGCACCAGTCTACATTCCCATCAGTAGCATACTAGGATTCCCTTTTCTCCACATCCTCGCCAGCACTTGTCTTTTTTTTTTTTTTAATTATTACAGCACATCATTGGAAATCACCAATCTAAGCCATAAGCTCTGCTTTCTGGGAAACCCAAGCTAAGATAGTTAATACCAGAAGAACCCTAAATAGCATGTTGTTATTAGACTTTTGGAGTTTATTATTACTTGGGCAGAGGGCAATGAGTGGGATGGTGAAATCACCTGTCATAGAGACTTACTCCTTTGATAAAGTCAGATAGCAGATAAAACATGTGGAGACTGAACATAATGGAAGCAATGTTAATTATAAGAATTGTGTAGTGGGGTGACTTGAGGTAAGGAACTAGATATACCAATTTGTGGATATGGTTAATGGTTTGACCAAATGATCTAGAACTTGGAAAAATCCAGACTGGAACATTGGTTTTAAGTACTTGGGGGTAATAGATCTAATGTGTGAGATTTTTTTGTTTCATATGACTGTTCACAAAAAGACCTCCATACCAAAATAAACTCTCTACAACTGAATGAGCAAAATGCATAATTCTGCTGATGTCTGTCAATTACTTTTCATATTCAGTCCCAAGGTTTGCTCAATGGGCATTGTGGCAAGAACAGAGGTTTTGCTTGTGTTCAATAGCTTTATAGAATGTATATGTTGGCAATCTTTCAAGTTAGAAGGGGCAATGATTTTTTCCTTAGGGAATAAAGTTCATTTTGAGCCACTTTCCCTGCTACCATGCTTCTGCCAATACCACTATCTGTAGATTGACTAAATATCTAATCATAGTCACTGCACCTGCTGCAATAATTCATTTCACAGTGAAATAAGTCAAGCAATGAGATAATGTTTATAGGTTTCACAGGTTTTAACATATAACAATCCTAAAAGTATATGTCTCTATAGTAGAATGGTCAATTGAAGATTAGAATTGGATATACTGCCTTATATGATATACTATATACTCTAATTCATGGACTAATATATAGAGTAATATATGAATTCTGGAGTATAAGGGTTCAAGTGGGAGTGAACCACTACCCAGATATTTAATTTACAGCCCTCTGACTGCTGGTTTGGATGTACTAATTTATAAGATTTTGCATCATCCCTTTTAAAGTAGAGGGTGACCTTGTTTTCATTTATGTGGGGATAATGAAATTATGTTAGTTATGTTAGGTTATTTTTATTGATGCCACCAGAAGTTTAGCTTGGAGAAGAAGAGTGTATGTGATGTTGGGCAGCTAATGCAGTGGGCTGTGACAGTACTGGTCATATTTTTGAGCTATCATTGACTACACTGCCTACTATTTGGGGAATTCTCTATTTTATGTGAATAAAAGCCAGGTGGATAATGGCTCTCCCAGATTTTCTTACAACATGTGATCTCAGCTGTGCCAATCAGATGGAGCCACAGCAAATACAATCAGAAATCAGAAACTAGTGATAAAGCTGACCTGATGAGGAATTCATTCTGATAAGGGCGGTGGTGTCCACATCCAATGCCTGTGATGTGCAGTGGTGACTATATGTTCAGTTCATGCTCTGATCATTTTATATTGTTTCCAGCTGTGGAGCTAAGCCTGGTTTGTGGATCTTGCTAGAGGGCGAGTTGCTTAAAGTCTCCTCTGATAAATTCATTAACTTCCTACATTTATCAAACCTAGTATCTATTGGTTTTAACCAGAAACCTTACTGTAACAATTCCTTCTTTTTCATCTTATTTGATTGTTCCTTTTCAAATGTTTTAGTTTGATGCTTATTTTCACTCGTTCTCATCTAGTAATATATGTGCAAAAGACTACCATTTTCTTTAGATATTGCTTTATTTTTTTTTCATTATCACTACTATTTATTACAAGTATTATAAAACTTAGGTTTTGACATTCTTTCACCCCACCAAAATTGTTTGACCAAAAAAGTTTTGAACTTAGTTGTGAGGATGTTATGTTGATTTTTTTCTATTTTTGTTGACTCCTAATTTTGCTGTGTTGTGATCAGATAATGTGTTCTGTGTTGTTTCTATATTTTAGAATTTATTGAATTTTTGTGGCTTAACTTATAGTAAATTTTTACAAATGCTTGAAGTCATTTTTGTAAAGTTGCTGGTTTGTTTGGAGGATATTGAGTTTAATATCTACCTCTAAGTTCTTCAGTAGGATCTTTATATGCTTACTTGTTTTTCTATCTATTTCATCTATCATGTAGGAGGTGGGTATTGACATTGTTTTTCTGTGTCTACTTGTATTTTCAACAGCTTTGCATTTTTTAATTCGGAGCTATTGTTTGCTACATAGAAGTCCTCAAGAAATCTTTATTGTGGATTGCATTCTTTATTTTTTATTTTATTTTTTGTTAATCTTCATCTGAGGATATTTTTTCATTGATTTTTAGAAAAAGTGGAAGGTAGTGAGGGAAGGGAAGCTGAGAGAAAGAGAGAGAGAGACATCAATGTGAGACCCATTGATTGGTTGCCTCCAGCACGTACCCCAAATCGGGTCAAGGATTGAACCTGCAACCAGGTGTGTGCCCTTGACTGGGAATCGAACCCACGGACCTTTGGTGCCTGGGCCAACACTCTAACCACTGAGTGACACCAGCCAGAGCTGCATTCTTTATTATTTTAAGAGATCCATTTTTTTTAAATGCCCTTTGCTTTGAGTTAATAATTGCCTGATACTACCATTGCAATTCCTATTTCCCCCCATATGATTATCATTTGTTTACACTTTTACTTTCAACCTTTTTATAGTAATTTTATTGTAAATATGTTTTTTGTATGTAGGTGATCATTATTTTATAGCCAGTCTAATAGATTGATGTGCGCTATTTCACTTATGATAAGACAAATATGTTGAGATTTAGTTCTGATCACATGTTGTTTTCTGGTTTTAGTGTTTCCATTTTTTTACAATTTGCCAAGAAAGAGATGTAAAGCATAATTTTAAAAAGCATAAAATACTGAAAAAATGTTTCTCTCTAGACATTAGTTGCACTGATTACTAGTTAACGCTGGCTTTCTCTTCTACCTTAAGGAGAACACTGACTGTGAGCCCTTCTTAGTGTCGTGTATACTTTCTCTGTCTTTCTAGCACCAGCTTCTGATTTAGCATTTTGGACACGTTTCTGCTGATATATAAAATATAAGACATTATTTTTCCTTATGAGTGCTCCCAACTAGCTTCTCCGTGTTGAAGGAACCGCTTTCTTTCTCTCTCCCTTTCACGGTGCTTTCTGCTTTGAAGCTGTGTAGTATAATCTGGTAGAAAAAGAGCTCATGATGACCTGTGTATGTCCACAACGCTTCTCCTAGGTTTCTTAAAAGAGTTTATTTGTTCAGCTGGCTACTCCCTGTCATTTTTTTTAAAGCTCAGAGCTTTAAAGTCAGGGCTCATTGAATTATTTAAGAAAATTTTACAACAGACATAAACTTAGTTCAATAGAAACTGTATCTCTCTTTTCTCCTCCTACCTTCCCTTCCCATCTACATTATGAACACATACTCATATATACAACTTGGTGTTTAGAATGATGCAATCACCTGTTTTTTTTTTCTCAGTAGTAAGCTTGAATGTTAGCCATCTTCAATGTAAATGTAAATACTGGTAAATACAATTTGATAATAAATATTGAATAAATGGTGCTTTATCATAAACATGTCATTCTTATGAAAATATTCACTTTAAACTATTCATATATTTTCAACTGAATAAATTAATTTGCAGTAGAAACATCTATTTCAAGATCAAGATCGTTAATTACTTGGTGCATCAACAGGAAAATGGAATTTCCGTATATCTTCAAACTTGACTTTTAGCCCAGATTTGGATAAGTACACACCTTCTCTTTCAGTTCATTTTATTTACAGATGAATTAGTCATAATTTCCTTTTTCATTTCCTTATGCTCTGCAAAAATGTCATCAGCTTTAACCATTTAATTTCCAATTTCTCAAAAGTTTGTTTGAATCAATTTACATTCTTATCTACTCCTGTTAGCATAAAGACCTTTAAAGGTAATTAACTCTTAGACAAATGAAATTTAAGAAGATCAATTTTAACCTAATATTTTTTTGTTTGTGCAGTAAAAAAATAGAAGTTTTATAAGACCATCTTTGCAATGGTTTTTAATGAATTAAAATACAATGTAATTATGAAAGGTTGCTTTTGGATCATTAAAATATTAAAATGTCTGCAAAGTCTGATTCTTATTCAAAGTTGTTGATTAGATACAATTTATTATTTTTAATGCTATGAAATTTTAAAGATACATTTCAACTTTAATTTCCTTAAAACATTTTATAGTGTAGTATCTTCTAAATATATATACTTTAAAAAATCTTTTGTTGATATATTGATTAGTAGTATGTGCTTAGGAGTTGGACAACAGGGGTTCAAATGCCTTCTTTATAACTCCTCTAGACCTCTCCTTGCCTCAGTTTACTTATCTGAAAATGGGGATAATATTCTTAACCCATAGATTGTTGTGAGGATTCATAGAGTAGATATAGGCAAAGTTCTTAGAAGAAGACCTGACATTTGTTTATTTTTTAAATTGAATTTATTGGGGTGACAGTGGTTCATAATACCATACCAGTGCCAAGTGTCCAGCTCAATAAAATATCATCTGCACACTGAATCATGCACCCAGTGCCCTCAGCAAAGTCTCTTTCCATCTCCATTCTCCCCCGCCCCGCTCTCCACTTGGCCCACCTGTACCTTTCCCCCACATCCTTTCTCTCTGGCTATCACCACACTGTTGTCTGTGTCTGTGTGCTATGTGTATATGTTATTTGACTAATCCCTTTGCCTTTTTCATTCAGTCCCTTCTTTCCCCTCCCCTCTGACAGCTGTCAGTCTGTTCCCTGTATCCATGCCTCTGGTTCTATTTTGTTCATCAGTTTACTTTGCTCATTAGATTTCACACATAAGTGAGATCATATGGTATTTGTCTTTCTCTGACTGGCTTATTTCGCTTAGCATAATGCTCTCCAGGTCCATCCATGCTGTGGTAAAAGGTAAGATTTCTTTCTTTTTTACGGCCATGTGGTATTCCATCTGTAAATGTACCACAGCTTTTATAATCCACTCATGTACTAATGGGCACTTGGGGCTGTTTCCAGATCTTGCTATTGTAAATAATGCTGCAATGAACATAGGGTTGTATATATTCTTTTGATCTTTGGGTCAAACGGAAGTTCCATTTTTACTTTTTTGAGGAAATTCAATAGTCTTTTCCACAGTTACTGCACCAGTCTGCATTCCCACCAGCAGTGCACAAGGGTTCTTTTTTCTCTACATCCTTGCCAGCATTTGTTTGTTGATTGATGATAACTATTCTGGCAAGTGTGAAGTGATGTCTCATTGTGGTTTTAATTTGTATCTCTCTGATGGTTAGTGATGTCATATGTCTACTGGCCATCTGTACGTCCTCTTTGGAGAGGTGTCTAATCAGGTCCTTTTCCTATTTTTAATTGAATTGTTTATCTTCCTGGGGTTGAGTTGTATAAGTTCTTTATATATTTTGGAGATTAACCCCTTATCAGATATATCATTGGAAAATATGTTCTCCCATTCAGTGGGTTCCTTTTTCATTTTATTGTTGGTTTCTTTTGCTGTGCAGAAGCCTTTTATTTTGATGTAGTCCCATTTGTTTAATTTTTCCTTTGTCTCTCTTGCTCTAGAAATTATTAGTAAAAATATTGCTACGAGAGATGTCTGAGATTTTACTGAGAAGGCCTGACATTTGTAGCACTACAATAAAGTTAGCTATATTTTCCCAAATATTCTGTAGTAATTAAAATCATGGGCACTGGAGCTGGGCAGACCTGGGACATTCCCAGTTCTATCTCATACAGTCAGTGTGGCACCAGCAAGCCATTTATTTGCTCTCTCCTCCAAGCTCCTTCCTCCCCTATTGTGTGAGGATAATAATACATACTTGCCTACATCAGACAAAAGGCTTAGCATAATACTTAACATGGGGAAAGCGATCAATTAATGGCACCCAGAAACTTCAAATATGTTTTAGAAATATTTTAAAATATTTTTGACAGAAATCAGAGAGCAAGTTTTCATATTAAGGTGAAGAGAGCCAAAACTAATTGACAGATATAAAGATACATAGATGAAGGAAGGAAGGAAGGAAGGAAGGAAGGAAGGAAGGAAGGAAGGAAGGAAGGAAGGAAGGAGGGAAGGAGGGAAGGAGGGAAGGAGGGAAGGAGGGAAGGAGGGAAGGAGGGAAGGAGGGAAGGAGGGAAGGAGGGAAGGAGGGAAGGAAGGGAAGGAGGGAAGGAGGGAAGGAAAGAAGGAAGGAAAGGAGGGAAGGAGGGAAACAGGGAGTGGGTAGGAAGTAAGTAACTTAGTCTATAATCCATGGTATTTTTAAAGAATAATACTCCCTTAAGTGCTAGTCTGTGGAGGTAGACAGGCATGAAAATCCCTTGCTCTTGAATTTACACAACTTTGTGTAACTCTTTCCTTACTCCAAAGCCCAAATAGTCTAAATGTCCTGATTTACCCACACACTAACTCCATGCTGATGTCCATACCCAGGCCTGAGTTCTTGCAGGGTTGGCAAACGTCTATGTGGGAAGACTCTCCTTCTGAAAGGAGTTTCTTCACAAACAAGTCACCACCAAAAGTATTAATTATTCCTTGTAAAATGGCTATTCCTTGGGATCATCAGAAATGAGTTTATTTTATGAATGGTTTATTTATTCTCTCTTAACAGCTAGGCAAGGAATAGGGCACTAAAAGGTGAGTTTGAATCCAGAACAGAATGGGGAGTATTTTAAATACCCAGTTGATTTCAGGAGGGTATAAAATTTTTAGCAGGTCCTTGGGAGCTCAGAAAGTAATAACCCTTGAAGAATGCTAGATTTAAATTTTTCTTTAAATTAAAAATACAAAGTGAAATTATGATTTCCACAAATACTCATCTATCTATATATATATAAAACCAGGCGTCCTCAAACTACGGCCCACGGGCCACATGCAGGTGTTTTTGCCGTTTTGTATTTTTACTTCAAAATAAGATATGTGCAGTGTGCATAGGAATTTGTTCATAGTTTTTTTTTAAACTATAGTCCGGCCCTCCAACGGTCTGAGGGACAGTGAACTGGCCCCCTGTTTAAAAAGTTTGAGGACCCCTGTATAAAACCCTAATATGCAAATAGACCGAACGGTGGAACAACCGAACAACTGGTCACTATGATGTTCGCTGACTACCAGGGGGCGTGTGTGGAACATGGTGGGCATTGGCAGCAAGCGGCAGAGTGCAGAACATGGCAGGCGTTGGCCATGGCAAGATGATGGAACAGGTGAGCCGGGGCACCAGACCAAGGTGGGGCACTGGTAACTGTCATTGGAGCGAGCCTCTGGTGGTTACTGAAAATTCTTTGCTCCCATGCGCCATGTTCCCGCCCGGTGCTCACACCCGGCCTGCAAGGGAGGGCAGTTGAGAGGGGCCAGGCCTGCAAGGGAGGGCAGTTGAGAGGGACCAGGCTTGCAAGGGAGGGCAGTTGGAGGTGATCAACCCTGCAGGAGAGGGCAGTTAGGGGTGACCAGGCCGGCAGAGGAGGGAATTTGGGGGCAAACAGGCTGGCAGGGGAGCAGTTAAGCATCAACCAGGCTGGCAGCGGAGTGGTTAGGGGGTGATCAGGCTGGCAGGCAGAAGCGGTTAGGGGCAATCAGGAAGGCAGGCAGGCAAGCAGTTGGGAGCCAGCAGTCCTGGATTGTGAGAGGGCAGTCGGACATCCCTCCAGGGGTCCCAGATTGGAGAGGGTACAGGCTGGGCTGAGGGACAACCCCCCTCCATGCATGAATTTGGTGCACCGGGCTTCTAGTCCTACCTAATAAAATAGTAATATGCAAATTGACCGCACCTTCGCTACGCCAAAACCACGCCCACCAGCCAATCAGGGCGAGTATGCAAATTACCCAACAAAGATGGCGGCTAATTTGCATACGCTGAGGGAGGGAGGAGTGAAGACTGAAGACAACTTAGAAGGAAGAGGGAGGAAAAGCGGAAAGCAAGGTGGCTGCCAGAGGGAAAGCCCAGGCGGGGCAGAGCGGGGCAGAACGGGGCGGAGCGGGGCGGGCGGCAGTGGCGAGCGGGTGCAGGCGAGGTGGCCCGCAAAGGCGGCGGCAGCGGCAGCGCACGCGGCCCCAATGGCCACTTGCAGGATTCTTCCTGCAAATGGGCTACTAGTATATATATAAAAGCCTAAGCAACCAGACAACAGAATGACTGGTTGACTGGTTGTTATGGTGCGCACTGACCACCAGGGGCAGACACTCAATGCAGGAGCTGCCCCCTGGTGGTCAGTTCACTCTCACAGCAGGAGCACTGCTCAGCCGTCTGACAGGCGCCAGACGGCAGGCTCACGGCTGGCGAGCACAGCTGCCGCCGGTCAAGCCTCTCCCTTCTCTGTAGCAGCACTACCGAGCTGCAGCAGTGGCAGGCGCAGTGGGGCCGGGATGTGCAGGAGTGGGGCAGCGCCCGGCCCAGGCTCGGGCTCCTCCCCAGCGACCTGCCACTTTGCTCACTACTACATCCCCTGAGGGGGTCCTGGATTGAGAGAAGGCGCAGGCCAGGCTGAGGGACCCCACCGGGCCTCTAGTATTTTATGAACAGAGCGGAAACAAAAAAATCTTGAAACACACTTTTGGAATTACTGTGAACTTTTTAAAATTTATAGAGCAAGAAATAATAACTGCAAAATATTTTCTGTTTTCAATGGCTTAGAAAAAAAAGCCCAAATTCAGGACTAGAGGTCAGTACATATAGAAGCATGACTCACATAAATCACATTAAAGTCCCATCTGATAAAGCAAGAGGAATCATTTGCATTCATATTTACACTATACACACATTAAAAAAGTCCTTACATGTACAATTCAGAGCCTTAGATTTCTTCCTATCTATCAGTTGGACTACTAGTCTTTCTCATTTGTATTCACTCTCCCCTTCTAGAACCTCAGTCGAAGCACATCATTTTGTATAGGGTGTATCTTAGGCATTTTTTCCCCCTCCAAGCTCTTGCTGATCATGTAACTGACCCTGTATCTCATATCTGGGTCACTGTCACAGTAACTCTTGTGCTTTGGATATTGCAAGTCCCTGATTTATTGTTATTGTTCTGCCTGCCTCTTTACTGTCTTAATAATGATTGCAATATGCATTATTTATCTATTGTTTCAAAACAAATTAAAACTTAGTGACTTAAAACACCAATAAACATTTATTACCTCTTAAAATTTCTGTGTCAGGAATTTGGTTGCTGCTTGGCTGGGCAGCAGTTTTGGCTCAGGATCTCGCATCATGTTGCAGTCAAGTTGTCTGCCAGGGCGGCAGCCATCTGAATGAAGGCTTGACGAGGGTTAGAGGACCTGCTTCCCAGAAGGCTCTTGCACCTGCATGGTAAATTGGTGCTGATTTTTGGCAGCAAGCCTGCGTTTCTCTCCACATGGATCTTTCCCTACAGCTGCTTGACTGTCCCTACTACATCGTGGCTGGCTTCCTTCAGCACAAGCATTCCAACAGAGCAAAGCAGAAGCTACAGGGCCCTTTATGAATTCACGTCGGAAGTCACACTCTCATCCTTGCCATCCTGTTTATCACACAGAACAGCCGTGATTCAGCGTGGGAGGAGAGTATGCAAGGGGATGAATACCAGGAGGAGAGATCCTTAGGAGCTGTCTTGGAGGCGGCCTACCACACAATATAAGGGTACCTTCTGTTGTCCAATATGAAACACTTCTTTTGCCTCCTGAACAACAAGCATTTCTATTTTCTAATAACTGTAGATGAGCCTGTATCTGATTTGTTGACCTTAGTGATTTATTATAATGCAGGTTCTGGCCACTCCTAGTCTTTACCATCCACCTAAACAAGACCCAAGAAAGGCAAGTCCAACAAGAAATATATTCTCAATTAGATCATCCAGGCGTTGGTAACCAGTCTTGACTCTCGGTGAATCATTAACTTGTGAACTTAAAGAGTATCCTTTTCCCTTTTCAAGCTTAATAACATTACACTGGTTAGTGTAAACCTTTTCAGAGTCAGTAGGTGTTTTACCCAATTTCCCCCTTTTGGATAAAAGGTGTAAAGACATTGGAGAAAGAATATTAACTGCATTTAAATGTGCATTGTCTGTTTAACCATAATAATGGAACTTTATATTTTCCAAACTGCACGTCTGCGCTTGTTTTTCTTATTTATTTGGGTTATACATTGTGACTCCTTACCCTGGGTTTGCACTATATGAGGACAAGCCTTACCTGGAGGAGGTTATTTGCTTTTGTTAAAAGGTTTTTTGGAATTCTTATTGATTCAAGTATGAGTTTTCCTTGATAAGAAATTTTACCTAACAGTGGAATGGTTAACGGCACATTGCTCTATAAGGCAAGGTAGTTACAGAGAATGTGGTAAAATGATAATTCTATAACTAGTTTAACCAGAGAGTGTCATGATTAATGACAGAATTCTATAAGCACAAATATTTATACAAATGTGGAAATTCATGCAGTAATTTTTAGGACAGCACATTCTTCTTTTAATTTTCTTAAAAACAAAATTACAATGAAAGGTGGGTTATGTAAATAAAGAATGTTGGATTTAGATTTTTAGACTTATTGAGCAGATACTGAATTTCAAAATCAATGACCTAAAAGTGTTCTAAATTTATATAAATGCACAATAGTTAGTATAAATTAATTGATTCTTATAATTAATTTTATTTACTTTAATTTCAATTAAAATCTATTAATACTCATTAAAGCATAGCAAAATAAATTTCTTTAAAAGTACATCTCTGCTTTAAAGTTGGAATTCTTAGAAGATATTATTAAACTGTATATCAGTGATTCAGTGAAACTCACAGGAGATAGAATTTCCCATTAAAAATTTCCCAAAACAGCTCATTGGGCAAGCTATATGAGTCTACTTTCAGTAATATCTATAAAGTACTCTTGAAGCTCATAGAATTAAAAATTGAAAATGCTGGGAGAAAAGAACTGAAATACTTTCCCCTTCCCTTCCTCTAAGCTTTCAGTCTCCGTCCTGCTGGTTTTTACCCATTAACCTGGTAGCGATAGGAAGGGATAAACAACAACAACAAAAATCATATGAAAAGGTGGATGATAAGAAGTCAAGAAAAAGAAGGCAAGAGGCTCACTTGGAGCAATTAGAACCTACTTGGAGGTTTTGTTATAGACCGAATGTTTACGGTCCCTTAAAATTCCTATGTTGCAGCACTAATCCAAATGTAATGGAACTTACAGGTAGGGGTTTGGGGAGGTAATTATTAGATGAGGTCATGACGGTGAAGCCCCATGATGGGATCAGTGCTCTTATAAGAACAACATAAACTGATGAACAAAAATAGACCCAGAGACATACAAACATCAAACAGACCGTCAAACCTCAGAGGAAAGTCAGGGGAGTGTGGAGCGGGGCGGTGGGGGTGGTGGTGGAGGAGGGGGCGGGAGAGAGAGATCAACCAATGAACTCATATGCGTATATGCATAACCCATAGACACAGACAATAGGGTGGTGAAGGCTTGTGGGGGGGAAGGGGTGGGAGAGGGAATGGGGAAAAAGGAACATATGTAATACTTTCAACAATAAAGATTTATTGAAGAAAAAAAAAAAAAAACAGAATACAAGAGCCGCCTCTCTCTCCACCATGTGAGGACACAGTAAGAAGGTGTCTGTCTGCAAACCAGAAAGAGAGCTCTCACTAGACGCCAAATCTGCTGACATATGATCTTGGGCTTCCCTGCCTCTGGAACTGTGAGAAATAAATGTCCATTGGTTAAGCTACCCAGTTTATGGTATTCTATTATAGCAGCCCAAGCTGACAAATATAGGCAGGTACCTCAGGGAAGAATATTCTCAAAAGTAGCTCTGTTTTGTATAATGTCTTGTTCATTCCAAGACAATCTCTTACTCTTTTCTCTTGAAGAAGAAATCAATCTCCGTAACAGTCCAAACTACATAGTTATGTATATAGTTACAAGCTTAGCACGCTGATAAAACCCTCGTGTTTTACTTTCCCTGGACAAACATACTGTGGTCAATTTTAATATGCACTGCACCTCTCTCTCTCTCTCTCTCTATATATATATATATATATAGGGACACCCCCCCTCATGCACGAATTTTGTGCACCAGGCTTCTAGTATATATATATACTAGAAGCCTGGTGCACAAAATTCGTGCATGAGGGGGGGTGTCCCTCAACCCAGCCTGCACCCTCTTCAATCTGGGATCCCTCGAGGGATGTCCGACTGCCAGTAGGATGGGGCCTAAACGGGCAGTCAGACATCCCTCTCACAATCCAGGACTGCTGGCTCCCAACTGCTCACCTGTCTGCCTTCCTGATTGCCCCTAACTGCTTCTGCCTGCCAGCCTGATCACCCCCTAACCACTCCCCTGCCAGCCTGATTGATGCCTAACTGCTCCTCTGCCAGCCTGTTTGCCTCTAACTGCCCTCCCCTGCCGGCCTGGTCACCCCTAACTGCCCTCCCCTTCAGGCTTGATCACCTCCAACTGCCCTCTCTTGCAGGCCTGGTCTCTCCCAACTGCCCTCCCCTGCTGGCCATCTTGTGGTGGCCATCTTGTGTCCACATGGGGGCAGCCATCTTTGACCACATGGGGGCAGCCATCTTGTGTGTTGGAGTGATGGTCAATCTGCATATTACTCTTTTATTAGATAGGATAGAGGACTGGTGCACAGGTGGGGGCCAGCTGGTTTGCCCTGAAGGGTGTCCCGGATCAGGTTGGGGGTTCCCTTGGGGCATGGGGCGGCCTGGGCGAGGGGCCTGTGGTGGTTTGCAGGCCAGCCACGCACCCCGGCAACCCAAGCAGAGGCCCTGGTATCTGGGATTTATTTATCTTCTATAATTGAAACTTTGTAGCCTTGAACAGAGACAAGCCTCCTGCTTGCTCCGTGGCCGCAGCCATTTTTGCTGGGATTTATTTATCTTCTAAATTGAAACTTTGTAGCCTTGAGCAGAGGCCAAGGCAGGCCAGGGCTGCAGAAGCTTGGCTTCCTCCATCACCGGGAGCAACTCAAGCCTCCTG
The DNA here is from genome assembly GCF_951640355.1 of Cnephaeus nilssonii. Taxonomy (NCBI): domain Eukaryota; kingdom Metazoa; phylum Chordata; class Mammalia; order Chiroptera; family Vespertilionidae; genus Cnephaeus; species Cnephaeus nilssonii. Next base: position 68,674,441 of record NC_137083.1, read on the forward strand.
CTCTCTCCAGCTTCATGGCTGCTGCCATTTTTGTTGGGATTTATTTATCTTCTATAATTGAAACTTTGTAGCCTTGAGTGAAGGCTTGGGCCAGCCAGGGTGTGCGGGAAACTTGGCTTCCTCCATTGCCGGAGAAACCCAAGCCTCCTGCTCACTCCGTGGCTGCAGCCATCTTGGTTGGGTTAATTTGCATACTTGCTCCTGATTGGCATGGCTTGTGGGTATAGTGGAGGTATGGTTAATTTGCATATTACTCTTTTATTAGATAGGACTTTAGGCCCAGTGCACAAAATCTTGCACAGGTAAGGTACCTAGGCCTGGCTGGTGATCAGGGCTGGCCGGGGCCTTTCTTCATTCCACACCGCCCCCTGGTGGTCAGTGCACATCATAGCTAGTGGTCAAACTCCTGAGGGGACATATTAGCCTTTTATTATATAGGATTTTTTTTTATTGTTTTCAGATAGGAAGGGAGGGGGAGAGAGAGATAGAAACATCAATGAGCCTGGCAGCATGGCTCAGTGGTTAAGTGTCGACCTATGAACCAGGAGGTCACTGTTCAAATCTCTCCCTCTCCCTTCCTCTCTGAAATAAATAAAAATATTGTTTTAAAAAAGAAACATTGATGATGAGAGAGAATCATTGATAGGCTGCCTCCTGCATGCCCCACACTGGGGATTTAGCCTAATACCTGGGCATGTGGCCTGACCTAGAATTGAACCATCAAGTGATATGTCACTGTACTTTTAATTTGCATATCTCTGATTAGTGACTCATATGTCTCTTGGTCATCTATATGTCCTCTTTGGAGAAGTGTCTATTCAGGTCCTTTGGCCATTTTAAATTAGATTATTTGTCTTCCTTTTTTTGAGTTGTACGACTTCTTTATATATTTTGGAAATTAATCCCTTATCAGATGTATCATTGGCAAATATATTCTCCCATACAGTGGGTTCCATTTTCATTTTGAGGATGGTTTCTTTTGCTGTGCAGAAGGTTTTTAGTTTGATGTAGTGTAGTCCCAGTTGTTTGTTTGTTTTTTGCCTTGTTTCTCTTTCTACGCAAGATACATCTGTGAAAATTATGCTGAGTGTGATGTCACAGATATTACTGCCTATGTTTTCTTCTAGGATTTTTATGGTTTCATGCCTTACATTTAAGTCTTATCATTTTGAGTTTATTCTTGTGCATGGTGTAAGTTGGAGGTCTCATTTCATTTTTTTTGCATGTACCTGTCCAATTTTCCCAACACCATTTATTGAAGAGACTGTCTTGACTCCATTGTATTCTGTTGCCTCCTTTGTACAATATTAATTGACCACAATGGCATGGGTTGATCTCTGGGTTCTCTGTTCTGTTCTATTGGTCTATATGCCTAATCTTGTGCCAGTACCAGGCTGTTCTGAATACCATGGCTTTGGAGTATAGTTTGATAACCATTATGGAGACCTCTCCAACTTGTTCTTTCTCAAGTTTGCTGTGGCTATTCAGGGTCTTTTTTGGTTCCATGCAAATTTTGGGAATATTTGTTCTATATCTGTGAAATATGTTGTTGGTATTTTAATAGGTATTGTGTGAAATCTATAGATTACTTTGGATAAGTATGGATATTTTAATGATGTTAATTCTTCCAATTCATTAACATGGTATATGCTTCCACTTGTTTGTATCTACCTCTATTTCTTTTTTGATGTCTTAGTTTTTGGAGTATAGGTCTTTTACCTCCTCTGTTAACTTTAATCCTAAGTATCTTAATTTTTTTGTTGCAATGGTAAATGGTATTTTTTTTGGTTTGTTCGTTTGTTTCTATTTCTAAGAGCTGATTATTGGTGTATAAAAATGCCATCAATTTCAGGATGCTGATTTGTAGACTGCTACTTTCCCACATTGATTTATTAAATTTAGTAGTTTTTGGTTGAATCTTTAGGGTTTTCTATGTATAATATCATGTCGTCTTCGAAAAATTACAATTTTACTTCCTCCTTTCCCATTTGGATACCTTTGTTATTTTTCTTCTTGTCTGATTGCTATGGCTAGGGATTCCAGTATTCTGTTGAATAAGAATGGTGAAATTGGATAACCCTGTTTTGTTCCTATTCTTAGTGAAATAGTTTTAGTTTTTGGCTGCTGAGTATGATGTTGGCTGTAGGTTTTTCATATATGAACTTATTTATGTTGAAGAATGATCCCTCTATTCCTACTTTGTTGAAAGTTGTATTCAAAGTTGGTGATGGATTTTGTCAAATGCTTATTCTGCAGCTATTCATATGATCATGTGATTTTTGTTTATGAGATGTATCATGTTTATTGATTTGAAAATATTGTAACAGCCTTGCATCCCCAGAATAAATACAAGATGGTCATAGTGTATGATCTTTTTAATATATTGCTGGGTCTGATTTGCTAATATGTTATGGAGGATTTTGGCATCTATGTTCATTAGGGATATTAGCCTAGAGTTCTCATTCTTTGTAGTGTCTTTGTCTGTATTTGAAATTAGGATAATGTAGGCTTTGTTAAAAAGTGCTTGGAAGTCTTCTCTCCTCTTGAGTTTTTTGGAATAGTTTGAGGAGGATAGGTGTTAGTTCTTCTTTGAATGCTTGGTAAAACTTGCCTTTAAATCCCTCTTGTCCAAGACTTTTGGCTGGGAATTTTTTTTATTATTGCTTCAATTTCATTAGTTGTTATCTAGCTATTCTGGGTTTTTGATTACTATTGATTGAGTCTTGGAAGATTGTGTTTACAGGAATTCATTCATTTCATCCAGGTTGTCCACTGGTTGCTTTGCTTCTTTCATTTCTGATTTTGTTTATTCATTTCCTTTCTCTTTGTTTCTTTATGAGCCTGGCTAAAGGTTCATCAATCTTGTTATCTTTTTGAAGAAACAGCTGTTGGTTTCATTGATTTTTTGTATTTTTTGTGTGTCTGTCATTTATTTTCACTCTGATCTTTATTATTTCCTTCCTTCTGCTTCTTTTTGGCTTTTCTTGTTGTCCTCTTTCTAATTCTTTTTTGTAGTATTAGATAATTTATTTCAGGTTTTTCTTGTTTCTTGAGTAGGCCTCTAATGCTATGAACTTCCCTCTCAGACTGCTTTCACTATGTTCTATAGATTTTTGCATTGTTGTGTGTTTCTTTTCATTTTTTCCCAGGAAGTTTTTTATTTTTTCCTTGATTTTTTCCATTAATTGTTTAATAACATACTACTTAGTCTCCATGTGTTTGAATGTTTTTGACTGTTTTTATTGATTTCAGAGAGGAAGGTAAAGGGAGAGTGGTATAGAAACATCAATGATGAAAGTGAATCATTGATTGGCTGCCTCCTGCATGCCCCCCCCCCCCCCCCCCCACTGGGGATCGAGCCTGCAACCCAGTCGTGTGCCTTTGACTGGAATTTAAAGAACCCAGGACCCTACAGTTCACAGATGCTCTATCCACTGAGCCAAACCAGCTAGAGTAAGGGTTTTTTTTTTTTGTTTTTTGTAGTTTATATCTAGTTTCATGCCATTCCGATCTGAGAAGATGCTTGATATGATTTCAGTCTTCTTCAATGAGTAAAGACTTGTTTTGCGTCCTAACATGTGGTCTATCTTTGAGAATGTTCCATATCCACTTGAGAAAAATGTATATTCTGCAGCTTTGGGATAAAATGTTCTGTAAATACCAATTCAGTCCATCTGATTTAGTATGTTATTAAAGGTCACTGTTCCCTTATTGATTTTTTTGTCTGGAAGATTTATCCAGTGATGTCAGTGAGGTATTAAGTCCCCTACTATGACTGTATTGCTGTTGATCTCTCTCTTAAAGTCTTCCAGGAGTTTTTTATTATATTTAGGTGCTGCTATATTAGGCTCATGTATGTTTACCAGGATTATAACCTCTTGTTGGAAGGATCCTTTAAAGGAACTTATTATGGATAACAAAAGATACGCTTATCACTTAAGAAATCCATGAGTTTTAGGACTTCTGTGTCAGGAACAAAGACAAAATATATATTTTTGTTATACCACATCTACTTATTTTATGTCTTTCTTATTAGACACCATAAAAAGTTTAAGGTGTCCTTAGGAATTAGTTTAAAGGAGATCTAACAAGCCAAATCTTGAAAAGATAAATGTCAGAGGAGGAAAAACTCTTAAGTAGAATGTCAACTATTAAATGTTGAAGGAACAATGAAGTTTGAAAGTAACCATTGGGCAGCAATCATTTCAGGCAAGAATTACCAAAGGACACTAGAACAAGTGGGTGCAAGTATAATGAGAAATAAGATATTTAGGTAGTCTCCAAGTATCTTCCCCCAAATACTTATCGGTTAAAAGAGAAATATAGTAATTTTATATTAAAGAAATCTGGCAGAAACTGCCTAAACACAAATGATTAATAATAATAAAAGTGGGAGAAAACAATATCAAAGTATCTGAAATGATACTTTGGAAGAACCCAACATTACTTCTGTCATATTCTTGCCAAATATGTTGAACCTGAATCTGGTCATATGAGAACATCAGATAACCCCAAATTAAAGATACTCCATTAAATAACTAACCTATAGTTTTAAAAAATTGTCAAATACATAAAGAAAAAAAATGGCAGTGGAACTGTTTTGTATTAAAAGAAACTAAGACATGATAACTAATAATATCTACATGTACAGCATGTGATCTTTTTTTTGTAAAGAACATGTTTTTAAAAAAAATATATTTCTTTATTGATTTCAGAGAGGAAGGCAGAAGGAGAGAGAGATGAAACATCAATGATGAGAGAGAATCATCCATCGGCTGCCTCCTGCACACCCCCGACTGGGGATCAAGCCCGCAACCCAGGCATGTGCCCTTGGCCGAAATCGAACCTGGGATCCTTCAGTCAGCAGGCCGACGCTCTATCCACTGAGCCAAGCCGGCTAGGGCAGCATGTGATCTTTGATTACATTATGTACTGTTTTCTTTTGTTTTTAAATTGGTTTTTCTTTAAAGATATTATTGGGACAATGGACAAATGGAAAAGATTTTTAGATAAGGGTATTGAATCACTGTTAATTTTCCAATTTTCATAATTGTACCATAGACATGTAGGAGTGATCTCTTTTTTTCTCAGGAAACAAATACATGCTTAGGTATTAGGGGCAGAGCCTGGCTTCATGTCTGTAACTACTCTTAAGTTGATACATATTTATATCAAATATTGACAACTGGAGAGCCTCAGTGAAAGATAAATTTGAAAGTATTTCGAAGTACAAAGTTATATACAGAACTCTAGCTGTCCTACTTTCATTCTGTTGTCTTACCGGGACCTCTTATAAGGCCCTGGAAAGAGCTCGAGTGATGATATGGTGTGTCATAACGGGAGCTCGCTAACTTAAAATAAGAGAGCTTTATTGTCTCATCCTCTAGAGGCCAGAAGTCTGAAATCAAGGTGCGGGCAGGGCTGCACTCCCGCGGGAGCCTCTGGGGGAGAACATCTCCTTGCCTCCTTCAGCTTGTGGTGGTGTTTGTGGCCGCATCACTACAGTCTGCCTCTGTCTTCACACGGTCTTCTCTGTGTGTGTGTCTTCCCTTCTCTTATAAGAATGCTCATCATTTGATCTAGGCTCTCCCCTGAGTAATCCAGGATGATCTCATCTCAAGATCCTCCATTACATCTACAAAGACTTTTTTCCCCAAATAAGGGCATATTCACAGGTTTGTGGGTTAAGATATGGATATATTGCTGAAGCCGATTTGGCTCAGTGGATAGAGCGTTGGCCTGCGGACTCAGGGGTCCCAGGTTCGATTCCGGTCAAAGGCATGTACCTTGGTTGCTGGCACATCCCCAGTGGGGGGGTGTGCAGGAGGCAGCTGATCGATGTTTCTAACTCTCTATCCCTCTCTCTTTCTCTCTGTAAAAAATCAATAAAATATATTTAAAAAAAGATATGGATATATTGTCTGGGGAGCACCATTCAATCTATTACATACTAGTATGATCATATTTTTTAATTTGCATAAAAAGGTATTTTTAAATGCACTTGACTAAGACATATCTCTTTACACTTCATTGTTGTCTTACATTTTTCCTTGTGTTAAAGGCTTTGGAGTAGTAAGCAATTTGGGGAAACAACAGGAATTTGAGTTGAATATACACTTGGTGTGAATTTAGAATGATATATTTATGTGTTTGTAGTCACTTGTAAATGCAGGTAACTTATTGCTAACACCAGGTGTAGGAATGGCTTCCCGGAATTCTTTTTTTGCCCACTATACTAGTACTCACATAATCCCAGGATACTAAGGTGCAAGGTTATACCTACAGCAAGCAGCACTGGGAGTACCTGGATCCAAAAAGGAGTATGGGTGGGGCTTAAAGGTATAAAACAAGAAGTTAATATATGAAAACTTCTTCCAATCATTCTGTGTATAACATGGTGAGCAAATGATTCATTTTTTTATTAATGCCTTGTCAGAAAATGAAGTTTCTCTTATCAGAAGTATACTTGGTAATGCAACAATCTAGTATTACAAATAATGTATATTTCTTCAATATGGAAATTGAGCAAAATTGTATGTTTCAGAATTCTTATGTTCAAATTTTAGTAATACTGTAAGCAATTAGTGTCATACACTTGACGCTTTCCACCATACTACATTGTATCTTAGCATATCTGCTGTATCATGAACTGAAGAAGTCTGGCTGTTACAACCAAAGCAGTTTGCAAATATCTAGTGACTCAGTGAAATGACCTGAAGTGATAGTAGTTCCAGTGACAAAAGCTTATATCCATCAACGTGTGTAGTACTAGAGTGATTTAATTATACAATTATATAGGTCAATATAATATAGTGGCCATTTAAAAACAGACATTTTCTTACTTTCAGATTAATTGTAGGGTTGTTTTGTGTGCTGTTGTTTTTTTCAGAATTATTGATCCCACCAAAATTCAAATATAGTTGTCAGGAAGTTTCTGAGTTGAAACAAAAAAATAAATAAAAAAAACCTGAAACAAAAAAGAATAGAAGTTTTAAAATGCTAAACACAGTACCTCACAGTAAAATATCATGGAGATAAGGAAAATAATCAGGATATCAGAGAAAATAAGGAGAATGAATATGCAACAACATTGAAAAAGAAAATGATGAGAATCAGTAAATTTTTAAATAGAAACTTTAAAAATTGATTGAGGAATAATGGACAAAAATTGAGGAATAATGGACAAAAACACAATTTATATGAACATGAGTGACAAACTGGTTAATGAGTATTTTTTTATTATTCCTAAAAAAATTGAGGAATAATGGACAAAAACACAATTTATATTAACATCAGTGACAAACTGGTTAATGAGTATTGTCAACATAAAGTTTTGGGCAGACTAGGAACTGTACATAAAAGTGACCTTTTTGAAATCATACAGGTCATTTATGAAATCAGTTTTTTTACAAAAATCTTAAATGTTTACATGACATTAGCAAAGTATTATGAAGCTGCAAGATATCTGTCAATAGTACTCCTATGAAAAACAAATTTTGATCAACCATTTGTGAAGAGACTGAATTATCTTTCTATCTTTTCTATAGAAACAATATTATAAAATTATCATCATATGAAAAGTCAATCAAAAGCATGTATACCCAAAAAGATAGTGAAAAAAGAGTAATTCGGAGCTGGGTCAGACTAATCAATAAAAAATATTAGCATGGAGAATCAAGATGGCAGGGTAGGTAAATGCCACACTCACCACCTCTCACAACCACATCAAAATTACAACTAAAATATAAAACAAGGACCATTCATAACTGCCTTAATCTGGCTGAAAGGAAATCCTACAATTAGCGAAGTAAAGAAGGAAGCACATGGAGGCTGGTAGGAGGGGTGGAGGCACAGAACGGGCTGGTCTGACACATGTGGTGTTTTGTTCTTTTTTTAATTGGGAGGGACAGGTAGGCTGCAGAGGCCTCCCGTGAGAAGCAAGGGGTCCCAGCCCCACACCAGACCCTCAGCCCAGGCTTCCAGTGGTGGGAAGAGAAGTCCCCATAACTTTGGCCTATAAAAAACAGCAGAGCCCTAGCTGGTTTGGCTCAGTGGATAGAGCGTTGGCCTGCGGACTCAAGGGGCCCAGGTTTGATTCTGCGCAAGGACACATGCCTGGGTTGCGGGCTCGGTCCAATGTGCAGGAGGCAGCCAATCAGTGATTCCTTCTCATCATTGATGTTTCTATCTCTCTCTTCCTATCCCTTCCTCTCTGAAATCAATTATATATATATATATATGATAAAAATAAAAAATAACAGCAGAGATAGTGGCTGAGTAACACAGACTCTGTTGGAGACCCAGACTATCAGCTGATTTATCAAGGGAAACTTTACAAACCAGAAGGGAATGACAAGAAATATTCAAAGTGATGAATAGTAAGGTCATACAACCAAGATTACTCTGCCCAGCAAAGCTATCATTTAGAATTAAAGGTCAGATAAAGAGCTTCATAGATAAGAAAAAACTAAAGGAGTTCATCAGCATCAAACCAGTCTTATATTAAATTTGGAAGGGTATTCTTTAAGCAGAAGAAGGAGGAGGAGGAGGAGGAGGAGGAGGAGGAGGAGGAGGAGGAGGAGGAGGAAGGAAGGAAGGAAGGAAGGAAGGAAGGAAGGAAGGAAGGAAGGAAAGAAGAAGAAGAAGAAGAAGAAGAAGAAGAAGAAGAAGAAGAAGAAGAAGAAGAAGAAGAGGAAGAAGGAAGAAGAAGAAGAAGAAGGAGAAGAAGAAGAAAAATTAAAAAAATGAACAATAGCAATAAATACATATCTACCAACAATTGAATCTAAAAATCAAAATAAACAAGGGATCTAATGAACAAAATAAACTGATGAATAAAATAGAACCAGAGGCACAGAAACATGGCACAGACAAATCTCAGAGGGAAGGGAGGAGGGGGGTAGAGATTAACCAAAGAACATATGCATGTATGCGTTACCTACAGACACAGAAAATAGGGTGGTGAGAGCCACAGGCAAAAGGAGCGCATCTGTAATACTCTCAACAATAAAGGTTAAAAAAATATTAGACCATCTTTTTGGATTTTATATATGTGCTTTTTGTCACTTTAAAAAATGTAAACTTGTGGGTTTTTTTCATTTTGAAGAAATATTGATTTTTGTATTGAATCTTATATTTATATTATTTTCCTTAAAGGGGGCCTCAAAACTGTACATGTCTTAGTGTCACTCCACTAGGCTAAGAGGTATTGGATAGACACTGAAATTTGAATATGTGTAAATATTAATAATTCTGCTTCAATACATGAAGTTATCTTTATTTTATAGATGCAGGACTTATTCTTGCAAAAGAGCCTCCTAACACTATAATTCATAAAGACCTAGTTTGTAAAATAAAAATGGTGTTCAGAAATATCAAATTCTTGAATTGTGATTAATTGTTTGAAAAGGTGCCCTCCAATCAAACAATTAGAAAGTACTTTATTTTATTTAATTAATTTATTTTTAAAATTTGTCTTTATTGTTGAAAATATAACAGATTTTTCCCATTGAACCCCTCCACCATACATCCACCTTTTCCAGGTCTTCACCACACTATGTCCATGGCTATGCATATCCTATCTAATAAAAGAGTAATATGCAAATTAACCATCACTCTGCCACACCCACAAGCCACTCCCACCAACCAATCAGGAGCAAGTATGCAAATTAACCCAACCAAAGTGGCTGCGGCCACAGAGAGACCAGGAGGGAGGCTTGGGTTTCCCTGGCGATGGAGGAAGCCAAGCTTTCCGCACAGCCTGGCCAGCCCAGGCCTCCGCTTAAGGCTATAAAGTTTCAATTATAGAAGATAAATAAATCCCAACAAAAATGGCTGCAGCCATGGAGCAAGCAGGAGGCTTGCCTCCACTCCAGGCTACAAAGTTTCAATTATAGAAGATAAATAAATCCCAGATACCAGGGCCTTCGCTTGGGTCGCTGGGGGCCGTGGCTGGCCTGCAAACCACCACAGGCCCCTTGCCCAGGCCACCCCATGCCCCAAGGGAACCCCCACCCTGATCTGGGACACCCTTCAGGGCAAACCAGCTGGCCTCCACCCATGCACCAGGCCTCTATCCTATCTAATAAAAGAGTAATATGTAGATTGAACATCACTCCAACACACAAGATGGCTGCCCCCATGTGGACACAAGATGGCCACCACAAGATGGCCTGCAGGGAAGGGCAGTTGGGTGGAACCCAGGCCTGCAGGGGAGAGCAGTTGGGGGGGACCAGGCCTGCAGGGGAAGGCAGTTAGGGGTGACCAGGCCTGCAGGGGAGGGCAGTTAGGGGTGACCAGGCCCACAGGGGAGGGAAGTTAGGTGCAAACAGGATGGCAGGGGAGCAGTTAGGCATCAATCAGGCTGGCAGGGGAGTGCTTAGGGGGTGATCAGGCTGGCAGGCAGAAACGGTTAGGGGCAATCAGGAAGGCAGGCAGGCAAGCAGTTGGGAACCAGCAGTCCTGAATTGTGAGAGGGGGTCCCAAATTGGAGAGGGTGCAGGCTGGGCTGAGGGACACCCACCCCCATGCACGAATTTTGTGCACCGGGCCTCTAGTCTATATAATAAAAGCCTATGCGACTGTTATGGTGGAATGATCAGAATGACCAGTTGCTATGATGTGTACTGACCACCAGGGGGCAGACACTCAAAGCAGGAGCTTCCCCCTGGTGGTCAGTGCGCTCCCACAGCCAGAGCACTGCTCAGCCAGACGCTGGGCTCTCCACTGCAGTAGTGCTAAGGAGCAGCGAGCAGGAAGGTGGTAAGGAACAAGGGGTCCCGGACTGGGAGAGGACGCAGGCTGGGCTAAGGGACCCTCCTCCTCCAGTGCACAAATTTTGTACACTGGGCTTCTAGGCTATAATAATAAAAGCATAATATGCTAATTAGACCGGATGTCCTTCCAGATGACCTTCCAGATGAAGCTGGGGCTGCGAGGGAAGCCTGGGTCCCAGGTGCCAGAGGGAAGCCAGGGAAGGAAGGCCTACTCTTGCATGAATTTTATGCATTGGGCCTCTAGTCTTCTATACAGTATAGATAAAAGCCTAAGTGACCATTACGACCGAATGGCTGGAATGACGGGAACGACTGGTTGACCAGTCACTATGACACGCACTGACCACCAGGGGACAGAAGCTCAATACAGGAGTTGCCCCCTGGTGGTCAGTCTGCTCCCACAGCCAATCTCCTGCTGCCGCTCCCCCTAGCCGGCCCCCCGATGGCCCCAATGGGGGGCCTGGCCAGCCAACCTCCTGCGGTACCTCCCCCTGGCCAGCCAGCCCCCCAATAGGCCTTGATTGCCAGCCAGGCTGAGGGACCCCACCCATGAACAAATTCATGCACTGGGCCTCTAGTATGCATATAAGTTCCCAGATTAATCTCTCCCCACCTACCTACCCACCCCTGCCTTTCCTCTGAAATTTGTCAGACTGCTCCATGCTTCTATGTCTCTGGATTTATTTTGTTCATTAGATTCTACAAATGAGTGAGATCTTGTGATACTTGTCTTTCTCTGACTGTTTTATTTCACTTAGCATAATGCTCTGTAGGTCCCTTCATGCTGTTTCAAAGGGTAAGAGATCCTTCTTTTTTACAGCTGCATAGTATTCCATGGTGTAAATGTACCACAGCTTTTTTGTCCACTCATCTACTGATGGGCACTTGGGCTGTTTCTTAGCTACTGTAAATTATGCTGCTATGAACATAGGGGTGCATAAGGAAATACTTGATTTTTAAAAAGTAAACACCTATTGGTAAAAGTACAAAAATTTCTAGTTTGACTTTTTTTCCTGAATGACTATATATGTATACATTTGTACATTGTTAAGATATATATATATAAATTAAATAGTTTTGATCTGCAACAATATTTTCCAGGAAAGTCTTAGGCTCAAAAATAATTTAATTTTTTATTTCATAAGAATAGGCCACAGGTCAAATAATAACTAAGTGGCTTATTTATTACTAGTATTCTTTTTTAAGGTAAAACTTTTAAATTTTGCCTAATAACAAAAGCCTTGGTTGAAAAACAATAAAATTTACAGGCAGGAGGTTATTCAAACCAGCCTTAACCTCCTCTGCCTGCTCCTCTCGGTAGTTTGCACAGTTTGAATGCATTTAAGGCTACTGAATTGTACACTTAAAATGGTTAAAATAGTGAAGTTTAGGTTTTGTATATTTACCACTAAAATTTGTAGATATATTGTAATATTTCATTTAAAGTTTATGATCTGGAAGAAACTTTTCTTAAGTTAATATCACAATAGGCTTTATGACATAAAAATCCATCATCTTCACCAAGAAGTCTAGTCAAGGAACCTTAGCTCGTAGCTGCCTCCTTGTTCCTTTATACTTGAAGCCTTAGTAAGTGACAAAGTCTTTATTTGATTGACTTGATTGTGTGGTTCCAACTCCCTAATGCTTTATTTTCATTACTTCTGTTGCGCGATATCTGTTTCTGTTGTTGCAGCCTCTTTGTTGCATTCATGTTCTCAAAAAAGGGAGTTATATCAAAACAGCATGGTACTACCCCCAAAACAGTCACATATGGAGCAGATAGAGGGCCCAGAGATAAACCCTCACTTTTATGGTCAACTAATCTATGACAAAGGAGGCAAGACCATACAATGGAGAAATAGTCTCTTCAGCAAGTGGTGCTGGGAAAACTGGACAGATACATACAAAACATATAAACTGGACCAACATATTATACCACATACAAAAATAAATTCAAAATGGATTAGAGACTTAAATGTAAAGCCTGAAACTATAGAACTCCTGAAGAAAACATAGGTAGTAAACAAAAAGAAAACCTACTGAATGAGAGAATATATTCACAAATAATATATCTGATAAGGAGTTGATATCCAAAATATATAGAGGAACTCATATAACTCAATAACAAAAAAATGAATACTCTGATAAAAAAACAAATGAGCTGAGGACATGAAAAGACACTTCTCCAAACAAGACATTCAGATGGCCGATCAATATATCTAAAGATGCTCAATTGTAGTAATAATCAGGGAAATGTAAGTCTAAACCACAATCAGATATGACCTCCCACCAGTCAGAATGGCTATAATCAAAAAGTCAACAAATAACATGTTGGTGAGGATATAGACAAAAGAAAGCCTTGTGCACTGTAGTGGGACTGCAAATTGGTGCAGCCACTATGGAAAACAATATGGAGATTCCTCAAAAAAAACCCACGCAAAATAGATCTACCATATGACTCAGCAATGCCACTCTGGATATCTATCCAAAGAAAATGAAAACACTGACTCAAAAAGATATATGCACCCTTATGATGATTGCAGCATTAGTTACAATAGCCAAGAAATGGGAGCAATGTAGGTATTGATTGATAGATAAATAAACAAAGGAGGTACTTGCTAATAAGGGAAGGGAATGATAGGATGGGTAAAAAAGTGATGGGAAATATAGTCAATAATATTGTGATAAGTTTGCACAGTGACACATGAGTACTAGAATTAGTGAGGTGATCATAGTATCCTATATAATAAAGGGGTAATATACAAATCAACCGAACTGCGGAACGACAAGTCATTATGATGCGCACTGACCACCAGGGGGCAGATGCTCAATGCAGGAGCTGTCCCGTTGGTGGTCAGTGCGCTCCCACACGGGGAGCACTGCTCAGCCAGAAGCTGGGCTCATGGCTGGCGAGCACAGCGGCGGTGGCGAGAGCCTCTCCAGCCTCCACGGCAGTGCTAAGGGTGTTCGACTGTGAGAGGGCACAGGCCAGGCTGAGGGATCCCATCCCCCGAGTGCATGAATTTCATGCACTGGGCCTCTAGTAAGGTATAAAAATCTCAACTAACTATGTTGTACACTTGGAACTAATATAACTAATATAATATTGTATACAAACTACTGTATACTTAAATTTTTAAAATGGGACTCATATGATCACAATTAGCAATCTCTATCCAAACTACAGCTCTTCTAACTGTCAGAGTTCTTAAAAGTTGCTGGGCCGGGTGTCCTTGGGTCAGGCATTGATCTGTGCACAATCTAATATGTTTCGGCCAAGTTTTCAGGGGCATGTGACATAAAGCATGGCAACATCAGACAAAAACTGGTTCAGGCTATTTAGGCATTAAGCAACAACTTTAAATGGTTAATGTAGCATGCACTGGATACATGGATACATTTCATGCATGGAACGTTTGTATCAGCCAAATTGGAATTAAGGGTATTATTGCTACATACATGCCTAGGCAGAACACATTGTGAAATTATGCACTAACTGAAACAGTCGGTCAAAATCGGCTGGGCTGGAAGGCAGGGTAGTCTAGGATACTGGCTTCAGATCCCTAGCTAAAGTTAAGGTTTAAAGAATAGTGGCAGATTGTGGCCTGTTGCATATTTGTGAGATCTCATCTGTCATAATTACTATATCTTTTGCTTAGGATATTTCATCACCATCAATTGAAGCTATACTTTATCTAAAATGACGGCAGATAATATCACCACTACCAAGATCCTGGAGCACAGCCAGTCTTCTGGCATTTCAGTGATCCTTGATGCAACCCAACACCACTGTGAACAGGATGTTGAAGCAGCTGTTGCAGTAAGCTGAAGGGGCATTTGCGATCAGTGAGCAGAGGAAACACATAGCAAGTTGTACCAGCCAAGTTCAAGTAATGCCACAATGCCTCGAACAAAACATGTTCTTGGGGAAGAGTTTAGTTGTATAAATTAAGGCAGACCTGGAAATATTGTAGTCATTTCCCAATGGAAAGCTCTCCTCTGGTAAAAATATGTGAATTTGTTAAATTACTAAATGTATACATTTATGTCAGTTACCCAATTTGGAATTTTATAGGATGTGATTTTTCAAATCACTCTTGTTGATAATCAAAGAGGAAAGAACTAGTATAGAAAAATGAAGAAAATCAAGTAGTAGAGAAAGAACTATTTCTTTTGCAGACAAGGCTTGGAAAAGATAAAGAATGTTAAGAGGAAGAAAACTTAGTCTTTGGAAGAGCATAGTGAGCTGGGTCACGTACAAAAAAGAGCTGAGGGAAATGACCTAGGGCTGTGGGGACATGGAAGCAGGGACAAAGGGATTGGTATGTAGATGTCAGCATCTCTAAGCCATCAAATCAGAAAGGCATTAGCGTTTGGAAAAATAAACAAAAAAGTATTCTCAATGTGAGATGGCAAATGTCTTAAACAATAAATGATACTGACCTTCTCCTCTCCCTTATCTACTAAAATAAACTTTGGCTTCACCCTTCTGATTTCCAAAAATGGTTCCGTTTTGTTCCACTTATCTTTGGGGCTTTCGTGATGAACTATTAGAAGAAGGAATGTGGGCTGAAGGAGAACAATTTGAGTACTAGGTTGGGTTAAGGATTAAAACTTTCCTGCGAGTTTTTCAGAGGAATTTTGGAAGGAGTGGTACACAAGTGAGAAGCTGATGAGTGAGGGAAGGAAAATTTTAAGCATTACAATAGAAATATGCCTCCTTCGTGGTCTTTAAAAAAATACATGTGAAGAGCTTAAATTATTTTAAAATTATCTTCTTGGCTGTGTTCTGACTGTACTATTGATCCAGTTTGGACCTCGTGGATTATGACTTTATAAAATTACATTAGCTTGTACATGATCCTCAATTTAATCCAACAGCTGTGCATATATCATGTTAAAGCTTCAGTGAAGAAAGGGAGCTTTCATGGTGATTTAGGTGGTAAACAAAAAATAATGGTGCAGAGCACATTATTACTTGCTTTCCTTAATCATCATTGATCTTATCTTAAGTGATAAAGTTTCTTTTCTGTTTTGTGTAGCAGACATTAAAGCTTTAGTTAGTTAATTTTTTACTTCAGTTTCTATTTTATTTTTTGCACTATAACTTCCCTCAGGAATTTTCAAAGACATTATCTGTATAGTCAGGGAGCTGTTATTATAGTTTGGAAATTTTTATTTTCCATAAATGTTATTGTTCACCTCACCAATACAGTTTCATCTCATCTTCCAGATAGATTTCAAGTGTACAGACACATCAACATACAAATAAGCAGACATATATACAGATATGCCCGCATGCCCCATTCTCTTTTTCCTTCTCCCTCCCTCTGTCTCTGACTGTTTTTCTCTCTTAAACACACATGTACACACACACACACACACACACACACACACACAATTTATTTATTGGGATAGCTAAAAATATGGCAATAAGAAAGATTAATAACACATTACTCTTGGCCCAAACCAAAGAGTTGATGGCAGTGTCTCTTTAAGCCTCACAATCTCAGCCACTAAGGAAAGGATGCTGTGGTTTAAAATATAATTAATGAAGGCCTAGATGTCCTGTCAAAATGCAAATTGAATATTGCCACAGTCTGAGCTGAATAAGTTTCTGAGACCTAGCTTTAGCTGAGGGGCCTAGCTGAGGGGCTTAGCTTCCAATGGGTATATTTATGACTGTAAGAGAACCACAACATTGAATTAACATTTATTCTGTTGGAGAAGCTACTATTTGGAGTGCCTGGTCAAGTCCAGCCCAGGGTTATCTACAAGGTCTATTCTCCAGCAATGACATCTGGTGTATAGCAGCCTTCTCATTAGCTGTGTGGTCTTACTAGAGGTAGTATTGTCAAAGAAAGACCAAAGCTGGACAGTAAAGCAATAAAAATGGATTTTATTTAGAAAAACTGTTGCAATAAGAAAAAAACAACAACAACACCTCAGTGTAGAATGGAGCTCAATTCAGAATATAATAAGGAAAAGCAGGAATTTTCATCCAAGGAGCAGGCAGGGGGTTGGTGGATAGAAAATTACTTGAAGAAGTATCAGGAGTAACGGGGGGATTCTGGCCAACCTGATGTAATAGGTTCCTTGGTGAAGGCAGGCCAGAGTGGTCAAACATCACTTGGAGGATGAGGAACCTGATTAGATACCAAGCATGGAGTATTCTGACTAAATCAATTGAGCAGGATTCTTGTTGACATTGGACAATGCAGATCTGAGCAAGGAAGCCCAAAATCTTTTGAGGCCTAGTCGAAAAAGACCCAGAAGAGCATGGCTAAAGTTTAGAAAGGGAGATGATCTTTGTCAGTATGAACTGGATGAGTTGTCTGTATCTGCACCCATGTTCTGGGACCCACGCTTGTGTTTCCAAGGGGGTAAATATTGAGGTAGCTCCAGAGCTTGCTCTTTCTACTCTCCCCAGATATAAAGTCAATTTCTCCCCAACTTCCTTTGGGCTTTTGATAGCGGATATAAAAATTTCTCCAAATTCTGTCTCAAATGGATGTTATGAACACATAATTTGCTATTGGAAATTTCTTGTCCCTTCAATTCTCATATGCAATCAAACCTTCCTGAAGATGTTGAGACCAACTGATCTGCACTCTGAGAAACACTAAAGAAACCTACTCTCCCAAGGTTTTGCTTTTCCACAAGAGTAGACTAGTCATATGCTCCCTGATGAACTCCATATGCTCCCTGAGAACAGCCTTTCTTTACACTCAAATTCCTAATTCTCCCTGGAAAGTCCCCTAGTAACGTCTATCAGAAAGTCTCCCTGAGCTGTGCTAAACTCAGTTCCATTTTACTCATCATACACACTCAACTATACAATCTTTTGCCTCAGCCTTAATTGTAATTAAAAATCACTTTCAGAAAGATGATTTTCTATCTGGAGAATTAAGAATTAGTAAAATAGGCCCTAACCGGTTTGGTTCAGTGGATAGAGCGTCGGCCTGCCCGACTGAAGGGTCCCAGGTTCGATTCCAGTCAAGGGCATGTACCTTGGTTGCGGGCACATAACTAGTAGGGAGTGTGCAGGAGGCAGCTGATCGATGTTTCTCTCATCGATGTTTCTAACTCTCTATCCTTCTCCCTTCCTCTCTGTAAAAAAATCAATAAAATATATTTTAAAAAAAGAATCCTATCTAATAAAAGAGTAATATGCAAATTAACCATCACTTCAACACACAAGATGGCTGCCCCCATGTGGTCAAAGATGGCTGCCACAAGATGGCCAGCAGGGGAGGGCAGTTGAGAGGGACCAGGCCTGCAAGGGAGGGCAGTTGTGGGCAATCAGGCCAGCAGGAGAGGGCAGTTGGGAGGGATCAGGCCTGCAAGGAAGGGCAGTTGGGAGGGATCAGGCCTGCAAGGGAGGGCAGTTGGGGGCGATCAAGCCTGCAGGGGAGGGCAGTTAGGGTTGACCAGGCCTGCAGGGGAGGGCAGTTAGGGGCAATTGGGCTGGCAGGGGAGCAGTTAGGCATCAATCAGGCTGTCAGGAGAGTGGTTAGGGGGTGATCAGGCTGGCAGGCAGAAGCGGTTAGGGGCAATCAGGAAGGCAGGCAGGCAAGCAGTTGGGAGCCAGCAGTCCTGGATTGTGAGAGGGATGTCCAACTGCCCTTGAGGGGTCCCAGATTGGAGAGGGTGCAGGCTGGGCTGAGGGACACTCACATCCCCGACCCCGTGCATGAATTTCATGCACCGGGCCTCTAGTTAGTAAAATAGTTTTAGATAGCATTCGAGTTCTTTTCTCAAAGTCAGGCAGAAGCAGAGAATTGACTCCTATATTGTGATAACACATCACTCCAACCCCATCACAGCTTTTAGAGTATTTGCTGAGGGACAGATATAGTGTCACAAATAATTCTCTCCTTCCCTCCTGAGTTCAAACTCCAGAGAACCCTCCCACCAAAAGAACCCTTGGTGGGTTGGAGACCCCTTTGTTCAGCTGAAGTAGAACCATAATCTCACATCATTTGGTCATTTCCCTAATGGAAGTGTTTGTCTAGCGTTTCTTCCCAAAGCAACTTCACCTTTCCATCAGCCTTCCCATTTCCCCCCATTTCCAATTTCCTTGTGTACATGATATTTTTGGGAAAAAAGTAAATGCCACCATGACATTTAATTATGATTCCCATGCCTCTCTCCAGTAGAGAGTCATGCCACTCAGAAGCTCATGTTTTCTTACACTGGATTTTGCTGACCCACATTAGCATTTTCCACCTCTTGCATGAGTTTAAGACCATGACTTTCCACTTGAGTTGAGGAGGTTTGAGTATGAGAGCTTAGTCTAGTGGATGGGCATCTTCCCCAACTCCTGTGTTGAGGTAAAGGTCTTCAGACTTTTATGGCTATATTTGTACTTGCAAGCATTGAGAGACTTTAGACACTCTACAGATTCCACTTACTTGTGAGCCATGAGTTATTCAAGTCTAAATTATAGTCACCACTGGAAAAGAGACTAACCCTCTTCTCTGTGGTTAATGTGGCATTGGTAAGTCTCTACCATATATCCTATTTCCACTAAGTTGTTAAACTTAAAACATTACACAAAACAGAATTTCTATATCAGCACACTTCTCCACTATCTCCTTAAGAATCATTCCTTAATATTTTACATACCATGCTCTCTCTTCTCAATTAAAATGTTGTTGCTTAACAAAGAAAACGAAAAGTAAGCTTTAAAAAATCATAAAATGAGAATTGACATTCTTTATAAATTTATTTTTAGAGAAATTAAAAATCTCATGAATTAACTCAATTTATATTCATTTTGTCACATATCCTAGGTTTGGGTGCAATTCTATTAGAATCAGTTTGCTAATGGAAAAACAGATTCATGATAATTTAACTTGATCTATATTCATTTGAAATAGATTATACAAGTTTTTAAAGCAACAGTTGGAAATAAATAATGAACAAATCTTCATGCTAGCAATATTTTATTTTATTTAACCAAGTTAATCCATGGATATCTTGCTTAAGAACATGCTAAAAAAGATTAATGGATGTCTAGGTATTGTATTAATTTTTGTCATGTAAGGTTTTTTTAATTGGCCTCCCTATTAATAATGGGAATATCTAGGTTACATCATTAATGTTTGTTTCTAGTTTGGCATAAATTTATTTTTATTTATTTATTTATTCATTTTAAAATTTATCTATATTGTTGAAAGTATTACCGATGTCACCCTTTCCCCCTCCTTGAGTCCCTCCTCTCCACCCCTGCCTCTCCCCAGGTCTTTCACTGCACTATTGTCTGTGTCCATGGGTTATGCAAATATGCATGTAAATTCTTTGGTCAATCTCATAATATCAATGTGAGAAGTCATGAAAGTATTTTTAAAGAGTGCTGCGATAGAAAAAATTTATACAGGATAGAATTTGATATTATCTGCCCTATATTTGTATGGCTTGAAGCCCTGGCTGACAATGGATCACTCATCAATTTAAGGAGAGAAAAATGTCAAAAATTCCAGAAATCTAATAAATGTCTGTTCTTGATGGCCTCATTCCATGTTATCTCTTCTTTCTAAAGTGATACTTTTATTTTCCTAACAGATTCATAAAACAAGTGCCTTTTTACATATGTCTTTTGTATCTTATAGCAATTGTTTATATTTATATTAGTTTCTCCTGAAAGCTTAAATTTTTATTTCATTAAAATTATCATGTATGCTAAATTTAAATATGATTTTAAATTAATTCCCTTGTTTTAAAAACCATGAAACAACTTTGCTTGGTCTTTCTAGTTTGAAAAAAATATGTTACTTAAAGTTATTATTTAATAAAACTGGAACATTTTTTGCCACTTCTGACAAAAGAATATATTTATTTCCCATGTACATCAAATAATGAAAACTGAACAAATGCTAACAGCTGCCAACACATCAACTTTCAGCTTGTGTCAGACAAAACACACATTTAAAGAGGCAGACATATGGGCTTTATATCATGTTCATGTAGGCATTTGTGAATTAAATGCCAAAAAATGCTCTGCCCCAAAACCATAGTTATATCTTTTGTCTTAAGGAAATCCGTATAAGTTAATGTCTCAGGTTTTGGTAGAGTTAATACACTCCATTTAACCACAGTATGTTTTGTAGTTTATGTTACTTTTTGTTGGTGGTGATGTTTGTGTTTTTATTGAGGTGTAATTTACATAGAATGCAAGTCATTCATTTTGTATTTTGGAAAATTTACCACAATCAAGGTGTAGTAGAGTTCCATCATTCTCCCAATTTCACTTATGTCCCTTTTGTCATTATCCCCTCTCCCCAAACTCAGTCCCTGGCATCCAAACCCCCTGATAGATTTGTTTTTTGTCCCTATAGTTTTGCCATTTTCAGAATGTCTTATAAATAAAGTCAGATACTATGTAACTTTTTGTGTCAGATTCTTTTTATTCAGCATTTCCACTTTTATTGATGCATTTGAGATTAATCAATGTTTTTATGTGTATCAGGAGAATATTTGCTTGAATAGCTGAGAAGTATTACTTCAATATATTACCATAGTTTGTTAATGCACTCATTAGCTAAAGGTTATGTAGTGTGTTTCCAAGTTTTGGCAGTTATATAAAACTGTTATAAAAATTTAGTGTTTTTTTTTTTTTTTACTGTAATCTTAAATCTCCATTTGGGGTGAGAATGAATTCATAGAAATGGGAATAGTATAACAATTCACTCCTATCAATGCATCACAATATAATTTTCTGGAGATATTTTCCTGACAAAGCAGTATGTTACCCATGATCAAGGTACAGGTACTCTTGTCTTGTATTCTTATCATCTAGGAATTCTTTACCACTGTGGCTTAGGTATAGAACATGATCCTACATTCATTTGTTATTTGATTGTCCTCAGATTATGAAAGTGATCACAGATGAATAAAATATAAAAGAAGGATAGTGTATTCTTTTTAAGAGCAGCTGACCAAAACTAAACTAAATCAGTGCTATGTGAGACGATGGAAGAGACATTTAACTGTATATGTGTAACACAAATATGGCCCTGGGTCTATGTCTTCTAAGCGATGTGGCTCTCCATATTACCTAGCATAGTGCTTTGTGCATATGGCTTCAAAAAATGGTTTTCTAAAAAATAACATCAGTGCATATATGAATATATATACAGCAAAACCCCAAGGGAGAAATAACAGTGTGTCTATTACACTTCACCCTACTTCATTTCCCACATTAATAAGTCACACCTTTTGACTTACTAAACATTTTTCTATCTCCTTTCCATTTTAATTCTTCATGCTCTAATTCTTCAGACACATAATATATCCAGGGACAAGTGATTTATTTTATTATCTAACCTAAAAACCTTTAAAATACCTCCTGATCATTTAGTTTTATTTGAGAAATTCTTTAACAATGAAAGAAAAATACAATTTTAAGTGATGAGAAAGAAACTTAGAAATGACCGGTACAAAAAAAAATAAGATGCTTTGTGATACTTAAGATATATAATGTCTTTCTTTTGAACCTAAAGTTGGTATTGCATGATCATTAATTGAAAATTATTTCCCCCCCCCCCAAAATTAATTTAAAACAAATATTTAAAGACGCACACTGCCCTGGCCAGTTGCTTAGTGGTTAGAGCATCTGCCTGCAGACCAAAGGGTCTCGGGTTTGATTCCCAGTCAAAGGTACATACCTGGGTTGCTGGTTTGATCCCTGGCCCCAATCAGGGCACATGTGGGAGGCAACAGATTGATGTGTCTCTCTCACATCAATGTTTCTCTCTCGCTTCCTCTCTCTCTCCTCCAACCCCCTCTCTTCCATTCTCCACTGTCTTCCATTCTCTCTAAAAATCAGTGGAAAAAATATCTTTGGGTGAGGATTAACAAAAAAATAAATAAAAAGTAAAGATGGGGCACCAAGTTATGAGCTTACATGATATACCATGTGCCTCAATCTGACTATGTTGTAGAAAAATTGATCATTACAGGAAATACTTATAAACAAACTAGCTATCGGTAAATTACTTAGAACCATGAGTTCCACAGAACTGATATTAATATTGAGAGTATTTAATACAAAAAAAATAGGATTAGCCTGAAATCACCTCAAGGAATCTTACCTTATAATAGACAAATATGCAAATTGACCGCACCTTCGCTATGCCCAAGCCACGCCCACCAACCACGCCACGCCCACCAACCACACCCACCAGGAAACCGTTGCAGGGACATTGGGGTGTGGCGGAGCCCAAGGCCGGGAAAGCCTCGGGTGGAGGCTTTCCCGGCCTTGGGCACCAGCAGGGAGCCTGCACAGATCACAGGCAACGACCAGGGGGTCGGCTCTTATGATCTGTAGCAGGGACGCTGGGTGCGGCCGAGCCCAAGGCCACCGCCCTGAAAGAAGGCAGAAGGCGGTGGCCACAGCCAAGGCCTGGGTCCCTGGTGCCGGCAGAAAACTGGTGCAGGCAGCCAAGTGAATGAAGGTCTATTGCACGAATCTTTGTGCAAATGGGCTACTAGTTTATTATATAGAAATAAATAAACATAAAGAATTATTTTGTAAATATTTTCACCCAGGAAGATTTACTGAAGCATTTTTAATGATTAAAAAAACTATAAAAAATGTTGAGTGTTATTAGGAAGAATGAGTAAATAAATCTTATACATCCACACAATGCAGCTATTCAAAAGTATAAATTCTATTTATATTATTTTTCTTGGAAGAATGCATAAGATGTATTTTTCAAGAAAAAACAAACAGATTGCTTATTAATGTATACACTGTTACTCCATTTTTGTAAAACAAAGAAAACCTGTGGGGAAAAGAGTGAGTGGGAGAGAGATAAAAATAAAGAGATAGAGAGACAAAGAAACAGAGAGAATATGTTTATGCATTGGTTTGTATGACCATGTGCAAATGCAGGTTATCTCTGTTAGAAGGGTATTCAACCATGGGGCAGTGTATCACCTTTTATCTTTTTATAATTTTGCATGGTTCAGTTGCTATAATTAGCATGTCATAGAGTAGCACTGTTATAATTTACAGTCATTTAATAAGAAATGAAAAATTTTAATTGCTGTCTGAGAAAGCCTCAGCTTACTTACTACTCCATCTCCAGCTTTTCTCCCTGCAGCAATTTGTAGCTAATACAGCAAAAGGGTGGCTTTTTTTTAATTGTTTAAAGATTTACATATGTCTCCTTTTTCCCCCGATTGACCTCCTCCTCTCCCCCCTAGCTATTCCCACCCCTGGCAAGCCCCCTCCGCCCCAGTGTCTGTGTCCATTGGTTATACTAATATGCATGCATACAAGTCCTTTGGTTGCTCTCTAACCCCCCCACCTCCCCTGCTATTTGTCTCTGGATCTATTTTTGTTCATCAAATTATGTTGATCATTATATCCCACATATGAGTGAGATCATGTGGTATTTATCTTTCTCCGAATGGCTTATTTCGCTTAGCATAATGCTCTCTAGTTCCATGCATGCTGTTGCAAACGGTAAAAGTTCCTTCTGCAAAAAGTTTTTAATAACTATCACACTTGATAATTTAAGGACCCCTCGTCCCCAATCTAGAGGCATGGTATGAACTTCTCAAATTCTTTTTGTCTCTACATGTATACTTGCATTCATATGAACATGTGTTCATCCATATTAAATTATATGAAACTATGGTACATTGGCCCCACATATTTTTCATATAAGTCTGTAGATCTCTAGAATTAGAGAGTACAGGGTATGGCAAAAGGAGGTTACAGTTGTTCAGATGGAAAATAAGACAGTAATTAAAAATAAGTAATAATAACAAGAATAAACTCTGTTTCACATACTCACAACTGTAAAGTTTTACCCCACCCTGTGTTTTACAGTGGAGTCAGTGAATGGCAGACTTTCAAGAAATTTTGATCTAGAAAATTCCCATGAATATACATATGTACAAATTGAGATCTTTTGTTCCTCATACTTATATGTACAAATAGCAGAAACATATATGCACAAACTGAAGTAGATATAACAATGATGTGAGAAAATATGAAGCTAGCTAGTTGCATTTTAAAGTAATATTTTTTTAAATTTGGAAACACGCATTTATAACTAAAAAGGATGTGATACAGATGTATTCTAAGCAGCCTTCTTACACTAAAACATTAATGTTGAGGTTAGGAAGTAATGAATGTCCTCTTTTCTTACCTCTTCAGAGAGGAATGAAAAGGTAATAGAGATAATTTTCCATAGCAGTTTTACTTAAATATGGAATGAAATTAAAGTATTCTGCAAAGAAAAATAGAACTGTAGTATTCTTTTCTCCATCACACCAAGTGACCACAGTTATACAACAACAACACAATAATATGCATTTCAACTATTTCTCCTTCTGAAACTGAGTTTTGGGAGCAAGGACCAGACCTCTGTGTTTCATAAATATTCTTGCTATGGTATCTTCTGTGGAACCTTATTTAATAAATATGGGTTAAAATGTTTGCTTGTAAATATTTTCAGTGAGTAACCCAAGAATATAATAATCAAATAATTGCTAGTTGAGCCCTGGATGACAAAGAGTAAATACCGCCCCCCCACCTCTTTTTTCCTCCCTCTGATTTCCATGAAATTTACAAATACAACTATTCTCAGTATTGGATATTCCCATATGCAGATATAAGTATTCCATTTATTATGGAAGAATGTGGGGTGTAATTGAGTTATTTCAGGGGGGTTGAAAATGGAGCTTGGTATACAAGAAACCAATTTAGAATGATCTGCTTATATACCTCTATAGCCATATGACTTGTTAACTTATAGACTGGCTTAATAGGATATTCTAATCATATGGCTAAGGTACTGGGGATTGATTAAGAATATAGACTTTCCAGTCAAAGTGCTTGGGCACCTGCTTCTGCTTCACTCATTACTAGCTAGAGATGTTAGTAAGTGAGTTTTTCTAAACCAGCTTCAACATTGTTGGTAGCATAGCCTACTTCATAGGGTTGTAAAGAAGGTTATGTATGCCCTAACTGGTTTGGCTCAGTGGATAGAGCGTCGGCCTGCGGACTGAAGGATCCCAGGTTCGATTCTGGTCAAGGGCATGTACCTTGGTTGCGGGCACATCCCCAGTAGGGTGTGTGCAGGAGGCAGCTGATCGATGTTTCTCTCCCATCGATGTTTCTGACTCTCTATCCCTCTCTCTTCCTCTCTTTAAAAAATCAATAAAATATATTTAAAAAAAGAAGGTTATGTAAAAGGATGCTTGCAAAGTGCCTGGCACAAAGTCAGTGGTAAAAACAGGGTGTAGCAAAATTAGGTTTACCATTGAAAGGAGTGAGGTTTACAAAACACAGTTTATTCTTGTATTATTATTTATTAATTATTACATTGTTTCCCATACAAACAACTATAAACCCACTTTCCCCCATCTGTATATGTTAGCCATTAATGATATTAAGTACATTCAGGGCCATTTCTTGCATCCACTGAACTAGAAAAATTGTTTTGTTCTATCTCTATGTGTTCCCATGTTCTAGGTCTTGAAATTAGGAAGACCACTGTAGGACCCATGCAAGTTAAACAGAAATTTAGCTAATTCTCAGACCAATTAGACCAAGGGAAATCGTGACCCTGAAGTAAACATATTGGAAAATACTCTTTGGAACTGTCGTGGTTCTTGGGAAATAGTCAAAGGTGATAGCATTCAAGGAAGATAATCCACAGCTATCCTTGTAGCTCCTGGGGGATGAAAAAACAAACAACAAACAACAACAACAACAAAACCAATTCCAGGTGATTTTAATCAGTCTTTAAATTCTCTTTCTTGAGACAGTCACTGTGAGGAGTGAGGAAATGGTTATGAAATACTTTTTAAGTCTCTCTTTATAAGGGCCGGGAGCCAGGGAAAGAGACAGGAGAGGCACGAAGGTAATAGAGGAGGATAGAATGGGTGTAGGGAAAACTTTATTAACTTTATGTTTGTAAGCTTATAACAGCAGACCTACTTTAAAAAACGCACAAGATTAAAGAAAAAAAGAGAAGGAAGAGAACCAGTGTATAAGGATCAACTAATATGATTTAAGCACTCAGCTAGGGGCTTTATTTTTGTTATTTCACTTCATCCTTTCATTAATTCCACAGTCAGAACAGGGTAGGTTACCCTGTGGTAACATCTCCCAGTGGCTTAAAACAGCAAGCATTTAGATCCAGGTAATTCTCAAAGGCAGTCCTCCATGTGTTGGTTCAGACTTACAACTCCATATCATGGCAACATATGCTCCCGGGACCATCCCAGAAAGATAAGATGCTTCTATAAAGTTTCATAATGCCAATTAATGCTTCTTCCCAGAAATGACATGTTACTTCCACTCATTTCATTGGCCAAAGTAGGTTACAGCACCATGAGCAACCTGGATGGGCAAGAGAATGCAATTTCCTCATGTACCCCAAAGCATGAAAGCCAGAAATTCTGGCGAGCCGCATTGATGCCTATCACATAAGGGGCATAAGGGGACTTCCTAGTTTGGAGATGAGGAATCCAAGATTCAGAGACATTAACGACTTAGGCAAAAACACCCCATTCCTCCTATATAGCAGGGATGGGGAACCTTTTTTCTGCCAAAGGTCATTTGGATATTTGTAACATCATTGGAGGGCCATGCAAAATTATCAACTTAATTACCCTGCTATATTTGGTCAAACATTTAACTAACTCATCCTTAATGCCTTGGCAGGGCTTGACCAAACGATTTAATGGGCCACCCCTGGTGTATTGGAATGCAAAACTCCTAAATCTATATTCTTTTTCATTGCATTACCTTGATTCACATACACCTTTATATTAATGGAACTCACAGAACAAACATTTTCCACTTAAATCAATGTAGAAGTGAGCATTATAAGCCATTCCATAGCCAGATAAACACAGATAAGTGGGTCAATTATGGTAAAAACCTAATATCGTAATCATGTACTTTGGGATGAGATGTTCTTATCTGTTGGTATTGAGATGAAAGGTTTTCAATTTTGCAGTGTTGGTGTAGTTTCATTTGTCTTTGTTTTCTAAGGATTTTAGCCCTCATGTGTCCTGAAGAAACCTCTGTTGTGCTCTTATAGCTTCGTAAAACCCATGGCACGCAGTTCAAAGCAAGTGCACCAATGAGGCTAAGAACATTTTCCAGGTTCAAGGAAGCCTTCGCCACAGTTTGAACGTGGTCTATGGATCAGTGAAGACAGGAGTTCAAAGGGACTAGTCAGTTTGGTAAAATAAGTACCTTGGTTACCCATTAAATTGGCCGTGGTAAATAAAGTACAGTGAGTTTCCCTTTGATCTTGTGAAGATAGTTCAGCATGCTATACATAGTACGGAGATGAAAGTAGATGAGGCTGCTTAAAATGAAACATGCCACTGGGTGACAAAAAGCTTTCAAACTCTCTTGAGCAGAAGCAGAAGTAATTAGGGGTAAGTAATGTTTTAGCTTTGCGGTATTTTCATTGGGCCTTTGGCATTAATTTCAGGTTATTTTTTTATTAATATGGATAAACAATGGGTGCTACAGGGAAAATATCATAAAACACTAGGCATACATATGATCAATGATTTATGACAGACTGCATATATTTGTTTCCATTTCTTGAAAAATTACATCTAGCTTTCATATTATTTCATCAAGAATCCCTTGTCACTCTCCTCTCCAGCCAGGACATTACATTTTTAAAATTTATTAGAAATGCCTCTATCTACATTTTACATTTTATCTTCTCCTAGCTGGTTGACATGCCTTGTCTTATTACTGCTGGAGGAGGGTACCTTAAAAGTAGGAAATAGGAAAAGTGAGATTGCTGTATTTTCCATTTTAATGACACACTTTATAGCTTCTGGTAGATTTCTTCTGGTGCATGTCCCTCCTCAAATGTCAAGTTTTATCCTAGTTTTTAAGAAATTCAGGCCATGGTTTTTGCAATGTTTAGCTTATATTCTGAGAGCTGGCATTTTAATAGAGTTTTTGAACCCAGAAGAATGAATCCTATTGGAGGAATTTTTGACAAAGGTAATAGATGGTGCACAAGAAATGGCCTGGACAGTGTGCAGCCAGGGGTTTCTGCTGGCATTCTTGTCACCTGTTTGGGAAGCTGACCCTGGTTGAGGGATAGTCTTATGAGGCAGAATAATTCCTACTCCTGCTTTGTGGCAGTTTGATTTCTTTGTCTTTTCAAAAGTTTGTTGAAGAAACCTTATTTTATAACACGTTAAGCACCCAGCCTGTTTTGTCTTCCGGACAGAAAGTATAGTGTCAGTCACCGGTGATTGACATGGCGCTTAACGTGTCAAAATCCCTAAATTACCTATAAAGTTTGGACTTCCAGTATTTACGTGACTGCATTTTTCTTTGACAATTAAAATCAGTACCTATTTTTCAACTGGATCATTATCCTAAACCCTTCTTTCTCTGATTTATTCCTTCCCACAGGAGGTAAAATGTCTTACCTAATAAATGAAATTTGGAAGAGAGATATTACTCTTCGCCCCCTCTCTGTCTCTGTCTCTCTTTTGCCTCTTTGTAAACCATCCTTCCCACAGGATGCATACATTTTGCTCTCTCCAGTTTCCTGTAGTCAGGAGCCTGGCTGTGGGGGTGACTGGGACAATGACAATTGTCCATGGGTCTAATTCAGTGGAGAAGTTTTATCAGTGCTCTTAGTAGCAAGCTGTGTCTATAGGCTAGCCTTCATCAGTAGTAAAGCTGACCTTTTGAGCTCCATCTGTTTGAATCTATATTTGCCTTATAGTTAGTACCAAACTTGTGGGTAGAAGGGATGTTATCTATGAGGCTCCTCTATATCAGATTTGTCATTAATTATCCAAATCATATATTTAATTTCTCTTGTTCTAATTCCATACTCACCAAACAGCCTTCAGATGATAACTCACCTCTTTACAAAACTTGTTTGTATGAAAATAATCTGTGCACCAGAAGATTTTAAGGGCCTGGATTCCTTACCGGTTAGATTTCTTTTTATAAATTAAAATACTAGCATTTTGTTTTGATACTTTACTTCCATAAGCCTGGTTTTTAATGTTCATTTGCCCTTGAGACATGAGTCTGTCAATAGACTGACCTTGAAAGTGGTGAGCAAAATAGATAAAGCTCCAAGACATTTCAGAATTCAATCCAATATGGTTTAAGTGCTAGAAGAATTAGGTGCTTTCTATAGTGGGATAATGGGGGAATAAGAACATATATGTAACACCTTAATCAATAAAGAAATTTAAAAAATTACAAAAAAGAATTAGGTGCTTTCATGAATGTGAGAAAATGTAGATTGCCTTATATTCAAACTAGAGGCCTGATGCACGAAATTTGTGCACTGGCGGGGCGGGGGTGGGGGGTGTGTCCTCTCAGCCCGGATTGTGAGAAGGATGCAGGAGGTTGGCCAGCAGGGGAGAGACTGCGGAAGGGCTCCAGGGCGTGTCCAGCCTGTCTCACTCAGTCCTGATTGACCAGATCCCAGCAGCCAGCTACAAAATAACCTACCTGTTGGAGCATCTGTTGTCTTATATTCAAATGTCTTTACACCTGGATGTGAATACATTTAGTTGTCTGAAGAACTAAGAAAGCAAAACTAAGGAAAGCAAAAATCCAATGAAGAGGTATGGCCATCTGGTGGGAGTTAGAGAGTCTAACCTGACTTTAAAACTAGAGAATGATGTGATTCAAATCTAATGAATATGAGCCACATGAAGTTCCCTTCTTTCACTTTTGAAGTCCTTAAGATAGTCTGCTATAATCTACAGGGTTAAGTATGTCCCACCCCTGTCACAGACAGGATCCAGTCTTATTCTAGGAGTAGCCTCAGGTCATTGAGAAGCTGAGAAGGAGCAATCATTTTGGGATATAACACTTAAAATTTGTGAGATGGTACATTTTCTTTGTTTGAAAGAGTTTTCATATCTAGGAAGATTAAAATTAATTGTAGAAATTTTTAAGAGGATCAAAATGTAATACTATTTTTACATTAATGAATGTGTGCATACTTGCTATTTTAAGTATCTATAATATATGAGATATTAACCTGTTAGAATAACAAATCAACCTTGTAACACCATTTTAAAAAGTCTAATTGGGAACTGATTTAGAATTGTGTATCTAGACTGAACATAATTAATTTTATGTATAATACCTGGAGAAAAGAGACCTTGAAACCATTTTTAAAGTTTCACTTATTAATTGTATAAGTATTGCTTAAATATTTGAGGAAATTTGTTAATTTATATACGCATAGAAAATGATTATGTTAAATGTGTTAATGCAATTAAAAATGTTAAAAAGAGTTTAATTAATAAGATTCCAGATAGTAATTAAAGCCACCTTTAAAGTGACTGAAAATTTGCTACCTTTATAATGGGATAATAAGGTTTATAATATGAACTGAAAACTCTAAAGAACTAATTCTTTTTTTACTTCTAACTATAATAAATTGAATATTTTAAAACTGACAATCTACTAATAATTTTTTTCCACATAAAAACCAGTCTGGAGGAACCAAATCTCTCATTTAATAGGAATTACTTCTAGTATCAGGCACACATCAAGCTTTCTATACAAAAGAGTTGAGGCCACTGTCTAGAGTAGGCCTTGGTAAATTCACTAGAGAATGCCAACCTAGGATGGCCCTTTGGATGATAGGCAGCTGACCTTTAACATACCGCATTCTGACCTCATTATTGGTAATGCCTTTCCTTTTTTGGAACTTCTACAACTTTTCAGTGCTTTATTAACATGTTATTTCCCTAAAGTACTGAATATTTAAATTATAACTGTCATTGAGATAAAAAAAAAACTACACTTTTAAGTAATCAGAGGTTTTTATGGTTCTCAAGCAAGTCAGCTCTGGTAATAATGAAAACAGGCTTGTGTCTTTAATAATAGAACTTACCTAAATTCTTAATGACTTTATGAGTTTGCTTTTCAAAGAAGCTTTTGCCCCTTCTTTAGACCCTCCTGTGGTTAAATAGATCATTATTTATCAATGCCAATAGGGTTTGGGAACCAGACAGATCTTGGTTTGAGTTATAGTTCTGGCTTAAACTAGTCTGAGCCCTTGAGCAAGATAGTCCACCTCTTAGTGAAATCATCTGTAAATTGGGGATCATAATACCTACCACATAGGGTTGCTGTAAAGCTTGGAGATATTATATAAAGAGAGTTGACACACAACTGGTCCTCAATGAATCAGATACGATTCTGATGGGTAGTTTGAACACAAGGCTGTGCATGTGTTGGTAGGTGAGAAAGGGTTAATTTCTGCAGCAGGTTGAGTATGTGAATGTGTACGTGTATGTGTGAAGGAGCAGCTGCCCTGACAATATGCTGCTGCAGTGAATCATGGCTGGCTGCCAAATGGAGGCTCCAAAGACCCTTGTGCTATGTTAGGCGATGGTCTGCATAGTGTAAATGATACCCTGCAGGAACTCTAACTTCAGACTCCATGGGGTTGAAGACCTGGCCTCATACAATCTCCCAGAGATCATAGGTCCTATACCCCACTGGAGTGAGAAAAATCCCTAAGCCCAACAATTGCCTATATAGATTTCAGGCTGCCTTCTTAATTCCTAAGGTTTCCTTCATTCATTCACCAGCCACATGCCCATGTGTTAGTTTCACTCACACAGCCAGTGGATGCTTGGGGTTTTTTTCCCTCCCGTGATTATTTGAGGCAAAATATCAGACTTTGAAACTCTTGGGAAAACTGTAAAAAAGGTTGCCCTCTATATGCTGTTGTGGTTGATGAAATTGTGAAAGTGGCATTTTATATCAGGCTCCAACTCTAAACAATTTTAAATAGGATGATCTAGGGGAGGGAGGGAGGGAGGAAGAGAGAGAGAGAGAGAGAGAGAGAGAGAGAGAGAGAGAGAGAGAGAGAGATCAAAGATGTTGACAATATTTGGAGGCAAAAGGAGTGAAGCTTTTTTAGGGCGCTATATAAAAGGGAAATGATCTTATGCATTGACAATCTTACTGAATTTCACTATTTTTAAATGAAGTCTTTGTACATCTAAAGACACCTTGTAAATGGAATAACAGATATGAGCTCTAATAAGAAACAGAAGAAAACTGATGACCAATTCCATAAAATAAAGAACACTGAAATAAAATACTTTACTATCATCCCAAATACTCTTTGTTAATACCTTCTATTTGGTATGCCAAAAGTCAAAATTGTCCAATTGACAAAATGTTCCATTGAACTCTTCCCAATCTAGCTAGAGGAAACCAAGTCTTTTAGGCATTAAGATATATGTTGATTGCCCTAGCTTGTTTGGCTCAGTGGATACAGCATTGGCCTGTGGACTGAAGGGTCCCAGGTTCGATTCCAATCTAGGGCACATGCCCAGGTTACGAGCTTGATCCCCAGTGTGGGGCGTGCGGAGGCAGTTGATCAGTGATTTTCTCTCATCATTGATGTTTCTCTCTCTCTCTTGCCCTCTCACTTCCTTTCTGAAATCAATAAAAATATATTTGAAAAAAATATATGTTGATTGACTAACTTTAAATTGCCTTCAAGAGTTAGTTATACTTCTTATCATGATGTAGATTTTAATTGGGTAAAACAATGACTTTTTGTTGTATTATTTTAGAGAAGTTAGTTTTTTAATTTGAAAAATATGTTTACAGAATGCGTATATTAATAGTCTGTTTTTAAACACTGAGAAGATTAGCAATAGAGGCTGCTTTTAAAGAGGTGAAGAATATATACCAACAGATAATTACGATACGCAATTTACATGGTAAAAGAGGTTACACGGGTGTACGGCAGTATCAGTGAGGAGCACTTAATTTAGCTTGGGGCTGTCAGAGAGTTCAGTTTTAAGCCTACTGTGTTGAAAATGTGAGTTGTCTGTAGAAGCTGGATGTGTAGTATTAT
The DNA here is from genome assembly GCF_951640355.1 of Cnephaeus nilssonii. NCBI lineage: Eukaryota > Metazoa > Chordata > Mammalia > Chiroptera > Vespertilionidae > Cnephaeus > Cnephaeus nilssonii. The sequence continues at coordinate 68,708,099 of NC_137083.1, forward strand.
GATTTTGAAGTAAGTAAAGGCTTAGATGGAGCTCTAGGAACTATTCACAATCACGAAAAACTCAAATGTCTCTGAGAAACATTTGTCACTCATGCTTAAATGCCAGGTCATTCTTTATGATCAATCCCAAGTGAACATGAAAATGCAGCTGAAATAAATATAAATATTATTTAGGGAGGCTTAGGAATGAACAAAAACAGACTGTTAATGGTAGATTTGGCCAGGAAAATATAGAAATAAAGCAAAGTCTCAGAAGAGTATCAAAGAGCCCTTTCTTTCTTTTTTAGAAATACTTTCATTGATTTACTTATTTATTTACCTTTAAATTTTTTTATAAAGAATCTTTTGATTACTTCCTATAATACAATCTATACAATTAATAAAAATCAATTAAATTATTAAAATGATCAAAGTAATGATAACTTGGTCATAAAATTGATAGAAAAGGGTCCAATTGGTCCAATTGAGAGACTGCTGTTTTCTTGACTAGAATGGATATGATGTATATTTTGCAGTAGAATTGTTAGGACTTCCCATTAGAGTGAATACAGTGTTGAGGTAAGAGAAAAGAACAAACCAAGGAAAAAAATCTAGGTTTTGGGTTTAAAAATGAATGAGCGGTGATTCCACTTAAAGTGGGAAGTGGTGTGGCGCTCCATTGCTGCGAATTCCATTTTGCACACATGAAGCTTGAGATACCCTGTAGGTTGGATAGTAAAACCTGGAGTTCCTAGTAGACGGAGTCTGGGTTATAGATGTACTTATATGTGTCAAGATATGAATGTAATTTATAAGCCTGAGAACTAATTGAGATTGTGTAAGGAAAGGAAGAGACTATTGGAGGAAAAGAAAAGGGAGAAACAGAACGAAAAGAGACAGAATAGCTCAGGAAATGCAGCTGCTTCCCATTCCATCATTTCCTAGTGCCCTGTAGGGAGAAAGAGCTCTTGAAATTAATCCCACTGTCTCTTTCCTGGGTTAAGTTGGTGGAGAAGGGAGGGGACAGTAGAGGCACATAGGAAAGCCCTAAATAGAAGCAGCTGCTAACTCTTCTGGGTAGTAATTCGACGACTATTTATTTAGCTTCAGTAGAATAATTTTGTTGAGTAGATGAAATAGTTTAAAGTATTTTTATGCTGACTGTATATGCCTTTATGTCTTTCCAATTTAAAAAAAAATGCATGGGTAGATTTACAGAAGGGCATTTACTGGTACAATTGAGATGTTCTTAGGGTATGAAAGACTTGAATATATCCTATGTTCAGTATACGTTAGTCCAATGAGCAAATACTAGTGTTAAAATTCTGAAGACTATACATCTATTGATGAGGAATGATCATTTCTATTTATATTTTCCATGTTGTCATTAAATAAGATAGATTTATATTGACAATTTAAGTATATTATGTCTGTGATAGTAAGTGATTTTTGGTTGGTAGTTAAAGGAAAGCAATAATTTAATAAATCAATGGGAGTTTAAAAATTATTATTTTATGAACTAAGAAACTTTTCTTCATTCTCCTTATTTAGCCTGTAAGCGTGGGTACTTTTTTTCCCCTTTCTTTTTTCCCCCTAAGGAATGAAAGAGATGAAAATCTAAAGCATCTCTGTTATGGTCTGCACTGAAGTTACTAAGTTAAAAAACAAGTTCAGCAAGTTTTAAAGAAAAGACCTGTTAGTTAAGTAGAAGGCAAATATTTTCATTAGTGCTGAGTGGGAAGGGAAAGTTTCATGTGACACATCAATGTTCTATCACTTCTCACCCGAAGCCCTTTTAACTCAAAGGAGAAGGAGAAAACAAAATGATGAATTTAAAATGAGAGTTTACATCAGCAAAATATTTTTTTTCTCATATCATGCAGAAAGAAGAGATGGTGTTGTTTTATTCAGCACCTCTGTACTTTTTCTTGTGAAATAGAAACTCATGCAATTATTTTGGATATGTTTTCGACTAGGATGGAGCAATTAAGGATAACAACTCAGAAGAAAATGCTAAATGTAGCAAGGAAGATTGGGAAAGGAAGTATATTCTTGTAGCTCATTGTGTGCATGTGGTGATCAAACAGATTTCATCTCCTGAAATCATCTCAGACCTAGATAGTGCCCTGAAGGGGTTGTTTAACTCCAAGAAGACATGTGCTTTTTGAAACAAGGTCCCTGGAGCTGACAGGAATTTCTCTCAATAGTGGTCTTAGTCCCAGGAATTCAACCTGGAAAGGGGTAAGTACAGATGTTCCATGTTAGACCTGTGGATATAATTATGAATGAATAGAATTGATTTCTGCTGGTTGTGGTAACTTCCATCCAGCTCCAAAGGAAGTTTGCCCCAGGAAGCTCATCAAGAGCTCACATGAAAAATTTGTACCGGAAAATACTGGGATGCCAAACCACTCTGATCATGAACCTATGAAAAGAACTGTTGTTATACTTGGCTGGAGGAGGACGAGCCACCCCGCTGATACACATCCTTCCTCTTCAACTGAGGAAGGTGTGGAAAAGACAGTAGGAAGGAAGGAGGCAATGCAGTCATGCCATGATTTGCTTCCTTCACCAGGAGACACAGGAGACTTGAAATGGAGGTCAACAGTGACAACGGAAGTTGAGTCACTCTATTGGCACCTGTGTCTGTAGAACAAATTTCTAATGGTATCAGAGACTAGGTATGGACATGGTTGAAGGAAAAAAGAGCCTAAAAGCTTGTAGCTTAAAAACCAACAAAAACAAAACACACAACACTGTGGTTATTATATCACCCCTTCCCCCTGCAAACGTATTCTCTCAAGCTGGTGAAAACTGGCAGCACGTTTCATTCAGCCATTATACTTAAAATATTTGGTACACACCTACAAGAGTACATGTTCCAAAGTCTTGAAAACAGACCCCAGAGATCATTGTTTCTAGTCAACTGAGAATCTCAGATGTACTCGTACTGGGCTGTTATTGATTATTGCTGTGCTAATTACTTTGTGAAGACTGTTGAGTCATAAAATCATGTAATATTGTCATGTTTATCCTGTAAAAAAAGAATAATAGGATAAGTGAATCATGATTTACGGTCTTGAATCTGAATTAACAGGAAATTAGTAATGAGCATACATTTGTAAAGTCAATTATGCCTACTATTAATGTCCAATGTACAAAAAATTACAGGATTAAGTATGAATGTAGATACAAAATACAATTATATGTTTGAATCACAACCATCTTCAGAGTTGAAAGACAAAGGAAGAATAAGAAAGAAAGCAAATTTAACATCTCTAATATTTAGATACACTTAAGACATGAGTATTTGATTTATATAACATGAGGACCATATCAAAAGTTCTCTTAGAAATAGAGATTTTTAACCAATGATAATATGTAAACTACTATTATAAACATAAACCTAACTTTGAACCTCGACAACTAAAATGTGATTTGTCATAATAGTTTAGTATTTGTAAAACACTGAACGATTATTGTCAATAGAATTGAAGCACACTCCTCATATCAGTACTTAGTCTTTAGATTTAAGAAAAGGATGTTAGATCATTAATATTTTGCCCTAAAAAATTGGTATGGGTAGTAATTTTTTTACTATCTAAAAAGGACAGAATTTTAAACATGTGATCAAATGGCTTAATGTTAGATTTATAACTAGTGGCCCAGTGCACAAATTCGTGCACATTGAAAGAAAATTAATTAGAAGAAATATTTTAATACTAGAGGCCTGGTGCACGAAAATACAGGCACTGGGGGCGGGGTTCCCTCAGTCTGGTCTGTCCCCTCTCACAGTCTGGGAGCCCTCAGGGGATGTTCTACTGTGGGAGGCAACCGGGAGGATCAGGGGAAGGCACCACCCCCATCACCCCACTGCTGCTGCCAAAGCCAGCCACTGGGGCTGCTGACCCTGGGCCCTCACTTCTTCGAGCTGGCCCCACCCCATGTCCATGTGTGGGGGGGAGGCAATCTGGGGCTAGGCTGGCTGGGGGAGGGACAGTGGGAGGTTGAGGCACCAAGGTTGCACTCAGTCCAGCATCTGCAGAGGCTTCATGACCATGGACCGCCCCGCCTCTCCTAGTGCCACCTCTGCAGACAGAAGGGCCCCGTGGCTCGGTTGGGATCGGCCTGGGCCCACTGGTGCCACCCAGCCTCTCCCAGTGCCTGCCTCTGCAGATGGAGGGGCCGCACAGTGCGGGTGGGACCGGCCCGGGCCTACTGGTGCCCTCACAGCTTCTGCGGCTTTGTCCGGAAGGACGTCTAGAAGATGTCTGGTCTAATTAGCATATTACCCTTTTATTAGTATGGATTGCTATTTACCCTTTCTTTATAATAGAAGTGTCAACCATGACAGATCGAAACACATGCGTGCGATTGGCACCAGTGAGAGCTTTATATGTATCGCACATGCACGAGTCAACTTAGCCTTTTATATATATATACTAGAGGCCCAATGCACGGAATTCATGCAAGAACAGGCCTTCCTTCCCCTGGCTGCCAGCACCGGCTTCCCTTTGGCACCCAGGACCTGGGCTTTCCTTGCAGCCCTGGCTTTGTCCTGAAGGACATCCGGTCTAATTAGTTGCTAGGTAGAGGAAGCTGGGTGTTGCTATGTGATGTCATTACCCAACACCCAGTGACCATTTCTGGGCTGGGCTGTGGGCCCCATTTTGTGCCATGGGGTCTCAGCAGTGTTGGCTGCAATGTGGTGGGCTGTCGCTCCAGGGTGGTGGCGGGGCCTGTGTCCCACTTGGGGGAAGCTGAGTGTTGGTTTGTGGGCACCAGGTCCACAGTGCCATTTATTATTAAATGGCCTGTCGCTAGGGAGAGGAAGCCAGGTGTTGCTACAAAAGACGTCATTACCCAGTGTCCACAGCCACTGTTTCCGGGCTGGGCTTGGCTATGGGCCCCATTTTGTGCCATGGGGTCTCAGCAGCCTTGGCTGCAATTTGGTTGGGTGTTGTTCTGGGGTGGTGGCGGGGCCTGTGTCCCACTTGGGGGAAGCCAAGTGTTGCTTTGTGGGTGCAGTTCCGTGGTGCTGTTTCTCTGTAAATGGCCAATGCGTGTGATGGCAGCTCCTGCATTGAGCGTCTGGCCCTGGTGGTCAGTGTGCGTCATAGCAACCAGTCGGACAGTCAGACACTTAGCATATTAGCCATATATCCTACCTAATAATAGACAAATATGCAAATTGACTGTACCTTTGCTATGCCCACGATTGGCCAGGAGGTGGGGGGGCGGGACTCGGGGTGGCCGATTGAGCCAGCGGGACGCTGAGCTCGCATCGCCAGCGGCGGCTTGAGCTCAGCATCTGCGCCATGGCTGTGCTGCGGCACAGAAGGGGCCTCTGGGGCAGCGAGCTCACGTCCCACCGCGGACCATCAAAAGCGGGGGAGCTGGGTGCCTGTCCGCTCAGGCACCAGGCCTTTCAGAAGCCTCCGGCGGGGCGGAGGCTTCTGAAAGGCCTGGTGCACCAGCGGACAGGCACCCAGCTCCCCCACGATCGAAAGCAAAAGTGTGGGAGCTGGGTGCCTGTCCGCTCAGGCACCAGGCCTTTCAGAAGCCTTCATCGCGCCGGAGGCCTCTGAAAGGCCTGGTGCACCAGCGGACAGGCACCCAGCTCCCCCGTGATCGAAAGCGAAAGCGTGTAGGGGACCCTACACGTGCATGATTCAATCATGCACTGGGCCTCTAGTATATATATATATATATATGTATATATATATATATATATATATATATATGTGTGTGTGTGTGTGTATATATATACATATACATATATATACATATATGTGTATATATATATATATATATATATACTAAAAATTTTAAAGTTAACAGAAGGTGAGAGATTAAATTTTCATTCTTTTTTTAAAATATATTTTTATTGATTTCAGAGAGGAAGGGAGAGAGAGAGAGAGAGATAGAAATGATGAAAGAGAATCATTGATTGGCTGCCTCCCGCATGTCCCCTACTGTGGATCAAGCCTGCAACCCAGGCGTGTGCCCTTGATCAGAATCAAACCTGGGACCCTTCAGTCTGCAGGCCAATGCTCTATCCACTGAGCCAAACCAGCTAGGGCTAAAATTTCATTCTTATCCCTCCAGAGAGCCATTCAACAACTTCAGGTTTTTTGGCTCAGGAAAACTCTGGATTACAAACTCACTATCAGAATTCATACTTTTTTTTACTCTTACTAGTGAAAAACATCTCATTTATATTTATGGACTAACTCCCCAAATCGAGTCTTCAGTCCACTAAAGTGCAAAGACCTTTCCTTCTACCGATTAGCTTTCGCAATTTCCTAGATGAACCATTTTTTAAACTAGAAGTAGAAAGGCTAAACTTTAGTCGCCTGCGTCCACGTTCAGTGGTTCTTTCACATACTCCACAGGCTTGGAGTGGCTTAGATACAAAATTAAAATTGATCTGCTGAAAGTAAAATTCCTTTCAAACATTTTTTAGGGTCTTTTTTTCAAAAGTTTAGTTCAGTAACACTTTCATGAATTAGAGGCCTCTGATCTCAGAACTTTAACTACACAGAACACACACACACACACACACACACACACACACACACGATGCTTACATCAAATCCTTACGCAAAACAGCACAAAATTCTTACACTGAAGCTCATGGATTGCCTAGACTCTCTCTAGAGTATATTTCCTCTGACTTTGAATTCTGTTCTATCATTTCCGTTCTCCTGATTTTCTCCCAGAATAGATCAGAAAATGAGTTTCTTTGCTGTTGTCAGAAGAGAGAATAGGGACTAGGGAAGGGAAAGCTGTGTAACTTCATGCAAGCACCCTATGACCAGCAAAAGTAACAAAGAGACTAGCAAAACTCAGCACAGAATGTTACGTTTCAAACTCACTCAATGGAGAAGCGAGTAACCTGCCTCCTTCCATAAGCTGTGAGGTCAGCCCTGCAAAGAGACTTTCATGTGTTGGCCATTAAAATTTGAGCACACTTAGGCAGAACGAAAACAAAGATACAACTCTACAAACCCCTCCCGGTCAACAGGAAAGGGCTGGGACAGTGTCCCCAGCTCTAGGGCTTGAGGTACCAGTCCGAAAGGGCAAGGCAAACTCAAGTTTGCTTCTCGCAGGCTTTAGTACCCAAGGTGTTCCAATGCCGTGTATGTGAATGTGTGTGTGTGTGTGTGTGTGTGTGTGTGTTTGTTGGAGAGTGATAATGCTGTGTGTATTGGGGTGGGGGCGCTAATGATCCACAACATCACGAAAATTCCAGATTAAGCAGGTCACACCTGGCGGTGGTTTAAAGGTTCAGTCTTACAGGCCCCAGAAAAGTAAGAAAGCATTCCAGTTGCATGTGGCAGAGGCCCGGGGAATCGCGAAGGAGGGGCTAACCCAGCTCTTAGGGCCATGGCAAAGGCCTGTGGCATATTTATCCAAGAGACTAGACCCTGTAGCTGCAGGATGGCCAGGCTGCCTGAGGGCGGTAGCGGCCACAGCCATGCTGGTCAAAGAAGCCTCAAAGCTCACTCTTGGGCAGGACTTGCAGGTGGTGGCCCCCATGCCGTGGAAACCCTTCTGCGAAGCCCACCTGAGCGGTGGCTTTCAAATGCCCGTATTACCCAGTACCAAGTGCTCCAGCTCGACCCTCCGCGGGTGAGCTTTCTGAAGACAGCAGCTGTAAACCCTGCAGCCTGCTGCCGGATGATGATCCTGAACAGCCCCTCCACGACTGCATTGAAACCCTGTCCTCGTTGAAAAATCTTCAAGAGGACCTGACTGACCAGCCCCTCCGAGACCCGGATGAGACTTTGTACACGGATGGGAGCAGCTTCGTGGACGGAGGGACCAGGTATGCGGGAGCAGCGGGTCGTGACAGCGATAAGGTAATCTGGGCGCAGGCGTTGGGACACGGGACATCGGCTCCGAAGGCAGAATTAATTGCCCTCATCCAAGCGTTGCGGTGGGCAAAAGGAAGAACAGTAAACATATATACCAACAGCCGATATGCCTTTGCTACGGTTCATGTCCATGGGGCCCTATATCAGGAAAGGGGACTCCTGACATCGGGGGAAAGGAAATCAAAAACGTCCAGGAGACCCTCGCCCTCCTGGCAGCCCTCTGGCTGCCAAAGGCAGTAGCAGTCATACACTGCAGGGGACACCAATCAGCTGACACTCCGGAGGCGCAAGGAAATGCATTTGCAGATAAAACAGCGAAAGAGGCAGCCCCAAACCAGTGGGGCCTCTACATATCCTGCCAGCTCTCCCGGCAAAGGTCTTCGAAGAGACCCCTGTCTATTCGGAGACTGATAACGAACTGGGAAGGAGACTCCAGGTTAAGGAGGTATCTGGAGGATGGAGAGAATTACCCGACACCAGACTGTTCATTCTGGAGGCCCTGGGAAGGGAACTCATTTCTCAGGTCCATCAGAGCACCCATCTAGGGGAACCAAGCTGGTAGAATTGCTTAAATGAGACTATTATATCCCTAAGCTCTTCCAGGTCTCGAAGGACATTGCAAGGAGATGCCACATCTGTGCACAGGTAAACCCTGGGAGGCACCCCCCCTTGGCCCAGGGAACCAGACTCAGAGGAAGAAGTCCTGGAGAACATTGGGAAGTAGACTTGACAGAATTGCCCCCAGGGCAGGGAGGATATCAATACCTGCTGGTTTTTATTGACACGTTCTCCGTTCTCCGGCTGGCTAGAAGCTTACCCTACCAAGTCTGAAGCAGCACAGATAGTAGTTAAGAAATTAGTCTCAGCCGAAACCGGTTTGGCTCAGTGGATAGAGCGTCAGCCTGCGGACTGAAACGTCCCAGGTTCGATTCCGGTCAAGGGCATGTACCTTGGTTGCGGGCACATCCCCAGTAGGGGGTGTGCAGGAGGCAGCTGATCCATGTTTCTCTCTCATGGATGTTTCTAACTCTCTATCTCTCTCCCTTCCTCTCTGTGAAAAATCAATAAAATATATTTAAAAAAAAAAAAGAAATTAGTCTCAGAAATTATCCCCAGGTTTGGCCTACCTGTTGCGTTGGGGTCCGACAATGGCCCGGCATTGCCCACATCACTCAACTATTAGCAAAAATGTTAGGCCTAAGATGGAAATTACACTGTATCTATAGACCCCAGAGTTCAGGGCAGGTAGAGAGGATGAATCGGACCCTGAAGGAAACCTTAACAAAATTAAAACTGGAGACTGGCGAAAACTGGGTAAGCTTCCTTCCTTTTGCCCTTCTCCGGGCCCGTTGTACCCCTTACGTAAAGGGCCTTACCCCCTTTGAGATTCTGTTTGGCCGACCCCCACCGCTGCTTCCCAAGCTAAGGGAAGAAGTGTTGGCATCCCTCTCTAATCACAAACTCCTAAAGTCCCTACAGGCCTTACAGTTGAGTTCCAGACTTAACCACCAGCTGGTCCGAGAGGCTCACCGAGACCCATCCCCTGGGACTACACCTGCACCACCTGCATTCCAACCAGGAGACCTAGTGTGGGTGCGGAAGCACGAGCCATCATCCCTGGAGGCCAGGTGGACTGGACCCTTCACTGTTGTCCTCAGCACCCCATCAGCGGTGAAGGCTGCGGGGGAAAAAAGCACTGGATCCATCGAACTCAAATCAAGAAGGCGGAATCAGAGGACCAGCCGGGGAGATGGACCATCCAGCGCACCAAGGACCCCCTGAAAATCCGATTCAAAAGGCAGTCCTCCTGATCCTGATGTGCCTGTGGCCCGTTTCGGCGAGTAATCCCCACCTGAGGGTTAATTACACATGGGAACTGACCCGGACTGTGGATGGGACTGTTATAGGTCATACCACGACCCCAGGGCCCCCTTCCATAGAGGCTGACTTATGCCGATTATTTGGGGAGACCTGGAGAAAGCCAGAAAGCAATGCCCCCTACATTTCCCCAGCAGCTTATGGGGCATATCATGTAGCCACGGGTTATGGGTGTGGCACCCTCCACTTAGAACGAGGACTTTGGCGAACTCAGCATTATGTATGCCCGGCCGAAGGCAGCCCTGAATGTGGAACTGACAGGGACTATTACTGTGCCCAATGGGGTTGTGAGACTATGGCACTGTGGACTAACAGAGATCCCGCCCTCCGGTTCAAGAGACTAGTCCGCCCGGGGGCCCCTTCCAAAAACTGTATGGTAGGAGACTGCAATCCCGTTGTTATTACGCCCCTAAACTGGCGGGAGAGTTACTGGGATGCAGGGAAAACTTGGGGACTGAGACTGTATGTAGCTGGGAGGGATCCCGGGGTCCTCTTCACCCTCCAGAGAACCCAGCAGACCCCAAGGAAAAACCCCATTGGGCCTTTAAGATCCTTAGACCAGGGCTGCCTCCAGTACAGCCACTGAGGCCCGGTCCCACACCACCACCTCCTGCCCGGAACAATACTGAGTTAACTCCTCTGACCGAGGTGTCGGTGACCCTTGTTCCTAAGGCTCATACTACCAAACCAGGCCGGAGACCTGTCCTGGACACTCTGGATGCAGTCTTTAACTTTCTAAACCAGACCTCCCCAAATGCCACCAGAGACTGTTGGTTGTGTTTAAACCCAGAACCCCCCTACTACGTTGGGATAGGGGCAAATGCCACTGTTGGTTCAGATTCGTCAGACATTAGAGATATTTCAATTGCAAACCCCCCACAAGGGATGTGCAGATGGGGCACACCCCAAAATTAACCCTTGGGGATTTCCAGGGACAAGGTACTTGTGTTATGTCCTCAGAGTTTGATTTATCAAAATCTCCCTAAGGTGAATCCTGTTCCTCAGTAATGAGGTTCAGCAAGGACAATGAAGAGGAGACAGACCAGTACCTAGTGGCCCCTGAAGGCACCTGGTTCGCATGCACCACAGGAATCACCCCTTGTGTCTCTCCTCTGACACTGATGCACCCACGCAAGCCTTCCTTATGCATCTTAGCTCATATCCTACCCCAGGTATATTACTATTCTGGGGAGGGAGGGCGTGAGCACCTGGGCCTAGGCCCTGGGCAAGTTCTTAGAGCCCCAGTAATTGTCCCCCTGATTGTCAGTCTGGGAATAGCCGGATCAGCTGCAGTAGGCACTGCAGCACTGGTCACGGGGGACAAAAACTTTAAGGAACTTAGCAGCCAAGTGGATCTAGACTTAAGCACCCTAGAGGAGAATGTAAATTCCCTCAGTTCGTTAGCAGAAGTAGTCTTACAAAATAGAAGGGGTTTAGACTTACTATTCCTGAAGCAAGGAGGACTTAGGAGAAACTTGCTGTTTTTATACCAACCATTCCGGGGTCATCAGAGAAAGCCTAAGTCAACTCAGGAAAAGACTCCAAGATAGAGAGGAGAAGCAAAGAACTGAGGGAAACTGGTATGAAAATCTATCCTCTTGGTCCCCATGGCTAACAACACTCCTACCATCTCTAGCAGGACCTTTAATCCTATTGTTAATAGCCACAACATTTGGACCCTATCTTATAAATAGTCTCACCAACTATGTACAAAGGCGAATACAGGCAGTAAAGCTGATGGTCCTGCGCACCCACTATCATCATGTCTGTACTGATAATGAAGAAGCAATGATTTGATTCTCCCATAAAAACCAGTGGGAATGTGAGAGAGTGGGAATTTTTTTACATGCTTCCTCCTAGTCGACTTGGCCATAAATCCCAGCTGCAACTTACAAAATAGCCCATGAGAACAGGATGCCAGTAAGCCTTACAAGATAGATCAATGTCAACTTTCCTGATAACGGGATGCAGTTACTTACTCCACCAGGTGCCAGGACCCTGTAAATAACATGCTGACATTACTTAAGAAAAACTCCTTTGTTTTAAATTGTTTTAAACAGGATGTAGTGAATGTATTTAAAACTGTCGTTCACAAAGGGTCGGGGCTGCTCTCTGGACTCCGTGTGTGGAAAAAGGCAGAGCAGTCAGCTGGCCTGCAATTAAAGGCTGCCTAAATTTTAATTTGGTCTGGACTCCAGTGGTCATTCACTCGTGTTCACTCCACAACACCCCATCCAAGAATTCCCAGAGTGATTACAAGGGAAAACATGTTGATCCTCTGCTTTTGAAACAGAATTTTTGGACTGGAACCCAGATTCTTTGTCCGCCAGAGTTGAAGAATGAATCCATGTACAGAAGGTGGTATAGCAAAGGTGGAAATTTATTAAAGAACAAGTACAGGCTCCCATGTGGAGAGGAGGAAAAGTCCCACAGAACAGACTCCCATGTAGGGAGGAGGAAAGGGTCCCACTGAGTTCCTTTTCCCTATGGCTTATAAAGGCTGCAGATCTTGGTGCCTTGATATCCCCTCTGATTGGTCACTATTCCCTTAGACTGGTTACTATAGTAACTCCTGGGCTCAAAGGTCTGAACCTCACATGGGACATGTGAGGCTCTCCCGACTCCTTCCTTATTGTTTTCCTATTCCTTTGGGCTTTCTTCCTCTTCTTCTGGATGAAGGGCTTCCTTCTCTTTATTTTGTTAATATAGACCTTTTGCTGTTCCCAGCTCCCCTATTCTATGGAAATATACCTTCTGCTGCTCTGCAGCCCTGTGCTTCCTCCATGGTCCCCTTAATTTCTAAAATTTCCTAAACCTGTCTTTTTCACCCCCCAAAACCCCCTTTTCACTTTGCTTTAAGACTTAGAGGCTCAGTCCATTCTATTTAAACTCCACAGGACAGCGTGACTCCAGCTACATGTGGGCCATTCACATCCTATATCATACTCATGCCCACTTTAGGAGGTGGGTATGCGGGAAGGAAACTGAGGCTTACAGAGGTGAGGAGGTGAGGTCATTGGTTCATCATCACCCTTCCAGCAAGTGCTGGAGACAGCATTCAAATCTAGGTCTGACTTCAAAATGTCTGCTGTTGTTGGCTGTGTTATTCTTCTGCTCGTGTCAGAACCTGTCAGTGGCTGCCGTTGCCTCTGAATAAAGTGCAAACTCCTGGGCTCAGCATTTAAGCTCTTCCTTAATCTGGAAACCACAAATGTTTCTAATCTCCCTAGTCTGACTCTTCAAACTGGGGACGAGAGGACTTTCTCCTAGAGTCCAGCGATGGGCAACCTTTTGAGCTTGGTGTGTCAAACTTTGCCAAAAAACTGAGCATAACTCGGGTAGTGTGCCACTTTGAGGAAAAAACATTATTTCGCAAATGTTTCATCCTCAGGAGCAGCAAATGTTTCATCCTCGGCATGCGGCCGCCTCAGCAGCCGCGTGTCATCAGAAATGGCTACGCGTGTCAGTGCTGACACGCGTGTCATAGGTTCGCCATCACTGTGACCTAGACTGTGGCTCTTGTTCTACAATCTTGCTTTTTGAGGAACCTGCCTTCATCTCCCTGGCCCAGCCTCACCCACTAAGCCTTGGGCAGAGGGATTCAATCACCTTGACATGGAGAAGGTATTTTCTTGCTTTCCCTGTTTTTTTTCTTTTTCTTCATTATTTTTTTCCCCTGCCGTGTCCTGTGACACGGAGTTCTGTCTGTCTGCCAAGGCACCTGCCTGGCACCCTTTGCTGGGCCTCTCTGATGCTGCCATCTGTCTTCCTGCTGGGCTTTGCACCTCACACTCCCCTCACCCCTGGTTCCGCTCCCCTGCCTGGATTTGCATAGCCTTTCGATGGGTCTTCACTCAAATCCCAGTCACACCCAAAGGATTGGTCTGGCTTTTAGGTCCTGGCCATCCCTGTCTGCTCCCATCGCGGAATAGGCACGTCTGGGAACCTTTGGATGCACAGCAAACATGATGAGTGCACTGGATAGTTGGCGATCCCGGCCTGAATAGAGTGAGGATTGTGGAGGGGAGGGAAGAAGGGAGATGATTTATCACGGCCTCAGTACAGTGCAAGTTGGGGACAAAAGAGAGTAAACTTAAGCAACATAAATTCTTGGTTGCTGTATTTCCAGTTTTTATGTCTGATGCACGAAATGGCTGCCGGGACCCAGTTAATTAAGTTAACATATGGTCAGCCTCGCAGCCCAAACTGACTGCCGCCAGGTTACAGGCCACCTTCCCTGAAGTGAGAAGCAGCTCATCTCCACAGTGACAGACCTGGAGAGATTCCTCCCTGTGACCCAGCGCTAAGGTGACAGTGACTCATAAAACACCATCAATACAAACTCCCACCAGAAAACACACACTTTAATTCCTACTAGTCATTTTGGAAAGTATACATGCATACGATTTCTAAACCAAACACATTATACCCCGAGTCTTTTCTCTAGTCACTTACAGTGAGTAATTTTACTGCTAAAGCTAAGAAATGCAGTAAAATAACAGAAATGCTTGTAAGTTATTAAAACTAACTCTATGAGTTACATGTGGGTGTCTTCTGCCCCCGACATGGTATCTCTTCCTTTATTTCTGTGAACAGTAATCATTAATGCGGCTTTCTAAGAAAGAATACTGACCATACAAAGGTAGTAAAACATAATAGCAATTGTTAGTTCTTTGCAATGAAAAAAAAAAGTAGCATCAGCAGGAACACTAACTTTTTCTTTTTTATTACTCAATCATTAATGCATTTATAGCATGAAATACAAAATGAAAGTTCACTACATCTCTAAATGACTATGGCTAACACACAAACACACACACACACACACACACACACACACACACAAATAATAACATAGGAAGTTTTAAAGACTGAATTATAACCACCGAAATCACAATTGTTTTTGTATATAAAATGGTTGGTTTATATGTGTTAGGATGAAGACACTTGTGAGCTTGGATTAGCTGATTGAAAAGAAATTTTTAAATTAAATATTTTTTTGGTGTAAAGAAATAAACGTGTTGCTAATGTGCCACTGGAATAACATGGACGTTTTAAAACACAGCAAGTAACTGAAGGGACGCAGATGAAGACAAATGACTAATATGCATGATAACAGTTTATCCTTCTCCTAGCTGTTGTACCGCGGGCACGATAAGAAGGTGATGTGGTAGTATAATGGGATAATTCCCGAGGGATCTTCCTAAGAAAACTAAGGTCTGACAGCTGTTTGTAAGTGGAGCCCGTGTTCCCTCCTTTTCTTTGCAGTTTGCTTCAAAGAGCTGTAAGTTAAGAGTTTCTGCTAAGAGAGCTCCTGCTTTTTGAAGAATATGTGCGTAATGAAGATGTAAATTCTTTGAGAGTGAAAATTATTTTAGAACTTTGGTATGTCTTAGCACAATTCTGAATTTGTAGAAACAATGCCAAACATATTTATTGAATAGGACTGGATTATTCGTACCAATGCAAGCTGGTGAAATGAGTCCAAATCTGTGAATGTTGGGATGGAGGCTGGGTTTGGATAGATTTTAACAAGAAAGTATTCTAGGGGGTTTCTCCGAGGCTGCGGCTTTGGGCAATCCTTTAATCAGTAGTATGGTGTGCACATGCAAATGTAGTATAGGATGTAAGCTCATGGCGTGGGATGGAAATAATGTGATCTGAGTTTTCTTAGGGTTTTGCTGCGGCCAGGAGGTTCCTGCTTCGGTGGTTGTCTGAATGACTGAAAGGTGCTTGCTGAAGAGTGCCACAGAAGTAGTGGGCTGAGGGCTGGGTTGTTTGAGCACTGCGTAGGAGAGAGGATAGTAGCATCGGTTCCTTTCTATACCCCACAGCTCAAACAAAGTTCTGACTGTGTTCCATTATCTACCCTCCTCCATTTGGCCGTGTGCTCCACAGAGGAGTTGCTCCAGGCACGGGAATATGTCCTGGTTGTTTTAAACCAGTCACAACATTCCCATATTCCTTGCCAGTAGTTGCTGCATACCTGAGTATGTGATGGGGTTCCAGCTAATGAGTCATAAGGAATAGCCTGCTGTAATACTTCTGGGAAAAATTTCCTTGATTCTATGAGAGATCCATAGAAAGGATGAGTTTCTTCTAGAAGAAGTAACCGGATGCAATGGCTGGGTTTGCACAGCTATCTTGTGATCAGGAGAAGAGGTAGCCCAAGGACATTAGCTGACACATTGTGTATGTCAGAAGAGTAAAGTTGAGAAAGATTGATTCCTTGATGCTATTGTGGAATGGATGAATTGTTATTTTGAAGCTATTGTTATGTAAAATAATGTATTTATTTATATCCTTATTGTTGTGGCACTTTGAGTTGAATATTTTAGGGTTGCCTGAATTAGCAAATAAAAATCTAAGATGTGCAGTTAAATTGGAATTTCCAATAAATATAAATAAATTTTTAGTGCATGTGTGTCCAATGTGGTACTTTCCCCATGCAATATTTGGGATATCCTTATACCAAAAAAGTATTTGTTGTTTATCTGAATTTCTAATGTTACCGGGAATCCTGTATTTTGTTTGCTAACCTTAAGCCTGTAGTTGAGAGAAGTCTGCCTAATTCAGTGATAAAAGACTTTTCTCAGGTCCTATTGGGTGTACTGTTTGAGAAATAAAAGGTAAAATTAGATTCACCAATCATAGTTTGAGTATACATATTTGAAATTCAGCCTCATATTCTCAAGAACTAATAAATACTCCTTAGAATATTTTTGTTTTTTTTGAGGTTTGTCAATGACTCCCCACCCAGATTTGAAATATTATTTTAGTGCAGATTAACATAGCAAAGAGTCAGACACATCTTATAGTCTGTTTCTTTACTTGCTACCTGTATGACCCTGGAGAAATCAAGTGAATCTCAGTCTCTCACTGTGCGCTTATGATAAATTAACAAGAGACATTATGAGAAGCATCTAGCATGTCAGACACATATTACTTGCTCAAAACACATTATGCCTTGTTTCTGCATTGATTGTAAAGAAGTGTTCTAAGTGTACTGTAATGGGTATTATACTAAAAAAAAAAGAAAAAAGAAATTCATTCTACCAAATCCCTATGCTGCTGCTTCCCTCTGTACAACTTGAGCAGAATGAGTGGAATAACATATGGACAAATTAGTTGCCTCGTGGAGTGAGGAACTTATATTACCTTAGTGCATAGCTGAGTTTTAGTTCTGACTCTGGGACTGACACATCTGAGATTGTTCCTAAATAGCAGCTGTTATCATCTAAACTGAAAAGAATAGTTTTGCCTTTTCTTGGAGGATAGGGAACCCATCTTATTCCTAGTATCTTAAGTATTCTTAGTAGGTGCCATACAGTCAAAAGGTATTTAATGAAGCACACGTAGCTACTTAATTGGATTCCTGCCTCATGGGCAATGAATAGACCACACAATCTTCCTAATGTGTTATTCTACATTCAAATTGTCATGCCCATTTTGGGATTTTTCTACCCTCCTTTTTTTGTGTGTACAGAAAATGATGTTATTCTCACAGAATAAAATATGAGCCCGTAAAATGACAGCTGTGATGGCAAGTCTTACTGTGCTTCTGTAATTCTGGAGAAGACAGCAATTGGAGAGGGAGGGGATAGCAGCTGCCCTCGAGGAGTTGAAGGGCTGCAGATGGGAGAAGGATGGCTCAAGCTGTGGACTCCAGAAGGCAGAACTAGAGTTGAGGGGCAGGAGTTGAAGGGAGGCATGGTCAGGTTGAAACAGTCACGGCTGCCCGGTCCCACAGTGTCCCCAATGTGGTGCAATCTTCTTTACTGAAATTTTGACTCATATACTCTGATAACGGTTTATTGGGCATTTACAGCAGAAACTAGAGCTCTGTTTTCTTCTTAACTTGTAAAATGAGGATATTAATTTTAATTTATCAACTCACAAGTGAAGGATTGGATCCAGCTAAACCTGAAGAGACTCCTTTGCTAGTTTTCTGGCATCTGTAAGGCGTCAGTTGCAGTGATTTTCAGCCTTTGCTGCAGGTTAGAATTAACTTGGGAACTTTGAAAAACCTGGATGTCTAGACCACATCTGCAGCGACTCTGGCTTGACTGGTGTGGGGTATGGCTTAAGTGTTAGAATTTTTCAGAACTTCCCAAGTGACTCGAATAGACAGATATTTTGAGAATCACTGAACTCACGTACAGTTAGAGAGTATGATTCCGAATTTTAGTTTGGAATCTGATTTAGCTATAAGTATAATGTTGAGCAACTCCTTTAACTTCTATGGTTCCATATTACTTATTTACTAATAAAAAAAGGGGGGAGGGATACATACTTCCAAAGCAACTTCCTCTAAAATTGTATTATTCTAGGGCCCTTAAGAGTTTAAGAATTATGCCCTGCTGGCTTGGCTTAGTGATTGAGTGTTGACCTATGAACTAGGAGGTCACGGTTGCATTCCCAGTCAGGGCACAGGCCCAGGTTGTGGACTTGATCCCCAGTGGGGAATGTGCAGGAGGCAGCCAGCCAATCAATAATTCTCTCATCATTGATTTTTTTATCTCTCTCTCTCCCTTCCTCTCTGAAATGAATAAAGAATACATCAAAAAGTTTATGAATTATGGAAAGGCACTGTGTCCCAGAATTAGAAGAGGATCTCTGTTCAGTGCCATGGGAGTTTTTTGTGCTGTTTTTGTCAGTTTTGACACTAGTCATAGATTGCCAATGTGGGGGTGTTTCTATCTCTCAGAGGAATGTGTGGTTCCAGCAGCATTCAGATGATGGGCTGTCTCCACAGCTCTCTCATTTGAGCGGAAACTGATGGTGGATAAAAGTGGGTTTCTTCACTCTTCTCCATGTTTCTAGAAGATACTTTGCTGCCAGGGTTAGAGTCACCTAATGGATGCCTGGACACTTTTCTTGGCGTTTTGTGTAGATGGTTGGCTGCCTTTGGCTCTTTGGGGCTTGCTGCCTTACATTCAGCTTAGTGACTTGCTTTCCAAGATTGTGCTAACTCTAACCCAGAACACTGGTTCTCTTGTAGTGGTGATTTTATTTCTACCCAAATGAGTGTATGTCTCATTGTCACTTGGGTCGTGCAGCAACTGACCGTAGACAGGCAATGACAAACACAGGATTCTATCCCCCCACCCCCGCCCCTTAGAGCAATGTAAGCAGGATCCCCATTATTAGGTTTTCTCAAAGATGTTGCTTGCTAAACGAAAAGACAACCTACGGAATAGGAGAGCATTTTCGCCAATGATATATCTAGTAAGTGGTTAATTTCCAAAATTTATAAGGAAGTCATTCAACTCAACACCAAAAAGCAAACAATCCAACTTAAAAATGGCCAAATGACCTGAATAGACACTTCTCCAAAGAGGTCATACAGATGGCCAATAGACATACAAAAAGATGCTCAACATCACTAATCATCAGAGAAACGCAAATTAAAACCTCAAAGATATATCACCTCACACCTGTCATAATGGCTACCATCAATAAAACAATAACAGTAAGTGTGGATGAGGATGTGAAGAGAACCCTCGTGTACTGTTTGTTGGTGGGAATGCAAATTGGTGCAGTCACTATGGACAACATATGAAGTGTCCTCAAAACATTAAAAATGGAACTGCCTTATGACCCAACAATTCTACTTCTGGGTATATAACTGAAGAAAACTGAAACACTAACTAAAAAGAATATATGCACCCCTATGTTCATTGCAGTGTTATTTACAATAGCCAAGATATGGAAGCAACTCAAGTGCCATCAGCAGACAAATAGATAAAAAGTGGTGATGTATCTGCACAATGGAATATTACTCAGCCATAAAAAGAAGGAAATCTTACCATTTGTGACAGCATGGATGGCCCTAGAGAGTATTGTGCTAAGTGAAATACGTCAGTCAGAGAAAGACAAATACCATAACACATTGTAACAACTATGTAAGGTGGCAGATGGGTCCTGGAAATATGAAGGGGGGGAGCACTTTGTGAAGTGTGATTGTCTGACCACTGTGCTGTGCCCCTGAAACGAATACAAAATAACATTGCCTATAAACGATCTTACCCAATAATAGACAAACATGTAAATTGACCTACCTTCGCTACGCCCATAGCCAACCAGAGTGAGTATGCAAATTAACCCCAAAAAAAGATGGCAGTTGATTTGCATACATAGGCGCCCAGCGGCTGTGTCCCAGGAACATCCTGACAACCAGGTCACTGTGAGGTAAGGCCTGGGCAGGAGTGGACCCTCTGCGATCGATTGCAGGGAGCTGGGGGTCTGCTTTCGGCCTGGGCAGGAGCGGACCCCCTGTGATCGATCGCAGGGAGCTGGGGGTCCACTCCTGCCCAAGAGGCTTTCAGCCTGGGCAGGCCTGGGCAGGGGCTGAGCCAGTGATCAGAGGGAGCTGGAGGGGCCTGCCCAGGCCTAAAGCTTCGGCCAGAGGCTTTAGGCCTAGGCAGGGCCCAGCCCTCCATTGGTGTGAACTATAGAGGAAACACCTTTTCGGACTGCACATTGGCTAAGCTTCCTGTATGCCACTGGTAATATTCTTAGTAACTTGGGTAATAAGAATCCAAAAAGGTGATCTAGTGTTTTTCCACCACACTTCTGGAGAAAAAAACGAAGGTCCGCTGCTGGAGGGCTAAGAAATGTCATATCCTGCCCTAGCCGGTTTGACTCAGTGGATAATGCCTCAGCCTGCCGACAGCAGGGTCTGGGTTCGATTCTGATCAAGGGCATGTACCTAGGTTGCAGGCTCCTCCCTGGCCGAGGCCCAGATCAGGGCTCATGCAGGAGGCAACCAATCAAAGTGTTCCTCTCACTTGGATGTTTCTCTCTGTCTTTCCCTTTCTCTTCCACATTCTCTAAAAGTCAATGGAAACATATCCTCAGGTGAGGATAAAAAGAAAGAAAGAAAGAAAGAAAGAAAGAAAGAAAGGCATATCCTATGAAAGACACATCTTGAAAATGCCTAAAGAAAGTTGTCATTTTTTCTTGGTGAAGAGACTGGAGTCCGTGTTGATAAAAACATCTTGGTGGCTGTGGTGACTGGCAGTGGCTGCAGCAGTGGGGTGATGGGGCTGGTGTCTTCCCCTGACCAGCCCGGTTGCCTCCCACAAAGGGAGGCCAGACTGCGGCTTAGGCCCGCTCCCCGTGGGGAGCGGGCCTAAGCCATCAGTTGGACATCCCCTGAGGGCTCCCAGTATGTGAGAGGGGGCAGGTTGGGCTGAGGGACCCCCCCCCCACCCCCAGTGCACGAATTTCGTGCACCGGGCCCCTAGTAATAAAATAAAATAAGATGTATAACTGTCATTCTCTGGCACATTTCCTCAGTTCGTTGAGATTTTGCTTCCCGATAATTGCTGTCAGTTTGGCTAAAATAAATTCCTAATAATTCTCTAAAAAATGTTTTTTATTTCTGGGGATTCAGATTTGTTAGTGTAGATTTATTTGCCACACAATGTGCATAAAAATAATTATAGAAATGTGGGCTATCACGAGGCATAAAACATCAAATTTTTATATGGAGATATGATGGAGTGATTTTTATGTGTGAAACTTCTTACTCCGCAAAGAAACTTTTAAAAAGGATAGTTTCCCATTATTATTTTAATACTTCCTGAATCTCTAGCTTAAAAAAAAAATCCAAATCCAATTCCATTAGTATGTACACAATTCAAGGTAAGTCAGCCACTTAAAACGCCATCTTATTGGGAGAAAAATTTGAAGTCTTTGTATTACCTGTGAAAGAGTTAAAAATACCTTCTTCCTATGCTGGATGTCAGACCTGGACACGTTTACTCTGGTGTTTCCTAGTGCATTATGGAAGTAGGAAAGAACTGGTTGTGTGTGTGTGTGTGTGTGTGTGTGTGTGTGTGTGTGTGTGTTTTAATCTGGGAGGCAACAAAGCAATTAAAAGGATCACAGGGCACCACGTTAGTGACAAATCACAGGAGGTGGTTCCCAAAAGGTTGTGCAAACTGGTTTCTCCTTGCAGGAATTGGGTTGGCCCACTCTTTCACCCCCCTTCCCAAACACAAATATTTTCATATAATAAGAGCCTGCTTCCCTATGGTTATAGCCTCCCCTCCCCTCCTCCGGCACCACCATTTTACTGAGTGGACTTCCCCAAAGCCCCCGGCTTTAGCTCCTGGACGGTGTGTTGCAGAGGTGAGGCGTCCCTTAAGGGGCTCACTCGGGGTGACGGGACAAGAAACACCCACTAGGATCCGACCCGGGCCGGCGGCCGGAGCATGCGCCGAGAGTTTGTGCAGCCAGCCCTGGCTGCCGCCGCTGCCTCGTCCGGACTTGGCGAGAACTTGGGAGGGACAGCGGCGCTGGGAGGTGGCTTAGCAGAGACTTTCCAGCAACTGCTGCCCGGGACTCTTTTTTTTTTTTTTTTTTCCTTTTTCCCAGGAGGCGGCGGCGGCGGCGGCGGCGGCGGGCGGAGAGGAAGACAGGGAAGCGTCTCCAGCTTGAGCCGATGCAGCCCTTCGGCTCCGCGCGGGGAGCGTCCTTGCCCCGATGAGCCCCCTCCGTGCGTCCCCGACAGCCGAGCGGCGGGAGTGTGGAGCGGGGCCGGACGCGGACGGTGAGTGGCCGCACGTCTGCCGTCTTTCCTGCCCGCCGTCCCGCCGGCGCGCCGGCAGCTGCCCGGGCGCCGTGTGCTAAACCACTTAGGGGCTGCCCCGGCCGCTCCCCGCGCCGCGCTGCCCCCCGCGCCCTGCCGGGGGCGCGCGCACGCGGTGGCGGGCGGGGGACCGCGCTCGGCTTTGTGCTCCCTGGGCGGCCGGGAGCGCGGGGTCGCGGCCGCGGCCGGGGCCGGGGCCGGGGGAGGGGACGTGAAGGACGCACCCGGTGCCTGCACAGCTGCGCGGGCCCCGATTCCCCTGCGCCCTTCCCCATCCCCGTCCCCGCCCCGGGCTAATCCATCACTCCGGGCCGAGACCTCCTTTCTCACGTTCTCCCCGCGGAACTCTAGTCGCCGGGCGGAATCCCAAGTCAGCGCTGCGCCCCCTTCGGAGCCGCGCGTTCCCACTGGAGCTGCGGGATGGGGTGGGGGGCGCGGAGTTGGGGGCCCCAGGAATTGTCCTAAGGAGAGGTACGCTGCCACCCTCGGACTCGCCGGCGGCGCCTGGGATGTCTCCGGCGGGTAGTTTGGAGTTGAGCGGAGCTGTCCCCCAGGAGGGGCGTGGACGGAGGGGGGTTTTCCCGAGCGTCTCATCAGAATTCAGAAGACTGCGCCGCGGGCCCCCCGGGAACCGGAGTTGACTCCGCGCCTTCATTCGTCCGGGGAGCCACTCTTTTCTCTGCTCAGCAGGTGTTACCTGCGGGCGGTTTGGGGCTTGGCGGAGCGGGGAGGTTGCTCTCAGAACTTCACCAACTGATTTTGGAGGAAGCGGTGTCTGGAATGAACCAGGCTCCGGACCCAGCCGAGGGCTGGCAGGGAAGGGATGAACTGAGGGTGCGGAGCGCGGCGGTAAGTCCTCTGTTCTCCCCTGCCCGCTGCAGGTCGCTGCTGCCTTGCCCTTGGGGATAGGATGTGGTGAGAGAATGGGGCTTCTCCCTCCCGGGGGTCACCATGGCCAGAGAAGATTCCGTCAGGTGCCTGCGCTGTCTGCTCTACGCCCTCAATCTGCTCTTTTGGGTAAGTATGTGCCACCGCACCGACAGGTGGGGACGGCTGGACGGGGTTTCCTGCCTACAGCCACCACGGAATGCGCCCAAGGGCATGGCTAAGCATTAATTAATTACAGGGGATCACACCCTCTGTTTTCCAGAGAAGTAAATTTTGACCTTAAAATGTCTTTGATCTAGCTCAAGTTCCATTTCAAAAAAGAAATCCACCCCTGGATACCCAGTGGCAGTAAAATTAGACTTGAAGTTAATCTGGGGATATAAATAAATGCACGTGCCTGTGCTTGTAGATAAGAAAATTATGACCTGCTCCTTGGGGAACTGCTTGTTTTCAGGAATTTCAGATAACTGTGCAAGCCGTGAATTGTTTCCCTATGTCATCCTAGCCCGAAAACCTGGTTGTGGCTAGCCAGTCTTACTTATGTTCTAAAGAGTTGGTGGAATTTTTTCTAGAAGATTCCAATCAGTCTGAAAAGGTGGTTTTCATGTAAGGGTTCCTTAAACTGGGGAAGTTTTCAGGAATTTTGTGTATCCTTTTGGAAAATCCCATAACTATTTAACAAAATAAAATACACTAAATGTTACAAGCTCATAGAAATCTTTATGCCCTATGAGCTAGTGACTTTTTATGCTTTGCACTCAGACACAAATTTTCATTTTGTGTTACTCATATTCACATTCTTATTTATAAAACTTTTGAGGAGAATATAAAAATTAAAACTTTGTTGCTTTAGGAAACTGTCATGCTTAAGCAGGTATGTTTTTGGACAATTTTGTATTCTATGAATAACATATTCTAAAATGTCCCATTCGAAATGGTAATGTGTGACTTATTTATTTGGCTGTCTGGCTGTCACTGACCAGCCTTTTCTCATAGAGCTATTACATGTGGTCTCTAGAGAATGACATTTTTGTTGAACTATTCCTTATGGATGGCTCCATTTTAAGGTGACAAATCAAGTCTTACTTCAGTGAGTAATCTGAATGATACCTAAACTGGTAACTTTTCCCCTCAACATGAAAATTAAAGCATTGAGTAGTTAAACTCACCACTTGAAACTGTACAATTCCTAATTAATTTTATTGCAGTTTTTCATTCTAAAAATGTATAATTTTAA
The DNA here is from genome assembly GCF_951640355.1 of Cnephaeus nilssonii. Taxonomy (NCBI): domain Eukaryota; kingdom Metazoa; phylum Chordata; class Mammalia; order Chiroptera; family Vespertilionidae; genus Cnephaeus; species Cnephaeus nilssonii. The sequence continues at coordinate 68,732,559 of NC_137083.1, forward strand.
GTGGCTCATCAAATTACCATTTTCTTTAAAATGTTAATAATTATCACTCCTATTTGCTAGTTTTTCATTTTTCTCCTTTGTACTTGTTAATAATAGAATCATCACACTTTTATATATCTAAAAAGGTATTTAAGGGTGATCAGGTTGAACTTCCTTACTTTGTGGATGAGAAAACTTAAGTGTCAGTTATTAACTAGCCAAAGGTCAAATAGCCCAAAGATGACAGTGCCAGGAGCAGAACTCAGCTTTCTTTCCTCTACACCAAGCATGTCAAACATAATCTATATTAATAAAAGTCTAGGTGGCCCTTGCACCCTCATGTCATCACAAGATGGCTGCCACAAGATGGCCGGCAGGGGAGGGCAGTTGTGGGCGATCAGGCCAGCAGGGGAGGGTAGTTGGGGGCAACCAGGCCTTTAGGGGAGGGCAGTTGGAGGGGGGGCAGGCCTGCAGGGGAGGGCAGTTAGGGGTGATCAGGCCTGCAGGGGAGGGCAGTTAGGGGCAACCAGGACAGTAGGGGAGGGCAGTTAGGGGTGACCAGACCTTCAGGGGAGGGCAGTTGGGGGTGACCAGGTCTGCAGGGGAGGACAGTTGGGGGCGACCAGACCTGCAGGGGAGGGCAGTTGGGGGTGACCAGGCCAGCAGGGGAGGGCAGTTGGGGGTGATCGGGCCTGCAGGGGAGCAGTTAGGCGTCAATCAGGCCAGCAGGGAAGCGGTTAGGGGGCGATCAGGCTGGCAGGCAAGCGAGCGGTTAGGAGCCAGTGGTCCCAGATTGTCCCCTGCGGGATTGGGCCTAAACTGGCAGTTGGACATCCCTCGAGGGGTCCCAAATTGGAGATGGTGCAGGCTGGGCTGAGGGATACCCTCCTCCCCCCTGTGAATTTCATGTACCGGGCCTCTAGTTATTAATAACGAACTACAACATTCGCTAATGACTGATTACTATAATGGTGTTGCATTCATTTCCTTATGCGCCAGCATACCATTTCTCTCCGCTAATACCAGCAGCAAATATTTTAGCAGCCGATTGCCCCGTCATTAGTCTTGTACTGACTTGTTTGGTGTGCGCAACAGGAAATATTTCGCTTTTGAAGAACAAGGTTTTTTGAGGCCCACATAAACTTAAACCTTGTTTATTTGGCTTGTGTTAGCCTTTGAGTTTGACATGCTTGCTCTACACAGTGCCTTTCCATGGATGAGTATGGGTTCTGAACCTTGGAATTAGTAGGGTTTTTTTGTTGTTGTTGTTGTTGAACAAAGAATAAATGATTTGGAAATTTTCTCCATAATTTCTATTACCTGGGGGGGGGGAAACCCAAATCATTTAACAAAAATATGGCTCTTTTGAGTAATGAAGTTTGCTTGAAAATACCTGTTCCTTAAACTCCTGCAGAGCTCCTTGTGTCCCCAAAGACTGTGAAATGTTATGTCTTTGTTTTTATTCTCCACCTCAGCTTTCTCACTTGGTGTGTGTTTTGATTATTGAGATTGCTTCCTCCTTTCTCTAGCCCTCCTTGTCTCTCAAAAGTCACCTTCCTCCACCAAAATAATCCGTGCGAACTGCCTCGTGTGGGTCCTCCTGTTTTTCTTTATTTCATATAAAGATATCTTTCCTCATACCTGTCCACGTATTCCCATTCATGAACATTCAGATGTACATTCACAATATTTTTTATTAAATTGTTTTTTTCTTTTGGGTTAGAATTGCTGTCAGAGGATGTGTAACAATAGCCGCAAAAGAGCTAGTCCTACCTAATAAAATATCAATATGCAAATTACCGCACCTTTGCTACGCCCAAGCCACTCCCACCAGCCAAAGCCACGCCCACCAGCCAATCAGGACGAGTATGCAAATTACCCAACAAAGATGGCAGTTAATTTGCATACGCTGAGGGAGGGAGGAGTGAAGACTGAAGACAACTTAGAAGGAAGAGGGAGGAAAAGTGGAAAGCAAAGTGGCTGCCAGAGGGAAAGCCCGGGAGGGGCGGAGCGGGGCGCGCCGGTGCAGGCGCGGCTGGTGCAGGTGCGGCGGCTGCAACGGCGGCGGCAGCCACAGCAGCAGCGCACGGCGTGGCGGCCGCTTGCAGGATTCTTCCTGCAAATGGGCTACTAGTATCAGTATAAGTTCTTATGTTTGCTAGGCACGTTTATACCTCAATTTCCTAGTCTGTGAAATAGGAATGAGAGTTTTTGTTTTTTAGAGTTGTTGTGAGTGAGGATTCAAGTTACTGTATGTAACGTGCTTGAACAGTGGCACTTAAGTACTGTCTCTGTAGCAGTAGTAGTAGTAGTACTTGCAGTTGTTACTGCTGGTACTACTACAATAATGATCTCCTGTAAGTAGATTACCAGGAGGTGGGTTGCTGAGTCAAAGGTCTCCTTGCAGTGGTAATGGTGGCAATTGTAATTGTTGTGATTAACACTGCCGCTAGTGTTACCACTATTACACTCCTTAGCTGCAGCAGTCCTGTGCTGGGAACCCAGCCCCTAGAAATCAGAGCACCACTACACCCCATTGTAAGGATGCGAATATTTGTTGCCATCTTGGTGATGGTACTTTTTAATTTTTGCCATTCTGAAAGGTTTAAAGCAGTGATAATCAACCTTTATCAGCTCATGGCACACATACACTAATTATTAAAATCCAGCGGCACACCAAAAAGTATGATATATTTTTTGCCTATCTGACAAAAAATAGGTATAATTTTGATTCATTCACACCGGATGGCTATTGTGTTGGCTGTTGTCATTTTTAAATTTGACAATATAAGGGAAAAGAGGTCAGTGCCCTTGACTAACTAGTAAGGCATTGCATGTTTTAAAAATTCTTGCAGCACATGGGTTGAAAATCGCTGGTTTAAAGTTTTATCTCACTGTTACTTTACTTTTTACTTCCTCCACCATCAGTGAGCATAACATCAATTTACATATGCACATATATTTATATATATTCATTTCATAATTAATATTCATTAAATATTTTATATTTAAATTTCAGTTTGCGCTATTTTTTGTTCATTTCACTTATGTTATCTGTTGCTGCATAAAAAAACAAAATTTTCTGTGTTTTTAATAGAACTTTTCTCTAGAATTTTATGCATTCTTGCATGTTCTGTTCTTTTTAAAGCACTTGCCTTTTTTGTCTTGGTTACAGATTTCTTTTTACATACTGATTGTAAGATTGTGGCATACAATTAGAAATAACTGTGGGAGTTTTGTTGGAATTGTATGAAATGTGTAGGCCAGCTTTGGGGAAATCGCCATTATTGTCTCAATGTTAAAGCTGTGTCTGCTGATCCTTGATTGCCTCTCGCTACTGCAACAGAAGCAGTTTTCTGCCTTGGGCTGGGCACATGCCTGGCCATCCTTACACTACTCTCTCCTCTAATTCTCATCACAGCTAGGGAAGATAGTGTTTGTTTGTTTGTGTGTGTGTGTGTGTTTGTTTTTGCAAGGGGAGGTTACTCAGAGAAGTTCTGTAACTTGCTAGTAAGTAACAGAACAGAAATGTAAAGTTCCAATTTTTTTTTTTCTCTCCAAGTGCCAGGGGAGTTGTACTTCTGGACACAGTGGGGAATTTATTTGCAGCAGAGAAGTAAACAGCCTTAGTCGGAAGGGATTAGCTGTCCGCTGCTCACTCCAAGTCCTCTACGTGTGGACCATCACCTGGGCCTCGTGTGTGTTCAATGCAGATGCTGATTCAGTGTGTGGAGTCAGGCCTGAGCGTCTGCATTTCTAAAAAGCTCCTCTGTGCTGCTGAGGCTGCTGGTGTGAGGGCCACATTTTGCGGAGCGAGGCTTTGTCCTTGCTTTTGGTTCTCTTTGGAATTGGAAGCAGAACAAACCAGTGCGGCTTATGAATCCCACTTCTTACACCAGACTTCACATCCTGAGTATGGATTGGACAATTGTTCCTTCCTCTCGATCAAGAGCTACAGTCTTTTGCTCTCAATCGGCATTTTAAATGGACTTTTCCCAGCCTGTATCTGCTATACTGGCACCCTCTCCCCTTCTCTACCCCACAAGGATTTGAGAGAAAAGAAAAAGAAATCTTAATTGGGAAAACACTGGGAACCTATATACAATTTTGTTTTGCTGTTCTAGTAGTTGAAAATCACACTGAGTGAATTTTTTTTAGTAAAAAATAGTATATCTTAAGTACTTAATTTTTGGAGGTGTGAGGCATAGACATGTCTAAGAGGAAACAATCCCCAGCACATTTCGGACTGAAAATGCACTGCATTCACATTGCTATGTGTCCAGGCACCTTGATTTGTCCTCTGTTGAGTGGTTTTTCCTCCTTCCAAAGAAGCATGATCCCCCTACAGCTGCACAGGGTTTGGCAGACAGATACTGGACCTTGTAGGTTTGTCATGAGTGTGTAGTGGGTTTGTAATGGGAAAGGCGCATGGGACACGGTGCACGGGAGGAAACTACCCCTAAAATCTCTTTCCAAGATGGAGCAAGGAGCTGGATTATCTTTTCTTTACATTTATCCTATTTTTACTATTTAGATGGCAGATGATTAAAATAAATGAAAAGTTTTCTCCATTTTAAAGACAACTTCTATGGATTTATGATGAGTGCCAATGATAATTTTCTGCTATTACAAATATGGACAAATATGGTTCTCTTTGAAAGTTCCTGAAATTGGTGAACACGTAAAATTCCTCAAATATGTTTATTATTTTTTAAAAGTATAATACCATATTTGTAGTTTAAAAAAAATTTTTTTTTATTGATTTCAGAGAGGAAGGGAGAGGAAGAGAGAGATGGAAGCATCAATAATGATCGAGAATCATTGATCAGCTGCCTCCTGCATGCCCTCTAGTGGGGATTGAGCCCACAGCTTGGGCATGTGCCCTTGATCGGAATCGAACCCAGGACCCTTCAGTCTGCAGGCCAACACTCTATCCACTGAGCCAAACCAGTAGTTTTAAGCTCCTATTTCTCCTTAGTAGATAAGAGCCATTGTTTAATAGCAATGGCTCTTAAACTACCTTGATGAAAAGAAACATATAAAAGAAAGCCTAGCCCAAGCTGGTTTTGCTCAGTGGATAGAGTGTCGGCCTGCTGACTGGGGCGTCCCGGGTTTGATTCCGGTCAAGGGCATATGCCCGGGTTGCAGGCTTGATCCCCAGTAGGGGGCGTGCAGGAGGCAGCTGATCAATGATTCTCATCATTGATGTTTCTCTCTCTCTCTCCCTCTCGCTTCCTCTCTGAAATCAATAAAAACATTTAAAACAACAACAACTACAAAAAGAAAGCCTAGAAAGTAGACAGGAGACAGGGCATCTAGTTCACGCTTTTTTATCTTGTGGATATTTTTCAAGATATATATATGTTTTATTGATTTCAGAGAAGAAGGGAGAAGAGAGAGATAGAAACACCAATGATGAGAGAGAATCATTGATTGGCTACCTCCTGCACACCCCACACTGGGGATCAAGCCTGCAACCTGGGCATGTGCCCTGACTGGGAATCGAACCATGATCTCCTGGTTCATAGGTCAACACTTAACCACTGAGCTATGCCGGCTTAGCTAGTTCACACTTTTGGAATATATGAAAGGTAGGTGAAACAAACAAAAATGATGTTCTGTCCCCCCCCACAACACCCCCCATAACCTCTCCCCCCATCTGTAGGTGTTTGACCCATGCATACCCTAAAGGGGTTCTTGATGAGTGGATGTTTGCATCCCCACAGCACTTATGTATAGTCAAATTCAAGTACTGCTTTCTAAATGAATGCCCTCAGCTTTACTCTATGACAGGCTTCCAGTTTCCTTTAACTCTTCCTAAGGAGTACTGGAGAGCCCTCAAACAAATATTAGTGCTTTATAAAAATAGACTTTAAATAAACTTTAGTCCCAGGGGCAAAGCTGATATATATATATATATATATACATATACATACACACACACACACACTAGAGGCCTGGTGCACGAAAATTCGTGCACACGGGTGCGGGGGGGGGGGGGGGGGTCCCTCAGCCTGGCCTGCGTCCTCTTGCAGTCCAGGAGTCCTCAGGGGATGTCCAACTGACAGCTTAGGCCCGCTCCCTGGGGAGAGTGGGCCTAAGCTGCAGTCTGGCCTCCCTCTGTGGGAGATGACTGGGTGGGCCGATCAGGGGACGGTGGTGGCCAGGGAGCGGCCCTCCCCATCCCCCGCTGCCGCAGCTGCTACTGTCACTGGTGGCCTCCCTCTGTGGGAGGCGACAGGCAGGCTATCTGGGGATGGTGCCCTCCCATCGCCCCTCCACCGCCGCCGGTCGCTGCTCCTCCCCACCCCAACCCCAATTGCCGTCCCCTCCCTCTGCCCACTGGCATGCGCCTTGGCTGGCCTGGTGCTGCCTCCTGCTCGTCAGATAGTTGTTCCACCGGTTTGGTCGATTTGCATATTATGCCTTTATTATATAGGATAGTAGAGGCCCAGTGCATGAAATTCATGCACTTGGGAGGGTGGTTGTTTCTCAGCCCAACCTCCATCCTCTCCAATCTGGGACCCCTCGGGGGATGTCTGACTGCTGGGGGATGTTCGACATCCCTCTCACAATCTGGGACTGCTGGCTCCCAACCGCTCGCCTGCCTGCCTGCCTGATTACCCCTAACCACTTCCCTGCCAGCCTGATTGACGCCTAACTGCTCCCCTGCTGGCCTGATTGCCCCAAACTGCCCTCCCCTGCCGGCCCAATCACCCCTAACTGCCCTCCCCTGCCAGCCTGGTCACCCCCAACTGCCCTCCCCTGCAGGCCTGGTCCCCCCAACTGCCCTCCCCTGTCAGCCTGGTCATCCCCAACTGCCCTCCCCTGCTGGCCTGATCACCCACAACTACCCTCCCCTGCTGGCCATCTTGTGGCAACCATCTTTGACCACATGGGGTGGCCATCTTGTGTGAGGGCATGAAGGCATGAGGATCAATTTGCATATCACCTCTTTATTATATATATATATTTTTATAGTGTGCTCAGCAGGGCAATGATGGGCAAACTGAATGCTTCTTAAGGAATGCCTTTTGAGGAGAAGGGCAGGGAGGATTCTTTGGAGCACAGACTGGGGTGGTAGTCCCTCACTCATTTGTTTCCTCTGAGAATAATCACAAGCTGGGCTACTGGGGACGTGAAGGTGGAGTTTACTCTCATTGGTCTGCACAGAAACTGCGGTGCAGAATGAGGCATCTTACCCTTCTGTTACCTGCAGTCTCTCTAGGGTGATCATGTAACCTGTCCTGGGAACCAGGGAAGGGAAGGGGATGTTCCTACTAATAATTATGACAGGACAACAGAGGCTTACAGCCTGGCCAGAGTAGGATGTGTGGTCTCCCCATCTACAGGGCAGCATGATGATCTATAAAAATTATTAGTCAAAGCAGCTCCAGGGTGCTATTGATTTATTCAGCTCCAATTAATAGATGTTGACGCTCAAATCATACCCACAAGTAGTCTCTGGAACTCATTTCGGCCATAATTTATGGTGCCCTTTCCCCCCCATGGCATTCTCAAATGGTGTTGCCTCTTTGCTCTCTTTCTGCTGCTCATCCCTTGGTAGAAGGAACCTGGTTAGGTCCCAGCTAACCAAAAGGCAGAGGGAGGCGGGCAAGAAATAGACACATTACTGGGAAGTACTGGCATTGGGCTGCCAGCCCCCAAATAATCAAGAATTGATTTACATTTTAATAAATAACTATTTGAGTTCTTTTTTTTTTAAGAAAAAGGGGAATTTAAAAGCCTCTAGTCCATCTTCTCAATTTTTAAGATGAGCAGTTTTAAGGTTCAGAGTGTTTGTATTGCTTCTCCAAGCTCTCTGCAGACAGAGCTGTAACTACGTCCGCATCTCTTTAGCATTCTGCTCCTTTCTAACGATCTGACAGAAAAGGAAAAGTTCAAGTAGGTGGTTTCAGACATCTGTCAGCCTTGAACAGAAACGATCGGTGTCACTGTCACCTTATATGAGACTATATATATTTTTTATGGCAGACAGTGGACGGATTTAAAAATCTGTTTTTTGACTGTGACCTTACTATTTGGTGGAAACTATAGATATACATTGCATAATAAATCTAGGGTATATGAGTACACGTAAAATTCTGATTTAGAAAACAACTTGATTCAGTACTTGTTTTTACATAATTAGATTCAAACAGAACCAGAATATATCTCCTACATGGGAAATTTCATACTTATAAATATTTATTGAGAGCTAGCATTTTCTAAATGTTTTTCAAGACAGAATGTGGCAAATGTCCTGCCAAGGAGTATATTAAATATAGCTCTTTGAAGTAATATTTGTATTATTTGCTAAGCATTCCTTTGAACTACAAATAATATTTTGCAATATGGGAGAAAATGCAAGGAGCTATAAGCCTAGTTACATAGGGTAACTACAGTGTTTATAGTAATTTAATCATCATGAAAGAGTTTAAGAATTATTTTATTTTAATTTGGAAAACTAGTAGAAAATACTATGATTAGTAAGGAGTCCAGAATTAGTTGCATAATTTGTTTTCCTGGATTTAACACATCAGGATTACTTGTCAAGGTGAATGTGTCTCATTACAACTTAGCTTGCTATAGCTTGCACTATCTTTGTTGTTACTGTTATTATTTTCTCAACCCTAGTGGATAAAATCACTCTTTGAGAACGAAACTGCTCTTAGACATTTGATGTGGATGGAAATAACGTCACAATAAAAAGCAATTTATTCTCAGAGTTGCTTGTTTACTATAAAATAAGGCTTTGGGTTGATGTAACTTATGCTGATTAATGTTCTGTGCACAGCTCCGGTGCTTGGGCAACTGCTGTGAGAAATACAGTAAGGCCAAGTAGGACACAAGGTTTGTAGTTTAAAGGACTTTTGAGAACACTAAGCCAGCTTCTGACCTGATATGTAAATCTTGGACCTTATAATTCAGCAAGCATCTCTCCACTGGAAAACTTCCAGTGATAGGAAGCTTCATTTTGCTTAAAGTGTCTCCTAATTTTGCTAAAATTCTCTGAGAGCTTGTTTAGCAGTTGAAATCATCTCCCTTTACTTTTTTCTCATCCATTCATCTAACAGTATTAGGCCTCACTATGGGGCCTGGTGCTCTTACTATTTGATGGAGCTGTAAGTAGTGGTCTAGGGGAGTCAGACCGGTGGGTAAAAATAGGAAGCTAGATAGCTGCTCTGTGAGGTCTGAACTAGCACGCTGACTGGGGAGGAGGGAGTTGGGAGAATGTCTTCCCACTCATTTGAGCTGGTCTCTCAGGATGGAAAGGCTGGGGCAGGATAGCACTGCAGGCAGAGGAAACTGGGCAAAGACGTGGAGGCTTTGGAGATGTGCACGGTGCATCTTAGGCATGTGTGAGCAGTGTTTTTGGTCTTCTGCGTGCAGAATGTGTGTGGGTAGGAGCTGGCAGGACACGGGTTTAAGAGGTACGTCAAAGGGTGACTGAAGAGGGCCTGCTGAGGAGTTTAAACTTTTTTCTCCAGGAGAGCATTGGGGGAAGTGGACATGAGAGTTGGGGAGGAGCCACAAGGGGCAGCTATTAGGGCTTTAAAGCAGAAGAACTTGATCTCTGTTTTATAAAGCTAATGGAAGGGTGGATTTGAGGTGCAATCTGTGAGCTGGAGCGTTCTATTGGAAGGTGATTGTAATTGCCTGGCAAGAGATTGAGGGCCTGCACTAGGCAGGAGTGGCAGGAAAGAGGGAGGGATTCACCAGACGCGTTGCCGGAACAATCTGTAGGACTTGCAAGTAATTCGTTGTAGGACTGAGGAAGAAGGAGAGGCTCAGTTGCAAGTTTATGTGATTGAAGCGTTGATTATACCATTTACGGAGGTAGGGAACATGGTGTGAGGTGCATGTAGGTTTTCAGAGGAATGGAAATTAGTTCCGTTTTAGAGATGTCAAAAGTGAGAATGGCCATGGAAGCCCTATAGTAGCTATGCCACCCTGCTTCTGCCCTTACCCACTTGGTAGACTTTCAAATATATGACGATTTCGTTTCTTTTTTTTAAAAAAATATATTTTATTGATTTTTTACAGAGAGGAAGGGAGAGGGATAGAGAGCTAGAAACATCGATGAGAGAGAATCATCGACCAGCTGCCTCCTGCACACCCCCTACCAGGGATGTGCCCGCAGCCAATGTACATGCCCTTGACCAGAATCGAACCTGGGACCTTTCAGTCTGCAGACCGACGCTCTATCCACTGAGCCAAACCGGTTTCAGCACGATTTCGTTTCTGGACTGATTTTGCAGTTGACTTGTCTCTTAAGCTGACGGAGAAAGATTAAGAGAAGGCCTGAGGTCAAAAGTGACTTGAGATAGATTAAATGACAACCCAAAGTTATATAGCGAAAAGGAGCAGAGTTGGAATTCAAACCAAGGTGTTGTTGTTTTTTTAGATAATGGCTTCTCATTGTCCTTATGGTCAAGTTCATATGCCTTAAAATGACTTCTAAGACTCTGTGATCTGATCCTGATCTCTGCCTTGCTTTCTGTTCTTACCATGTGCCAATTTCCCTTCCTTGGATATATCATGATGCCTTCTACCCTGGGACCTTTTCTGTTCTTTCTGACTGGAATATTTTTTTCAGCCTTCCTTTCCCTAATGAACTTGATAATTATCCTTCAGACCTCCCTCAGATCTCTTAGACAAGTCCCTTTGACCCCTTGGAATAGGTAAGTCACCCCAAAAGGAGTTCTTATAGCAACTTGTATTATTCCTCCCCTGTACTTATCACAGTTTGCAGTTATGCATTTATATCTCTGACTAGAGGCCCGGTACATGAAATTCGTGCATGGGGGTGTGTGTGGGTGTGTGTCCCTCAGCCCAGCCTGCACCCTCTTCAATCTGAGACCCCTCGAGGGATGTCCGACTGCCCGTGTAGGCCTGATCCGTGGCAGTCGGACATCCCTCTCACAGTCCAGGACTGCTGGCTCCCAACTGCTTGCCTGCCTGCCTGATTGCCCCTAACCGCTTCTGCCTGCCTGCCTGATCACCCTTAACCACTCTGCCTGCTGGCCTGATCGCCCCTAACTGCCTTTTCCTGCCAGCCTGATCACCCCCAACTGCCCTCCCTTGCCAGCCTGATGGCCCCCAACTGGCCCCCCACCGGCTTGATTGCCCCCAACTGCCCCCACCCCCTGCCAGCCTGATTGCCCCCAACTTCCCTCCCCTACTGGCCTGATCACTCCCAACTGCCCTCCCCTGCCGGCCTGATCCTCCTAACTGCTCTCCCCTGATGGCCTGATCACCCCCAATTCCTCTCCCCTGCTGGCCTGATCACCCCTAACTGCCTCTGCCTCGGCCCCGCCACCATGGCTTTGTCCGGAAGGATGTACAGAAGGTCTCTGGAAGGTCTCCTGGTCTAATTAGCATATTACTCTTTTATTAGTATAGATGGTAAGGCCAACATGTCAGGAGATGACTGGCATTGAAAAGATAGTTCATTATACTCACAAATCCCAAGAGAGTACATGTCTCATCATAGTGGGCCAAGAGGGGGAAGCAGAGGCATCTACCACAAGGCAGAGAGGTGGCGGGACCAGGCAAGTGCTTTTATTGTGGCTTCTTTGAGAAGGACCAGGCAAGGCAGGGTAAGTAGGTTTTGTATTGGCCACTTGGAATACTTCCAGCATTTTGGAGTATAGGGACTGCCTCTAGTTGTCTGGCACTGGACCTTGCAGTGGTTAGGGCAGGTGTAGAGCAGCCCAGACTGAGGGAGCTCAGTAACGGAGGTGGGCTTCGGATTGGTGAGTTTGTATTTCAAAATGAAAAGCTTGTCCCAGGAGAAGGACTCCTCCCCAAGGCAGTGGACAGCAGGTGGCCGAGACAAGCTAACTCAAGCATATTATCAGTTTCTCCAGACTAAGGTATGTCCAGCATAACATGTAGAACAGATGTCAAAGCATCTAGTTTACAGAAGCTAGGAGCAATACACTGTGGCTCATTCCCTGAGTAGCCTTTATTAGGTTTGCAATCTGTTCTTCATTCCCAACAGAAATGAGGACAGTAATAACCGGCCTAATTCTCCTCTGAACTGTGGTCCCAAGCCTCCTAACCTGTGTTGGACAATAGGCCCCTGCGCTCCTATTCACCGATGAATATAGTTCAGACATTCAAATTGAGCCTGACCACTATACACTACCTCCCCCCCTCCTCTCCCTTCTCCTCACCCCTTTTGAAAAGGAAGCTTGCATGCTCTGCAGGCTGGTCTCCTCACTGTCTGTGGAATTTCTCACACTTGTCTCTAAATTGGGAAGGTCGTTCATTACTGTGGGTAAAGCTCCAAAGGCCTGGATTTGAATCCCAGCTCTGCTACTTAGAGTCTGTAAGACCTTGAACAGGTTACCTCACTTTTCTGTGTCTCATGGTACTTTTTATAGTCTGTAATCACCTGATTTATATATTTATTTCTCGTGTCCCACAAGAGGCTCCTCAAAGTCTGGCGTCTTGCTTGTCTTATTCATTGTTGGGTCTCTGAATCTAGCACAGACAGTACAAAGCAGACAGTATGTGCTGAGTAAATATTTGCAGCTGAATGAAGGACACGTGAATTCACTAATGGATTTTCCAAGCAGGTGTCCATACGTCACTGTCCAAGAGGCACAGGGCTCTCCATGTGATACTCACCCTAGAGCCTTTTTCCAGAAAGCATGTTTCATGGCCACGGCTTGAATCAGTACAGACACATTCCATCTTGTATTTTCATCATTTCTTTTAGCACTTAAAGCTAAATCTATAACATATAATGGTAATTGATATATTTACAATGTGCCAGAAATTATTAAAAATCAAATGAAATAGAACTTCACTATATTGTGCTTTAAAAGCCAAGTATAAGGTATATTTTAGAAACATTTCCATCAAAATAGGAAAGACCTTCAGAACTGAGGGGTTGACTTCAGCCTTTTGGATTATTTATTTAACCATTCAGCATATATGTCTAAAATATAAGGTTCTTTTTAAAAAAAAAACACAAAAACCTCAATACCATTAGTATATCTAAAATAAAAAACAATAATTTCTTAATATTTTCAAATATCCAGTCATGTTAAAATATACCCTGTTGTCTCATAAATGTCTCTTTGTTACTGGTTTGTTTGAATAAGAATTCTTACCAGGTCAACATGTTGCATTGAGTAACCTCTTAAACCTCTTTTAATTTTTAATGGTTTCTCCTCCCCGCACCCCTTTGCCAATTTTTAAAATTAAATAAATCAGATTATTTGTCCTGTAAATTTCTCATATTCTCAATTTTGCTGATTGCATCCCCATGGTGGCATTTAACAAATTTAAATCTATTCCCTGTATTTCCTATAAACTTATACAGTTAGGGGCTTGATTAGATTCAGTTTTGACTTCTTGGTAAAAATACTTCAAATGTATCTTGTGTATTTCTCATTGCATCATGTTGAGAAACACCTGGTTGTCTCTTTTTGTGATACTAAGATTGATCAGTGGGGTCTGCCTGCTCTCCCATTCTAAACTTTCATGTAATGGCAGTGGTTCTTAGTCCTGACTACATGTTAGAACATCTGTGGAGTGTTTACACATTTCTGATGCCTAGCCCCCACTCTCAACAATTAATTGGTCCAGGGTAGATCAGGCTCAGTAATTTTTTTAAAGTCCTAGGTGATTTTGATGTACAGACAGGATTCAGAACTACTATCCTGATCATTTTTACCTCTATTGAGGATCCTTGCCTAGAAATTCATTATTTCAGAAGGAGTTGATAAATGGTAATACTCTATCATGCTTTCTTCACTATAAAAACTCTCATGAAGTCTTCGGTTCTTTAATTTTTATAGAAAAGGTTGGATAAATATTGGATTCTTAACAGTTTTCTGAATAATGATTTGAGTATCTAACATTCTACAAAGGTGACCAGTGAGTTTTGTTTAAGTGTGATTATGAATTTATTCATTTTTAGCATATTTGATATTTCAAACTATTGTGTTATTATTATTATTGCTATTATTTTGATGCTCAAATTGTTTGAAATTTAGCCAGTGGAAGCTCTTCCAAGTTAGCTCCTTGGACTTTTATTTTTTTATTTTTGACAACATCAATAGTATTTGATTGCTTCCTTGCTTTTACATTTGACATATTTTAGGCTTATCTTGTGCATTTCATAACTTAATTGTTCTGTGGCCTCTTCATCTTGTGCAATTCCCGTTCTGGACCTGGAATCAGCCGTTAAATAGTTTAGCTATGTGTGTCCTATTTGGTGACTTTCTATTTAGTGGCTATGTCATGATTACAAAATGGAATGGCAGATATATAAAGTAAAAGTAAATCTCAACAGGAAATTAGGAAAAAGCATAATGGTTATGTAAGGCAATATCCTTATTTATTTTTATTTTTTTACTGTTAATCTGGCAGAGAATGTTGCATAAATCTTTCGTAACCTTTGTATTTTTTTTTTTCTTCCCAGTTAATGTCCATCAGCGTGTTGGCAGTTTCTGCTTGGATGAGGGACTACCTAAGTAATGTTCTGACTTTAACTGCAGAAACAAGGTAGGCTTTACAAGTAAGGATTGATTTCTTTGATCAGGTTTCCTCAGGCACTAGTTTCTAGGTAACTTTGCCCTCAGCTGTTTAGAGGGTATTGCTCCTAAGTTCATTTGGAAAGTTTTCCCTGCCCATGGCAACCGTTGTCTGCATTTTTCTAGCATTCTCATTAAGGTCCTAAGAGATCATTCCTGTCCTCCTGACAGGGTGTCAGCTCTGTCATATTTGCATATAAAGGACAGCAGAGCTACTTTTTTCTACAAAAATCATCCCCAAACTTGTTGCCTTCATATTCCTGAGCTCAGGAAAACCAAACCCACTCAATGCCATTTCTTCTCAAATTTCAAAGGTTGATTCACTAACCTCACTAGGAGCAAATTACTCAACTTCTCCTAGCCTCAAAGTTTTTCATTTCTGAATGGGGAATGTAATATAGTCCACTCGGAAATGTCCTAAGGATTCACTGAGATATATTTTTGTAAAGCCCTTAACGCAATGGAGTGTCGAAAGGGTAATTTTTGTTGTTCCCATTATTCTTCCTATTATGGCTGTAGTTAATGATTTTTTTCATCGTTTTCTAGCAAAAGTCATCTTTCCCCCTTCCCTTTTCTTTTAAATGGATCCCCAGATCTGGGGGGGGCGGAGGGTGGAGACTCCTTAGCTGGGAAAGAGCGAAGGGTCCAGTGTGGTTTCCCCAGGCTGAGGCTTCAGAGCTAACAGTAGACCGACTTCTTGTTAAGGACCTCTAGCTCATCATATATTTTAAATTAGTTGAAGTTGGGATGTACCACTTGTATAAAAACTAAAAAAACAAAACCAAACAAAAATAAAACAAGCAAGCACATCGCTGAGATAGCACAGTGATTTTGAAAATAGCAGTACAGCTATTGTCTTTGCACATGATGATTTAAAGATTATTCAGGCAAATCACAGTGGTGTCCTGTACCAAGTCTTGGGTGCCTTTTGATCACATATCTTTGTAAGGTGACATGATTGTTCTTTTCCAGGGTAGAGGAGGCTGTCATCTTGACTTACTTCCCCGTGGTCCATCCGGTCATGATTGCCGTTTGCTGTTTCCTTATCATTGTGGGGATGCTAGGATACTGTGGAACCGTGAAAAGAAACCTGCTGCTTCTTGCATGGGTATGGTGTTTCTATCTCCTCTTTATTGTGGTCGAAAAGACCAACCAGTAGTGGACTATTTTTCCTCAGTGCCCCAGACTATGTGCTTCGGGGACTGGGACAGCAGTGCTCTGACCCGGAGGGACAGCTTTTTCCAGGAGAGATGACTTGAACCCACGTCTTTGCTTTCCTCAAATGATGAGGAATGGAAATGCGTGCTCTACTTAATTGTCTGACTCAGGCTATGTGCTGACGTTTTCATTCAAAAGTATGAGTTTTGTCTTGAGTCATGGGCCTTATGGCCACTCTGACAGGTCCCTGAGACATCATAATGGAACGCGGTTTCTTTCTTCTTTTTAAAACCGATCTGCCGTCTAAGCGCGTGTGGAAGTTCAGGTGGTCAGGTAGCAGACAGACATTACCATCCTGGCACTGCCTTTACGTGGGTTAGCACATATACGTGAGTCTCGGTGTCTATGATCTTAGTGGTTTTTTTATTTTTAGTTCTGAAAGACTTTGCTAGATTACTTCTTAAAGTCCCTTCAGCACTCAAGTTCTATGATTCCCAAATCTGTGCTTAAACTTCTAATGAAAAAAATTAGCAAACTCTCTTTTTAACATTAAAAATCTGAGCCAATTAAAAGTACAGCTTACATAAAGATTAAAAAAACATTTTTTTTTTTTGCTAATCCTCACTCGAAGATATTTTTCCCCTTTGCTTTTGAGACAGAGTGGAAGGGAGGGAGGGATGGGGAGAGGGAGAGGAAGAGGGGAAGAGAGAGGGGGAGGGGGAGAGAGAGAGAGAGAGAGAGGGACATTGATGTGAGAGAGACACATCGACAGGTTGCCTCCCGCACGTGCCCTTGACTGGAAATCGAACCTGAGATCCTTTGGTGCATGGGCCAACAGTCTAACCACTGAACACACCGGCCAGGATTATAAAGATTTTTTTAAAATATATTTTATTGATTTTTTACAGAGAGGAAAGGAGAGGGATAGAGAGTTAGAAACATCGATGAGAGAGAAACATCGATCAGCTGCCTCCTGCACACCTCCTACTAGGGATGTGCCTGCAACCAAGGTATATGCCCTTGACCGGAATCAAACCTGGGACCTTTCAGTCTGCAGGCCGACGCTCTATCCACTGAGCCAAACCAGTTAGGGCTATAAAGATTTTTTGAAGTGCATTGAGTGTATAAAATATTACATGTTAGTGGCACCAGGTATTGAGGCTGCTAATATAATTGCAAACATATCAGGTGCCCCCCAGAATTCATTGAATATATTCATTTCTGTGCAGTGGTTTTCAAGGCTAGTTACGCATTAATTCCTTGTAGGGAACATAATAAATTTCTGTGTGCTGATATGCTGGATGTCTGGGCAGAAAAAAAAGCCCTGATTTGTAGCGTTTGCAGGTTTCTGTGAGGTAAATACTCCCAGCATGGTGGATTTTAGGTTACCAAATGGTATCAGTGAATGCAGAACTGGGGAGAGAGAGTACAAATGGGCTCCGAGGAGCCAGCTTGGCACACCAGTGCTTGATGGCTCCCTCCCAAGCCAATTAAGCAGAACCTTCGTGTGAAGCTGCACTGAGCCTTCGCGTTTCCCAGGGACAACCTGTGTTAATGCATTCCTTGGCTTCTTGGAGGATAACTCTTCAGGCCCATGGTTAGAAAACAGAATATGCTGCAGACAATACCCCACGCTCAGAGAAGGGGAACATGCCCAGGGCCTCACTTCGCTCCACGTTGTTGAGAAGCATGGTGAAGGCTTTGGAACCTTATTTTGCCATTTAAGATATTTGGACAATAATTAAACATAAACTAAAGGACTTACTTTAAATGAAACTGATAGTTTAAAGCATGGATGAAGTATTTTAAACTGAAAAAACTCAGAATTCTTATTTATTTATTTATTTATCCTCACCTGAAGATATTTTTCTATTTATTTATTTATTTATTTATTTATTTATTTACTTACAGAGGGAGAAGGAGGGAGTGAAGGAGGGAGAGAAGAGAGAAGCGGGGAGAGAGATGTAAACATCAATGTGAGAGACACATTAATTGGTTGCCTCCCAACTCAGCCCAGGGATCTGAACCTGCAACCCTCCAATGAGTGGTCTGACGCTCTAACCACTGAGTACCAGTGTCCAGGGCTCCGAATCCTCTTTAAACCCACAATCTCACAATGATGCTTTATTTACACCAATTTAAGTGTGACCGCTATTCTCCTCTCCCCCAGCCCGTATGACTGGATGGTCCCTGGACGGTGGGATGGGGTGGGGGTGGGGAGGCATAGCATATTTCAGGGAACCTAAAGGCTTTAGAAACACATTGCAAAACCATTTATGCATCACATTAGTCTGCTCAAATGCTGGTAAGTCAAGCGGACAAGAACAAAGTAATTTGTTCTCTACTTGAGGCAGGATGAGTCATAAAGGTTTGTGCCTGAGAGGCTAGTGTGTGAGGTGGCGCGGAGAAACGCCGAGCTCAGCCTCAAGGGCTCAGCACCTGCTCCAGGAGGCTGATGGGCCTACGTTGATGTGCTGTATCCCACTCCCTTTACTTGGCTGCACTCCTTTTCACAGTGTAGCTTTTGGTGCTTTGCCGTCCAGTGTGTGCCTGTTGGATGCGCCTTCCCATGGACTGCCTGGGGGCATTTCATTCCCATTGCGCTGCTTCTCTTATCATGGCTGGTTTCCAGACCTCAGTTTGTCTAGACCCAACACAGCTTTCCCCTCGCTAAGGAATGATTGGTGGTCTCAACTCCCAGTTACCTGTCACCCATAACCAATCCGCCTCAGACCCGTTTCTCAGGTAGTTCTTCTCTGGTTTCCTTTCCAGAGCCTCCTCCTCTAAGCACTTGCCAAGTCCTGTAAGTTCTGCATCGGCAGCTCAGGAACCTGTCCCCTCTTCTCTACTCTTATTTGTAATGCCCAGATTCAGGCTCTCCTGACTTCTTACTGACACACTGCAGAACCGCCTAACGAAACTCCTGCTTCTGTTTCCTTCTGACTTACCCAAAGCTAATGCCACCAGGTTAATATAATTCAACAGTAGTCATGTTGCTCCTCTGTTCTGAAACCTTGAGAGAGTCCTAGTTGGGTAATGAAGCATTTAGTGATGCCTCAGTCTTGCATCAGTTTCTTCTGTAATCCAGTCTTTGTCTTCCATTTTTAGGTTGCTTACCTACTTTAATATTCTCTGGTCAAACTGTATCTTCTGAGCCTTGAACAAACTTTTTGCTCCATTCTTCCCTGCTGTTATTCTTGCTGTCCCTTTAGCTGGGAATTTCTTCTTAATACTTTTGTTTTAATAATTCCAGTCCATTAAGACTTGTGTACTATCTCTGGAAATCATAATAATGACAAAGATGATGGTGATAATTAAAGTAATGAACATTTCTCAGGTGCTTACAGATGCTGCAGAGGTTTAGCTAAATTTTGTATATGAAGAATTTTACTTGAATTAATCAATTTTGTCCTCTCCAAAATTCTAATGAGATAGACACTATTTTTATTACCATACTATAGACAAGGAAATGAGGCACAGATTGGTTAAGTGATTTGCCTAAGTTTGCATAGCTAGGAAATGGAGAATCTGGTATGCAGACATGGCAATCCAGTTCCAACAACATATTTGTAACAACATCACTCTTTTACTCTATAATTGCTCCCTTTTCCTACGTGCTTATAAACATATCTGACAGTGTATAAAACATTTTCCCTATGATCTTTCATTTTAAACCTGACAATAATAATCTAATAAAGATAATCATAAATGAGATTCAGAGAAGTTAGTAATGTGTCCAAGGTCACTCAGTAATAATGGGTAGAGTTTTGATTCAGGCCTTAATGTTTCTGACTCTCAAGCCCATTCTCTCTGGGCCTTTACTGATGTCTCTAATAGATGCTTCTCAGCCTTTGTGGTCCAATGCGTTTCCCTTGTTATAAATTTCATCCTTCATAATAAAAAGGCAATATGCAAATAACCATCACTCCGCTACGCCCACGATTGGGCGGTGGGAGGCTGGGGGGCGGGACTCGGGGTGGCATATCCGGCCATTGAGAGGCATGGGACTCCCGCCCCCCCCCCGCCCCCCACCTCTCAACGGCTGGATTGGCGGCCGCTGAGGGGGGCTGCCTCGGACACCCTGGACACCCAGCTCTGCTGCCATCGGAGGCGGGGAGCCGGTTGTCCGCACCCGGACCCCCTGCCCAGCTCCGCTGCCATCGGAGGCGGGGAGCCGGTTGTCCGCACCCGGACCCCCTGCCCAGCTCCGCTGCCATCAGAGGCGGGGAGCCGGTTGTCCGCACCCGGATCCCCTGCCGTGCTCCCCTTCGTCAGCGCCTCAAGCCCCAGCAGCAGCGGCAGCGGCAGGGGATGAGCTGGTGATCCCAACAGCCTGGCAGCTCAGTGGCGGCGGCGGAGGCAGCATTGGGCCTGGGGACTGGTGAACAGGCAGAAGATGGCCCTGATCGCAGGAGGCTAGGCCTAGGGACCCTACCCGCACGACTGAATCGTGCGCTGGGCCTCTAGTTTTTTTATAATCAGATCAAACTACCAGATTATAGACAACTTGATAATACGAACCATTCACCTTGCCTATTGCTTTTTAAAAATATATTTTTATTGATTTCAGAGAGGAAGGGAGAGGGAGAGATAGAAACTTCAGTGATGAGAGAGAAACATTGTTCAGCTGCCTCCTGCACGCTCCCTACTGGGTTTCAAGCTCGCAACCTGGTCCTGTGCCCTTGACCGGAATCCAACCTGGGACCCTTCAGTCCGCAGGCCGACGCTCTAGCCATTGAGCCAAACCAGCTAGGGCTTGCCCATTGCTTTAATAAGTGTTTACTAAATTGAATAATGGACAAAATTAGAACAGTGGGAGTAGGAGTGACTACACATAAGGTGGGGGATGGTGCCTGGAAGGCAGTGAGGAGATTGAGGTTTTAAAGGAGGAGCCTGGCTGCTAGGTTGGGTTAGCCATGAAGGGATTGGCTTGTTAAGGGAGGGCAACTGAAATATGAAATGATGTTGTAGGTCTTTGGCAAATATTTGCAAGGCAGCTCTCATGGTTTCTTCCTTTGTACCCTTTAGCTTTTCATCCTAAGTTAGAAAAAATTAAGGAAGTTCCTTATTTTAATTTATTTTTCAAATTAAAGCAAAAGTTTCTTTAGAGAGCCATAAAGGTAGAAGAAGTGAGCTGTGGAAGAAGTGAGCCAGCTGAGCGGCATGGGCTCAGGGAACACGTTACAGAGGAAAAAGAAGGGATCTTGGAGCTTAGGAGAGAGGCAAGGAAGATGGACCTGAGGGGAAGGGAGTGGGGAAAAGCGTGGGCTTTTATTCCATAGAGAGAGCTGCCTCTTTTTTTTTTTTTTGGTTAATCCTCACCTGAAGATATATTCTTTCCATTGCTTTTTAGAGAGAGTGGAAGGGAAGGAGGGGGGAGAGAGAGAGAAACATTGATGTGAGAGAGATGACTGGTTGCCCCCCCCCCCCCAAGTGCCCCTACCAGTGCTGGGGATCAAACCTGCAGCCCAGGTACATAGCCTTGACTGGGAATCGAACCCTGGACCCCACAGTGCGAGAGCCTACACTCTAACCACTGAGAAACACCGGCCGGGGTGAGAGCTGCCTCTTTCTTTCTTTTGTTTTTAATGTGAATATTTAAACAACTAGAATTCATTCAATCCAACTTGTCCATTTCTCTGGAGTCAAAGTCTTGTTTCATGTGTAAGACCTGTAAGCCAGATGAGCAGGAGGAATTTTTTTTTAAAGATAACCAGTATCTCTGAGAACCACCATATCTCTTAGATGGTCAATAAAAAAGAACTGGCAACTGGGCTATGGTGATGTTCCGGCAGAAATAAAAATGCTATTATTCATCAGACTGATCAAGAGCAAGTGAGAAAACCGCAAAACAGAGTTTTGTAACCAACCTGCCTGACCACCCTACCTTCACCCCCCAAAAAAACAACTCTTCAGGCTCAGAGAACACCCATAGAAAAATACTTCCAGTGAAGCGTGGTCATGAATTTGACCATCTGTTGAATTATAGATACAATTTAAAAATATCCTAATTTAAGGTTCCCAAATAATGTTTAGGACATCCAATTAAATTTGAATCCCCGATAAACAACGAATAATATTTTAGTATAAGTATGTCCCATGCAATATTAAGCTATAATGTACTAAAACATTCTTCATTGTTCAGCTGCAACTCAAATTTAAATGAGCATCCTGTATTTTTTTTTTGTATTTTTTTTTTGCTGAATTTGGCAACCCTACTCTGACTACACATTTGTTCTTAATAAATGTGAAATTGTCATAGGAGAGAAACGTTTTTATACTTATATGAGGAGATTGGGAAAAATTAACTTCTAATTATATTGGGAAAGCAAGCCAAAAATGACTAGGAAAACAAACTTGATTATACCGTGACTTTCAAAGTAATTTCAGTAGCAGAAATTCCTTCTCTTTAAAAGAGAAATTGGAGCTAAATGGGAATTGGTTTTAAGCCTATATGGGTACTTCTCAAGGCTTTTAGCTGTAGACCAAATGAAATTCATTTATTTCTGCAGTTCTACCTTGCTGTTAACGTAGGCAGTGGGGGAGCTGTGTCAGCTCAGGGGGATTGTAAACAGATTGAACAGACACGGTTACAATATTGACAACAGCTGAGTGCCACTGTCAGGAGTTCGTCCTTTGTCAGAGTGGGATGCTAATGATTGCTCAATTGCCAGCAAACCACAACTAGTCAAGCACTGGTCAAAAATTAAGTCAGATGCATGTCACATGTTTCAGAGCAATACCTTCTGTTTAAAGGCGAAAGTTTCCTCTTTTTCTCCCAATTTTATTTTCAGGAGAATTTTCATATGGCCATTGATTGTATGGAAGCTTTTCTAAAGTGTTCTCATAATATACAGTGATTAAACGAGATTTGAAATGATTATCTTAAAGGAAATCAAATCAATTTCTTTTGTTGTTAGTCCTCACCCGAGGATATTTTTCTATTGATTTCTAGAAAGAGTGGAAGGAGCGGGAGAGACTAAGAGAGAGAAACCTCGATGTGAGAGAAAGACATCGATTGGTTGCCTCCCACATGCACATGCCCTGACCGGGGCCAGGGATCAAGCCTGCAACCGAGGTACATGCCCTTGACTGAAATCCAACCCGGGACCCTTCAGTCCGAGGGCCAACACTCTATCCATTGAGCCAAACTGGCTAGAGAAAAATCAAATTAATTTTTAATGATCATGGAGAGATTGCCATCCTCAATGTTTTTTTGTTGTTTAATAATAATATAAAACTGGATAACCTTTATAATTTTTCTATAGGCTCCGTTGAAGGCCTTTTCATAAGTAGTTATAAATTTTGTTTCTATAGTTATTAAGTTAAAATTAAACTACCACATTTAATATCTTTATTATTTTCTATTTTTAATATTGGTTGATGGTTAGCAACCTTCTTTACTTATTTTTTAAATATATTTTTATTGATTTCAGAGAGGAAGGGAGAGGGAAAGAGATATAGAAACTTCAGTGATGAGAGAATCATTGATCAGCTGCCTCCTGCACACCCCACATTGGGGATACAGCCTGCAACTCTGGCATGTGCCTTGACCGGAAATCAAACTTTTCTGGTTCATAGGTTGATGCTCAACCACTGAGCCATGCCAGCCGGGCTTAGCAACTTTATTTCTAAACCAAGGTCCATCGTATCATTGACTGCTTGTTCAGCATGTGCCCAGTGTTTTACCCTTGTTTTCTGAGGAAATACTTAAAGGATGTATTTCACAGATGAGGGGAGTAGGATGCCCAAGGATACACAGCTGCTAGTTGCTATAGTTACTATCAGTGTGAACACTGTCTTATGCTCAAAGCCCAAGCATGTTTCACCCACCACACTGCTATGGTTAATTAATTACTGGCATTATTTCTGTATGACTTAAATAGACTTTGTTTATAATTCCAAGGCAGTCAGTAGTCATTTAACTTTTAAAATATAATCTTTTAATGTCCTTATTATAAGAGGAACTCTAAAAGTTCTGCCATGGTTCTCTCTCATCCCGTCAAAGAATAAATGGTTTTTTCTTTCCTTTCTATATTATTCCCTCCCATTCATCTTTTTTTCTTTCCTCCTCTTCTCCATCCTCCCCCCACTTAAACATATATTGAGTACCTGGTCTGTGTTAGACACTGGAGGGGCAAAGATGAAAGGGGAGAATGCAAAGAAAATAACAAAGGAAAATACAATATTAAAGTAAAAAATAGATTGCTGTGGGAACACAGAATAAGAAGCAATTGGAGGCTTCTGGTAGGCTTTATAGGACAGTTATTTGAGCCGGAGACTGAAAATGTGTAAGAGCTTATTGGTAGAGGAGGAAAGGGGCTTTAGAGCAACATGATTATGTGCAAAGACATAAAGACATGGAGGAGTAAAGGAACTTGGCAAGTTTAGGCAAAACTTAGAAATTCAGTGTGGCTGTGGTGTCGGTGCACAGTGAGAAACACACGAAGTAGTCCAATTGTGAAGGTTTTTATAGGAGAGTGTGATGTTATGCTTGGGTGTTTCCAGCATGGGATGAGATGATAATGTTTAGGGCAGGAGGCACTGGGAAAGCCCTGTTAGAGGTCACACCATAGTCTTCAGAAGCCATGGACGGAACTAAGATTTGGGGGAATTAAGGAGCGCAGCCAGATATGGCAGACCTTGCGGGAATAGAATTATGGATAAGGAACTGCACATGATAGTAATGCTGGTGACAATGA
This sequence comes from Cnephaeus nilssonii, assembly GCF_951640355.1. Taxonomy (NCBI): domain Eukaryota; kingdom Metazoa; phylum Chordata; class Mammalia; order Chiroptera; family Vespertilionidae; genus Cnephaeus; species Cnephaeus nilssonii. Next base: position 68,756,953 of record NC_137083.1, read on the forward strand.
AAAAGGCACCAGCTGTCAGAACGGATCTTGGTTCAGCAATCTCAGTATTTAAGTTCTGGCTAAGAAACACTTCAAAGACGAGACTCAAAGTATAAGAGAAAGTTTATTTAGAAAGTCAAAGAGGTAGAAGTGAGCTGTAGAAGAAATGAGCTCAGGAAACAAGTTACAAAGGCAAAAGAAGGGCCCTTGGAGCGGAGGAGAAACAGAGAGGCCAGGGAATGTTCCTGAGAGGAAGGTGTGAGCGTGCTTCAGAGAGAACCGAAGTGGGTCTTGAGGGTATTTATCTGGAGGTCTCAGGGGAGGATCTCAGTAGAATATTCATCAGCTTTCCAGATGTGTCTTTTCAGGGTCCTGGTCTGCACTGATTGTCACACCAGGGCAGCAAGCGGGTCATTAGTTGATGAAGCTGATTCTGATGTCAGCCAAGGCTTCACTTGTCTGGTTTTGCTGCTTGTCTGGGCCTGGAGCTGAAACACAACTGAGCTGTAGATGTTACCTCCAGGGGTTAATGCTTCAGTCCCTTGTTCCTCTTCCCAGAGAATTTACCGAATGACTAGCAACATGCCCTGGGAGGAAAGGTCAGGGGAGGGTCCAACTGCATGACCAGCGATATGAAAGGTCAGGGTCTAAACGGCATGACCAGGGATATGCTAGTGGAGGAAAGGTTACCCTGGGGGTGAATTCTTGTTTTCCCAGTTTTGCCTGTTGCTAGGCGCCCTGGGCTTTCTGCCCTGGTGACCTTCTATACCTGCCCAGCATCCCTTCTCTGCACATACCTGTCTAACTGCCTACCGCGGTAATGTTTGTATTACTTGACATCTGGAAATACAGTATTCAATATTTATGCATTTTTAATATAACAGAAACATATCCTTTCAATGTATGCATTTTATTTTGCATGTTGACTAGAATTTTCTAAAAACCACAGTTGTTAACTATAGTTGTTAAACTCACAAAAGTCTCAAGCAGAGGAATCTGAAGGTGATTTAGGCATTCCTGGATAGAGAAGCTCAGTGTGTACATTTCGTTTCTGTATGTATAAGAGCCTCAACTGAGCTCCTGGACCACTCCTGCTGCTTAAGTGGTGTTTGTTCGAATGCTTCTAATTATGCCTTTGAAAAGCATGTGCGCTGATGTCTTTAACAGTAGATATCGTGCCAGTAACTTGGACCCAGGACAACCGTGTGAAATTCGTGGCCTTAGTGTTGGGTCTTTGTGACAGAATTTGAGTGCTCATGAGACTTTCTGCCTACTTTAAAATTTGAAGTATGAATGCTTCAAGTATTTGTATTTATGTCATTTGCATAATCTGATGGACTCTGTCATAGGAAGCATTTTAAGCGTTATTACATACTGTTTCTTCATATACTCATCTGAGATAACTTTGGTTAAGTGTAAGCCATGTTAATCTATCTATATCCATTGATTGGGTGACGGTCCTTAGTCCGTGCAGAGTTAAAAGCCAGGTGTTTCTCTATCAGCACATGCTGTTGAAAGGCTTGTCCAGCTGTGAATGCTGCTCACCAGTTCAAATGCTACCTGGAGGCAAATCTGGCAATTGGGCAGTGTTTTTGTATCCTCATCTGCTTCCACATTGTCGGTCTATTGACTCCCTTTGTCAAACACAGAACATAGACATTCATTTAAAATCATATAGTTGTCTAGATGACTCAGGATACAGTGTCCCTCAATGAACAGAGTTAAAATAAGAAGACACATAACACATGTAAAAGATGAGAGAATTAAGTCATTTAAGCCCATGCGGAAAGTAACTTTCAGAGAAATATTTTAGAAAAATGATGTTTAATATTTACTTTATGTGCAGTGTCTAATGAAGTTGATGACTAAACAGTAGCTCATGAATTAAAGTTAAGCTTTTTTGCATGAAATTTTACAAACTTAATAACCTTACATCATTTTCAAAACTGTCATCCATATAGCTTTTCCCTTTTTAAGACAAACGATAACAGGCCCTGGTTATGTACTCAGATTAAGATATACACTGAGTGGCCAGGTTATTATGATCTCTGAACGCATACTAATCTGGCCACTCAGTATATATATATATTAGAGGCCCGGTGCATGAATTCGTGCATGGGTGGGGTCCGGCCAGCCTGGCCACGGGGAGGGGACATGGGCAGTTGGCCGGACTGCCTGCAGGTCGAACTCCTGGTCGAGGGGACAATTTGCATATTAGCCTTTTATTATATAGGATATACTCTGAGTGGCCAGATTATTATGCATTCAGAGATCATAATAATCTGGCCACTCAGTGCATATATTTAGCTCAGATGACAGAAACACTAATTTAAATTTTATTTAAAGTGTATAAACACTGTAGTGTTGTATCACTTAGTATTCTTGTTAAGCAGTACATTTGAATTATTCTAAAATAAGTGTTTATTTCTGAATTTTCTTTAGGTTACCATTATTTTAGTTTCAAAACTTTAAAATGTGAAAACTGAAAATTTCCTTAAAATGATTACAACTAGCAAGACATTTTAGAAACAGTGCCTTTATGAATATAGGCATTTTATTAGGTGATACTTGCCAATGAAATCATTATTTTTAATTAAGTACAAATATGATTTTTTTGGTGTTTATTATATGAAACAAGAATTTAAATGTTTTAAAATTCCAAGTTCTGTGCAGGGTTTGCACAGCTAGCCGAAGACATGGACTAGTAACTTTTAAATGACACAGTGAGAGGTTTGCCTTTTATAATGAAATATTTTAATTTTAAAAGTTTTCTCTTTGTGTTATTGGAGTTCCTTTAAATGAACTCTAAGGAACAATAGCCTTGCTCTGGAGAGAACCTTTAATGAAGGGACAGGAGAAGAGTTTGAGCTGAGATGTGGTGGGGGAGGGCAGAGTGCGGAAGGTTGGTGCGTTGTGGTCAGGAGGAGGGCCATGGCTTACAGAAGAGCCCTTGCTAGGGGAGCAAGGTGCTTTTGAGGAATTGAAAGGCTAGTGGAGGAAAATGAGTGATAATACTCGGAAGCTCAGGGTGTGTTTGGAGAAGGGCACGTGTAGGGCATGGGTAGATGTGTGCCAAGTGTGCGGCAGGGCTGAGAGTTGGCTGTGTGACCGAGGGCCAGATAATGGAGAGTCTTAATATTGTGCATATGTACTCTGCAGTTTGAAGTTTTGTGAGCTGAAGAGTGATGTGAAGTGATCTATCTTTTGCTAGGTAACCCTAGTAGCAGGGTCTGTTCTTGCTTGCTCCTGGGCCTTTTGCTTATTTATCTGGGAGAAAATAGCTACCTGGTCCTGCCACTCTGGGCTAAGGTGCCTTCCCGTTTGAAGAATGGGGTTTTTTGTTTGTTTGTTTGTTTTTAAATATATTTTTATTGATTTCAGAGAGGAAGGGAGAGAGAGAGAGGGAGAGAGAAATATCAATGATGAGAGAGAATCATTGATTGGCTGCCTCCTGCACACCCCACACTGGGGATGGAGCCTGTAACCCGGGCATGTGCTTTGACCAGAAGTCCAACTTGGGACCCTTCAGTCCACAGGCTAACACTCTATCCACTGAGCCAAACCGGCTAGGGTGGAGAACCGTTTTTTTTTTGTGTTTTTTGTTTGTTTGTTTGTTTGTTTTAATAATATAAGAGAGAATGGAAAACATACTCTTACTCTAACGATGTGCCTTTTCTGATGAAGGAATAAAGGTACTCAGGTGGGGAAGGCTAATGAATGTTTTGGAATGTTTTCCAGGTGTACATTATAAGTGCAATTCTGTTGATTTGGGTGTGTTTAGTTCAGGTTTCATAGCAAAAATATAATTATCAAGCTAAAGTAGTCACTGGGAGACTGGCTGCCGGGCTAAGGTGCCCTTAGGGAATCAAGCCCGTGTCAGACTCAGCAGTTCTTTGGAACGCTACAGCAACTTCCAGACGCAGGGTGGGTGGGTGTGTGTGTGTGTGTGTGTGTGTGTGTGGCGGGAGGGTGTGTGTGTGTGTGTGTGTGTGTGTGTGTGTGTGTGTGTGGCGGGAGGGGGGGTGGGAGGGAGTCCCATAAACAATTCATTAGTATCAGAGGATCATTAGAGAACTGCTTAACTTGATTGAGAACAAACTGATAGTGGATGTGGTGCCTCAGGTCATCATTGACCCGTTTACAAAAGCAGGTCTTCAAGGGCCTCTACTTCTCAACGGTCGTTATGACTCAGATATTTGTGGAACAAAAGTGCATTTCTTTAAAATCATTCCCTGGTTTATTCTGTTGAATTCAAAATGTTTCTTGTATCAGTTAGCCTGAATTACTGATGTTTGGGTAGGTCTGGTGAGAATTTAGTGCTTTTATCATTATTACCACAAGTTTTTCTTTCCCTGAACATTCAGCATGATTGTGAATCAAGTTGTGTTCTTATACTTTCTTCTTTGAAGAAGAAAATTTATTTTTTGGTTCAGGAAGAAAATGTTTTTGCTTGAATCCATTTATCAAAATGACAAAAAAAAAAGAGTAAATATTGCTATACATGGATTTTTAAAATTTAAAGAAAATATTTTTCCTTTAATTTGTTCAACAAACAGGTTTGTGGTTATTCTGGAGAATATGCAAACGTAAGTTCAAATGTATATCTTGTCTGAAAAATAAAGGCAAAATAAAAGAACATGATTTAGAAGAAGATACTTTCAGAGACATAGAGCCATAGATAGATGCAAAAGTTATTGGCAGGTATTAAGGAATGAGTTCCTGTTTTAACTAATAGAACATCTTTTAGCCCTAGCCTGTTTTGCTCAGTGGATAGCGTGTCAGCCTGTGGACTAAAGGATTTCGTGGTTCGATTCCGGTCAAGGGCACATGCCTGGGTTGTGGGCTTGATCCCCAATAGGGACGTGAAGGAGGCAGCTGATCAACGATTCTCTCTCATCATTGATATTTCTGACTCTCTCTCCCTCTCCTTTCCTCTCTGAAATCAATAAAAATATATTAAAAAAACCCCACCAAAACATCTTTTAAAATTGCCAATTTCCTAACATTTTTGTATTGTAAAAGGTGTCATAACGGTGCCTGCAGTAAATTCCTGGCCCCTTATGTTTGGAAGGGATCTGGACATATTTGTTCGAGTCTGTGTGAGAGACATGCTCTGGATCAGAATTAAGTCTGGTGTTACTTTGGCAGTGTTTCTAGGATATATTTCCAAGGCTCCTTTCTATTGGCACTTTCCTGCCCAGGTTCTGGTGATAAAGATCCCTGTCTTGCATTCTGAGGAATGGCCCAATAATATGTAGAGACAGCCTCTTCAGAGACTGGTAGCAGCTTGTAAATCTTTTGAGATGGGGCTAAGCAAGCAGACCTAGCTTACAAAGCGACAGAGATTATGCAGTGACCTGTCTGACATGTCCAGCTACTTTACTGCCTCAGTCTTAATGCTTTATCTCATGATAAAGACCACCAGCTCTGGCGACTCGGAGCACTTGACTAAGTCCCTCAGAACCTGGTGTAACACAGTTCTCTGTCGAAAGGTTTGAACAGCACATGAAGCAGTCACATAGTCATGCGAGCTTCCCCAACATCTTTGATCAAGAAATTGGCTCAGCAATAACCAGTGGAAATAAAATTGAAAAGGGGAGTAAATTGATACATTTTAGACATAGTCTTCTATATTTATCTATACTAATAAAAGGGTAATATGCTAATTAGGCTGGGAGTCCTTCCGGATGTCCTTCCGGACAAAGCCATGGTGGTGGGGCCAAGGCAGAGGCGGTTAGGGGCAATCAGGCCAGGAGGGGAGGGCAGTTGGGAGTGATCAGGCCGGCAGGGGGGGGGTAGTTGGGGGCGAGCAGGCTGGCAGTGGGGGACAGTTGGGGCAATCAGGCCTGAGGGGGGGAAGATGGGGGTGAGCAGGCTGGCAGGGGGGGCAGTTGGGGGTGAGAAATCTGGTGGGAGGGTAGTTGGGGGTGAGCAGGCTGGCAGGCAGAGTGGTTAGGGGTGATCAAGCAGGCAGGCAGGTGAGTGGTTAGAAGCCAGTGGTCCTGGATTGTGAGAGGGATGTCCGACTACCGGTTTAAGCCCGATCCCTGATCCCTCTGGGATCGGGCCTAAACCGGTAGTCGTACATCCCCTGAGGGGTCCCAGATTTGAGAGGGTGCAGGCTGGGCTGAGGGATAACCCCTCGTCCCCCGCCCCCCCCCCCCCTGCACGAATTTTGTGCACCGGGCCACTAGTTCAAATATAAGCATGAACAAAGGACCACAGCGTACCAGTACTTTCTTACTTTAGCTTAAATTTCTGCGTGGGCTCAGGACTTACAAGACTTTGTTTCTTCAAAAACTGGTTCATAGTTCTAGCTTTTTCTCAATTAGACTGAACTCATTCCATTTATGATTCTCAAAAGAAAGGAATTTAATGTTGCCTTTTCTTTTAAAACTGTGTAGAGAGACATAGAACGTGGTGAATACTGGCCTAGAGAAAGAAGAAAGCCTGTGTCTGCTATGACATCATTTCAAGAGGAGACTAAAACAGAGGCATGTGTAGGTGTGTTTTAAGCAGCGAGGGCTCTTGGACTGTTAGTTTAGTCCCAGTGGATTCTTAACAGAATGTCGGCTGTTCCATTATCTTGTACAAATATTTGGCACTGGAATTCTCTTATTTACTAACTATAAGTAATACAATATTTTTAAACCTCCAATCACTGGGAAAGGCAAAATAAACAACTGACATAGACCTACTTAGCACTGAAAGCTTGCAGGGTTTAGTATTTGACAGGGGAGAGCCTGGAGTTTACCATTTATCACTTAGTGAGTGCAGGCCTTTCATCAAACTTCTTGTTTATCAAAAGTGTTGGTTATGTAGCATGTACCTAGGAGTCAAAAGGCACCATGTTTTAAAAATACTAAAATATACAGTAAAGTATGTTATATTTTGAAATAGTTTTTATTTGGGGGAGTTGAATCTCAGACTGTACTAATTTTCAAGGATAAGCTAATCTGACTTCTGCAGTTTCAAAATATGTTGAATGTTAGTTATGAAAAAAGGGTCTATGTTTTTAGTTATAATTTAAGAGAGTAGCAGGTTAAAACCACCTTCCAGTATTTATAATTTTTACTCTTCTCCCAGTGAAATATATTCTCAGTGAGGCGGTTCTGTGACACTTGGTTGATTATCTGCTTGCTTGCACAGAAAAACATGTAAATGTTCAAGAAAGACATTACATCTTTGTTTTAATATAAAAATTCTTTCCTAGTTGGCATTTATATAGAAAAACAGTTTAAAAATAACTGTTTTGTCTATTTGTGGTAGGAAACTGGACAGAATGAAGCTCAGTTTAAGGCTTACTAATCGAGAGTATTTTCCTATATTTGTCCACTGCTTATTAAGTTTAATATTCTCAATAAATATACGCCATCAGTAAATTAAGTGGCTTTTTAAGGGCAGATTTATTTATATTTTGTTTTCTTTAGATTGATAAGTTAGAAATGAAAATTAAAAAGAATCTATCTTCCCAAAAGTGAAAATTATTTGAAATATTATTTGCAAAATCAAATATTACTTTCTTAGAAATGTTATTAATATCAATTAGTAATAGTAAAGAAGTGAAGATGTAAAAAGAAAATAAATCACTTTAACTTATTAGTGCTTTTATCAAAGTTCAGTTTAATGAACTGTTAAGCACCAATTGGCTACATGGTACTATATACTTCATTATAAAAACTGTAAAATGCCCCCAGCCAGCATGGCTTAGTGCTTGGTCTTGACCAATGAACCAGGAGGTCAACAGTTTGATTCCTGGGATTCCGGGTTGCAGGCTCGATCCCCAGTGTGGGGTGTGCAGGAGACAGCTGATCAATGATTCTCTCTAATCATTGGTGTTTCTCTCTCTCTCCTGCTCCTTCCTTTCTGAAATCAATAAAAATATATTTTACCCCCTCACCCCCTGCCTTCCCTCATAGGTTATACAGTCTGTTCGATGCTTCTATGTCTCTGGTTCTATTTTTGTCAATACTTTAAATAATAAAGAATTATATATATATATATATATATATACTAGAGGCCCAGTGCATGATTGAATCATGCACGTGTAGGGTCCCCTACACACTTTCGCTTTTTGCGGTGGAGCTGGGTGCCTGTCCGCTGGTGCACCAGGCCTTTCAGAAGCCTCCGGCTCGGCGGAGGCTTCTGAAAGGCCTGGTGCCGGAGCAGACAGGCACCCAGCTCCCCCACTTTTGATGGTCCGTGGCCGCTGAGGGGGGCTACCCTGCTGTTGAGAGGCACAGGGGGCGGGAGTCCGCGGCAGGCCCCTTCAGCGGCCACGGATCTGGCCGTTGAGAGGCACAAGGGGTGGGAGTCCTGCCTCCTGTGCCTCTCAACAGCAGGGTAGCCCCCCTCAGTGGCAGTGGATCTGTGCCCCTCACCCCGAGTCCCGCCCCCCAGCCTCCCACTGCCCAATCGTGGGCGTAGCGGAGTGATGGTAATTTACATGTTACTCTATTATTAGATAGGATATATATATATATATATATATATATATATATATATATATATATATATATATATTTAAAGAACCTAAAATGTAAGTAAGAACAAAAGTTAATTTTTAAATCAATTTCAAAAGAAGCTGTTCTGACTCACTTAATATAAGTTCAAAACCTAAGAACAAAAGATGGAATTGTTGATATAATTTGTTGAGGATTTTGACATAGCAATTAAAGCAGCATTTGTGCTTTATCTAGCCATATTAGGAGGAAGGAAAAAATAAAGGAATATTTTTGGACATCCTTAAATTCTTGATATTATTGGAAGTCTTTTTTTTTTTCCCTACCGGAAAATATTAACGATGGGAATATAGGGGTTTTAGGTCATTCCTCCTTAGTTCAAAGACAAGAAAGGTTTTATAAATACATGCATGAACATGTATTGCATGTGTGCCCAGAAGATGGGGGTGTACATGATGAATTGTGAGGTATTGCTAACACCACCACCAACATCCCTAACATAATATGTGCTATGTACTAGCCGATATTATGTGTGCTCTAATGTATTGACTCATTAACTTCTCCCAACTATACTATGAAGTTGGCACTATGTTGTCCCTATTTTATAGATGAGACACAGAAAGGTGAAGTGGTTTGCCAGCTATGAAGTGGTAGAGCTGGAATCCGAATCCCAGATGCTTGGTTCCCAAACCTGTGCTCTGAACAACTTAGTGTTCTGTTGTCTCTCAATCATGGATGGAAACACCTAGCTCCATTTTCTCTTGTAACAAAATAGAGTTTATGACATTTTATGTAATATTTTTTTGAGGAGTAAAATAAATAATATATGTAAATCTCTTGCATAATAAATGATTTGGGCATCCATACTGGTGTGTATTTACTCGTGCACACAATTGCATATACACTTACATACTAGAGACCTGGTGCACGGGATTCGTGCACTGGTGGGACGCGTGGCCTGCAGGAATCGGCCTTCCGTGGGAGCACCGCTCATCCCTGTCAGCCGAGTGGTGCTCCCACTGTGGGAACACACTGACCACCAGGGGGCAGCTCTTGAGTGTCTTTCCCCTGGTGGTCAGTGCTCATCATAGCGACTGGTCAAGCGGTCCTTCTGGTTGTTCTGCCATTTGGTTGCTGGGCTTTTATTATATAGGATAAGTATATTGATATTTTACATACTTTAAATTTGATATAGTCATAATGCTTGATTACATACAGATGGGGCAAAAGTAGGTTAACAATTTTGAGTACACAAAATGTAGAGTTTATTCTTGTATTATTATTTATTCATTATTGTATTATTTTCCATACGAACAATAATAACCCTACTTTTGCCTCATTCTGTATACATACATATATATCTCTTTTCTGCCAATAAATAAAATTCAGGTCTTCATTATTGAACAAAACCCCATGTAAGATAGAATTCTAAGTTCAAATTTTTTAAAAATAGGTTTTTATTGATTTTCAGAGAAAGGGAGAGGGAGAGAGATAGAACATCAATGATGAGAGAGAATTATCGATTGTAAGCTTCATAATTTTGTGATTTAAATGAAATATCCTGGGTAATAATTCACCCCACAGTGGTTTGAGCAGACTGTATGTGTAGTTTTAACGAGTAACATTGCAGGAGAGATCCAAATTTCCAAACAGGGTCTAGTGAAAGAGACCTCTGGGATGGTCTATAAATTACATTTAAATATACACTTGTTTATTTCATTATAGCACTCCTATTTTGAGCTTCTAAAAGAAAGTTTAGCAAAAGGATGATGGTTTCTGAGCATAAAGTTTCCAGTTGTCATCCACCCACTTTAGTCCTAATAACCATGAAGCATAATTGGGCTACTTACAATTTTCAGCCATTTTGAATAACTTTTTCTACGTAAAACATATATAACATCCTTTGGCTACCAACCTTTTTCCTTTGGTGTGAAGGCATCAGGGGGGCTATTTGTTTTTTAAAATTTTTTTTTACTTTTATCAGAGTGCTTCATACACATAATTTAGAGTTAATTTCATTCTAAAAGTCTTATTATGAGAAATAGTAGTCCTTCACCCCTAACAGTTCCACTCCTAAGACACAGTCACTTTCAATTTTTATTTTAGCAGATTGCCTCGAAAGCACATATTTATGTAACTCGTCTCATTCAATTAATTTTCAGTTTTAAGCACTATGGGCTGACTTCACACAAAGATGAAGAACTGGCCCCCTTCCTCCCTTTATTTCCCCCTCCCCCGGGCATACTTCCTATCTCACCTCAACGCGGACACCTCATAATTTTGGTTGGATCATTGTTTACATGATCATGACTATGTAAATGCTGTTCACAGCTGGGCTAGGCAAAGGACTGGTTATAATTTTTTTCTGAAATAATACTTTCTTTTTCTTGGAATCAACATGACTGTTTTCTATGTATTTCTGTTTAATTAAACTCTTAAACGCCCCAGTGTAAGTTTCATCCTTATATTTTCATATATTTGGGGCATTTTATTGATGATTTTTTACAGAGCTCCCTCTCCCAGAGCATTTTAGACCTGCTCCAGTCTGGACCTGCTGAAGAGTTGCTGTCAGGTGCTATTCCTTTACTTCCTAGGGCTGCAAAGGGTCACTAGAAGGTTACTGGCAGGATCTTGGCTCAGCAACCTCTGTGCTTGAGTTCTGGCTAAGAAAGAATTGAAAGTCAAGACTCAAACTATAAAAGAAAGCTAATTAGAGAGACACGAGGTAGAAAAAGTGAGTTGGCGAAGAAATGGGCTCAGAAAATAAGTTACAAAAGCAAAAGAAGGGCCCTTGGAGCTTCGGAGAAACAGAGAATCAAGGAAAATGGGCCTGGGGGGGAGGGCGTGGAGAAAGATGTGGGCGTGGTCCTGTGTCTTGAGGCTATTTACCTGGAGGTCTCACGGGGAGGGTCTCAGTAGAATATTCATCAGCTTTCCAGATGTGTCTTTTCAGGGTCCTGGTCTGCACTGATTGTCACACCAGGGCAGCAAGCGGGTCATTAGTTGATGAAGCTGGTCCTTATGTCAGCCAAGGCATCACTTGTCTGGTTTTGCTGCTTTTGCTCTGCCTGGAGCTAAAACACAACTGAGGTGTAGATGTCATCCCTAGGGATTAATGCTTAAGGTATAATGGCAAAAATCAGGTCAGCGAGAAGCTACAAACCATATGCACTCGGAGGTTCAGAAAAGGACTGTTTATTCGCACCGGTGCTGGCCCAGCAGAGTCATCTCCAAAGGCTGAGTTCCAAACAGCGGGATTGGCCTTATATACCCCTGGGCTCTTTGTCTCCCAGATATGGCATACATACATATTCGACATTCTTTCTATGCTACATGCTAAGCTTCCGGGTATTTCTTGGGCTTTCCACACCCGTCCCAGTTCACGCCGAAGGCCTGTTGCCTAGGCTACAGACGGAGGACTCGCTTCCTTGTTTGCGCCTAGGGGAGAGCCCTGGACCGCAGGGGAAGAGTGCCAGGGGCGCATGCACACAGACCTCCCCTGCTTCTCACTGTCAATCTGCCAAGAAGCCAGCCAAGGAGGTGGTTACAGTGATGCAGCCAAGAGGTGGTGGGGGTGGTTATCTGCTCTCAACTTGCCTTCTCAAAGGGAGTGGTGCAAAGGCCTGCATGGGAGTCCCATGAGGCCAATTTCCAGTCCCTTGTTCCTCTCCCAATGAATTTACCGAATGACTAGCAACATGCCCAGGGGAGGGTCCAAACTTCCTGACCAGCAATATGAAAGGTCAGGGTCTAAACTGCATGACCAGGGATATGCTAGTGGAGGAAAGGTTACCTAGGGGTGAATTCTTGCTTTCCCAGTTTTGCCTGTTGCTAGGCGCCCTGGGCTTTTGCCCTGGTGACCTTCTGCAGGAGGCCTATCCTCCTTGCTCTGCTCCTGTCCGTATAGCTGCCCATCACTCTATTATTCTGGGATTTTCTTTTGGCCTCATTCCTATTTTAGGTCCCATGTTTCCTGGTATCTGAGCCATTGTCCTCTGTTTAGTCTCTCATTTTAGGGAGACATCTTCCAGTAGTTTCCTGAAAAAGCAAAGAGAGGAGGTAGATTTTTTTAAAAAGCTTGTATGCTTAAGAAGGGCTTTAGATAGCCTTGGTGTTCATATTGATGGCTATAGAATTATAGGTTAGAAATCATTTTCCCCTCAGAATATTGAAGAACCTCTTTCACTGTCTTCTAGCTTCCAATATTTTTGTTGAGAAATCCAATGCTATTTTAGTATGATTTAGTTTTGAACCTTTGCGGAAAAGGTATATAAATTTGAACTTCAATTCTCTGTACTTTATCCTCTACTGTACCTTCTGTCCCCAATCCTGAGACTCAGTTTTACGGTTTCCACAGAACAATGACCCCTCCAACTTCTGTGTTGGTGGGGGTGGATAGTCACCCAGTTGCATAGCCTGGGGAGGGACCTGCGGGTTCTAACTTCTTCCTAAACAGGTTTTCAATAAGTCATCCTCTTTTTAGCCCTACCTTCCAGAAGTATCTGAGCATTTGAGGGCTCTGTAGTGTGAGTTAGGTTGTTCCAAACTCTCCCCAGTACTGGTTAAGCATTCAGCTTTTGAAGGACTGCTGAACAATTTGCTAGTTTTCCATCTTCTTTGCACCTTCCAAAATATATTTGCTGTTAATCTTTTCCTTTATCTCTGGGTTATACCCTTTAAATATGTTTTTATTGATTTCAGAGAGGAAGGGAGAGGGAGAGAGAGAAACATCAATGATGAGAGAGAATCATGGATCAGCTAGCTGCTTTGTGCACGCCCCCTACTGAGGATGGAGCCTGCAACCCAGGCATGTACCCCCACTGGGACTCAAACTGTAACCTCCTGGTTTATGGGTTGATGCTCAACCACTGAGCCACACCAGCCTGGCAGGTTTATACCTTTTAAAATATCACTATTGTTTTTCCAGTGAAATTCCAAGAGGGACATGGGATAAGGGGAGGTGTTTAATCTGCTTTCTCTCTTAGAAAATCCTGGGGAGTGGGAGTGACAGGGAACCCAATCATTTTTATAAATAAACGTTCCTTTAAGAAAGGACTTCCTTGAGATTTTACTATTTTGTCTGCACACATAGAATAAGAAGAGACATTCAATAGGGGGGGATGAATTTCCTTTATTTCTATTGGGGGATGAATTTACAAGTCACGAGGGGCTTAAGTAGGAAAGTGAGATTTTATGCCCCTCCCTTTCTCCTCAAATACTTGCAGGGGACAATACTGGTAGCCTTTGCCATTCTTGCCATTCTTTGGTCAACTTTCCTTTAAAATAACAGACGAATTGATTTCAGTATTTTAATAAAAGAAGTTGGATTCCACACCCTCCACACCCTTCCTGCTTTAGTTTCCCAATAAAGATGTTTTGAAAAAATACCAGCTATGTTTGCACTGGACAGGGATTTTCCTTGTGCTTCAGTGAGAATGACGCTGATAGTCTTAGGTGGAGATAAAGAGCTTTATTCACCACCTCCAATCCTAGTTCCATCTGTGTGCATTGGGTATGTGCCTTATGTCAGGCCGTGTGTTAAGTACAGTATTTAAAGCATTACATGATACCTCTTGTCCTCATGGAGTTTATATTCTAACAGATACTGTAATCTGGTTAATAATGGTTATCTTTAGGTAGTGCTTACCATGAGACAGCACCTGACCTGCCTGAATCCTTAACACAGCACTGCCAGGCAATTTTAACATTCTCATTTTACATGGGAGGAAACGGAGGCTTAGTGGTTTGCTCAAGGTCATCCAATTGGTATGTAAGGAGCCAGAATCTGAAGCCAGGTCTCTTTTATTTCAGAGCCCATGTTCTTCCATTTGTATAGTTAAAAAAAAAAATCAACAAAGCAATTTCACATACAATGTTTTATAAAATCTCCTATTATCGAACCCAGTGAGGGCACTTTTTTTTTTTATCCTTACCTGAGGATATGTTTTTATTGATTTGAGAGAAAAAAGGAAGGGAGGGAGTTTTGGAGGGAGGGAGGGACAGAGAAAAAGAGAGAGAGAAAGAAACATCCACCATTGCCTCCCTCCCATAAGCACCCCAACTAGGGATTGAACCCGCCACCTTTTGGTATATGGGATGAAGCTCCAACTAACTGAACCACTTGGCCAGGGCAAGGGCCCTCATATTTTAACTAAAAGTAATTATTCTCAGCTTGAGAGATTTGATGGGGAAAAAATCACAAATTAATTACATCTTTTTGGGGCTGTGTCCTATTATCAGCTTGCCTGACTTGATTACATTTTAATGAACATTATGTTTAGGAATAAAACTTCTTTGTATAACACAAATTTTACTTTAATTACAGTAGGAGAACTTAGCTATTTTAAGGAACTCTGTATTGAATAATATTTAAAGCAAATAAAATAGTGTGTAATGCAAATAATTGCATTCTCATTTCCTTGTCTAAGCACATGCTTTTCCAGTCTTCATTTGTTTAAAATGTTTAGATAATAGTAACCCAGGAAATATGGGGAGAGCCTGTATATTGTTTCTTTTCTTTAGCCGTGTAAATTGTCTTAAATGCTTAAAGGCACACTAAATTATCATAGTATAATTCACATAGTAAAACAGAGGCAATATTTAAAATAGAAATGTGTAAGCAGAAATCCAGGGGAGTCAAACGATAACCAGAAACTCTCATTTAGAGAAACTCAAGGAAATCTGAAATTGTGTTGTTGTTTTTTTCTTCAGTTGGTAAGCTGATCATTATTTCCACTGACATTTATTGAATACCTGCTGTGTGACAGCTACTGTTTGGACACCGGGGATGAAATGATGTTTAAGGATAGGCTATCTGCCAGTCAGAACTGGTGGTCTGGCAGATCAGTGAGCACTGAGACTTGTGGGGGAGGCAGCCAGCTGGCTTAAACGCCGAAGCCTCCCAGGATTGATGTGCAGCCAGCAGAGAAACCCTGATGCGTGGAAGATGGAATAAAGTAAAATAGTAAAGAACAGGAGATGAAATACTGGAAAATGATGATGAGGAAGAACCGTGGCACACTGCTGGAAATTAAGGCGAAGTCCGGGAGAAATGGACAAGTTAATATTGGATTGTGTTTCACAAACTAGTTCAGAATAGTGTTGATATAATACTTCACAACTTCGAAATTTAAAAAATTTCAGCCCTAGCCGGTTTGATAGAGCGTCAGTCTGCGGACCGAAGGGTCCCAGATTCGATTCTGGTCAAGGGCACATACCTTGGTTGCAGGCTCCTCCCTGGCCCAGGTCCTGGTTAGGGCTCACGCAGGAGGCAATCGAGTGATATTTCTCTCTGTCTTTTCCTCTCTCTTCCACTCTCTCTTAAAAAAAAAAATCAATGGAAAAATATCCTCCGTTGAGGATTAAATTTTTTCAAAGCACTTTCCCATTTATCAAATCAACCTTGATAGCAGTAAAGAAGGCCTTATTTTTAATTTCATTATACAGATGAGCAAACTGATGCCAGGGCAGTATAATGATTTTGCCAGAAGGTCACAGAGTGTGTTTCAGAGCTGTATTTGAACTTCAATCTTCTGACTCTAAATTCAGAGCTCTTTACACCATTCTAGAAGGATAGCAGTAAGGAGAAGAAAGAAGAGAAAAGATCTGCAAACTAGGTTGGTACAGATCCTCTCATGAAACCGCGTGCGCTGGGAAAGTAAGAAACATGAGAGACACATGCTGACACCGTTACCAGAGATGTGTATACATGTTCCCAATACTGTTGAGGACAACCGATGGTTTTGTAGTGAAATATGACACATAAGTACACTTCCAACCTTAACAAAGCTCAGCGGAGCTGTAGCTTAATTCTTGGTTAGTTTTGTTTTATTAAAACGATGGATTAGTACCATGCCTAATAGATGCCTCAATTAGATCCAGCCCTTAAACTAATTAATGGCAGAGTGATTCTTTGTGCAACAACCAACACGAGGATGCCTTTATCTAGGACTTGGAGGTCACTGAAAAAGGAAATGCAGCCCTAGTTGAGTAGTTCAGTTGGTTAGAGCGCCGTCCTGATACGCCAAGGTTGCAGGTTCATATAATCCCTGGTCAGGGCTCAGGCAAGAGTCAACCAATGAATGCATAAAAGTAGAACAACAAGTCCATGTGTCTCTCTCTCCCTCCCCCTTCTTCTCTCTCTAAAAAAACAAACACACAAATAAGAAAATGTAAGCATAAATGCAGTTGAGCTGTGTATGCTATATTAAAAGTTTTCCTTGGAATTAGAAGACGGGATGTTTGAGACGAATGCAGTGGCAATGAAGCAGAGACCGCTGACCATGAAGCTGCAGCATCATTTGCAAAAATAATTTGTTCTTTGAATTACATTTTAGATTTAATTTGTCATAAGGTCAAGTAAATCTGTGCCCTGTACCTTTCCCACCCAGGTACCACTGAGTTCTTGATTGACTAGCTCACTCTGAAAGGTGGCCATGCTTTTGATATTGCCTCTTCCTGGTTGCTTTCCCACACATCTTCACAGCATTACCTTCTCCTTGTCATTATGGATTCACCTTAAAGATTCCCTTCATGAAGAGGCCTCTCCCGATCACCCAGCCCCAGGGAGCTCCCGGTCTCTGACCACATAGTGATCTGCTCTGTCTTCATTTATGCTTTTATGGAACACCTGCTTTGTGATGAGGAACACAATAAAGTTCCTGGCCTTAAGGGAGTTGCCACTCCAGTGAAAGGAAATAATCAATAATCATCACAACCTGGTACCCCCATTCTGACCCCGCACCAGAAGCAGAGTGGAAGATTCGAGAACAGTGGCACTGTTTTCTTTCTGCTGCAATTAGTGCAGAGAACTTTCAGAGAACCCATTCTTTCTCACACTTTTACTACTTACTTCTGTAAAGTTATCTGCACAACTGGAGAGCTGACAAGTTATACCATAGAGAACATGGCTGGCAACTTCTCCAAAATTTACTATGCACATTTGTGAGCAACTCACGTTATCTACTTTTTGCGTTAATTTTCTCGTTTGCAAAATGAGGTAGACCTATCCATTTCACCAGGTTTTTGAATGAATTAAGTATGAAAGTATTTGAGCCCTAGCTAGTTTGGCTCAGTGGATAGAGCATTGGCCTGTGGACTGAAGGGTCCCAGGTTCGATTCTGGTCAAGGGCATGTACCTTGATTGCAGGCTCGATCCCTGGCCCTGGTCAGGGTGCATGTGAGAGGCAACCAATAGATGTGTCTCTTTCACATCGATGTTTCTCTCTCTGTGTCTCCCCTGCTCCCTTCCACTCTCTAGAAATCAATGGAAAAATATCCTCGGATAAAGATTAACAAAAAAAAAAATTATGAAAGTATTTGGTACGTAGAGCACTAGGTGGATATTCAGTGTTGTCTGCAGATGTCTCTAAGTTGCTGAAATTTCCCCCATCTGTTCCCGAGGGAGCATCCCAGATGTGCGCCTCTTTTCTTTCATTGGATAAACAGCACCGAGTAATATTTAGCTTGTCTCAGATGGCCATATTTTGCTTTGATGCTACTCTAACAGCATTAATTTTCTGTTTTCCTACAGTATTTTGGAAGTTTACTTGTCATTTTCTGTGTGGAACTGGCTTGTGGTGTTTGGACATATGAGCAGGAAATTATGGTGAGTTCAAAATGGGGTACAATCACAATCTGAAACTATATCCAGGTCAGTCTTATAGATCAGATCCTTTGGAGTAATTTAGGCACATGGTTATTGATTTGAATATTTATACTATAGGATAACATGTAGTCCCAGTACTTCTGAAAAGTAACACTGTCTTTTCTGTGTCTAAAGCATAGTTCCAAACCCTAATTTGCAATATTTCCTTTGGTGTACTATGATATGTGTTTTTAATTCCACGGATTGCTTAAACATGGATATAATAGACTTAAAATAATATGTGTTTTCAAGTAGTTTTACCAATTTTTGAGTATATAGTTCGGAAAGATTCTTATTTGCAACAAGTTTAAGAAAGCTTGAAAATCTGCCCAAAAGCCTTATAAAAAGCTGTCCACCCATGACTGGGAGGCACGCATCCCCTGTTGGCCCCACGCTGAGCCATAGTCCACTTCAGGATGCGTTATTTGAAGAGTTGCTGTGTGTTTCCTCCAGCCTAGAAACACTCTGACAGTTGGACACTTGGCTACATGGAAACAGCTCTTCAGTTTTTCTCTCTTTTACTTTTGCAATTAAAACCACGGGACCAACATTTATAGTTATACTAGTGGCCCAGTGCACGAAATTCGTGCATGGGGGGGTGTCCCTCAGCCCAGCCTGCACCCTCTCCAATCTGGGACCCCTCGAGGGATGTCCATCTGCCCGTTTAGGCCAGAGCCTGGTAGGATCGGGCCTAAACGGGCAGTCGGACATCCCTCTCACAATCCAGGACTGCTGGCTCCCAACTGTTTGCCTGCCTGCCTTCCTGATTGCCCCTTACCACTTCTGCCAGCCAGCCTGATCACCCCCTAACCACTCCCCTGCCAGCATGATTGATGCCTAACTGCTCCCCTGCCAGCATGATTGCCCTTATCTGCCCTTCTCTGCAGGTCTGGTCACCCCTAACTGCCCTCCCCTGCAGGCCTGGGTCCCCCCCAACTGCCCTTCCCTGCAGGCTTGATTGCCCCCAACTGCCCTCCCTTGCAGGCCTGGTCCCTCCCAACTGCCCTTTTTTGCAGGCTTGATTGCCCCCAACTGCCCTCCCTTGCAGGCCTGGTCCCTCCCAACTGCCCTCCCCTGCTGGCCTGATCGCCCACAACTGCCCTCCCTGGCAGGGCCTGGTCCCTCCCAACTGCCCTCCCCTGCTGGCCATCTTGTGGCGGCCATCTAGTGTCCACATGGGGTCAGCCATCTTTGACCACATGGGGGCAGCCATCTTGTGTGTTGGAGTGATGGTCTATTTGCATATTACTCTTTTATTAGATAGGATTAGAATGGATGAGAATAAGAGTTTCTCAGTCTTAAGATGTTAGCAGTCATGTTTGCTTTACCATGTGCACTTCACTCTTGCTCATGTAGGCCATTATTACTTACTTACCGTTTGTTCACTTTATTGGTGGACGTTGGTAGGTTTACACCTCTGCATGCCTGTGATCGCTGGCTGTTTTCATGGTGGCGGGCCAGATTTCCCCACTGTAAGTGTCAGGGTAATTCCAGTAAGATGATGCTTTTCAACATGGAGTCCTCGGACTGTCTAGCAGGAGTCACCAAAGGTGATTCTCAAAACTATGCATTCTAGGGCTTGAGGCCAGGTTTGCTAAATCAGAATAGAGGGGAAAGCAGAGGGAGAAGGGGCAGAGGACTGGGCATGTGCATTTGTGACAGTTTCCCCAGTCGAGTCTTCAACTCTTTAAAATGTAAGAGTTCTTAAGCAGAGAGGCAGATCATTTTGTATTTGTTTCGGAGAGGCATTTCGGCAGCTGTGTAAGAAAATTGAAGTTGTTTTATGGTACTGATGCAGTTATTAAAGATTTTATGCTGAATCTGCTGTGACACTGTTTTGATTACTAAGTGGTAATTGCAGACTAGTTGGTTCTCTGCATACTCCAATTTATATGTAAATGATGCTTTGACACTGCCTTTACTCTGAACCCCTCTGAAAGCCCTCTGAAGCGTCCCCAGTGTGTGACAACTCTCAGAAAGAAGAGAGAATTTATAATTATTTATTTCTCTATGAAAATTGAAAAATCGACACAGGTTCTAAGTAATTTAATGTAACTTAACTTTCTGAAAATGAAATCTATTAAATAGGAATACTCGTGCTATCTTTGAGAATCATATTTTCACTTCTTACCCTAGAAACTTTGCATATGTAGGGGGGTGAAAAATTAGTTGTTTTCAGGGGTTCAGTTTTTGTGTTTCATTGATAAAGAGATGGTCTCTTAATATTTTTCTGTTTTTGAAAAATGCATGTGTCTCTGACATTCAAGCAAAATATAGAAAATTGTATAATTAATTATTGATCCCCTCACCTCAGCTTTCGATTGAATTGTTTTGGATAATTAAAGCGTTTTTAGAGATGAGTTTACTTTCTCTGGATTTTAAAAATGGTTTTTACGGTGTTTATGTCATACTAATGTTGGTAAATCTCCTAAGTTAAAACAGTTTGAAATGAATTAATTTAACGTATTTGACTGGAAATATTTTGGTTCTAATATAATTCTAAGAAACTTGAGTTCATCGAAAAGAATTTATCTTTACTGTTTAGATACCGTCTTCTATTCTGTTAAGGGGCCATCTGCAAATATCTTTTAAGTATCACAGTGGTAGTAGGTGGATTCAGACTGTCATCTCAGTTGATGGCGTACATCACGGTTTTGCTTATGGTAATCTTCCCCATTAATCTATCCTTCACCAGGATAGAGCAAGGCCTGTGTAAAAGTAAGCAATTTTTGCATGTTTTTAACTTGTTTTTTCACTAACAGCAGTGTGAGTGAAAAGTGCCCTTAGAGTTTATTAGCTGCCAAATCGCACAGAATCTAGCCTGTGCATAGATTCTGTGCGATTTGCGCTCTTAGCTGCTCCATGCAAGGAGCCAGCAAATGCGTCTTTTCCTTTAAGGACCAGATCCTAGTACTTTATTCCAGAACCTCAATGATCTCTGTTTCTTGCCACATTTGGTCTCAAGACTGATTGTGGCCAAAAGGGAGAAACAACTTATATTTATTTTGGAAAATAACATTAAGAATGAGACTGTCCTAATCACCAAACCAAAAGATTTGACATCAGACTGTCTGTTTCTCCATTCTTTCTCCATATATTGTCACCTCTTATTCGTTATTTCTTCTCTCAAAAAAAAAATCTGTCAGTGATATTAGGTCAGATGATAAATTTCTGGAGAATTCATTTCACTTTCATGTGTTTTATGCTCAAAAGGATAGGAGACGATAATAATTTATAGTAAGTAGCTTGCGCTCTGGTTAGCACCTTGAGCTTTGCTGAAACCACATGAACACTAAGCCCGTGATGTAGGGAACAAAGTTGTGTGCCCAAGTACGTGTTGGGGTGTTTTCTTTTGTACCATGGCATTTCCAAGTCATAAAAAAGAAAATTAACAAAGGGAAAAAATGAAGAATGTCTGTGGTCAGGGATTTTTAAACTACCCCTATTGGTATCACTATTTTTAAAAATAAGATTTCCAAGTGATCCAATTCTTGAGTGAGTGTCAAGCTTGCTTGTCTAAGCCTGGTGTGTGTGACACCACAGGTCAGATGTGGATGTCTGCCCAGCCTCCCAGAAGCCACGTTAGCACTGCACGCGCCATGACACGGGGATTTGTGCGCCCCATTCCTCCTGGGGCACAGTTGGTAACAGACTGTTGCGCTGACTGGATTTCTGGTCCGGTGTTGTGTTGGGTACCGGAAGCTCTGGCACGATTAAACATTCTGTCAAGGGACACGGTGCTAGGTGACCTGAGAATAGAAGCACAGACAATGCTTCAATTTGGGAACTGATCTTTCTAGAATTCCAGCATGCCTCTGAAATCCAGATTTTGAAAAGGTGTTCACAAACTTATCCCAGAGTGACGCTTGAGTTGAGCTCTTTTTCTTCTTGATTCTTCCCTGTTTATGTTAATACCATAATCTGCAGTTTCTTCAAAAACAGCAATTTTCTGGAAATCAAAAAGCACTGCTCTGCAGGGATGGTTTGTTGTGAGGAGCTCTTCAGGTGTGTCTGTAGATCACACCGTGCACTTGTCTTGTGATCTCCTGGAGCTCAATGCTGGCATTAGCTGACTTTGCATTACTTTGCTTTATATGACATACCTCTACATTTAGTACAAAAACCTACAAGCAGAGATTGCCCAGTAAGTATTTAGTAGCTCTGAGTTAACACAGGCTACAACAGATATAAAGTACTTGTCAATTACAGCACATTCCAGGCATGTGTGAGTATGTGTATGAGACTATGAGCGACCGAGTTTGTGAATCTGTGAATGTCTTTGCGTCTGAGTGTGTGTCTCTGTGTTACAGTTGCTGATATTCTGTTTTTTATCTTCAGCTTCCAGTACAGTGGTCAGACATGGTCACTTTGAAAGCCAGAATGACGAATTATGGCTTACCTAGATACCGCTGGCTTACTCACGCTTGGAATTTTTTTCAGAGAGAGGTAAGTGCTACCATTGCTGAGGTAAAGGGTGGTCGGCAAACTCATTAGTCAACAGAGCCAAATATCAACAGTACAATGATTGAAATTTCTTTTGAGAGCCAAATTTTTTAAACTTAAACTTCTTCTAACGCCACTTCTTCAAAATAGACTCGCCCAGGCCGTGGTATTTTGTGGAAGAGCCACACTCAAGGGGCCAAAGAGCCGCATTGTGGCTCGCGAGCCGCGGTTTGCCAACCACTGGTATAGAATAAATGGCGTACTTTCAAAACAAATGTTCAAAGCTTTGGCCTTGGTCACGTTCTCTGTGCTGAAAAGTTAAGCCTGTGATTCAGTTACCACTGGTGTGATTCTTTATTGAGAAATACCTTAAGGAAAGCCAGGTTCTGCTTTCCTTCCCACGTATACCATTTCCTCTACGTTTCACATGCTTCTCTATAGTTTCAAATTTTTTAAAAAGCCTCTTTACTAAGCTACTGTGAAGTTTCCTTTTCATGAGTTAATAAATATCCACCTTCTCTTTGAATAGATCATTTTCTCATCACTTTTAGAGCTATTTGTATTTTAAACATCATTTAAAATTTTAAATGATCATTCTCACTTGAGAATTAGGAGTCAATATGTTGTTAAAGGCATGAGCTTTCTAGTCAGAAAATTCTGGCTCTCCTGCTTCCTGTTTCATGAGCTTCTATAATTTCCTTAACTTTCTTAAGCTTCAGTCTCACCTGTAAAGTGGGGATAATACAATATCTCCTCGAGTTCTTGAGATTAGATAAGTTTGATCTTATTTAGCTTATGGTTATTAACAATAACATTACAAAGTATAGGGGCTTTTCTTACCTAACTTCCACACAGCACTACATGCAAGCATCTGCTCACATGGGGACTATATTTAGATGCTGAAAGTCTGGTGACTTGAAGTTCATCACTGATCTTGCTTCAAACCAAGCTTCTCTTCCAAGCAGTTTCCTTGTGAAGGGAGTGACATTTCCAGATGACCAAGTGTATCCGTTTCCTTTCATTTTATTTAGAGCTGGGCCACAAAGCATTTGAGGGCCAGTGTCTTCCATGATAGATAGCCAGCTCTCTGCTCAGTTACTCTGGCTTGAATATGGGCAGAAGTTCAAGTCCAAGATAATCTCCAAATCTGGCCCTTTGTGTTCTCGCTGTTGAGATGGTGACCATTATCATTGTAACACAGATTTCCTGTTTATTTAAATGTGTCCTGACTTTGTTTGTTTACTGTTCATTTGTACTAAAAACAACATGCCACAAAAATAAGTAAAGCATTAGGGAATTTATAGGAAGCTGTGTTTAGCTACTGCCCTGAGTAGAAGGTGCCCAGAGTTCTTTATTTTATTTTTTTTTTGCGGGGGGAGGAGGGTTGTGATGTAGACCATGATAATACAGGTTAAAAAACAAAGCACTTTTTTTTTTTTTTCTTAAATGTTAGGAAAAGGAGTTCCACTTAGATAGAGAATGTACAAGCATTGCAAATTTTAGATTTGTTGCATGCTAAATTTCCTCCTCCATATCTTAGGCCTATTTCACCCCAGAGGAGGTGGTGAAGACCTCTGGGTATCCTAAAAGATTAAAAAAACACCCTTGCACTAGTTTTCTAGGGCTGTGGCTATAACCAAGTACCACAGGCTGGGGGGCTCAAACAACTGAAACGCACTGTCTCACATTTCTGGAGGCTCAGAGTCTGCGATGACGGCATGTGGGGTTGGTTTCATCGGAGGCCTCTGTCCTGGGCTCGCAGATGGCTGTCTCCTAGTGGCTTCATGTGGGCTTCCCTCTGCATGTGTTTGCGTTTAAATTTCATCTCCTTAGAAGGACATCAGGCATATGGGTGTGGGGTCCACCTGATGGCCTTAATTTAATTACCTCTGCAAAGACACTGCCTTCAACTATGGTCACATTTTGGGGATGAGAACTTCAACATGAACTTCAGGTGGCATACAATTCAGCCCATAACATTCCTTTTGAACAAAATAAATAGTAGAGCTATTTATTTGGTGCTGTTCTGTGCATGTCCTTCAGCCTCGTGGACTCTCAAGCCCTGGGGATGCTTATTAAATACCTTATTTAAAAAAACAAAACAAAACAACCTCCTGCTTTATAAAAATGTGGTTATTTTAACATAGTGGTTGGAGAATAGGCTTTGGAATTAATAGGTGCTGCTTCCTGCTGGTCTGTGATCTTGGCAAGTTACTTGGGCCATCAGAGCCTCAGTTTCTTTATATATAAAACGGTGATGGGATTTTCTTGACTTTGATACAATGTTAGCTAGAGTGGCCCTGCCTCACGCTGTGGTTTTGAGGGAGGCGGGAAAACTGCAGGGAGATGTAGACCACAGTCATACGCGGCATCATAATGCGTTTGCTTAAGGGAGTTTTCAGGAAAAGTTTCAATTCGGTATCTTCTGCTGAGGATGAAAAACAACTGTGTACAAAGAAAAAACATCTCAGTGACATTAAAATTTAAAAAAAGTTTGGCACCGAAGGTGATATGCGTAAGTAATTTGGAAGAAGCAGTTTCTGTGGAGCACCTCATTTCCTGACAAGGCCAGAGGAATGGGCTGTCCTGTGGTGGATGGGGTTAGAATGTGCCAAGAGCTATTCTTCTGTCATCAACCAGAAAAGACACATGTCGTTAGGAAATGAGAGAGGCGCGTGCTCTCTTAGTGCAAGGATTTTTAAAAGACTGACTTGGAACTCTTGTAAGTCGTGTATGATTTTTAGAAAGTAAAGTCTTTCTACTACATACGATTTTTTATGGAATCTTAATGACATGAAATATGTGATGTCAAATGCTGTTTGACTTAATCTGTGATGCCTCTGATATATATTCATGGCTTTGAGAACAAGTTTATAAAAGGAGATTACTAAAAATATTGTAAAGTTTCTTGGAAAATTTTAGTATTACTCATAGCGTTCAGTAATTCATCATTTGTAATACTCTTAAGGTGATTTTTGCTTTTAAAAATTATACATGTAGGCAAATGAAAAAATGTAAAGTCATTTTTAGGATTTTCCTTGTTTCATTTTTACTTGAGAAGTTCAGAATTCTTCACAGTGGATTTTAGTTGAATTTTGAAATGGTGGGTTGTGGTATTTTATGGCACAGTGTAAATCCTGGGCACGGATGGATGTGTTGGGCTACATAATTTACAGAGCCAATCACTCTTGGCAGAGTTCTTCTCAGAGACTGCCCATAGTGCTTGTTTTTCACTCTATGAAGAGTAACCCCCCTCTACCCAAGGGCAAAAAATTATCATAGTTAATTATTCTGAACCTGATCTACATCCATCCTTAAGCAGTGTATCTAAACCTTGGCCAGAGAAAGTTTTTGCAAAACCTTGGGGAAATGAGACAAAAAGAAAAGGAAAAAGAAAAAAATATTTTTTCTTAATCTAACTTTACTTAAGTTAAAGGAATATCATTTCTTCTGTGATTTATGTGATGGAATATGATAGTTTATTTCTAGAATCTTATTTGGATGGATAAAAATTTATTGACCAAAGTTATGTTTACATCTCAAAAAATTTTGGAGATTTTTTTGGTTAATGAACCCAAGTCTGTAATCTTTGTGAGGGGAGCTTTGGTCGGTCAACAAACCTTTCTCGGGAGATTACAGAAACGTTTAATATAATAGTTGAATTTTTAAGCAGTTAAACTGGTAAGTAGGTATACACGTAGTTTTATCAGCTACTCTTCAGTGTCTAGAGCTTAATGATAAATATAAGACTTGAGCTATTTGTTTTGTTAGTTGTGCATATGAACTCTGTTGCTGTAAGATCACTTGTGGAGGATCTTAGGGTGGGGGAGGGAGAGGGAGACTGAGTCCTGCTTGGTCTGTGTTCAGGTGTTAGGGGCATTAGTGTTCAGAATTGTTCCACTGGGGACTCCTTTACGACATTTCTGTCATCCACCGAGAATGTACACATATCATTAAGTGACGAAGAATAATGTTCTCTTTGGCTACAAAAATTTAAGAAATCTGCTGTTTAACCTCCTATAAATAAAGAAAATATTTGTGTAGTCTCTGAGCCTGACCAGTATTCTTTTACAGTTCAAGTGCTGTGGAGTGGTGTATTTCACCGACTGGCTAGAAATGACAGAGATGGACTGGCCCCCAGATTCCTGCTGCGTTAGGGAATTCCCAGGATGTTCCAAACAAGCCCACCAGGAAGATCTCAGTGACCTGTATCAAGAGGTAAGGCCGTATGTGTTTAGCTTATCGGGGATAAAACTTTTCTTATAATAACAAGTATAGAACCCGCAACATGCCAGTGAAATAACCTCTTCTGTGCAAGTACAAAGGCCCTTGAAATTTTTGCTCTGGTATGTGGAAAAACAGGATAAAGGTAAAAATTAATATACAAATCTGAACACTGATCACGTGTTAACAAAGGACATTGGGAAGGTCTAGGTTTTAGAATTAATTGGATTTTAAAATGTGTTGTCTAAGAATCAAGTTCTCTTGCCCCTTCCTCAGGGTCCTTTGAAAACAGATGCAGGCAGAGGGTGTAGCTGACTCTGGAGGTCAGGAAAACACACGTTGGAGTTCCTGAGCGGACTCTGGTATAGGACCTCCACGTACCATTAGATTAAAACGTGTAGGGGAAAATCCCATTCTCCAGAGAAAGTGCTGGCCTCTTCCCTCCCCGCTGCTGGTAGCGAGAAGTGATGGGAGTTTTAGTTAGCTGTTGGAATGGAGTTAGATGCTCGCTGGAATGAAAATCAATTGTCCCCTGGCCAAGCAACTTGCATATTTGTGTTTTCTGGAAGAACTTATCCGAATAATCCTTGTTAGCAGAAGTTTTCCTATCACTTCACTTTTAGTGGTGATTTCCAAATGTTTTCAGCCACAGAATTCTTTTTCTTCCAATTAAAATCTAGAACTACACCATCCTGTACAGCAGCCGAGAGCTACGTGTGGCCATTTGAATGAAAATGAAATCAAACACAATTTTCATTTCCTCTGCTGCGCTAGCCACATTTCAAGTGCTCAACAGCCTCTCCGAGTTAGCTCTTCCTGTGGTGGACCAGGCAGATGTGAGATATTTTCCATCCTTACCGAAAGTTTTACTGCAGCCTCGATCTAGAGGGGAAGCCCAAAATGGAAAGGAAGCTGCTCAGGCTGAGGGGCCGGAATCATTTCCCAGATACATCTCCAGGCAAGCACCTGGGTACACAAAGCACTATTGTAAACCTCTGGCTTAACAGACACACTCGTGATACAACACACACACACAAACACACACATACACACACGTGCGTGCGTGTGTGCACATATAGACTATGCTATAAAGAATGAAACTGTAAAAAAAAAATCATATCAGGATTTATAAAACATGCCTTTTTATGTGTTTCAAGATCATGACCTTAGGAGGTTAGGCGTTTTTTCCTAGAAATACTAACATTGTTCAAAACATCTTTTAGCCGGTCTGCCAAAGGCAATTGTAGAGATGCACAGGAATGAGCTTCATTAATTTATAGCGTAAAGGAACTAATTTGAAAAAGATACTGGAATACTTACACAAATGATCTGTTACATCCGTGTCTCAGACATGAGTAACTTTGGCTTAAAAAAATCATCTCGGAGGACAGGACCCTGCCACCTTGAAGGATGTCCAAAATAAAGTGCTTTGGGCTCCAAAGGCACATACAAGGAAGAGGGCCAAGTATTTTTTTTAAGAGGTTCACAATTTTATTAATTTCCCAGGGCTACTATAACAAAGTGCCACTAAGTGAGTTGTTTCAACAGCAGGTACTTGTCTCCCAGTTCCGAGGCTGTGAATCTGAGATGGAGGTGTACTAGTAAGCAGGGTTGGTTCCTTCTGAGGGGTGCGAGGAAGGACCTGCCCCACGCCTCTCCCTCACCTTCCGTGGTTGGCTGGCCATCATTGGCGCTCCTTGGCTTGCAGCATCGCCTGCTCTCCGCCTTCACCTTCCCACCGAGTTCCTCTTGTTTGTGTCTGTCTCCAAATTTCCCTTTTTATAAGGATGCCAGTCACTCACTCTTCTCCCGTCTGACCTCATCTTAACTAATCACACCTGCAACAACTCTGTGTCTAAGTAAGATCTGGTTCTGAGTTAGTGAGGATTTGGACCTCAGCATAAGCATTTGGAGGGGACACAATTCAAGTCATAACAAGAATTGTTGAAACAGCTGAATAACTCAGGTTGTTTATTTTAAAAGATAACCAAAATACTTTTCGTCATGCCTCATGCTACTGAGAAGCATTGTGTTGGATATTATCATTTGAAGCCTATTATGTTTAGTAACATTTTGGCTTTGAATAAAAAAGAATATACAAGGTCTTGTATATTGAACAAAGAATTGTTGGGCCAGTGTCTCTGAGTTCCTCGGTTGTTGTGCTGTTTCTCGTGTTCTGGGTGAACGCTGAATATTGGCTGGTGTCTGTAGCAGGGATGGCCAGCTAACAAGTGCAACAGTCAAAGTCCTGCTTATTCCATAAAGCAGAAGCAGTGCTGAACATTTCTAAGATAATATTAAACGCAGGCATAATTGTGCACATTCACACACATTACAACACCACTAGATTTAAAAACACACACACAGATGATTACAGTATAGGTACAAGTGTAAACATGTGAACTAAAACTTATTGACTTACCCTGTGTAAACTTAATTCATTTATTAGTTTTAGGAGTGGCAAGTCAGTATGGGAAATTATTGGACTATACCCACAAATACACTGAGTGGCCAGATTATTATGATCTCTGAACGCATAATAATCTGGCCACTCTGTATGAATTTGTGCATGAATTTGTGCATGGGTGGGGTCCAGCCTGGCCAGGAGGAAGGGACATGGGCGGTTGGCTGGCCTGCCTGCTGGTCGAACTCCTGGTCTAGGGGACAATTTGCATATTAGCTTTTTATTATATAGCATATACACTGAGTGGCCAGATTATTATGCATTCAGAGATCATAATAATCTGGCCACTCAGTGTATAGTGATTTCTATTTTCTTTAGTGATTAATACTGATTATAACTAATATTGACCATGAGAATGGCAAAACATGAATCAATTTTCCAGATGTTCCCACAAAGTCTTTACTTCAGTTTTACTTTATTTAGTTGAAAAGCCTGCAGTTAACATTTAATAAAATTTTCTTGTAAAAGTACAATTCAATTTTACTAGCTTATCTTAATGGTCTCCACTAGTAATATTTATAATGGGATTCTTTACTTTCAGGATGTCGATAATTGCTTGTTCCATGAATTTTAGGCTGGAAAGAAGCCACACTGTTGTGCCTGGGCAAATTTGAGGGCCCAGATTATTTAAAAAGTTTTTCGTATTTTCATCAAAAGACCTTCAGTAGCAAGCTGGCATTGTCAGTTATGAGATATTTCTTTAGACAGAATTCCAGCAGAGATGGAGGTTCATTATATCAGAGTAATCTGCTTTTGCACTTTCTAATTAATAACAGATGTTGCTATTGGTAATGTTATAGTGCATCATTATATGCATAGTTGACTTACCAACGTGAATCACTTAGTAGCTTTATTGCACAAGTACAATTAAATCCATCATTAAAAAGAAGACTTAATTCCACTTTGCCCTGGAATGCATGTTTCCTAATTGCAGTGTGCCCGGGGATCATCCACCTGGAAGATGAGGGATCTAGAAAGAAGAACAAGGGAGGGACAGTTGGAGGTATTTGGAATGTTTATTCTGAAGTAGTGAGTACTAAGGGGAGATATTTCAGATGTCTTCAAGTATTTCAAAGTTCATCAGTCAGAACAGGAACTGGACTTCCCCATTGTTGCTCCCAGGGCCAGAGTCTCAGGAAGGAAATTTTGAGTCAGTAGAAGGAAGAGCTTGCTCATCAAAATCCGTCCAATTGTGATACAGGTTCTCTTGTAAAATAGTGAGTGTCTTATCTCTAAAAATATTAAAGTCAAGGTCATGGGTGTTAGAATGGGTTTTTAAATTAAGAGTGAATCTGGACTAGGTGAACTTCAAGGTCCCTTTTATCTTTCATATTCTGTAAGCTCAGAGATAAGAACCGACTTTCTTCCTGCGATTTCTGTTCAGAGGTCTGACATCAAGGAAATAAATCATTCTCAACCATCTGGTGGCCTGCTTGGTCCCTGACCCAATAATATTTTATGACACATTTAAAACCTGTGAAAAATGACAGAGCAGAAATAGAGCAATAGTTGCACATTTTAGGAACATTCCCATCAGAGTTATTGTTGGGTCTGGTATACAACTTAAATATCTGCATTGAGTAAAACACATGTCTGAAAGTATACATCTAAAAACCACAATTGAAAATATCTCTGACGATCAGTTTGGTTCCATTGCATTCATTCATTCAAAATGTTTTGTGGTTACCGACTGGGATCCAGGGGTTGAAGATACAGTGGAGAATGTTGCAGACAGAAATCTCTCCTCTTGTATAACATATATTCTAGTTAGGAATATAAACAACTAACAAGAAAAAAGCAATAAAAATAATTTCAGGTGGTTTTAAGCACCTTGAAGACTCTGAACAGGGTCATGTGTGCTGGAGAATTTCTTTATTGATGAAGGAAGTACTTAAGATAGGACAGGTAGGATCTAAGCTCTCTTAGGAGGTGACATTTGAACTGAGACCAAATGATGAGAAGGACCCAGCCATGCAAATATATGTTGAAGAGTTTATATTTTTAAATATGTTTTTTTAAATTGATTTTTAGAGAGAGAGAGGAAGGAAGAGAGAGAGATAGAAACATCAGTGATGAGAGATAATCCTTGATTGGCTGCCTCCTGCACACCCCCTACTGGGGATTAAGCCTGCAACCCGTGCATGTGCCTTGACCAGGGATTGAACCGTGACCTCCTGGTTTATAGGTCGATGCTCAACTACTAAGCCCCACTAGCCAGGCTCAAATACTCTTAATAATTTCTTTTGTGACAAATAATTGGAACCAAACCCTTTCTGCCTCTTTAGATGGTTGTTTATTTCTTTTCTGAGTAACAGGAAACATGCACAGACAGGGAGCTAGAGAAGGGCAGGGTGTTAGATGTGAGCAGATTTGATCTTTCTGGCTTCTGGGACAAAGAACCGGATGATGACAAGTATGGACAGGTCTCCAGTGCTCACGGTAGTGAATGGGAATGGAGGGGTGCTCCCTCACAGTGAAGGTGGGACAGCTCATGGTGAACCATGTGGGGTGAGTGAGTAGAGGTTTTCATTCTCTCAGTTATGTGTTACCTGCTCTGTGAGTTGAGAGCAGTTTTGAGGTTCTATCCTTACCCATCTCCTTTGTACCCAGACCTCGTTGGCAAGTGGTTTATGTTTTATAATCTACATACATTTTTTTTAAAAATTTTCTGGGCAGTATTGCAGCCCTTGGCACTTTTTTTAACACTCTTTTGCTAACATCTTTGACCAATGAGAAAAGTAAGTCAAGCTGTATGTCTGTTTTGACTAATAGAAACAACTTTTATTTTATCGTTTTCTCACACAACATCTGAGACATGTAGATATTTCCTCAGCACTTCCGAGCCAGAGGTAGAGACTTGACAGTGTTGTGGATGAAAAGGAGATGGTGGGAGTGAGGAATGATAATTTTTCTCCCAGGTAACCTTACTGGTAAGTTATTAGTGGCATTCTTCTTAGAACCAAGTAAATTACCACACTGGAAACAAACAGTTAGGGGGGTAGGTGTTGAAAGACAAGTCCGAGGCAGAAAGTGAGAGGTAGCAGCTTAGGCCCCAGGCCAGGTCCTGGCCAATGATGCTAACCTAAAGTGAGTCAAATCTGCATATAAACGAGTCTCACATCAGTGTTAGAATAAGAGGTAGGAATGATCTTGAATTGGGACACAAGAAGGAGCCTGGCATAGGGTAGGCAGTCCTTCATTGCCATTGTGTTGATGCGTGAGATATGCAATGAGAGCACATAGAGGAGGTAGAAATTCATTGGGCTTCCAATCTTTTTAAAATGTATTTTTATTGATTTCAGAGAGGAAGGAAGATGGAGAGAGAGATAGAAACATCAATGATGAGAGAGAATCATTGATTGGCTGCCTCCTGCATGCCCCCAATTGGGGATCGAGCCCGAAACCCAGGCATGTGCCCTTGACTGGAATCAAACCTGGGACCTTGAAGTCCACAGGCCGACGCTCTATCCCCTGAGCCAAACCAGCTAGGGCTGGACTTCCAATCTTAAAAGATAAGCAGTCATTACCAAAGGCAGCAAATATTTGGGTGGCATGAGGCTGAAAAGGCCATTCCAAGCAAAGAGGCAGCAATGCAGTGAGAGCTGGAAGGCGGACAGCACGGCACAGCGGGACTGCGGGCATGAGGAGGGCCACGCAGACGTGGCTGGACAGACGGGCGCTGGACTATGCAGGGCCCTGGATACCTGATAACGCGTGCGTGTTCCACAGAGGTCTGCGGATGGTTGCGAAATAAAGAAGGCGAGCATGTTTGCAAAATGGAAGCATTATTATGAAAGGAGTGCTGAGGGCAGAGTAGTCCTGGGATTCTGACTTATCCATAATGAAGCGCAATTCTCAGATGAACACACACACAGAATCTCCTGCCCACATAGTAAAAGGTAGGCTGCTTTCCGGCCAGCCCAGTGGTGATTTAGATGGAATATCCCCAAGAAGTTCCATTCTCAGGGTTCTTTTATCTAGAGTCAAAGACACGCCCTCCCTGCCTCTCTGCTGACTTCATTATCTCCTCAGCAACTGCTGGCAGGGGTCAGCTGGCCTCTGACAGGTGATATCTGCTTTACCATTCAAAGCCTTGCCAGGCCAGTTCGGGCCAGGAGGGCGGATCCCTTTTATCTCTAGGCTTTGCTTGATCTAATCAGGCCTTGAACTATCCTGCCAGCTTTGCTTCAGGTTACAAATGCATTCTCATTTCCTTTCATTCTCTTCCTCAACTTAATTCAATGGTGAGTTTCTTGTTACCTATTCACTATTCAAACACCCCCTCTCCCCGCCCCCATGCTCTATTTGTAGGTTTTGCCTTTAGAATTTACTGATGTGAAAGCCATTATAATAGGCTTGACCTGGGAAGTACCTCACAAAGTATAACAATTTTAGATTTGTGCTTAAAGATCATTGTATAGGCAGAGAATGGGTTGAGGTGAGAATGGGGTCTTGCTTGAGGCAAGGGAATCAGTAGGAAACTGTTGCGGGTCACTCCTGTGAGTGACTGTAAAGGCTGGGGTTCCCGTTGTGCCATCAGGATGGAGAGGAGGGAATGGGAGTGAAGGATATGAAAGAGGGAGGGTGAACAGGACTAGGTGATGAGTTGGCTGTGGGGATTGAGTGACAGGGACACTACAAGGACACTTGACTTTGACTTGGGCCCTGAATAGATGTAGAAACCATTTTCTGAGAGGGGGGCGGGGGGAGGTTGGCTTTGATTACTCCACTTTGGAAATGCTGGGTTTTAAGGGTCCTTGTCCATGTACTCCCAGTAGGAAATATGAAACTTAGGAGACAGAACTCAGTCAGAGATATGGATTTTGTGTGTATGAATTAGGCCGCAGTGATGGGCAACCTTTTGAGCTTGGTGTGTCAGACTTCACCAAAAAAACTGAGCATAACTCGGGTAGTGTGTCACTTTGAGGAAAAAACGAACTCCGAGACTCTAGTCGCAAATGTTTCATCCTCAGGAGCAGCAAATGTTTCATCCTCGGCATGCGGCCGCGTGTCATCAGAAATGGCTACGCGTGTCAGTGCTGACACGCGTGTCATAGGCTCGCCATCACTGAATTAGGGGAAGAGCTAACTCACAATACAATAGCTTGAATAAGGTGGGAGTCTACTAGTATTTCTCTCTCAGAGACCAGTCAGCTGACCCGGGCTATCAGGCAGCTCTGCTGCACGAGGTCATCCAGGGGCCCAGGATGCTGAGATACCTCGCCTTTTTTTTAATACCTACCTTCCAAAGTGGCTCCTGTTTTTCTCCAGTTCCAGCCAGTGGGGAAAGGAGGAAGTGGGAAGGAACACAGCCCATGCTTTAAGCTCTCCATCCGTCGCCTCTGCACACATTCCACTGGGCAGGGCTCGCATGGCTGTGCCTCGCTGCAACGAAGGCTGGGGAATGTGGTCTCTGGCTAGTAGTCTGTGTTCCCATAGACCCGTGGTCGGCAAACTGCGGCTCGCGAGCCACATGCAGCTCTTTGGCCCCTTGAATGTGGCTCTTCCACAAAATACCACGGCCTGGGCGAGTCTATTTTGAAGAAGTGGCGTTAGAAGAAGTTAAAGTTTAAAAAATTTGGCTCTCCAAAGAAATTTCAATCGTTGTACTGTTGATACTTGGCTCTGTTGACTAATGAGTTTGCCGACCACTGCCATAGACTACACGAATCGCTATGAAGAGGTGGAGAACAGACCGGGGTGAGTCGGAGCACTAACAGGTTACCAGTGCAGAGGCAATTGAATGCATGGGAGTAAAGAAGGCCACATGAAGAGGTGAGGTGATGTGTGCGGCCAAGGACAGAAGTTGGGGGATGGCAACACTAACAGCCGAGGAGGAGTCACCAGCTGTAGGAAAGAAGAAATGGGAAGCAGTGTCCTGCACGCCAAAGGAGAAGAGGATTTTAGGAATGAGTGTTGTTCAGCAGTTAAGACTAGTCTCCCCGGCCAGACTCTTTGGGTTAAATCTTTGATCTGCTTCTTACTAGCTTTGTGACCTTGGGCAAGTTGTTAATCTTTCTGTGCTTTATTTTTCTCACCTTTATTGGTGAGATCCAACCTGAAATAAAGAGGATTGCCAGAGTTCTTATCTCATAGGGGCGTTTGGAGAGTTGTGTGAATTAACCTATTAAAAACCCTTGGAACAGTGCCTGTCTGTAGCTTGTGCTTATAGTAATAGCTGAGAGTTAAAGTAAATCAGAAAAGTACACATTGCGTTTTTCAAATAGGATACATATTTAATAGATCTATGAGCAAATATTTTACATGCATTATCTCCTTTAAGCCCTAACACAATTCTTTGAAGGTTACAGTATTGTTATCTCCATTTTACAGATGAGAAAAATGAAGCCCAAAGAGGGTAAGTGACCTAGCTAGTCTTAGAGCTAGTCGGTGACTTAGCTCAGATCTAATTGATTCCAAAATTTTGAGATGTGAAATACTGGTGAGGAGCAAGCTGAGCTTTTACAGATTTTTTCCCCCACTTCTAAACCTCACTTTTATCTGTTAAGTGAGATAATAATAGTACCTTCCTCATTATAGTCTTGCAAAGATTAAATCAAGCTACTTAATGAGAAACCCTTAGCAAACCACTTGGCACATAATAAATACAAATCTTCAAAGCATAGTAGTAGCTAATGGCAATAATAACAGTAATTTATTAACAACTTATTGAAGTCAGTAGAAAAATTAGCAGCCTCTGATTGGTGTTTACACTAGCCAAATTACCCCTGGTTGTGCCCCTGGTTATATATGTTTGGGCTGGCTGAAGCTAGATTTTTAGGTCAAGGTTTTGGGGACTTCGTGTGGTCTCCCACTTTGCTTGTTTCAACACTTTCCCACTTCTTACAGTCAAACATTTAGGTGGACAAAAGGCCCAGTGAAAGACAATGTGAATGAGCAGCTTGGGAAGGCTCTTCTGCTCGGTCCGGCAGCGCGTGCTGCCTGCTGGAACTGGCCTCGCTGGGAGGCCAGCACCTGCTGGGCTTTCTGACTCTAGTCTAGGACCGTGTCTTATTTTGTTGGTGTTTTTGTTTTTTTCCATAAAAAAATGAAAAATGTTTGGCAAATGTAGCCTTTTCAATTCGATGGTTCTGCCTATCTAATGGAGATATATTGATGATTAAACGAGACCTGAGGGTCTGCCTTTATTAAGAAACTAGAGGCCCATTGCATGAAGAGATTCGTGCAATAGGCCTTCCTTCCCTTAGCTTCCAGCACCGGTTTTCCTCTGGCACCCAGGACCCAGGCCTTTGCTCCGGCCGGAGTCTGCTGCCTTTGCTCCGGACTCTGACTCCGGCCAGAGTCTGCCTTCTTCTTCTTTGCTGCAGACTCTGGAGTCTGCAGTCTTTGTCTTCGCTAAGGGGCTGGAGTGCCGCTCCTGTAGATCCTCTCATCCCCCACCCTCCCTCTCATAGCAAGCGTCCTGCCCCACCTGGCCACTCCGTGCCTGGAGCAGCTGGGCGGCTGCCATCTTTGTCCTTCTAATTTGCATATTCTCTCCTGATTGGCTGGTGGGCGTACCAGAGGTATGGTCAATTTACATGTTTGTCTATTATTAGATAAGACTAGAGGCCTGGTGGACAACATTCGGGGAGCTGGCCTAACCTGGAAAGTGGACATCCCCCAAGGGGTCCTTAGCACTGCCGCATCAGCGGGAGAGGCTCCCGCCACTACCACTATGCTTGCCAGCCGTGAGCCTGGCTTCTGGCTGAGCAGCGTTCCCCTTGTGGGAGCACTGACCACCAGGAGGCAGTGCCTGTGTTCAGCGTCTGCCCCCTGGTGGTCAGTGTGTGTCATAGTGACTGGTCGTTCCACCGTTCAATTGATTTGCATATTAGGGTTTTATTATATATGATAAGTCTTTCTCTACTGCATTTCCTGTGCATGGGTTTGGTTAACCTTCCTTTTAAGAGAACAGAAAGAAAAAGTCCCATAGTGCATTTTATTACTTGCTGTTGAACTTTTTTTTTAAAGGACGCATTTATTTCCCTGAAAAGCTTATGGTTATCGGTGGAGAACTTGTGGTCCAACCTGTTTAAAGCTCATGAACTGCTATTACTCATTTTTTAATTTTAGAAGCACTAGAGCAGAGATTATATATTTGTACCTGATGATTAGCACAGTCCTTTCAAACTTGAAAGTCATGTTTATTGTCAAAAATCCATTATGAAAATATCGTACTGGTATGTATGGCACCTACACTGTATTTATACTTTATTTCATAAGCCCAGGAGATCTGTCTAACTCTCTGCCATGGAATGGAAAGCCATCGGTGCTTTTCTAATTTTAGAAACTCATTTTGGAGATAGATTAGAGAATAATTTCAAGTGTATCATTTCCTCAAGTGAAATGAGGCATCTGACATGCCTTCAGATAGATTCCAGGAAATGTAGGGATTAGTAATTTTTCTCTGATAAAAAGGTAATGTTATTATTTACTGTTAATAGTTGATCAGAATTTTAATATTGCAGCAAGTAAAGTAGTTTAGCCAATATGTCTTATTCATAGCTTTGGATTATCTGAGGTTATTAATGTAAGGCTAGCATAACTTTAGTTAGGAAGAAAACATATTCAAGGTAAATCAACTCAGAGTATTTTATTTTGAGAAAAGCAAAGAAGTGCAATTCATTTCTTTCCAATTCTGATTAAAACAACTTTTTTGAGATAGAATGCAGTTTTGAACTCTAACATTTCTATTTTCTCTTTTTGACTCACTTGACAGAAATGTTAATTTATGTAACTAAATATCTATGAATAGCACAATAGATTATATGGAAAAAAAGTCTATATTTGTTTTTTCTCTAGACTTAGTGTCTTGCTTTTCAATGAAAGTATCAGAGTTTGCATTGAGAAGTGTAAACATTATGCATGATTATTTGGTTGGCTTAAAATAAGTTCACAACTTGTGTTCAGACTGAATTATTTCAATGGGGATAATGCAGAAAGGACTATAAGCTCAGAGTTGTTTCTATTAAGAATTTAGAGAGTGGCTGAGGAGGACAGTTATTTTATGCAAAGAAATCTGGGAAAATACAGTCTTATCAAGAAGAGGGATATTGGAAAGTTAACCTTTAACATTAAGTAATTGTGTAATGAACCACTAATATTAAGCAATATGCTGCAAGTTTCTACAATGCCTTCTGAGTCATCAAATATTAAATTGTGTCAGTATAGAGAGATTTGTGCTTTTATTTATATACTAGTTTTTTATTACATATTAGAGACCTGGTGCACGAATTTGTGCACCGGTAGGGTCCCTCTGTCTGGCCTGTGGGGATTGGGCTGAAACTGGCAGTCCAATATCCCCCCCCAGAGGGCGCAGGCCAGGCCGAGGGACCCCACCAGTGTACAAATCTTCTAGTGTGCACTGGGCTTCTAGTATGCATATAAGAACTTCGGTTAATCTCTTCCTGCCCTCTCCCCTCCCCCTTCCCTTTAAGATTTATCAGTCTGTTCCATGTTTCCATGCCTGTGTGTTGAGTGTCTGCCCCCTGGTGGTCAGTGTGCATCATAGCTACCAGTCGAATAGTCACTTAGGCTTTTATATATAGAGATTTACAACCTGTATCCTTTTATTAAACAAAGGGTTTAATGCAGTACACAACAAGAATGATGCAATGAATTAATAATAAAATATAAATAACATTGGAAAGTCAGGGTTAAGAACAGAATAATTAGACATGCCTAATATGAGGACAGATGGGGTTGTGGAGTTTCATACTTGCCCCTCAGCTTTCTGAAAGCTCAGATGAAAAGGAGACATCATCATTTGCATGATTTAATGCTAGAATAGAATATTTTACATTTTCAAAGGGAATGAAACTCGAAAGTATTTTTTCAAGTGAGATTTTTAAAAATCTTCTACTCTGAATTACCTAGGAAAATATCTTCAATATTATTTTGCATTAATTTTATTGAGCAGTTTCTTATGGTATTTTTAAATACGCATTAGTGGAGAATAATATATAAGGCATAGGCTAATATATTCCAGTGTAGCAGATTTTGATAGTCTGGTTTGATACTTGTATGTAATTTAAAAATATATAGAGATGTCAGTTGATTTCATCTTTTAAATAATCTGCAGATAATAACTTTTTTTCTGATAGAGAAGCATAAAGTTTAATTAATGAATTCTGATGACAAGCATAAGTACTTAAATTTCATCTTGTTTTGAGGGGTTATCTATGTATTGTGTAAACTGAGGAAGTGATAAGACTGACACAGTTTTATAAAAGTTGAGGAATCGAACTAGGATCTTTGCTTTGAATAGACAGCCCTGGCCCCCCTCAGCATGGACATAACATTCAGGTCCCAGTTATCAGGAAGGAGACCAGGTCCTAACCATGTGCCATGTGATACAATGCCATGTCCACTCTCCTGGGGCACCTGAAAAGCTTTTTGCGTGGAATCCAAACCCATTTATAAGACCTTAGTTGTTTTAATATTTTATTGCATTTTCTAGTTTTTTTAAAGTTAAAAATCAGTGTTCTTTCCAAAGAAACATTGATAAAACCAGGCAATCCAGGAAGAGATCATCAGGATGATGAAGTGTATATATTTGGAAAACTTGGAGGCAGTAGGAATATGTCGTCTAGAGAAGAGGATGGTTAAAGGGAATGTGACAGCTCATCAGGCATTGCTCTCTACCTTCTGGAAAAGGGATTGTCTGAGAGTAGAACTGTATCTTATTGAGAGACAGGTTCCAACAAGGAATGATTCTCTCTCATCATTGATGTTTCTATTATTTCTCTCTGCCTCTCCTTTCCTCTCTGAAATCAATAATATATATATAATATATATATTTTTTAAACTACTGTTTTTCAAGTGTGGACAGAGCTGTCTAGTGAGGCCCCGAGTTCCTCTCATTAGAAGCATTTTCTTTAAAAAAAAATTCTTTACTTAAAGTATTACATATGTCTCCTTTTTCCCCCATTGACCTCTTCCCGGCCACCCCTACACCCCAGCACATACTCTCACCCCCCTACTGTTTGTGTCTATGGGTTCTGCTTATATGCATGCATACAAGTCCTTTAGTTGACCTCTCACCCACCCCCCTCCCCTGCCTTCCCTCTGAGGTCGGATGGTCTGTTAGATGTCGAAGCATTTTCTTTGATGTATCTTTGTGTGTGTGTGTGTGTATGAGACATACTTTCTTGTTTCTTTGCACCTCTTGTGATTTTTTATTTGTTTTTGTTGTAAAAAACTGGACATTTAAAATAATATAATGTGGCAACTCTGTAAATCAGGTTCTACCTCCTCCCAAAAGCTTGTGGTTTATTGTTGTTGCTATTTGTTCATTAATGACTTTTCTGAACTAATTTTGTAGGTTCTGTATTCTTTGTCATGTGTGGCCCCTAAAGTCTATGCTCTGTTAGCTTCATGGTCAGTTAATGAATGAACAGAGATTTCCTTAGATGCCTAGAACCAGTAAGTCTCCCAGCCTTTGCCAAGGGTACACAAAGCCTCAAGGTTAGCCAGAGGGGAGATCTTAGTGCCTTCCTAGGTCTTCCTTAGCATGTTCATAGCTCTACTCATGTGTGTAACTTCTAGATCCCACCAGTGAGTCAGAGTTTTGCTAAGGCCCCTATGGGCTTCTTTTTGCCCCAGCTTTTTCTTTTAAGCTTTTTGACTCACCCGTTGTGTGCACAACTTCATGCAGCCTCAGCGTTCAACAGTTACCTCTGATTGCTTTTCACAAATATGGGGGTAAAGGGACCCTGGTTGATCTGAAGGCAAGTAAGGCCTTCCAGGGAACCACCAGATAGAACAGATAATGATGATTCTCTGGTAATGGGGTTTTGAAGTAGCTCCACTCCTATTTTGTTGTCTCTGGTGGTTTCTAGGCCACTGGTTTTTAATTTGTATGTTTTTAAGAAACACTTTTAATGGATTTTTAGAGAGAGAAAGGAAAGAAGAGGGTGAGATAGGGAGAAACATCGATGTGAGAGTGAAACATTGACCAGCTGCCTCCCGCACATCCCCCGCCAGGGTTCAAGCCCACGACGTGGGCATGTGCCCCGATCCGGAATTGAATGGCCACCCTTTCAGTGCCTGGAACGATGCCCAAGCAACTGACCACAAATCTACTGCAGAGCTGGGGAGGGTGGGGATGGGAATAGGGTAAATTAAGATGCCACAAAGCTTACTGTTCTTACTGGACTCAGGTGAGTTTCTTACATAAATGCTGCTCAGATTGTTGAAAGCCTTCAGTGAATTTCCAGAGTTATAAAAGCATTTATTCTGATATTTTTTCTTAAAAATTGATTTTAGAAAAAGGGAGGGAGAGAGAGGGAAAGAGAAAGAGAGAGAGAGAGAGGGAGGGAGATTTGCTGCCTCCTAAATATGCCCCGAGTGGGGATTCGAACTTGCTACCCTTTGGTGTATAGGATAATGCTCCAATGAACTGAGCCACACCTGCCAGGGCTATTTTGACAATTTTTACTAGTGCTTTCATTGTTTATATAGAGGAAAGACTATTCAGTTTCTTTCCTTTGCCTGTTTTGCTGAGTCATTCTAGAAGTGCTTTTTTAGCCATATTTTTAAAAGTTAAAAAGTTGAATTCATTGACTTCCAAGGTCCCCTCTCACTCTAGAAAATTCAGTGTTAATATGTCACATTTTCTAACCATTCTAGATTATATAATTTACTGTACCTTTTTTATAAATATGATTGTTTTTAAAAAAATTGAAACAAACTTTCTTTAATGCCCCAAAATATGAAACACAATAGACTGTAGCTTATT
Source organism: Cnephaeus nilssonii (assembly GCF_951640355.1). Lineage (NCBI taxonomy): Eukaryota > Metazoa > Chordata > Mammalia > Chiroptera > Vespertilionidae > Cnephaeus > Cnephaeus nilssonii. The sequence continues at coordinate 68,798,913 of NC_137083.1, forward strand.
ATCAATTTCTGCTTAAATTTATTGACAGATTTTTAAAGATAAATATTATCTTTTCTACCTACTGAACTTTTGCCATGTACCAAACCCCATTCTAAGTGTTTAAATATGTTTTTTCATTTAATTCTCCCCAAGTCTCAAACAGTAGGCTCTATTACTATGAATGTTTTCAGATAGAAAACTGGAGCATGGACAGATTAAGTAACTTGCCCAAAGTCACATAACTTAGTAGCAGAGCAAGGATTTGAAATTCAGAATTCAGGCTCTGCAGTTCATGATCTTAAACATTCTATGCTGTGTCACAAAAGGATGCTTGTTGGAATGACACATAAACATAAGTGTGAATGGGTTCTGATAAACTAGCTCAGTGGAACTCTTTGAAAAATATTTGAACATTGGTGACTTGTATTTGTGAGATCTATTTTGGTTTTCCAGAGTGTCTGTGTGCAAATGCATATTTGTATGTATCAAATAGGTAAGATGATCAGAGAAGTGATCTTATTATACTGATGTTAAGTAATATTAAATTATAAATATTTTAATTTTACTTTTGGTTAAATTGATGAAACTTGGATAATCTTTTGCTGTTGATTTGCATTACATTATGTACCAGAAAAAGTTTTTGAAATTTGTTAATTGTTATAAAATTATTTTCCATATTTTTACCTTAATTTAGAACCAGCTTCCCTTTGGAAGAGGGAATTTCACTTCTTTGTTGTGGATTCATTATAGACATGGCAGGTAGCCTATGCTTCGGTCACCTGCGAGGTGACTTAGGACAGTTGTTAGTCACATTCTACCTCCTTTTGTTTGCCCCTCATCCCCCATTTTCCTTGCTCATGGATTTTTTTTCTCTTTTTATTCCTTCTCGTCTCTTCTTTCTGCATTATCTTCTTTAACTACCATAGGTACTCGTTAACCTTTCGAATTAAAACTAAATGCAAACAAAATTCAAGCTGATTTTTTTAAGTCAGATGTCAAATTCTTACCTGGTAGAACTAGAACTTGGTGCCATGTCAGGAAGTCCCCCATGTATACATCTGCTGCAGGCAGTGGACAGAGGTGTGTGTGCATATGGAAGGTAGGGGGAAGGGAACAAATTGATTTCCGCTCACCAGCATGCTTCAGCAGCAGACTGGGGAAATATTCCTGATCCCTGGGGAAAAGCTTCTGACCAAATGAACAATAATCAAACAGTGTATACAAATAATAATAATGATGAAACTTTAGTTTTGAAAAATTTGAGTCAGTCTGTGTCAGGAGTTGGCACTCTGTGGCCTGTACCCCAAATCTGGACCACAGCTACATCATCCATTCATTTACATTTTGTCTGTGGCTGCTTTGGAGTTTCAGTGGCAGAAATGAGTAGGTGGAACAGAGACCACATGGCCTACAAACCATAAAAGATTTACTATCTGACCCTTTACCAAAAAAAAGTTCACCAACCCTTGCTCTAGATGTATGTTTTACCAGCATCTCCCAATTTCAGGTTGTGAGGAAGAAAGGAGAAATCATTGGGCAGGCTTTTCAAAGAGTTCCCATCTCCATCTTCCCTCTGGTTTCTCACAGGTGTCCCAGTTGAGAGTCACTGTTTTAAACTTTAGGATTTAGTCGTTTTGTTCCATTAACTGATACCAATTGTTTGTTTTCACCAGTTTGGCCCTCTGTAACCCATCCAAAGTAACTTTGACTGTATTATTTCTTTTACAGGGTTGTGGGAAGAAAATGTACTCCTTTTTGAGAGGAACCAAACAACTGCAGGTGCTAAGGTTTCTGGGGATCTCCATTGGAGTGACACAAATCCTGGCCATGATTCTCACCATCACTTTGCTCTGGGCTCTCTATTATGATAGGAGGGAGCCTGGGACAGACCAAATAATGTCCCTGAAGAATGACACGACTCAGCACCTGTCATGTCACTCAGTGGAACTGTTGAAACCAAGCCTGACGAGGATCTTTGAACACACCTCCATGGCAAACAGCTTCGATACACACTTTGAAATGGAGGAATTATAGAGAATGTCAAAGAAGGAAACCACCCAGTTATTTCATTTTACTTGTGAATTTTTGAGCACAGAGTTGTTCCAGAAATGTGTAGAAATAAAAATGTCATAAATCGATGCCTACGCATGTCATTTTGAACTCTAAAACAAAGAGGTAAAAGTTCCATATATTATGTTACCACCTGGACAATAGTTGATGCCCTTTACAATGCTGAGGTCAGATCTAATATCCACTTTATAGTTTGTGCCAGATTTTTACTAAACATAGTTATGCTTTGAGGTTTACGCTTTGGTACAGATTGACCAACGTTTCTGCATGCCTATTATGGAGGGATTGAAGCTACAGTAAAGTTCGATTTACTTCTGTAAGCTCTCTAGTATATAAAGTACCAGTTAACTGCTAACATAGGAAGTTAAACAATACTAATGATTTTTATTCTTTGGTGATATATTTTTTGAGGGTAAAATAGATTAGACATAAGAAAAGTCTGAAGATTGGTGACTACCTAAATGTGATTTTTGCTAGTTACTAAAATATTCTTAACTACTTCCAAGAGCAAACTAACGAATTGTCTTAAGCTGATCAGGGATCTATTTGTATATGAGAATCTGTGTTAAGTCTGTATAATTCACTAGATTTCAGTTCTTATAATGTTAATAACAATTGTGAAAAGGATACATTTGTCCTGTATAACAGCATTATTCTTAACCTTTCCTGTTAATAGAGTTTTAAAATTCTGTCTTGGTTTTTACATTACATTACATTACATAACTATTAATTTAAATACTTAACCACTAATTTTGAAAAATTGCTAGTGTGATACAAAAGGAGTCATTATAATGCAGAATGTAGTCTGGTCCCTAGGGAGTATTAATAAGAAAATTTACACACAACTTAGTTCATTTAGCAAAGACCTGGATGCTATCTTTCTCTCAAACTAAGACTCTTTTTGACATTAAACACTTGTTAAAGAAGCTTATCTTTGCCTTCTCGAAACAAGAAGTGACAGTATCTAAGTCTGAAAATAATTCTTCAGAGAATAGTGTTCCCTTTCTCCAGGGAAATGCTGTGAGAATCATTAAGATAAGTGGCAACTTAACCAGAGAATTTCTTTGCTTTATTTCACTGATTAAGATACTATGGTGAAGTACACAGATTATTAAATTTTTTACAAGAGTAAATATATTTATTTAAAATGGGAAAAGTGCATTTTACTGTATTTTATCTATTATGTTTTTTTCTCAGAAAATGGAAAGAAAATTAAAACTTGTCAATAAATATTTTCTAGAGAGTAATAATTTGTCTGTCTAATTTATATAATTGTAAGCACTTTTATCACTCAAGAAGATTAGCAAAGGGAGAAAAATGTGAGAAGAAATGATTGAATAGAGTAATAATAATGATATTCAAACTCAAGCTAATCTATAAGAATACTAGAGGCCCGGTGCATGAAAATTCATGTGCTGGATGGGGGGTCCCTTAGCCCAGCCTACCCCCTCTCACAGTCTGGGAGCCCTCAGGGGCGGGAGGCGACCTGGCACCTGGCGATCAGGGGAAGGGGATGCCCCCATCACAACTCTGCTGCTGCCACTGCCGGCAGCACAAGCCTCGGCTGGCCCTGATTACCTGAGCCTCGGGCGGCCCTGGGCGGATGGGCAGCCACCATCCGAGGCTTGCCTGCACCTTGGGCTGTCCCTGGGGGGCTTAGGGGACTGGGCGCCACCATCTTGTGGCTGTGGGCGATGCCATCTTTGTGAGGGTGTGACAGTAAATTAGCATATTCCCTCTTTATTAGATAGGGTGTATCTTCAATGAGAAAAGATAAAAGATGCCCATTTACTTTTCAAGTTTGATTTTGAGCTAACTGCTAATGTAACTGTTTGATATAATGTATAAAAGTACCCATTTATGTTTATTTATCTCCTCAATATCTTCATATCCCCGTTTTTAAAGTAATTTTAAGAGAAAAGTAGCCTAAGGAATACAATATTTTAAATCAACAGCTAGATTTCTTCTCTTCCATATATTTAAATGAAAACAGTAAATAACTTGCTTAATTAGAATCAAAAGCAACCCTTTTTATAATTTCCTTAGCACCTCAAAGCCTCATAATTTTACCTAAAATGCCCAAGTAATTGAAGCAGCTATGAGTGTTATTCGAATTATTTGGATAGCAGTCAAATTTCGCTGCTTCTCTTTTGACATCACAGAAAGAACAAGTAAATGTTTTATTGACCTTGGTAAAAAAACAACAAAAACAACAACAACAAACATTTAAATTTGTAGATAAAAGTCAATTTCTACATCTTTAGACTTCAGATATCTATATATATAAAAAGCCAGGGGCCCTCATGACCGAAACAATCAGATGCGACCGAACAGGCTGCATGGGGTGACCAGGCTGGCAGGGGGGTTAGTGAGGGACGACCAAACAACCAAACAGCAGGCTGCCTGGGGCGACCAAGCGGCGAGGGGGGGCAGTAGGGGGTGACCTAGCCAGCAGCGGGGGGCAGTGAGGGGCGACCAGGCCGGTGGGGGCAGTTGGGGGTGACCAGGCCAGCGGGGGGGGGGGGGGGCAGTTGGGGGTGATAAGGCTGGCAGGCAGAGGTGTTTAGGGGTGATCAGGCCAGCAGGTGTGCGGTTAGAAGCCAGCCGTCCAGGATTGTGAGAGGGATGTCTGACTGCCAGGGATTGGGCCTAAACTGACAGTTAGACATCCCCCAAGGGGTCCCAGATTGGAGAGGGTGCAGGCTGGGCTGAGGGGACCCCCCTCGCGTGCATGAATTCGTGCACCAGGCCTCTAGTTTTGATATATTGTTTGCTTTAATAATAGTCAACATAAATTTAGACAATCATCTTATATTCTTATGCACTTGCTTAATGGGAACAAATGAAACATAGCAGAGGTCTACAAAGGCCTCTTATGGTAGCAGTGCACCTGGAATAATAACACTGGAAGGGACTTTAAAAAGTATATTTAAGCCCTAGCTGGTTTTGCTCAGTGGATAGAGCGCCGGCCTGTGGACTGAATGGTCCCAGGTTCGATTCCGGTCAAGGGCATGTACCTTGGTTGCAGGTTCCCCGGCCCTGGTTGGGTTGTGTGCAGGAGGCAACCAATCGATGTTGTCTTTCTCACATTGATGTTTCTCTCTGTCTCTCCCTCCCTCTTCCACTCTCTCTAAAAATTAATGGAAAAATACCCTCCACTGAGGATTAACAACAACAACAACAATAAAAGTGTATTAATATGGCAGAGCTCAGGGAGTTCACTGTTTGGGTCCATTGCAAACAACATTGTTAACTGGTTCTGTGAATTTTTAAAAGCTTTCTTTTGTGAAAATCAGCCTTTTTTTTTTTTTTAAGTAACATGTAAGAAGATTATTTTTACTCAGGCTAAGAATCAATTCAAAGTGCCCTGGAGATTCAGAGATGACAATAAGAGATGCTGTGTATCTTCCAGCTCTGAATTATAAAATCAATATGTACAAGAACATGCAGTCAGTGTTATTAGCAATATGAGACCGAGGAGAGGAGAATAAGGCAGTTACATGGAGGAAATGACCTTCAGACGGAGTCAGGAAAGAGGAGGGGAGCTTAGCTGGCTCACAGAGAACATGCCATGGGCCACGACCCTGAAGTTAAGAAAGCGCATGTTATTTGTGGGGCAGGGCCTGTTGTTTAATGTGGTTGGAGTATAGAGTGCTTGAAGAGATATCATGGGAAAGGAAATGGGTGAAATTTGGGTGCTTAGACTTCATTCTGTAAGTTCGATGGTGAGTCACTGAAGTATTTCCAGAAAGAGAAGCGATTTGTGGTTCAGAAATGTAACTGGAGTAATCCAGTGAGAAAGTGGAGGCCCGGAGACAGGTGTACATCGGACAACTCCCCAGGGTGGGCCGTTCTTTAGCTAGTCCGGGTATGGCGCTGTCTGGGTTGTAGAGACTCCAGAGCTGGGCTGGCCAGATGGCTGTCGCTGTGGTCTGGAGAGAGAGAAGGGCCCTCCCACACAATGGGAGTCAGAAGCACAGTGCACGGGACAGGTTACACGGGGTGCATCTCCAACATTGGGCGGCAGATGAATCTTGGAGAATGTCGCATGAGAAGTGAAAGAATGGAAATTTCTAGGTTTCATACCTGGTAAATTGGCAATGGCATTACCCTAGACAAAAGATGAGTGGGAACCGGCTGTGTGGGAGGGTGATTAATTTGGTTGGGGACGCGCTGAGTTGGACATGCCTTCAGGACATGCAGATGGAGATGTCTGCAGGCGGCTGTAACCTTGCAGTCTGGAGCTCCGGAGAGCTCAGTGTGGAGCCTGAGGATTTTTGTGCTTTGCCTTCTGAACTCAGGAAGCCTGACAGAAAATGGGCCGAGAACCAAATCTTCTGTGAGGAGAATCTTAAGCAGGATGCTGCATGAACTTCCTATTGTCTGAACTCCCACTCCTGTGGATGAGTCAACCGAGGTAAAAGAAATAAAAATAAAAAAACGCACCACTGAAACTTCTGTGGCAAAAGGAGCCACCTCCCTTTTTTTGTTGTTGTTAATCCTCACCCAAGGATATATTTTCCCCATTGATTTTTTTAGAAAGAGTGTAAGGGAGGGAGGGAGAGGGAGAGATAGAAACATCGATGGCCGGGGAGAACTTGCAACCCTTGGCCTGGAATTGAACCCAAGACCCTTTGGTGCAGGGGGTCAGTATCTAACCACTTGGCAACACTAGCCAGGGCGGGAGCCACCTCCCTTTAAAACAACACTGCCAACTGCTATTGGCTTCACCCAGCTCCCCTTCCTATTACCATATTGTGATTTACAAGTGTGTTTGTCTTTCAAATTAACTGAGTTCTTATTTCCTCATATCCAAGCACCTTGTAGAAACAAGGATGGGAGAGTTTTTGATATCATCTTGAGAGTGCATTTATTTTCTATTCTAATACGTTCTTGTGATCATTCTTTATCTCAGGCATTTATGTCAGCCTACTAGGCACTGGGCATTGGGCGCTAGGTGTTTTACACATATTTTTTTCTGCTCTTTACAACTGTTGTGCAACCTGTAGGCATCACTAACCCTATCTCACACCTGAACAAAAAGGACTTAGGGAGACTGAGGAAATATAGTCAACAAGTGGAGTGCTCTGCATCCGTTCCTCCCCACTCTGTGACATGGTGTCTTCGTCAGCCTGTGGAGGGGCTCAGCTGATCCTTCATAGAAAAGCCAGGTCCTTCTACACCGGAACCAATGTCTCTAGGTTGGATTTGTCTCCAAAGCCTGTTACTTCTTCCCTCAAGACAGCTCTTTGGTCTAATTTCATCCTTCCCATTTTCCCAGAACAAGTCCTAATTATCTAAAACTTTGACTGAAGCCAAGCCATACATTGCTCTTCCCCCCTGCCCATCTCTTGTCTCCTCCCAATGATCTATCTTGCATATACACACACAGTGAAATGAATTTCTTTAATCAACTTTATGGAGGAAATATATATCACCTATTTTAAGTATCAGTTTTCTTTGTTCACCTCATTCCAATGACACACACTACTTCCGTATTCCAGGCAGCAGGCCGGGGAGGGAAAGTGAGAGGGGAGGAGGCCTGTGCCTCCCTTTAGGGAGGTCCCCAGAAGCACACTCACATCACTTCCATTCACATGGCACAGCTATGGGAGGGGGTAGACTCTTTGTTCTGGCACCCATGTATCCCGTTAACCAGTAAGTTCTGTGACTGCAGAAAAGCATATTTGTGTCAACTAGCAATCTCTGCCATATTTCTCAATACCTGCATAATAAAATCTACTTGAATTTATTTTTTCAAAGCCCAAATCCCAATACTTTCCTACATGTCACTATACACCAGCCAGATGAGCCAACCATAGTCTACTTGTTGCCTCTAGCACCCTGCATATCCTGCACTTCCTTGATTTTGCTCACTTGGTGGTTCATCTTCACAGGTTCACCTTGCACTCAGCCTTCAGGTCTCAGCTCAGCAGTCACTTCCTACACGCAGCTTTCCCTGACTACCCCACCCACAACACTCCTTCCTACTCTGTGTTCAGCATTTATTTATTGCTAGTTTGGTTCTTATATTTTCTATCTTATAATATTATATTGTTTTAATCTTGAATTTTTTATTTTATAATATTATTTTTATTTTCTTTTTGTTTATATGTCTGGTCTCTCTTGAGAACTAGCATTATATTGTTTTGTATCCCACTCAACATTTTGCATAAGACTAGGTAGTGTTTCTTATATATCAGTTGCATATTTATTTACTATGTGTATAAATTAATAAATACATGAATTATGAGTCAGTTTAATGAATCAAAAGTGTCCAGCCCTGGCTGGGTGGCTCAGTTGGTTGGAGCATCTTCCCATACACCAAAGGTTGCAGGTTTGATTCCCACTCAGGGCACATACCTAGGTTGCAGATTTAATCCCTGGTCAGGGTGCAGAAAGGAGGCAACCACTTGATGTTTCTCTCTTACATTGATGTTTCTTTCTCTCTCTGTCTCTCCCTCTTTCTTCTTTTCTCTCTAAAATCAATAAATATATCCTCAAGTGAGGACAAAAGAAAGCCATTGTCCAAAATAATTCCAATAAGGAGAAACTGCAATAAAGGAAGTTATCTGTTCTTGACTAGGATAGAGGACACTGGGTTATCATGGGCTAAGTACTCATCTATCTTATCTAATAAAAGGGTAATATGCAAATTAACCATCACTCCGCGACAAAGATGGCGGCGCCCATAGCCACAAAGATGGAAGCGCCAGCCAGAGCCATGGAGCCGGCGGAGCGGGTGGGAGGCTTGGCTTCCTTCATTGCTGGGCAACGAAGGAAGCCAAGCCTCCCAAACGCCCAGGCGGGCTGCTGAGGGAGACATGCAGAGAGTGCAGTGGGGAGACATGCGGGGAGTGAGCGAGGTTCCCTGTGGGTGGATTCCAAATCCGCCATTGGTTCCTTTCACTGCTGATTCCCCTCCTCGCAGGTATCCTCCACGCAAAAGCCGTTCCATGCAAATATGTCATGTCCTAATGGGTGAATCCTAAACTGAATGAGTGTCACACCTGGGCAACTTAACTCCCATTAGAAAAAGGACCTGGGAGGAGGGATTTAGGAATCAGGAAGCCATCTGACCTGCTCAGTCTCTGGAACTGTTATCAAACACAGACAGTCTGAGACCCTCCCAAACACCACCTGAGCTAAACCTGAGAACCAAGATATTTTCAAGGCCCAAAGTTGACGGGGGTAAGGGGGCAGGGGAGCAAAGCAAGCCGAACAGCCAACTCAACCAAAGATGCAGGAGCCTAAGACAACACAGAGAAATGTCCTGGCCACCGAGATGCTCTCCCGCAGAGGTGGTGCCCACACCCAGCTGGGCGGAGGGGTGTGTACGTGCGGAATTTAAGGCCATTGGCAGGAGGGAAAGTCAAAGCATGCCTAAGGATTTTTTGTAAGTGTCCCACAGTCGAGAAACAGAGTCAGAATCAAGAAACGAAGTCTTACCTCAGCGCTGGGGTGTTTCAAAGTATCTAAAAATAGCAGTCCCATCGCTGAGTCCACTACCATGTTTGCCACAGACAGCGAGGCACGCAGAGGACTTCCGGGGAAGCCCTATAACTTCGAGGGTAACAGTGGTTCTGGAGAGGGAGAGACTGCAGCACTTCCAGTGTCCAAAGAGCTAGCGCCACAAACCTTGGCCTATCCTGAAGCTTGGTGCTGCTGGAAGTTGCTGGCCCTGCCTTCTCCAGCATGGTGGAGAAAGGCTGAGAGAGGAGAGATGGATACGGTGGCTCCAGTGGTCCAAATACTGCTGTTGTCTCCATTACTTAGCCTCTGCGCCCTCCAGGATAGCCTCAGTGCAGAGTGCAGAGGAGGCTGTGGAGAGGGTAGTGGTGAGGAGAATGCTTCTGACTCTGGATACCCAGTGAAGCCGCTGTCAAGAGCCTTTCTAGGGCTGGCAGGAAAACGCAGCAATGAGGGAAGAATAATGTCTCAATACGAAGAGGTTGGTTTTTTTTTTTTTTTTATCATCAGCAAAATGTGAATATTACCTAAACCACAGACTTTGCCAGAATTAATTGAAATAAAATTCCAGAAATTGTATAAGGGCCAGGGTGAAGTGGATAGGTTGGTTGAGCGTGAATGTGGTCCTGTGCACAGAAAGGCTGCAGGTTCGATTCCAGGTCAGGGAACACACCTGGCACATACCTGGGTTTCAAGTTGGATCCCTGGTCAGGGCTCCTAAGGAAGGCAATTGAAGGGATGTTTCTTACGTTGATGTTTCTCTCTCTCTATCCCTCTCCCTTCCACTCTCTCTAAAAATCAATGGAAAATGAATTAATGCCATATCTACAAATGTGGATAATCTAAAAAGAAGAAAAAAAAAAAAAGAAGTGTGGGGGGGGAGGGCCCTAACCAGTTTTAGCTCAGTGGATAGAGCATCAGCCTGCAGACTGAAGGGTCCCAGGTTCCATTCCGGTCAAGGGCATGTACCTTGGTTGCGGGCACATCCCCAGTTGGGGGTGTGCAGGAGGCAGCTGACTGATGTTTCTCTCTCATCAATGTTTCTAACTCTCTATCCCTCTCCCTTCCTCTCCATGAAAAAAAAATCAATAAGATATATTTAGAAAAATAAAAAAACAAAAACAGGGTAAAAGAGGTTGAATATGTACTGTATAATTTGAAGCGTGTAAAATAATATAACTTTTTAGGGGCATACATGTTACCTATACTAATAAAAGGTAATATGCTAATTAGACCAGACATCTTTTGGACATCCACCCAGACATCCTTCCAGAGAAAGCCACGGTGGTGGGGACTGAGGCAGAGGCCGTTAGGGGCAATCAGGCTGGCAGGGGAGAGCACTTAGGGGCAACCAGGTCAGCAGGGGAGCAGTTAGGTGTCAATCAGGCTGACAGGGGAGTGGTTAGGGGGTGATCAGGCTGGCAGGCAGGTGAGTGGTTGGGAGCCAGCAGTCCCAGATTGTGAGAGAAATGTCTGACTGCCAGTTTAGGTCCGATCCCACAGGGGACCTAAACCAGCAGTTGGACATCCCCTGAGGGGTCCCAGATTGGAGAGGGTTCAGGTTGGGCTGAGGGACAAACCCCCACCCCCCGCCCCCGTGCATGAATTTAATGCACTAGGCCTCTAGTATACTATAAAAGCCTAAGCGACCAAATGACCGAACAACCAGTTGACCAGTCGCTATGACGTGCATTGACCACAAGGGACAGACCCTCAACACACAGGATCAGGTTCCCTTCTGTCTGGATCAGGCCTGTGGGGATCGGGCCGAACACAGCTATCCGACATCCCCCAAGTGGTCCCAGATTGCAAGAGGGCACAGGCCAGGCCGAAGGACCCCACCAGTGCATGAATCCGTGCACCGGGCCTCTAATTTAGCTATAAATGGATATAGATTGGATCTACAGAATGTATTTAAAGCTCAGTACAGTCTTATAAATATCTGAGTGAACTATTAAATTGTAGTTATGGTCTAATAACATTATAGTGTCTTAGATTTATAAAATGCTTTTATGCCTAATTCCAAATCCTTTAACTTTTAAATCTACATTTGTTGACCTGGGAGTGTACAGAGTAAAAACTGAATTCACATTGCTGAGGAACTCATTCCTCAAAATTTCCTTTTTGCATGGCTTTAGGGTTGATTATTCTGATGAGAGCCACTTTTATGTTCAGAAGACTTAGTCATCACTTCTTCCTTTCGCAATTGTAGACTGACTTCTCACACTGGTGGCCTCATGCCTGTGAACAATCACTTCTAGATTTCTGGCCACCTCCTGGACTGACATTTTTTTTCAGTCCTCATCAAGGATATGTTCTTTGTTTGTTTGTTCATTTGTTTTTATTGATTTTAGAGAAAGAGGAAGGGAGACAGAGAAAGAGAAACATCTATCTATTGCCTCCTGTATGCTCCCCGACAAGGGATTGAATGTACAACCTGGGTATGGGCCCTGACCTGGAATTGAACTCGAAACCTTTTGATGTATGGGACGACGCTCCAAGCAACTGAGCCACCCGCCCAGGGCTGGACTGACTTTTCCTTCCTCTAGCCCTAAAGTTGTGTATGACTCTAATTCCCTGTATTAAACCCCTTTCTAGATTGGAGTCCTCTTTTCTCATGAATCCTAAGACATAAACACATACTGTGATGGTGATGAGCAATGACTAAGAATGAGCTATATTATTTTGTGTGTTGGAGGACAAATAGAACCAATGAAAGACACAGAGAAGGAATGGTCAGAAACATTTTAAAAAAACGAACACACTAAAGAGAAGCCATTTGAGGGGAAATTGTGGGGAAAGAAAATGTTTATCAGGTCAGTGACAAAATGAAGAAAAGGAGATGCATCCTGAGAAAAGGTAATATTTGTCAAGGGAAAGGATGACTTGCAGGAATTCCATTTCAGTGTAAGGATATTCCCACACATGTGCTTCCAGGGTCAGTTAGAATGATGTTACCAATTAGTGGACCAACATAATGTCTGGTGGGATGATAAGGTAATCAAGGCCCCTGGACATTGAATATCACAGAGAGGCAGAGAGACTTCAAAGTCCTGAGTTAATACAGGAAACCCAATACTGTCCCTGCTATACAAGAGTGAATTGCTTCTCTGATCTTTACTAATTGAGCTAGAGAAAAAGCATTGGCCAGATTTAATAGTGACATATTGCTAACCACATCTTGAACAACTGTGCAAGTGGCAATACTACTTGACTATATTTATGGTAATCACATAATTCTACAAAACCCATCTTTATTTGGCATACACCTCATAGGTGAATTAAATGGGAGAATTGGTAGAAATCCCCACCCCTTATTTGTCAAGTTTGATAGTGGCACTAATCACTCAAATATTATTGGTGATTTTCTACTTTTGAAGGGAGGAGCTATTTTAACCAATTTCGTTTGACCCTTCCTGCTCCATAGATCAAAGAGCTAAAATGGGTAGATTTCCTGTTGAATAATGTATGATTTGCATTTAGAAACCGCGTAGTTAAGCACAGGAGAGTTCACAGAGCCATTCAGTTCACCGTGAGATGGATTCTGATTTTTGCATTCCTTTTCTACATTATAATAAAGAAGTTCTGAATTCTCAACCCCACTGAATGTAGGAAATTGACTTCCATAAGTTTCTACTCTGACTACTAGTCCACACTGACATGTAGGACCTCCTGGATTAGTGTTAGCTCTGAGCCAGTTCAATAAGCTCTGGAATAGCTGAAACAAAGAGACAAAATGTTAACATTTGTTGTATGCTGGTGGTGAGAATATGAAGGTTTCCTTATTCTTCCTACTTTTCACAACATTTCATATTAAAATATTTTAAAATCTCAAACAATTGAGATGAAGCCAAGAATTACAAGTACATATGTTTGCAGTACAGGTCACATTGGAAAATGTTTGCTAGTTTGGAAATAAGGGCCCTTACAATGAACTGATTATAAGAAAAAATTAACTTCTCAGAAGACAAAGTCAGAAATAGATGAAATGTATGTTCTAATTTAAATTTTTTTAAATGAAAAGATGCTAATTCTGCCTGTTTCTTTGACTAGTTATGTGGATCAATCTTGGCATCATAATGTTTTTGTGCATTTCTTCCTACAGACCAGCAGCTCCCCCTAAGAATGTTGTTCTATACAAAAGGTTAGAGGAGGAAGCCAAAAAAAAAAAAAAAAAAAGAAAAGAAAAAGAAAAAAGAAAGAAAAAAGAAAAAAGAAAAAAAAAGAGAGAAAAAGAAAAAACTAAGTCTGAAGCAACAGTTATCACAATAAACATCCATCAGCACTTGTATTTTGTTTATACACATTTTATCTGTAAGGCATTTCTCAAAGTGTGGGCTTTATTAGTAAGTGATTTTTAATTTAATTTATTTACTTTAAAATTGTATTTTATTTTTATTGTTAACCTTATTAGATGCTCCCCATTTTACCCTTCCACCTAGAACCCACCCTCCCCTCCCTCTGGCCCCCACCACATTGTTGTCTGTGTACATGGAATATGCATATATGTTCTTTGGATAATCTCTTCACCTTCTTTCATCCTGTGGACCCCACCCACCTGCCCTCTGACATCTGACAGACTCTACCATGTATCCATATCTCAGGTTCTATTTTGTCAGTTCATTTTGTTCATTAGATTGCACATAAAAGTGGTATTTGTCTTTCTCTGACAGGCTTATTTCTCTTGGCATTATAACCTCCAGGTATATCCATGCTGTCACAAAAGGTAAGAGGAGACACATAGTATTCCACTGTGTAAATATACCACAGATTTAAAAATATACATATTTCCATTGACTTCAGAGAGGAAGGGAGAGTGAGAGAGAGATTGAAACATCAATGATGAGAGAGAGTCATTGATTGGCTGCCTCCTGCACACCCTTTACTGGGGATCGAGCCCACAACCCAGGTATGTGCCCTGACCAGGAACCAAAGCATGACCTTTTGGTTCATAGATCGATGCTCAACCACTGAGCCATGCCTGCCAGGCACATCACAGAATTTTTATCTACGATGGGCAGTTGGGCTGTTTCCAGATCTTGGATATAGTAAACAATGCTATGAATAGAGAGGTGCATATATTCTTTCTGATTCGTGTTTTGGAATTCATAGGATATATTCTGAGAAGTGGAATCACTGGGCCAGTTGGCGGTTACACTTTTAATTTTTTGAGGAAACTGTCCTCCACAATGGCTGCACCAGTCTGCATTCCCACCAACAGTGCACTGGGGTTCCCTTTTCTCCACATCCTTGCCAGGACTTATTGTTTGTTGATTTATTGATGGCAGCCATTCTGGCAGGAGTGAGTTGATTCCTTATTATCATTTTAATTTACATCTCTCTGATACTAGTGACTGAGTATTTTTTCATATGTCTATTGGCCATCTGTATGTCCTCTTTGGAGAAGTGTCTCCTCAGGTACTTTGCCCATTTTTTTTAAAATATATATTTTATTGATTTTTTACAGAGAGGAAGAGAGAGGGATAGAGAGTTAGAAACATCGATGATAGAGAGACATCGATCAGCTGCCTCTTGCACAACCCCTACTGGGGATGTGCCCGCAACCAAGGTACATGCCCTTGACCGGAATCGAACCTGGGACCTTTCAGTCCGCAGGCCGACGCTCTATCCACTGAACCAAACCGGTTTCGGCACTTTGCCCATTTTTAATTGAATTATTTGTCTTCCTGGTGTTGAGTTGCATAAGTTCTTATATATTTTGGAAATTAACCCCTTCATCAGGTGTATAATTGGCAATTATGTTTTTCTATATAGTGGGTTTTCTTTTCATTTTGTTGATGGTTTCTTTTGCTGTGCAGAAGCTTTTTAATTTGATGTAGTCCCATTTGTTTATTTTTTCTTTGTTTCCCTTCCCCTAGGAGATATTTCTGCAAAAATGTTGCTATGAGAGATGTCTGACATTTTACTGCCTAGGTTCTTCTAGGATTTTTATGGTTTCATGACTTGCATTTAAGTCTTTTATCCATTTTGACTTTACTTGTGTATGGTATAAGTTGTTGGTATAGTTTCATCTTTTTGCATGTGGCTGTCCAGTTTTCCCAACACCATTTGTTGAAAAGACTTTCTTGACTCCATTGTATGCTCTTGCCTCCTTTTTCAAATATTAATAGAGGCATAGGTTGATTTCTGGACTCTCTGTTCTGTTCCACTGATCTATATGCCTGTGTTCGTGCCAGTTCAGTCTGCTTTTATTACAATGGCCTTATAGTATAGTTTGATATCTGGTATTGTGATCTCTCCTACTTTGTTCTTTTTTCTCAAGATTGATAAGGCTATTCAGGGTCTTTTTTGGTTCCATATAAAATTATGGAATATTTTTCCTAGATCTGTGAAATATGCCATTGGTATTTTAATAGGGATTGAAGTAATTCTATAGATTGCTTTGGGTAGTATGGACATTTTAATGGTATTTATTCTTCCAGTTCATGAACATGATATATGCTTCCACTTATTTGTATCTTCCTCAGATTCTTTCTTCAATGTCCTATAGTTTTCTGAGTACAGGTCTTTTACCTCCTTGATTAAATTTATTTCTAGGTACATTTTATCATCGTTGTTGCAGTAATAAATGGGAATGAATTTTTACTTTCTCTTTCTGATAGCTCATTATTGGTGTATAAAAATGCCATCCATTTCTGGATATTGATTTTGTATCCTGCTATTTTGCTGAATTCATTTACTAGATCTTGCAGTTTTTTGGTGGAGTGTTTAGGGTTTTCTGCATACAATATCACAACATCTGCAAATAATGGCAGTTTTATTTCCCCCTTTCCAATTTGGAGGCCTTTCATTTCTTCTTGTTTTCTGATCCCTGTGGCTAGAACTTGAGTACTATGTTGAATATGAGTGGTGAAATGGGCATCCTGTCTTGTTTCTGATCTTAAGGGAAACACTTTCAGTTTTTGCCCATTGTGTATGATGTTGGCTGTAAGGTTTTCATATATGGCCTTTATTATGTTCAGTTATAGTCCCTCTAGTCTCACTTTGCTGAGAGTTTTTATCACAAATGGTGCTGAATTTTACTGAATGCTTTTTCTGCATCTATTAATATGACTATGTGATTATTATCTTTCATTTTTTATGTGATGAATCACATTTATTGATTTGCAAATATTGTGCCAACCTTGCATCACCGGAATCAATACCATTTGGTCAGAGTGTATGATCTTTTTAATGTATTTCTGGATCTGGTTTGCTAATATTTTGTTGAGGATTTTAGCATCTATGTTCATCAGGGATATTGGCCTATATTTTCCTTTCTTTGTAGTGTCTTAATCTGGTTTTGGAATTAAGATAATGTTGGCTTCATAAAAAAAGTTTGGAAGTTTTCCCTCCTCTTGAATTTTTTGGAATAGTTTAAGGAGAGTAGGTATTAGTTCTTCATTGAATGTCTGGTAAAGATCACATGTGTAACCATTCGGTCCTGGACATTTGTTTGCTGGGAGTTTTTTATTTTATTTTATTTTTATTACTGTTTTTATTTCATTAGTTGTTATTGGTCTATTCAGGTTTTCTGATTCTTCCTGATTGAGTTTTGGAAGATTGTATGTTTCTAGGAATTTGTCCATTTAGCCCAGGTTGTCCAATTTGTTGGCATGTAGTTGTTCATAATATTTTCTTACAGTCCTTTCTATTTCGTGATGTCAGTTGTTACTTCAACTCTTTCATTTCTGATTTTATTTATTTGGCTCATTTCTCCTTATTTCTTGATAAGTCTGGCTAAAGGTTTATCAATCTTGTTTATTCTTCCAAAGAAAAGCTCTTGATTTCATTGTTCTATTGCATTGTGTTTTTAGTCTCAATGTCATTTATTTCTCTTCTGATCTTTATTATTTCTTTCCTTCTACTTCCTCTGGGCTTTTCCTGTTGTGTTTTCTCTATTTTTGTTAGTTGTAGAGTTAGATGATTTATTTGAAATTTTTCTTACTTCTTGAGGTTGGCCTGTAATGAATGCTATGAACTTCCCTTTCAGGACGGCTTTTGCTGTTTCCCATAGATTCTGGACTATTCTGTGTTTCTTTTCATTTGTTTCTGGGTAATTTTTGATTTCTTCCTTAATATCATTGGTAACCCATTAATTGTTTAATAACATACTATTTAGCTTCCATGTGTTTGAATGTTTTTGAGTTGATTGTAGTTTATTTCTAATTTCATGCCATTGTGATCTGAGAAGATGATTGGTATGACTTCAATATTTTTTAATTTGTAGAGACTTTTTTTGTGTCCTAACATGTGGTCAGTCTTTGAGGATGTTCCATGTACACTTGAGAAGAATGTATATTCTGCTGCTTTGGGATGAAATAAATCTTCTCTAGTATCAATTACTGGTATATTCATCTTATCTAGTATGTCATTTAAGGTCGTCGTTTTCTGGTTGACTTTTTTTTTTTTTTTCCTGAAAGATTTATCTGGTGATGACAGTGGGTGTTAAAGTCTGCTACTATGATTGTATTGCTCTCGATTTCTCCCTTAAAGTCCACCAAAAATTTTAATATATTTAGGTGCTTCCATATTAGGTGCATATACATGTATAAGGGTTATATCCTCTTGTTGGGTTGATCCCTTTGGTATCATATAGTGACCTTTTTTGTGCCTTTTATAACCTTTGTTTTGAAGTCTATTTGGTCAGAAATAAGTATTGCTACCCCAGCTATTTTCTGTTTCTATTTGCATGGAATATTTCCCCCATTCCATCTCTTTCAGCCTGTTGTGAGTCTTTTGTTCTGAGGTGGATCTCTTGTAGAAAGCATATATATGGGTCATATTTTCTATTCCATTCAGCTACGCTATGTCTTTTGATTAGAGCATTTAATCCATTTATATTTAAGGTTATTACTGAGAGGTACTTATTTACTGCCCCTTTTTTCTTTATACCTATGTTCCTCTCTCTATTTCTTACTCTTCTTAGAGCAGTCCTGTTAGCATTTCTTGCATTGCGGCTTTGGTGGTATTGAAATCCTTTATCCTTCTTTTATCTGGGATGTTTTTTATTTCAACTTTGATTTTAAATGACAGTGTTGCTGGATAGAGTAATCTTCATTTCAGTCCTTGCTTTTCATTCCCTTGAATACTTCATGCCAATCCCTTCTGGCTGGAAGTGTTTCCATTGAGAACTCTGCTGACAGTCTTAGGGAAACTCCCTTGTAGGTAATTAACTGTCTCTTTCTTGCTGCTTTTAAGATTCCCTTTTTGTCTTTAATGTTTGCCAGTTTCATTATGATGTGTCTTAGTGGATGACTCTTTGTGTTCATCTTGTTTTGGACTCTCTGTGCTTCCTGAACTTGAGTGACTTTTCTTCCACCAGGTTAGAGAAGTTTTCTGTCATTATTTCTTCAAACATTTTCTCTATCCCTTACATGCTTTCTTTCTCTGATACCCATATTATGTGGCCGTTATGTTTCATGTTTTCTAAAAGTTCCCTTAAACTAACCCCATGCTTTTTAATTATTTTTTCTTGTTGCTGCTGTGATTGGGTGATTTTATTTTTTCTACCTTGTTTTCCAAATTGCTGATTTGATCCTCTGCTTCATGGAACCTACTGTTTATTCCTTTCAGTGTATTATTTATAATCACTATGGCATTCTTTATTTTCATTTGATTATTTTTCACTAGAGGCCCGATGCATGAGTAGGCTTTCCTTCCACTGGCTGCTGACACTGGCTTCCCCCCGGCACCTAGGACCCAAGCTTCCCTCACAGCCTCAGCTTTGTCTGGAAGGACATCCGGTCTAATTAGCCTATTATGCTTTTATTATTATAGTTGGTTTCTATGTCATTTTTCATGCTACAGAGCATCCTTATAACCATTACTTTAAGCTCTATTTCTGATAAATTTTTTGCCTCCATTTCTTTTAGCTCTTTTTCTGAAGATTCCTCCTGTCCTTTCATTTGGTGCCTATTTCTTTCCCCCTATTTTAGCTTTACTTTTGTGTTTGTTTCTATGTATTAGATAGAACTGCTATGACTCCCAGTATTGGTGGGGTGGCCTTCTGTAGTAGTTTTCCTGTGGGACCCAGTGGTGCAGTCTCCTTGATCTCCTAAGTTGGGTGCTCTAGGAATGTCTCTTGTGTTGCTTATTTTGCCCTCCTGTTATAATTGGTGTTTAATTACTCTTGCCCCATTTGTGGGTACAATTGACCCTTAGGCTGGCTGACTGAGGCTCAACACTAATCACTGTGTGCAAGCTGCTGTGCAGGTATAGTCTTAAGGTGTGTTGCTGGGCTCAGTGACACAATCATCCAGATCACCTGTGCTCCATGCTCTAAGAATGTTTCTTGTGCACCCCCTTGTTCTAGTTGAGTCCTGATGAATGCAGTTGGCCCTTTCATGAGTGGAGCTGACCCTTCAAGCTGGGTGGCTATAAGGGTAAACCTCAATCACCATGTATGAGATGCTGTGCAGGGTCTTCCCCATAAGGTAGAGTTGTTTTCAGCAGAGTTTAATGCCTGCTGGAATCTTCCTTTGAGTGTGTCACTTGTGTGACTGGTTTGGTTGAGCTCTGGTATGGTTTGAAGTCTACCATTGGTTGTGTCGGTTCTGGGTCCACTTGGGTGGGGTTCAGGTACAGGTTGCTGTGAGGTGTTCTGTGTAACTTGTTTGGGGCTACCTATCTAGAAGTATCATGCTGTTCCCTGTTTGTGTCTGTGTCTACTGGACCTCATAGGAGAGGCCAACCCATGTATATGGGTTGGCTTCCTAGAGCTCTGACCTGGGGTCTGATCAATAAAGACCAAGGCTCACTGAGGTTGGTGTCTACCTGTCGGATACTCCACTCCTTCTCAATGTTGCCTGGATTTCCTCCAGAGTCTAATGCAGAAAGGCTGTAGAGTGGGCCCAAGCTGGCCATGCCCCACTAACCCTTCCAGAAGGCTCAAGCTCCGTAGGTAAAGGTGACCAGTTCAGGCTAGTGGGTACTCTAGTTTGGGGCAAGTGTGGTCTGGCACTCAATGGGGAGAATGTGACCCCTACTTCAGAGCCACAACATTCAGTCTCTGTCAGTATCCAACTTTAGCTTCCCTAGGAGGAGTGCATTGCATGTTCAAGTTGGGTGTAGCCAGCTGTCTTACCTATGGGAGCAAGCTCGGCAGGACAGGATGGGGTCACTGGACTTAGGCAAGCAGATTGAGAAAGCCTTCTTTGGCGGGGGGTGGCACCAACTGTGCTATGGGAGAGGGGCAAGCTGGACTCTTCCTTTTAGCTCCGTAGCCATGCCTGGTCAAATCCTGGACTGGAGATCTCTGAGGTAGTGCACTCTGAGCGTCCCAGCTCTGAGCAGAGCCTCCTTTTCCCTCAAATCTGAGCTTAGCAAGACAGTGCTAGCAGGGCTTCTGAAAACAGATCAAGGCAGTCTTCCACTGATGGTGGCACTAGCCTGCTTGACGGGAGAGAGCTGCATGCCTCCTTCCCCTAGCTCTGAGGCCACTCCTTCAGAGACCCCTATGGAGCGCATTCCAAAGCTCCCAAGCTCCTAGCTATGCTCCCAGCTCCTGTGTGTTGACCCTTAAGGAGAGACCTGGGGTTCTAGCAGACTCCCTCCTCTTTCCAGCAGGCAAAAATTTCAGCTTATTTTTGCTTCCAGATGTTTTGCAGGCTCTTCTTCCTGATCCTGATGCTCTAGTTTGAGGAGTTGAGACCCTTCTTTCCTCAGGGCGGACTTTGGCAGCCACAGTATCCCTCCAGCTTCTCAGTTGCGGCACCTGGGTTCAGGGATCCGCCCTCTCTGCATCTCCACCCTTCTTACTAGTACTGTGTAGCTTCCTTTTTCAAGCCTCAGATAAAATACTCCTGTTCAGGTGCCCTTCAGTTATTTATTTAGGTTGATTGCTCTAAATTTTAGCTGTAAATCCAATTTGGCGCTGGGAGGTGGTATGTGTTGTTTTTATGTACTTTTACGTACATCCTGAAAGTCCAGTAAGTGATTTTTTTTAAATGATCATCTGTTTACAGGTGACTGCTATGATTAGTATGATTCTTTTGAATGATTTAAACAGAGAGAAATGAGAGTAGAAACTGAAGCTGAAAATGCTTGCTAACTTGACTTGGATTCTGAAGCTATTCCCTAAGATTTTCTGCCTTTAATTCAGATAAAACAGCTGATACCAATAACTGCCCAAGAGGAGAAAAAAAAACACTTATACTATTAAAACGTAAAATAGAAGACTAGCTGAATCAGGTGTAGGGGACTGTGCTTTGGAGTGAAATGTGCTGAGCTCATACAGAATATGAAAAATTTGAGAGGGGAACGCTCAGGGTCACCTGAATAAATGTATTCTACCCTCCAACAAACCATTGACCTCCATCCTGCTTTCCCCATCAACATATTAATAGCAGACGGAATAGTCTGGGATGGCCTTTGTGATCATCCTACGCATTGTCGTTTAAAGGGGCTTTTACATGCTTTATCTTATTCAACCCTCCGTCCATCTGTGAGCTAGGCAGAACTTCATTTAGAGATGCAGACATTGAGGCTCAAAAGGTTGGATCAACTTCCAGGTGTCACAGCTAGGAGGTGGTAGAACCTGGGTGTCTGCCTTTTCCTTTATATCTCACGACTCCTCATTCTCCTTACCTTCTCTGTGTTCTCTTGATCTTGACCTTCTAATTTCAGGGAGACTGGGAGGGTTTAAAGTAATTCCTTTGGAAAATTCTTTGTGAAACCCACAGTGTATTGACACTTATCTCTAGGGCTGTAGTTTTATTACCAGCAATACTAATTGAGAGAGGCAGTGCTTTGACCAAAATAGCTGAAGGCAGAAGATGTTAAACACATGGACCCATGCCACAAGATTGCATTTCTCTGTGGAGAAAAAAAAAAAAAAGATATCATTTCTGGTCTCCCCAAATCCATTTAGCAGATTTGATATTTTTCCTCCTTAGGAGTAAAGCAGTGAGAACATTAGATGGGGAAGATTATCACACATAGTTACATAGCGTTTTCTGTCTCCATTCTTGTGATGAATTAGTTACCCATTGCTCCCTAACATTACCCCAAAAGTTAGTGGCTTAAAACAACATTGTTTCACAGTTTCTGAGAGAACCACATAGCTGGTGGCTCTGGTTCAGGGTCTCTAATGAAGATATTAGATGAGGCTGCAGTATCAGGGAGTTTGACTGGAAATGAAGGGTTCATTTCCGGGATGGTTCGCTCACATGGCTGGCAAGTGGATAGTAGCTTTCCATTGGAGCTTTTACTATCTCCCCATATGGGTCACCTTACTAAAGAGCAGCCAGCCTGCCTCAGAGCAATTGATCCCAGACAGTGGGAAGGCGCACCCAAGATAAAAGCTGCAGTCTTTTTATAATCTTGAAGTGTTAGCCCATCTATCACTCTTATAAACTCAGTTAACCAGGAGTGATTCATTAATGCGGCTTACAGGGGTGGTGGTAGGGGATGAGGGAGAGAGGGGATTCAGCTCCACTTCTTGGAGGGAGAAGTAGCAAAGAATTTGTGGATATACCTTTAATGCCGCCACGATGCCTTGCCCAAATTCTTAGCTTTTGTAGGAGGAAGCACATAAAATAAATGTATTCCTGTTCAGCTGTTTCACATACTAGTAAAACTGATAAAAACTGGTAAAGAAAAAATCTCTCTGTTGCTATATCTCATCTTTTACTGATAGTTTTTACTATTTTCTTTGCTGCCCCTCCTCCTCTGTTTGCCTCAAAATGTTGGAGGGTCCCCGGCTGCTCAGGGTTTCTTATTTATGTGTATGCTTACCTTACTAACACCCTCTAGGACCATCCTTTATCCACCACCTCCATTCTCACAATTCTTATACGACTGTGTTCAGCCCTGACATCCCCCTGAAATCCCAGATTTATAAATATATCCAGCTGCTCTCTTTTTTTAAAAAATTTATTTATTTCAGAGAGGAAGGGTGAGGAAGAGATAGATAGCAATATCAATGATGAGAATCATTGATTGGCTGCCTCCTGTACACTCTCAACTGGGGATGGAGCCCACAACTTAGGCATTTGCCCTGACCGCAATTGAAGCCATAACCTCTTAGTTCATAGGTTCATGTTCAACCACTAAGCCACACTGGCCGGGCTCCAGCTGCTCTTTGACATCTCCACACAGATTACATGAATTTAAAATGCACCATGGCTAACAACTCTGGATTCCCCCTGCTTCTTTCCCAGCCTTTTCTTTTTAATAAATCCACCCAGTTGTTTGTGCGCCTCTTTATCTTATGTCTAATCCCACAGCAAGTCTGTCAGCACTTCCTTCAATATCTTTCCTGCATCTACCAAACTTTCTCCATCTCCACTGTTCCCACTCCAGCTCAAGCTACCTCTCTTCTCATTTGGACCATAGCAGTTGCCTCCTAATGGGTTTTATACCTTTTCCTCTGGCTGTTGTAAGTATTCTCCATTGTACAGCCATGGTAGTATTTTGCAAATGAAATTAGTTCTTATCACTCCTCTGTTTAAAACTCTCTATGGCTTTCTAATTCACTTAGAATAATAAACCCAAACTCCTTGCTCTGACTTAGAGTTTTTGACATATACTTGTTCTTGCCCACTAGCCAGCTATACTGTGTCTCTGCTATCTCTTTCACACACACATGTAATATGGTTTGGTAAAAAAAAAATAAATCTAAATTGGAATTTAAATCTTACTTCAATTGTAACTAAAACATTAGAATATGTAGTTCTTTGTCCCATCTATAGAGAGGAAGAAGACCATTCTCAGCAATCAGAAAATGTCAACATCACTCTGACAGGACACACCGTTACTGTGAAGGGCCCCACAGGCACCCTGTGGAGGGACTTCAATCACATCAGTGTAAAACTCAGTCTCCTAGGAAACGAGAAGAAGAGGCTCCTGGTTGGCAAATGGTGGGAAAATAGAAAGGAACTGGTCACTGTTCGCACTATCTGCAGACATGTACAGAACATGATCAAGGTGTTACACTGGGCCTCTGCTACAAGATGAGGTCTGTGTACGCTCACTTCCCCATCAATGCGTTGTTCAGGAGAATGGTTCACTTGTTGAACTCATACATTTCTTGGTTGAAGAATACATCCTCAGGGTTCAGATGAGGTCAGGCATTGCTTGTTCAGTATTTCAAGCCCAGAAATACTGAGGAAGATGAAGTTAGTTCTTAAAAGAAGGGACATTGAACTTATTAAATTCAGCACTTTGATTCAGCAAGGATATTAGAACAATTTTGGATGGTATTTATGTTTCTGAAAAAGGAACAGTTGAGCAGGCTGATGAATAAGATCTAAGTTGTCCAGCTATAGAAACAGCCAGATGATTCCTCAGACTTATTTGTGATATTTTAAAGATGCAATAAAATCTGAGTATTGATTTAAAAAATAATTAGAATACATAGTTTGAATAGTGATTATGGGAAACAATTGGACAGAATACCTAAGTCAGGCATATCCCATAAAAGTGAGGGAGATTTTCTATTTGTGCAGACCAGTGGTCAGCAAACTCATTAGTCAACAGAGCCAAATATCAACAGTACAATGATTGAAATTTCTTTTGAGAGCCAAATTTTTTAAACTTAAACTTCTTCTAATGCCACTTCTTCAAAATAGACTCGCCCAGGCCGTGGTATTTTGTGGAAGAGCCACACTCAAGGGGCCAAAGAGCCACATGTGGCTCGTGAGCCACAGTTTGCCGACCACGGGTGCAGACTATGTAAAAAAAATATATCATAACTAGATTTGGGACAAATAAGTTCGGCACACTAGTAGGAAACTCTGATTTAATGAATAATGGATGGGATCATACATTTTGTGACTGATGAGAAGATAAATAAAGATGGCAATCTGTGTTATTGAAAAAGGTGTATTCAATGTAAAAAACTACACAGTACTTTAAAACTACACAGTATATTAGCACACACTGTGTGCACATGTGTATCTGTGGTTTTTTTTGTGTTTACATGCATAGGTGTGTTTATGTGCATGTTGTAGATAAATATGCATGTTTCAATGCATTAGCATGTGTCTGAGTATCTGCATGTGTGTGTGTGCCTGTGTGTATCTGGTGTGCCTCTGTGTATAAAGGGCCATCCTGATTGATAAGCAGATTGGGCAGAATAGACAGCTCCCTTGAGAATACTCAGGGACTACATGCATCTTCTCTCTCAACATTAATATATCTCTAGAGACTCATTAGGTCTAAGTGGTCTATTTTCAATTGCAAATATGCTGGGAGTTGCATCCCTCATCTGGATCTTCCTGTGAGTTATGATAATTAGGTCGTGTTCCTCCTAACACTTGCTGACAACAATCAGAGATCTGAACCAATGCAAGGGTCTCAGGAAAGAAAACCTAGGGACCCTTGGGTGGTGGGTGGGTGGCTTGATAGCTGAGATGACATCTCCTGAATGATCTCCCTGGATCACAGGGATTCCTTCTCATCCATGGAATTGGCCAGCACCGGGGAATGAGAGAAAACAGAAGGGAATTCAGAGGAAGCCGATGAAAAAGTCAGTTGTTTCCCTATTTTGCTGAGTGCCACGCATGGCTGGTCCAGTTCTGTGCTCCAGAGGTTCCCAGGTGCTCTTTAGAGTTCTGTCACTCCTCCTTTATTCAGAGCAGTGGGGGGCAAGTTGGTTACCAGGTGATGAAGCAAACCCTTGGTGAGCACAAGCAGAGGACAGTAAGGAAGCACACTCAGTGACTATTCCATGCTCAGCCACACACTGCCACACAGAATGCCTTTCAGAGAGAGGCCACTGGCCATCCCACCCAGGGCTTCTCCCTTCTTCTGCCCTCTAATCCCCTTCCTTCCTTCCTTCCTTCCTTCCTTCCTTCCTTCCTTCCTTCCTTCCTTCCTTCCTTCCTTCCTTCTTTCTTTTCTTTTCTTTTTGTTAATCCTAACCTGAGGATACTTTTCTATTGATTTTTAGAGAGAGTGGAAGAGAGAGGGAAAGACAGAAAGAAACATCGATGTGAGAGAAACACATCCATTGGTTGCCTCCTGCATGAGCCCCGACCAGGGCCAGGGCCAGGGAGGAGCCTGCAACCAAGGTACGCGCCTTTGACCGGAATCAAACCCCCGACACTTTGCTCTGTAGACTGATGCTCTATCCACTGAACCAAACAGGCTAGGACCATGTCTTCCTTTCTTTCACTATTTACATTCTTTCTCTCTTTCCTGCAACTCCAACTTTTCCTTTCCCATCCACCAGATTGGAACGTGCCATATTACATCCCATCAAATGGAGAAAATATAAATCTCACCCCCTTTCACCCCTAGTCCCTTAAAAATTTCATCTCAAAGCTGTCCTTCAGAGTCAAGCAGCTCAAGAATGTTTGAGTCTCTGATTCGGTCTCGGTTTTGTGCTCACTACATCATGTCCTGTGCTTTTGCTCAGTTGAACAATGACCACTCTGGTGCCAGATGGCCCCACCATTTTCAGTCCGTGCCTTACCCAACAGACATTTCTGCAGCATTACTTGAATTGAGCCTTCCCTTGTCTTGACTTACTTCCACAGTCTCCTGGCTACTCTTTCTCAGACTTCTTTTTAGCTCCTCCTGGGTATTTCCAGGAATCCTTCCCTTATTCTCCACTTTATTCCTTTCCCTTGGATTTAATACTTCCTACATGATGTTGATTCCCAAAAGGAATAATTCTCGAATCCTCTTCTGTGCTGTGTACCCCTGGATCTAACTGTTTACTTAATGACCAAAGAGAGAGACCTCAGGGGTGGGTACATTTTCAGCAACATGGGGTTCAATCCACCTTTTGCAAATTATTTTTTGTGCGACTTTAGGTAAATTATGTGACATTTCTATGTTTATGGAAAAAATGACTATCTATAAACTAGAAAAGCTAGTAGTAAATGCTTTATAGGGCTTTTCTGGTGATAAATGAGTTAATACATTTAAAGCTCTTAAAAACTGTGGCTGGCCCAGTTAAATATTTAATAACTATTAATACTAAGCATTTAATAAATATCTACTAATTTTTATTATTATTGCTTTATTTGCCCCCTCCTCTTGGGTGATTCATGACATATTCAAAGCAGAATTCCTGGTCATTCCAGCAAATGACACTTTCTTCCACTCAGCTACTTAAATCAGAAATTAACAGCTTTCTAGAATTTGCTCATGCTGATACCAATTACTACCAAGTCTCCTTGACTTTAACTCCAAAATGTCCCTTAAATTGTCTAGTTTTCTCAGGTGCTGCTCTAAATCTGCCATATCTCGTCTCTCTCACTGGAGTCACTGAACTGGTTTCCTAATTGGTCTCCTTGCTTCCTCTTGTGTCCTTTCCCCCAACAATTCTTCAGTACAGCAACTAGAGTGTTCCTTTAAAAGCATAAGATGGATCTTGTCACTCCTCAGCTCAAAATTCTTCCTAGTTTCCCACTGGACTATGGATAAAGTCCAAAATCCTTGAGTGAAGGGGTCTGTAAGTTCATGCATGTCCTTTGCCATGTCCACTTTCCAGTTAATAGTCACTCCCCTCTCACTCACTCTGGCTCAACTACACAGGCCTTCTAACAGGTTTGCACATGTTACCAGAGCTTTTCTGTCTTGTGAATTACAGTTTTGTTTCTAATGTCTGCTGCCTGAAATGTATTTTCCTAATTTTTGGATAATTCTCACTTCTCATTTAGGACCAAATAAATGCCAATTCCTCAAACATAACTTTTCTGCACCTTAAATCTTAATGAGAATGCCTCTGTTATCTCTTTTGTAGTAGCCCATTATTTTCCACTGCCACAATTTGCAATTACATATTACCTATATGTTTATTTGATTAATGATAGCGTTTTCAATGATACAAACACTACAATGATAGGAAATTATATTTGTCTTTTCCACTCTTTTGTTTCAAGTGACTAGCAGAGCAATGCCTAATCAATATTTGTTGAATTAACAAAGTGAATTAATGAACTCTGGCTTATAAAAATAATTAGAAGTGCCCAGCCAGAGTGGCTTAGTTGGTTGAGCATCAGCCTGTGCACTGAAAGGTTGCTGGGTAGATTCCTGGTCAGGGTGCATACTTGGGTTGTGGGTTAGATCCTCTGTTGAGGCACATACTGAAGGCAACCACCCAATTGATGTCTCTCCTCCTCCTCCTCCTCCTCCTCCTCCTCCTCCTCCTTCTTCTCTCTCTCCCCTTCAACTTCCCCTCTCTAAGCATGTCCTCAGAATAAAAAAAAAATACTCAGTGGTCATTTTAACGATAAAAAACACAATAATACAGATGTAAGAACAACAGAAGATGCTCCTAAACTTGTATTTAAGTGATGAAACCAGAATTATGTGTTGTATGCAGGTTTAATAACGAGAGAGTCTGTTACAGGGGGAAGAGTTCAGCTTTGCTGTCAGACCTGGGTTTGAATTCCATCTTAATCACTTACCAGTGCTGTGGCTGGGGCAAGTTACTTAACTCCCCTTGACTTCAGGTCCTTCGCTTGGGAAACGGTTATCCTAATAGCAGCAGAAAATTGCGAGGCAACAAACGGCTCCTGCTGGTTGCTTAGTGAATAAATGTTCGCTGACATTTTTACTGAAAGACCTTTATTTTTGCCACTTAACTATGAAAGGGAAAGATACAGGAACCAAGAATGATAAACTATTCATTATTTTAAAACCACTAGAAAAATTTGGCCCCTGAATCACACAAAGGCCTGAAGTAACAGATAGTAGAAGGAAACAATTAAAGTCCATGAATTTTACGGAAACCAAATAGATTGGTCCTTTATATTCACAGAGAAAATCTATGGGTGCTTCTCAGGCCCGGAGGGCTCTTTGCGTGGCTGGCTCTTCCTTCTGTAGTTCTCCTGTGTCTCTCTTTACCTAGAGGCCTTTTCTTCAACACTTTGTTAATACCTCCCACCACCCCATCACCATTTCATTGCTGATCTGAGCACTAGACTGTTTTTCTAGAATGTATCTCGCTCTAAATTAGGTTCCTTAACTTTCTACCTGTTTTGGGTCCAAGTCATCAAGGACATGATAGGTAGCGAAGGGTAGCAGAACATGCCATACCGAAACATGCCTCTTTGTTGTGTTATGCCCAGTGTTCAGGATCCCCCAAAACCCACCAGGAAGGAGCCAAGCCCGCTGTAAAAGCATAAGAACCTTTATTCGTGCTAGCAGGAGCTCCCTTCTCCAACAATCACCAGCGCTGCGGTGGGGGAGAGAGAGAGCGTGCTTTGGGAGAACAAAGACTTTATAGGGGGTCCAAAGCAGTGGGCGGGGCGGGGGGGAACGTTTGTGGCCCCGTTGATTGGTCAGGGGGCAGGGTCAGGGGTCTGGTTACACAGGGGCACTGTGCAGTTTGCCTAATTTGGACTGAGTCCACTTCTCTGCATTCCTATTGGCAGGTTTAAGGGCGGGTCGGGTAACTGCTCAGAAAAGGGAGTCATATACATAGTTACACAGGATGGAGGGTACAGTACATTTTGTGCTGTCCTGCTCTGCCCTTTCAGTTGTAGTGATTATTTTGATCTGTAGGCACTTGAAAAACAGCAAATAAAGGGACAGGCTTTCTCTGAACTCTCTTACTTGTATAAACATACGTCCTCCAAAGGAACTCAATGGTCATAAGTCCCCTCCTCAGGAATTATATCAACTCCTGTCTTAAGAGAGGGATGAGAAGAGAACACCACACTGGGACAAACTTTGCCACATAATATCATAACTCCCATCTAGTTTTCTAAGGGCCTATTCTTCCTCCCTAAAAATCATTTACTCTCTTCTAAGAGGCCTACATCCCCAACTCTTCCTTTCCCTAATAAAATGCTATTTAATCCTGAATTCTAGACCACCTCAGAGGGTTATTTTCCCTGGGTTTCTCCCTGAGGTATACACACTAATAACTTATTTGTTTTTCTCTTGTTAATCTGTGCTTTGTTATAGAGAGTCTCAGCTGAGCACTCAGAAGGATAGAGGGGAAATTATTTTTCCTCTCCTATGATATCAACAAGGGCAGGATCTTGTTATCATTTCATCCTAGCACCTAGCACAGTGCCTGAAACATTCAATGTACTCACACAGGAAATGAAGGAATAGAATGACTTCCTCTACAACTTGAGTGTCCATATGCTCCTTTGCAATAGTTTTAGTCATAGCTGACATATAATGCAAGAACCATTCCTTTAAAAATTCTTCCTTATTAGAAAGCTCTTGAAATTTACATAACTTGAAACTACAGGCAATATACTGTCCAACAATTTTGTTTTTTAAAATGTTTTTATTTTATTTTATTGTTGACAGTATTACAGATGTCTCTCATTTGCTCCCTTTTTGCCCCCTCCACCCCACCCCCATCCCACCCCAGGCCTTCCCCATACTATTGTCTGTGTCCATGGGTTATGCTTATCTATTCTTTGGTTAATCTCTTCCTGTCCTCTGCCCCCCTAACCTCTCTCTCCCTTCCCACTGAGGTCTGTTATTCTGTCTGTGCATCCATACCTCTGGACCTATTTTGTTCGTCTATTTATTTTGTTCTTTAGATTCCACTTATAAGTGAGATCGTGTGATATTTGTCTTTTTTTAACTGGCTTATTTCACTTAGCATAATAATCTCCAGGTCCCATCCATGCTCCAACAACTTTCCTGAGGTGAATTTCACACTGTTTAACATCCTGGAAGCATTTATAACATTCCCTTTGAGTGGAAGACGTTGTTTCCAGATCTCCACATGGTGTCATGTACAGCGATTAACATGGACTGGATAGTGTGGGCGTGTGTACATCTCTGTGATCCTTATAAATTACAAAGTCCAAAGAGAGAGATCTAACCAGTTGAAAAGTAGGGAGAAGAATAGCACAGAAGCTCATAGACACATTTAGAAAACAAGACTTCAAAATGCTTGGTGTCTTTTTTACTTTCATGGTAATAAAATAGAAGCATAGTTTGCTTTTCACAACCCCACTAACAGAAATGATTACCTTAATGTTTGATACAAATTTAGCTAAGAAGTGGAATATTATTATTTTTTTAATTTATGGGTTGCTTTACTTAAAAGTAACCTAATAAGGCACCGATTCTCAATACATTTGCAAGTGAATAAACAATTAGTTTCACTTCAGGTGTGCACTCAAAATCACTGCTATCTTATCTCTTTCCTGTACCAGCTAATGCAGGTTTCAGCACTCTCAGTATTTAAGCTTTAGAAAAAAGACAATGCTGTTTGGTAATCCTAAGAATGCTGCTTTGATAGTTTTTTTCAGGAAGATTTGCTTTAAAAAGCCTACCCATAGCTATAATATAATTTTTTACAATCAACAAAGAAAAAACCACCAGAAACTATAATGGTTACTGGCAAAGAAAAATTTCCCTTCCACATTTCATTAAAATGCACCAGTTAGTAAGATAAACGGAACTCCACATTCTGCCTGTCTCATTGTGTGTGTGTATATATGTTTAATATCTTCCTCCCTCATTTTCTCTCCTTTTTATCTAAGACATAAAAGAATTTCATAAGAAAACCACTACATAAATTATATGGTAATCTATGATTTAAAAATAGAAATGTATATATAAGAAAGCTCCCAAGAACTTATATTTTTATAGCAATATTTTATATTACTTTATATGTTTCTATTATGAGAAGTGCACTGGATGCTTAAGTTAATTTATTATTATTTTTTTTGGCTTTCTCTTATATTATAAAAAACATTTGTTGAGACTGTGCTCTTACAATACATTTAGGGCATCAGTATATTTTCTCTGTTATAAGAAGAAATGGAGAAGGGAAGTACAACTGATTAAAAAGAAACCATAGTCATTCTAAAGCTCATTTGTATTTAAATTTTGATATGGTCAGGGATTACTATAGAAATGTATTCATCAGAGAGACTCAGACACATAAAGTGAGGCATTAATACTCTCACTTTTTGACTTATGGACTTAACCCTATTCTCCTAACTTGACTTTATTATAATCATTTTAGTATTTAGTCTAACTTCAAAGTTCAGATACTTATACTTTGAGGCTAGAGGTAATGAGGGAAATGTCAAATTAATTTCAGATAATCCTACAAAATTTATAATCCATATCTCATAGTAAATACAGTGTAATCAAACTAAGTTCTCAGAACTTTGCCAATGAATTGGATTCTAGATAACCTAGCTAAAGAAACTGATGGGATGTTGAATTCTGTCCAGTCTTTCAAGCTCTGTATTTTTCAAAGGATATATACTTTCAGGCTCCTCCAGTCACTCATGGTTCCATTTTTTTCTTAGTCTCTCATTAGTGGCTTGTGGATTTTGTTTTAGATACTAGTAAGGCTGTTGAATATTCAATAAGTCCCTCCTTTGCAAATTAAAGTGTGATTTTTATATTAGAGTTTACCTGCTGTATATCCCTACTTTGGAAAATAACAGAAATGAGAATTTTTATCCTTTATAAAACAATTTGAAGACGCTTTATGTCGTTGAGGCAAATATTTGTAAGTTATCATCATGTTCAATAGGATTTGACAATGATAAACCATAAGTAATATTAAATTTTTGATACATTTCTTTTAAATCATATTTGCACCTTAATTTTTTATGTAAAAGAAGTTTTGGACACAACATTAATATTTGTGATAAACACATTTACCTTTTGAGAAGTAAGAAAAGAAACATTGAGGTGAAAGGTAAAAAGATATTATTAATAGGCCAGTGCTACATGGAACATAAAACAAGCAAACGATGAAACACAAGGAAGAAGTTTTATGACAAGTACTTATACCCCAAGTACCATTTTAAAAGGTACATTAAATTTTTTACAGTTCTGTGTAAATCAGATGTCTGTGTTTATACCTTTATGGAAGCTTTCTATTTTATCAAGAGCAAATAAAAAATATCAACAACTTACAGAAAAATTTTGGAATTCTTTGTGAGGGTGAAAAAATTCTAAAATCTAAGAAATTTTTATTGTATCATATTAACTTGAGACACTGAATTATGCTATTGCATTGCCTATCTGAATCTTATTTTGCATGTTATTAAATGCCATTGTTGTGCTACAGAATTTTTGTCTGCCATAATTTGAGGAAGATACAAAAGATAATTAAGGGTGGCAATTGTGGTTTTGACATAATTCCAAAATCTTTCTCTTCCGTGAGAAAGAGCTCCAGGATGTGGACTATGGGTCAACTCTGTGTTGAGGCTATCATTGCAGCCCTGACCAACTGCTTGCACATCTTGGCAGGCCTTGTTCAAAAATGGAGACAATGCCCTAACTGGTTTGGCTCAGTGGATAGAGCGTCGGCCTGGGGACTGAAGGGTCCCAGGTTCGATTCCGGTCAAGGGCATGTTCCTTGGTTGCGGGCACATCCCCAGAAGGGGGTGTGCAGGAGGCAGCTGATCGATGTTTCTCTCTCATCGATGTTTCTAACTCTCTATCCCTCTCCCTTCCTCTTTGTAAAAAATCAATAAAAAATATTTTTAAAAAAAGGAGACAAGTGAGAGAGGATGGAAGCTCTCACACTGGAATATTAACTCCGTGAGTGTGCTGTGCTGATAAGGAGTTGCTGGAAAAAAAACCTTTGTCAATTAGAATGGCAATCTATTTGTCAGTCAGGTTTCATTTTATTTTTATTCACCAATATTCAATCAGAAATAGTCTATTCATAGCATAGTTTTGGAGATAAAAAAAATTTAGACCTAAGAAAATGGGAAGAAAAATTGATTGTCCTTGATGATGGCCTTGCAACCAACAGAGCATGAATATAACCCAGCTTCCTCCTGCCCCCCATTTCCTCTCACTTCTGTTTAACTCTAAAAGAATAAATAGCATCAATATTTCTACAAAGGAGAACACGATCACATCACAAAAATACATGATTTAATTTTAAAAATGTGTATTTTTTTCTGAATTAGGAGAATTCATTGTACAGCATTAAAGGGTTGGTCTCCAAGGAAATGTGGCTAATGGAATGATACATATGCTAAAGTGGTTAGCACAGTTCCTGGGCATATATTTAGGACCCAGTAAAAGTTAGCAGTCATGGTTATTGTTGTTGTTGAAACAGAACTCTGGCTCTGCTTCCTTACAGCAGAGTGGTGGTGGGTAATGTAATCCTTCTTTCACGGAGACAATACTGCCCAGGTGCTCCCTCTGTCCTCAAGTTGACCCCAGAACCTAGAATCTTCAGGATACAGAACTCAAGTAACAGAAGTGTGGCCACCAGAGCTCTTTGTGAAGGGAAAGTTCCTTCAATATGGAAGATCCAGTGCCTAGACAGAAAATATGGACAGATACAGAACTGACCAATCAAACCTTCCTTGATTGGAATTCCTTCGTGCTTTCTCTCACCTCTCTAGTCTATACCTTAATTGGCCACGTTCCAAAAGAACTCCAATCAAAATTTGCTAGGCCAGCTCTACCACATGCCACCTTGTCCTCCTTAACCTTTGAAACTTGTCCAGACCCCAGAAGATTTAGCAGTGCCTTCTTTCTCCTGTGTGTGCACTCAGCAATAAAAAGCTTTCTTTTCTAAAAGTCAACGTCATAGTTTTGTCTCCCATGTGCATCAACCCTTGCGCAGTAACAATGTCATATTTTTATGGTTGCTATAATCACTATTATTTAGTGTTCACTACGAATCTGTGGAAGAAAGAAACTATATTGAAAGGCTGCATTAGGATTTTACAATCCAGATTAAATCTTATGTAACATTGTGTGTGCATGACATTTTACTTTTGGAATTTTTATATCCAGTGCCTTTGATAAGGAAATGTACAGATTCATCTATCTGAGGTCCAGGTCCATGCTTTGGCTGTTTCAATACTCTTTCCTACATCTCAATACTAGTTCCCTATTGTGCTCTTCCAGGGTTTTGTCCTCTGTTGTACAGGGAACCTGGGAGATCTCAGACAGAGCAATTTATTGGTGCTTGACTATTAAAACTG
This sequence comes from Cnephaeus nilssonii, assembly GCF_951640355.1. Taxonomy (NCBI): domain Eukaryota; kingdom Metazoa; phylum Chordata; class Mammalia; order Chiroptera; family Vespertilionidae; genus Cnephaeus; species Cnephaeus nilssonii. Next base: position 68,834,288 of record NC_137083.1, read on the forward strand.
AATAAGTTAAGGTAAGTAACTTTTGGTGTTACAATTTTTAGCTCTAACAAAGGATTAACTTGATCCAACAAAAAAATTCTGGGTTAAATTAGAATAAAAATCCAAATGTGAAGTTCTGCCTCCTTTCTGTTTTGTTCTGTGTTGGCTCGCTTTCCAATCTTTCTCCAAGCAGGTAGGCCAGGATATGGGTGTCCTTTTCTGCAACCCCTCCTCCAATAGGAGGACCATGGACTGCAGAAAGAGAGTTTTAATGATGTGAGGAGATTTTAGAAAGAACTTTGAAGAATACTATCTTGATGCAGCCTTTGTTGAAGAGAGGTCTTTGGGAGATTGAAGTAGCCAAATGACTGTCAATATGCAGAAAGGAGAATACTTGTAGGTTAAGATTATGAACTGCAGTGTGAAGCAGAGAGTACTCTAAGCTATTTTTCCTACATAACTGCCTGAGGAGGATTTGGTCTGGAACTTTAAATCTCTGTTTCTCTAGCACCTAATGCAATGTCTGGCACATCCTACATGCTCAAGGATTTGAGTTATATGTAGAATTAAGAGAAGTCATCTATTGGATTTCCATAGAATAACCAGAGGAAAAAAATGATTAGGGAAAGAGGGAGAATAATCTAATAAAATAATTACTAGTGCTCTAGAGAAAGAAAGGAAAAAGGCAAGCAGTAGAGAGCAAAGGATTAGAAGGTACAAGATAGATCTAATATTGTTTACACTAAAAAATTTTTGCAAGAAATATCTATAATAATAAAAGTGTAATATACTAATTAGACTGGACATCCTCCGGATGAAGTCGGGGCTGAGAGGGAAGCCTGGGTCCCAGGTGCCAGAGGGAAGCTGGTTCCGGCAGCCAGAGGAAGGAAGGCCTACTCTTACATGAATTTCATGCATTGGGCCTCTAGTCCTATATAATAAAAGCCTAATATGCTAAGTGTCCAGACATCCAGTCAGCCGTTCAACCAATCAAAGCATAATATGCTAATGATATGCTAAGGCTGCTCAACTGCTTGCTATGATAAGCAATGACCACCACAGGGAAGATGCTCCAACTGGTAGGTTAGCTTGCTGCTGGGGTCTGGCTGACTGGGACTGAGTGAGATGGGCCAGACATGTCCTGGAGCCCTCCAGTGGTCCCTCTCCACTGGCCAACCTCCTGCGTCCCTCCCTGGCCCTGATGGTGCACTGGTGGGGTCCCTCGGCCTGGCCTGCCCCCTCTTGCAATCCAGGACCCCTCGGGGGATGTTGGAGAGCGAATTTCGGCCCAATCCCGCAGGCCAGGCCAAGGGACCCCACTGGTGCACTAATTCGTGCACTGGGCTTCTAGTATTATGTAATTATCTTAAGCAAATGTGTTATTCAAAAATAATAATTCCAAAAAAGTAATTATTTTTCACAAGTAAAAAATCTTTCTCTTTAGAGAATGTTTTGCCACCCTAAATAAAACCAGCCCAGGTAGATAGAAATTTAAACTTTTTTTTTTTAAAATAGTGTCTGCACAATTGTGTTGAAAATTCTGGTGAAGTTTAAACAGTACAGAGCACTAACCCTTTTTTGTATCTGTGAGTTAATAAAATAAACAGCTATTAACACCCTAGGAAGAGATGCCTTTCTTATGAATCTCTGAGGAGTCATTTATTTTATATCAAGAACCATTTTTTATTCTTTTGAGCACTATTGCTGGCAGACATTGATATAACTCTCTGGAGGCTCTTTCCAAGTCCACATTGTAGCTAAGTTGAAGGAATAGGGAGGTATATTGAACCTTTTTAATGCAAGATTGACATCTCAATAAATCAAGCCCATAAGGAAAAAGAATTAATAAAGAAAAAAATAGAGACTATCTAACAGAAGGACCACTAGTTAAAATCACTGTCTTTTTTAAATGATTTACTCTGTATTGTTCTTCTAATTATCTTGTAACATTTTTTTTAAACTTTTTGTCCCTTACTGGATAGAAGCCACCAACCATCGGTATGTGCATATTTTAAAAAATGAATACAAACCTATGAGTATGTGTATGAATATTACATATGCATACTCACAGAGACACATATAAACAAACAAATAAATCACCCTGTCTGTTTTCTTAGATAGAAAAGAGTCTTTAACTAAGAATCTATTGAATTCTGACCAAAGTTATTACCTCATAACGGCTCTTTCCTTAACTCAAGTAGTGGAGGTCAAGGAGTTTATGAGGTTCAGGCAGCAGCTTCCTCTCTGGCCCACACTGTGCAAGAAGCCAGTGGCATGTAGGGTACCGGCTAATAAACTGTGGTCACACCCTGCAGAGAGCGCCCTATTTGATAGTATCATGTATAACACACCACTGGTTTTAACTATACTACATCTTTTTTTAATGACCAATAAAATCTTGCAACAAAATTAAATTATCATAATTAGTAGCTATGGAGTTGGAGTTGCCAAGATATTTCCAAAAACGATCATTGAAAGCAGTGACACTCTTTTATCTTTAAATGCTGTTAACAAGACTGCCTAGCTTCCCATTGATGGCAGAACTACTCTCTCCGCTGGTTTAGACTAGAGTTAACGGTAACAATTGGTGGGTTCTTGGAGTACATGTTACAGAGTTCTCCTAGATACGCATTAGGAGTGTGGCACATTCTAGGTTTTGGAAAAGAAGAAAGTCTAAGAAAAAAGGGCAACAGCCATCCATGTCATCCTGTTCAAGCATGCACATGTTTTATTTAAGTATTCTCCAAAGGTCTACTTTTCCAGCATAATGCAGATAGTAGGCTACCCTTTAAAATAAAGACATATGAGTTTCAAACCAAATTGCCAAAAACAATGACCTTGGCTACTCCATATGGCACACAGAAATAATTACATTTCACTTACAATACAGATGCACTTAACACAGTCGTCAAGAGTCATTCACCACCAACACAGTATATTTTTAAATCACCTAAAACACCAAAAAGTTTCTTTTTCTTTTCCAAAAAGTCTAAACAAAGTAATAGTTTGGGATAAACGATAAGTTGAAAAGGAGGCAGAATTGTCAACTGAAATACTGATCTAACTGAACTGCATTTTTAAAATGTAATATTCAGAACATGAAAGTAGAACTTCTCATTGGGAATCAAAAGACCTAGGTATTCTCGATGGTGGTTTCTTTAGTCTACTTTTAAAAAGATTTTCAACAAATGTCGTCAAAGAAGTTTCACTATATATTTGCTCTAGAAGCATAAAGTGGCATGAGGCAGGTGTTAATATAATCGTTAGTATTCACACTCCAGGAAGGTTAGTAACTTTTTAAAAGACATTCTATAAATAAAGGCAATTCTTCCCGAGAGAGAGAAGAGTTTGTCTTCCTTTCACTCAGCAAATGCTTATTAAAATCTACCGTGTGCACAGCATTGTTCTAGAAGCAATTCTAGAAATGGGAAGCAAGAATCTCTGGCTTCACTCGAAAATAGTTGGATTAATTCCTTTTTATGATAAATTATGATAAGCATTTAAAAATCTCTACAGTAGAGGGATAATTATTAATTCGTTCCATGTATGGAAGCTAAACTTCATTCCTTACACTGGTGGTTTGAAATAAACAAAACTTGTCATTTGACATAAAACATTTTTACACTGTCTCGTGCAGACATGTCTGCTGATACATTTTAAAGGTGAAAAAGTATTGAGACTTTTTACTGAAATGTACATAGAGATCAACTTTGCATCATCAAACTCCTGTCCTCCTGATTTATTGGAGAAAATGACTCCTTGCCATATACAGGAACCTTTCTGAGATAAACTTGGGTTGCCTTTCCAGTGGCATAGAAAGCGTGCTTTCATCAAAAATGGTTACACAAAGCACTTCAGTTTATCTCTACATTTCAATTCACATGAGTTATTCTCAAAATTTATTCCAGATCTAAAGCAAAATAAATAATACATCAAGTGAGATTCTGGGATCATTGATCCTGTGGTAATAGTCCCAGCCAGCTCTTTGTATGAAACATACAGTAATATATCCAATAATTGGGCTTTTCCATGACAGCAAAGAGGTTAGAAATAATTCATGGATGTGAACTCCTTTTTCCTAATTTTTGACGAGAGGATTGTTGATGATAATCGACCTACAAGATGATTTGTTGGGGAATACAAAAGTAGGAAAGTCTATTGAACTACAAAACGTTAGTCCAGTTGATGACAATAAATCCAAAAGAAAGGTTAGCACAGGAACAAGAAATGCACTGTCATAGGGACACAGTGGATCAAAGAATATTACTGAGAAACATGTATGACACAAGAGGTTGGCATTAAAAAGTTATCTAAAACCTGGCCACGCTACACATTTTTCTATGAATGTGGCTCTTACAGAATTTATGAAAATCTGGAAAGTCTCACAACAAAAATCCCGATTCCTGATACAACAGGTGTATAATGAATTATTGCAGTTGTAACAGTATCTAGGTGCAAGGTAAAATGATAATACAGCACTATCTGCACACTTTAGATTTATTATTGAGCATCCCCATGAGAAATGCTGCAGTGCCAATAGGAGTTTATTTGCACAGCCCACCATGGGACATGAACATCCAACTTGTAGCAAGTGCACAGAAATTCCCCCTCTCTACATTTATAGTTTATCATGCCTATTCTGAAGACAACATAAGGAAACTGAGATCACTACTCCAAAGAATTCTAGCATGCATTATGATGGTTTCCTTCAGTTAATACAAATGCGTTGCGTGAATTTTTCAATATGCAATAAATCTTCATCATAGCCAATGTTCATGGTTTTAACAGGAAAAATTTTTATCAAAATGTTTTCCATATTTTTTTGTTTGTTTTGCATTCAACTGGAACATTAGGTTCAAAGATTTATTTTATTTTATTATAAAAGAGTTCTGGTCATAAGAAGCATCAATAGGCGGCATTTCATTGTGCTCATTCACAAAGCCAAAGGGCCACAGACTATTCCTCGGTACAACAGGTCAAACTCTAAAGAAATGCCATTTGGTGGTTTTATTTCCATCCTCTAGTTTGGAAGCTTTGTTTTTATGTCACTACCAACCTTCTTGCTTTGCCGTTTCCAGCTGCAAAATGTTTATCTTGTCTTCTTTCTTCCACATTGGAATTCTCTCCACAGCCAGGGCTCAAATTCCCCTAGACCTGATTCCAACTGTCTACAAAGCAGACACTCTGACAATGTTTCCTCCTGAGTACTCGGGAGATTCTGGCCTGTCATCTCCTTCGGGAGTGGTTACTGGAGGTGTTGGGATGCTTATTATTGCTGTAGTCACATAAGGTTGTTCACAGTTTAGTTTAACACATTCTTCCATTTTGGCATTTAAACTGGATCGGCTGATGAGGGAAGAAAATAGATTTAAGAAGGTAAGTTGTTTACTTAAAAATGTTTTTGCCTACAATAGACGTGTACATGATGTCAGGTTTATAAGTTACTTTTTAAATGTATAAGAATAATCACCATGATTTTAAAAAAGGAAGCACCAAAACCTTAACATACAAGGTGGGTGAAAGTAGGTCTACAGTTTTTCCCATGGAAAATAATACAATAATCTCTATATATAAAAGCCTAAGCAACCATTAGGACTGGTTGAACAAATGGTCAACAGGTTGCTATGATGTGCACTGAGCACCAGAGAGCAGATGCTCAATGCAGGAGCTGCCTCTCGTAGTTAGTGCACTCCCACAGCCAACCTCCCATGGTCCCTCCCCCTGGCCCACTGACCCTGATGGCCCCATTGGGATTGGGCAAGACGTCCCCAATTGGACCTGATCGCTGGCCAGGCCAAGGGACCCCACCCATGCACGAATTCATGCACTGGGCCTCTAGTTAATAAGTAATAATGTAAATAATAATGAAACTCTGTGTTTCACATACAACTACAAACCTATGTTTACCCCACTCTATATGTTAAAGTGAACATTAGTCAGGTCCTTAATCATAAATGAATGTGTAAAAACCAGCTAAATTCGATTCCATCAGTGTTTTTCAAACAAAATGTTATATAAAAATGTAAGAAACAGGATCAGGTAGGTTTTTGAAACACTGAATTGAGCAAAATAAAATAGTTTTCTTTAAGACTGAATCTCTGAGAGGTTTGATATACCATTATGAAAGGGATATATCCTGTAGATAAGCCTCAATTATTTGACCACAGCATCATTTCCCTATCTTGTCCCTTTGGGATATAGGGTGCCCTTAAAATTTTCAACTTAGTAACATAAAAATGTTAAGAACCCCCAAAAAGTTAGCCATTACTAATACTTAAAGGCTTTCCCAAGTGGTATTCTTGCATGAGTTTAATACTCTAAGTGGGGAGTGGGAAGGGGGAAAGGAGAAAGGAGGGCATACTTGGGAACTTCAAACTATTTTGTTTTCATGGAAAACTTAATTTAAATGTTTATGGCCTAAAAATTTCTTTCTAAGCACTTCTCCATTTTCTATGTTGGAGTGGTAGAATATCTTTTAGACAGAAATCTTTCATTGCTCCAACATTTAATATTCTGGTTCCAGAGATATCTGATTGATGTAAATCAACATAACCTGAATTCAGAATCTCATTCAGGTTTTCCACAAACATTACTGGATACCAACAAAGAAATGGCACTGAATTAATGGTTGTTACTCTAAAAAAAAAAAGCTACTTCATTTGAAGAACAAAGTAAAATTATTTGGGCCAAATTGATTTTTTTAATGACTTGTAAAAACAAGCAAATAAAGAGAAACAAAGGGAAAACACCAACAGAAAAATTTCACTTCAATTGTCCATAAACTTATAACCATTTTAGCATTGCACTTATCTTTCTTTGAATTGGATTGATTTTTGTGTTTATTGTGGCCAAAATACTTTTTTTGATCAAAGTTGTGTACTGATTCAAAAGATTTGTGTAGATATAGTTTCAGTTTTTACTGTCACAGTGACTGTTGATTTATTTACAGGTGCTGTTGAATACTTTTTAATCATATCGATGTCAGTTTCACTGGTCTCTTTCAGCAGTGTTAACTATCATTTCAAGCGATTTGTTTTTACCTATGGGGATCCTGGGGATATAAGTGTCTGTTCAAATAGGAAACAGCTGTGGAATTGAAGAGGTAGAAATACATTTGTGGTTGCCTGCCTTCCTTATCTTTTCTCTGTTCTTTTAATATCGCTACAACTACTCTATGACTCAAGGAATATTACAGTAGATCCATTTTCCTGCTTGTTACAGTCTAAGTCTTATCTCATTCTAAACCCTAGGAACTAGGATTTAGATGCCACACATGTAGCAACACAACTGCAGGTGGAGATGTGCTCTGGGGACCAGCACAGAGGTGTGTCCACACAGATTAATCTACCTGTTAGATAGCGGGTTTCTCTCCACGCATCTGATCTGAATGGTACTGAGTTCTTGCACACTGCCTCGATGGCTTCCTGATACGTTGGCACTTGGGATGCGGAAAGTTTTTTTGTGTCGTCGGGAACAGCAAGTGCCGGTGACTCCTTGTTGTGAGGAGAGAGAGGGACTATGACTTGAAGGACGATGAACAGTCGAAACCTCCATGCAACTTTCTTCAAACACTTGTTCATCCACAAACTCGTGATTCTGTTCCAGAGGTGGAAGAAAATGTGAAGAAAGACAGAAACACACTTTAACTTTTAAAAAACAAATGAATAGCTTTATTTTTGAAACTAAAACAATGTCCATGTACATGTAGACTATGCAATGGACAACTAGTACCATTTTTATAAAGATTAGAATATCAAAGCTACCTAATACTGGCATTTGTGGGAAAACAACATCTCTCTAGTTACACCTTGAGATTGACACATGAAGGCTGATGTGGTATCTATTTGTAGGCTAACTTTATCTTGAAATATCATTTATTTATTTAAACTGGAGATTATAAACTAAATAAAAAAACTTGAAAATGAATATAGATAACACCCATAAAAATGTGTAAATTCACATTGACTTATTTTTAAACAAATTGAAATTATAAAAAAGAGACTATTTTAATCCAAGTTAGATTGTCTGTTACATAAAAGCAAATATTTTCCACATGGAATTGAAAACATTTTTAAATTAGAAAATAAGGTACCGCCGAAACCGGTTTGGCTCAGTGGATAGAGCGTCGGCCTGCGGACTCAAGGGTCCCAGGTTCGATTCCGGTCAAGGGCATGTACCTTGGTTGCGGGCACATCCCCAGTAGGGGGTGTGCAAGAGGCAGCTGACCGATGTTTCTCTCTCATCGATGTTTCTAACTCTCTATCCCTCTCTCTTCCTCTCTGTAAAAAATCAATAAAATATATTAAAAAAATATATAAGGTACCCAGGACACTTCCCATTTCTTTAGATGTTCCTATAAAATTCATAGGGGAGAGAAATATATGACTTATTAGTTAAACAAATACAATATATTTATCTGCAAAATGTGTCACTTTATGTCTGACTCAGAAGGGGTTAGAACTGAACTTTCCAGGTCTCCTTTCTTATCTTTGTGATACATCACTAGGTGTGTTCAGAATCTCTACCTGTGTTTAGGGTTCTAGCCAAGAAGCAAATAGTGATGGAAATAATTTCATATTCTCCATCTTAGAGAAACACGGTGTAAAATTTGCTTTAAAGATATTTAAAGCGAAGCATTGTCTCCTAAAATGCTTATGGAAGACCTTTACCTCAGTCGTATAAAGGAAAATATTTTTGGTCTAAGCTACTAAAAAATGACTTCAATTACTATTTTTTCCTTTGTGTCCCTGGGAATAGTCTTATAATGAGAGACTTTGCACATGCAGAATTCCACTTAACTATCCCTCAGCCTAACCATTAGCAAAACAATTGAAGCAATTCACTGGCTAATAGGAAATAGATTGTTTTAGTTACTCATTTTGTCATTTCTTTGCTGAGACAAGCATTTTGAAGTAAACGAAATTTAACATTCTACAGTTGAAAGTCAAAGAAAAATATGTTTAGAGAAGATAGAGTTTTATGTTAACTATTAAATTTCTAGAAAAAATATAGTTCAATAAGCAACTGTTTTCTTCTCTGGCAATGCACATCTCACACACATAATGTAAGTTACAATGCACGAGGTTCCAATTTGTCTCCTCAGTGACTGGAAGTGAAGAAGTCATTCTGCCGCTGGTTTCCATATATTTTTATAGGCAGCTCAATTTAAACTGTATCGATTGGTATTTAATAATTTTTGATTTAAAAAGCCCTAAATGGTAAAACAGTAAAAAAATTAAAATGAAAGGAAAGGAAAAGATAGTCATAAATACATTCTCTTATTAATGTTACTATTTAAATGTCAAAGGTTTACATTAGGAAGTTATAGACCTGTCCATATTTTTATTTAAAATGCAGCCACAATCCTGTAATTTCCCTGTTTAAAGCCTCAAATAATTTTCCATTTGAGATGAAGATAAAACTTTTGCACGTGCCTCGAAAACCTAGCATGAGCTAGTCACTGCCTTTCTGTCTCCTCGTGTGCTATGCTACACTCTCTCCCTCCCACCACCCTCAAAGTCCTCCTAGAGTAAGGTGACCAGACATCCCACTTTTGGCGGGACAGTCCCGATTTTTAACAATTTGTCCCGCGTCCCGCGGCGTTTTAAAAAAGTCCTGATTTTTGGAAAGAATGCACGACAAGCTAGGGAACAGCGGTAGAACGGGAAGGGAATATACGGTTTTCGGTGACCATGTGGCCATTTAGCCAGGATATGAGTTTTATATTATTTTTGTTAATTTTATAATGTTAAACTTTAATAATAACAAATAATTGTTGAGAACTGATTATCGAGAACTGCTTATCAAAGTTCGCATTGTTGATCAGTTGTTAGAATTCGACCACCATTGTTTGGACTTAATGAACAATGGCATTTTTTGGGATTGGCATCGATGAAAACATTTTGTAACTGTCTCTCAGACGATACACATCGTACTGCGTGCTAGTAAGCTGGTTAAACAAGTGATGTCATTACAAATCAACTATTCAGATAATTTAGGTAAGTAATTTATTTATTTATTTCATATATACATAAATTTTCTTGAATTTAGCAGACAGTACTCGTATTATTTATATTTTATAGTGGCGGCAAAAAGTCTAGCGCTGGCCTTGAAAGTGACACTTACGACTTACGTTAAGGCAAGTTCATGACCTTTTAAACAACGACAGCAATCTACTAAAAAAAATTCACTCAAATGAGAAATATGCTAAAGAATAAAATAATACTATACATAATTTTTTATTTATTATATTTGTAAATTGTACTTACGTTGAAATTTAAAAAAATATATTACAATACTATTTTTGCGTTCTATGAAAATTTTTGTTGCTCCATATAGACCAAATTTTTAATGAAGAACCCCCCCCCCCCCCGCCCCCCGGCCCCCGGTCAATGGTGTCCCACTTTACCAATGTTAAAATCTGGTCACCTTATCCTAGAGCCATTTCTAGCCTGCCTCGGGTTACATCACCTTTTAGCCCCTTCACTTCTTTGCCTAACTAGCTCTCAGTCACCTGTGGGTCTGAACTCAGGTTCCTCCAGAAAGCCTTGTCTGATGCTGTACCCTCTGGCTCCATCCTCTTTGCCCCCTACACTGTGGCCCATTGTTGCTTTGCTGCTCACTGCCCTTCCCTAGGAATAGCTGTGGTTTGTCCCACACATACAGACTGATGGGTTAGAGACCACACCTGACTTCCCGGCATATCTTAGGTCTTGGCTCACTGTCTGGCACATGGTAGGCAAGTGAGATACATACTAGTATTTGTTGAATGACTATATAGGTAGATGAAAGTAAATGAATAAATGTATGGGCAATATATTGGAATTGAGAACACAAATATGCATCTCTGATGAGTGAGAAGACTTGATCCAAATATGGTGAAAGTTTCATTCTGCTCTGTGGTCACACACTGTGACGTCTTTTGACAAGACAGCTAGGGGAAGGATGACTTTGCTAAAGAGGAGGTCCAACTGGGAGCCTATAAATGGCCAAATGCACATTCAATCTGCAGCCAAAGGGTCACCACACTGATTAAACACCATTTTTTTCTTATGAGAACAAATAATTTTACTATCTGTGTTCATTATACCTGTGAATTACAGAGATGCTTACTAGTATATTGCCCTGGACGGTTTGGCTTAGTGGATAGAGCCTCAGCCTGCGGACTGAAGGGTTCCAAGTTTGATTCCAGTGAAGGGCACATGCCCGGGTTGAAGGCTAGATCCACAGTAGGGGGCATAGGCAGCTGATCAATGGTTCTCTCTCGTCATTGATGTTTCTATCTCTCTCTCCCTTCTTTTCTGCAATCAATAAAAATATATTTAAAAAAAGAAGAAATGCTTATATTTAGTCATTCTCTATTTTGTATTATTGCTATTAATATTCCCTTCATCCAGATGTCAGGAACACTTGAACTTCATTATTTTTTCCTATTTAATTAGCATTTTTAAAATCAGGGTAAATTACATTTTAAAAAATATGTTTTTATTGATTTCAGAGAGAGGAAGGGAGAGGGATAAAAAGGTAGAAACATTGATGAGAGAGAAACATCATTGATTGGCTGTCTCCTGCATGCCCCCTACCAGGGATCGAACTCAAATCCTGGCCATGTACCCTGACCAGGAATCGAACTGGTGGCCTCCTGGTGCATGGGACAATGTTCAACCACTGAGCAACCCCAGCCGGGCAGGGTAAATGATATTTTATAGGACTTGCAGTTGGCTATTGGAAAACAACTTTCCATCTGCATTAAACTAGTATTTTAGACTAGAGTGAGGATAGCCACTAAGTTTAACAACATTTTAATAAGTCTCTCAAACACTTTCCAAATGGAAATGTCACAACAGTCTTTCAAAGTAATTTTGTGTTTTGTTTTCTTTCGTTTTTGTCCTTTATTCTATTTTCCAGTGATGCGGGCAGGGAAATCCTTCCTAGGAGGACCGAGTATTCACAAAGCAAATGGGAGTACTGTGAGGACCAGGGCGGGCAGGGATGCCGGTTCCTTACCGTGGTCTTTTCCAAGCAGTGAAGCAGGTGGTGGTGCTGGCTTTCAAAGCTAGATCCGTATTTGCTGACAAAGGCCTGCTCATCCTCAGAGGACTGTGAACACAGAGAAGACAGTCTTTTCTATCTTATTTGCAAACAATGAGAACCTCAACTGCATAATCTTGAGATTAAATGTCAGCATTTTATTATTATTTATTTTAGATAGAAAGGCACAGCCTGGCAGTTGCTTTTAAGTCTGAGAATCATTATTTACATTTTTTTTTTTTTTTTCAAATTAGCAGTCTGGTTTTTTAGGCTTGCCTCCCTGAACAGAAAATTTAAATCTCTTCTACTCTTTCAACTACCACTTACCTTTGAAAACCTGAGAGCCATTATTTTTGGTTAGTAAAATTTAATCTAATACTTAGATAATCCTGGAAATGGCATTATGATCACCTAAATAAAAGCTATTTTGTAAGTAACAATTACTGGAATCCTAAATATTGAAGTAAAGTTTTGAGCTAAAAGTGGTTTCTCAAATTGTATTTCATACTGTGTGATATTTATGACACTACATGGTGTTCTCTCTCCATTAAAAAAATAAAAGGAGACATCATGCCATCCCCTACTCCCACTCATATGAACTTTAAGGAACATAAGTAATTTTTAAATAAAACATAATTAGGTATTTGAGTCATTGAGCATTTTTTACCTTTTCCCATGTAAAAGGGGTTCTAAACCCAACTCCGAAGTGGTGGGGGTTATCCCCAACGCCATCAAGCAGTGAAGTGGCCTGTACACTAGTGGTGTCCTACAATTCAGCTCAATTTGGTCACTGTCTACCTGGAAACAGCATCATATTACACAGGTTGAAGGCTCAGTCTTGCAAGACTGTCCTTCATGCTCCTCTCCCCACCTTAGATTCCAATTGCAAACTTAAATTATCACCTGGCCTTCTGACCATCTGGCTATAGGTTAGAGGTTCCGGTGACCTCTCCTTGAACTTTAGATGCCAATTGCAAGTGGGACAGTTTACCTGTGCTTCTGACCAACTGACTATAAATCAGAGATACCCACAGTCTGCTCCTTGAGTTTGATTAGTTTGCTAGAGCGGCTCACAAAACTCAAAGAAACATTTTACTTACTAGATTAATGGTTTATTATAAAAGCATATAATGTGACTCAGGGACAGCCAAGTGGAAGAGATGCATAAGGCAAGGTATGTGAAAAGGGCGAGGGCATCTGGGCTCTCTGAGTGTGCCACTCTCTCAGATTGCGAGCATAAATAGCTAGCTATTAATAAAGGAAGGGAGCAAAGGGAATCAGACATTAAGAAGCTTAATCAACTAGGAAGCTGAATCAGACATCATGCCTAATAAACCAGGTAGCTGAATTGGACAATAAGCCTAATGAAGTCTGGAAGTGACAGCTTCAGGCATGCAGGGGATCACGGCATTACCCCACCAATGGGATTACCACCTCTCCCTTTCCTGTGTTGGGTGGAAGGATTAGCTTTCCTCAGGGTACAACCAGCCCACTTGTCCAGACTGAGGGGTGGGGGAAGTAATTGAACAACAAAGGGGAAATTCCTCTGCTGGGCACATGCTCAGTAGAAGCCAAGATGGTGCAGGGGGAGGTCATTCCACTATGAGGCATGCACAGTAAAAACGAAGATGGTGGCCATAAGGGGCAGAACCTCGCCTGGGAAAATAATCCAGTTGGATGAGGGACACAGAACCCCAGAAGATTTAAGAAATGGTTTGGTTAGGAGGAGGACCCAGCACAACCTGGCAAAGAATTGGGAAATTGATTGGTTATTTTGAAAGAGTGCTTGGTTCTTCCCAAGCCTGAGATAATATAATCCAAGCTTTAAAAAGTCAAGCTTTCTCTCAACTCCTGCCTCGTAACACACATTTGTGGGTTCATGTGCTCACATTTTCTCTCTTCATAGCAGCCATGTGGGCTAGCAGCTGCCTGAGGCCCATCAGCCAGGTGAGCTCCAAGTGAGGGCTCCAAGCGGGGGCTCCAACTGCAAGCCCAGATACAGTACTGCAGCACCAGCTGTAGCACAGCAGGGAATAGAGGCTACTATCTGGACAGGGCCAAAAGCTAAGCTGGAGTAAGCTCTGACATGGACTGAACCATTGGTGCAGACTTTTGGGATGGTGGCCTTTCTTCTGGGCTTGATGAAAACAAGGCTGGACTTTTTCCACAGCGGGATGAACAAAAAGGAGACACCGGGAACCTCAGGCAGCCTTCTATTTCTATTCCAATAAATCTTACCACTACATCTTAGCCTCCCATATGTGGGTCCTTGAAAATGCCTTTCTTGCCACTCCATAAAAGAACCCCATTTCCACTGGCAACGAAATCTCCAACTGTTACCTAACCAGGAAGCTCTCCAAACTCCCTTCTTTTGAGTTTTTATGGAGACTTCATTACTTAGATACGACTGAGTAAATAAATCATTAGCCTTTGGTGATTGAACTCAATCTCCAACCCTTTTCCATTCCCAGGAGGTTGGAGGGTGGGTCTGAAAGTTCTAACCCTCCAATCACTTGGTTCCCCTGGTACTCAGCCACCAACCTTAGGTGAGGTCCTGAAGTCACCTCATTATCATAACAAAAGACATCTTTTTAATTCTCCTCTCTTAGGAAATTCCAGAAATTTAGGAGCTCAGTGACAGAAGCAGGAAGAAGACCAAATATATATTTCTTATTAGAAATCACAACATCGTATGTGGTTACATCCGAGTGTGTAAAAATCTTGCCCAACGCAAATGAGAATCATGATTCACTGGCAATATTTTATAGCCCAGTTTCTAATCTGCTACCATCAATAAGACTGTAGGGAGAGGTTATTTAAAAAATGACACTTGTTTTGGTAGCCATTTTCATAATTACCCACAATAAAATTGTATGCTTAAGTAGAAATAAATCAATATTACATCAACAAATTGAGCATTAAAAAAAGTGAGTTGCTTGACGGTACCTGCAGTTGATTACTGAGCAAACCATTCCGTTTACTTTGCATGTAAGCATTTGCACTTCCGCTTTTGGCTGCCCGTATCCTGGCGAGTCTGGCTTTCTATAGGAGAAGGAAAATGAATGTCCTGTTAATACTCAACGAATTGTTTTCTTAAAAACAGTGCATATACTCTTGTATAATTCCAATGTCAGCATACATATGTTTAAAAACATGCCAGCTTTTTGTAATTACTGACAATTAAATTTTCATCAGATTGAAGCAGGTTAAGAAACTAGGAACATTCCCTGGAAAGTGGAGTGAGGAAACTGAGACAAATGGCTGAACAAACACACAAATGGCTGAACAAACTGCCAGAATGGCTCAGCAATAAATCATAAGACCCTATCTCCCTAACGAAAGATGCCTAAGAGCAGATGGTTTAAATCACTACAGTCAGGGAAGTAGATAACAAAACCAATTAGAGCCAGACTAATCCAAGATAAAGGCAAAACTAACTAGAAAATGACCCCAGACTCCATTATACACTCATTTTAATACATCAGCATATTAAACAACACAAGCAGAAATCCAATGAGTATTCTGTTGAGATCCTCCCCTGGGACCTCCTCTAAAATTCTGGCCTATAGAAAATAGATAAAACACTCAGGACAAAGGATGCCAGCACATGCTTCTTTGAGTGCATCCATGTCCCCTTTCCTCAGGCGTGTATTTGTTTCTTCTACCCTAAGCTTTAAGGGTACCAACAAGACCTGCACCCAGGGGAGCAATGGGCAGTGGCAGCTCATCCTGGTCTTATCCCCAATCCTATCTCCAGGGGTCCTTCCTTTGCCTCGCTGTCCCAAATGTTAATAAATTTACTGTCACTTTCACCTGGACTTGTGTCTTGAAATTTTTCTCAAATGAGTCAGAGCCTGTAGGTTGCTTGATCTGTGAAAGGTCTTTGACCTGTGAAAGGTCCAGGGCCAGCACCCAGGGCGGAAGCCATCTGGTTACAATATGAGTGCTTTATTTTAGTTAACATATCGGCAAGATCAATTAACTACTTTGGAACTGGGTTATGCATTTTAAAGATTGTAATTAAGTCTTTACAGTAAGATCAAGTTATTTCATTATTGTTTCTGTCAATAGTGTTAAGAGAAAAAAATAGCTAGCTATATTACTTATATTTTCACTTTTATCCCAATCTGAGTAACTTAATGAAATAAAGACCCAGCAAACCAGCTGCCAACTTTTTATTTAAATTAATGTCCTTTTAAAAATTAGTAATTAAGTTTCAGAAACCAATTGCCTTTTTTCCTTTCTTCCTCCCTCTATCCCTTGAAAACAAAACAAAACAAAATTTAGTTAACATCTGTGCCTTCAAATAGAAACTTTTGTGGGGTTTTTTTGCAATTAGTTTGCTAAATTGTCCAGTGTAGAACCCATGCTGAATAATAGGGGCTTCTAAGAAAAATCCCTAAATTTTTGCACTAAATTTTTTGTGTCACAGGTCCACACAAAAACATGCTCACCTAATTTCTATTTCACCTTTAAATTTGTTGAAATAAACATAGTGCTCCTTGCTGGAGAGACTAACATTATTATTTTTAATTTTAAAAGCATTTATGTATAGAGAATGTTCTTCAATTTAGAGGGTTTTGGGTGGTCAGTTGAATTGCTCACATTGACAGAGAGATCACCAAAGTGATATTTTTGAGCAAACTGACTGTGTAGCCAGATTTCCAATATTTCATTCTCCTTTAGAACTGCTGTTGTGTATCTGCTCCAACTGTCCTGGAGAGCAATCTTCTGGTGACCACTCTACTTATATGACATGTATCTAGCACGGGTGTGTAAGGAAGCAACTGGGATAACTTGGCTAAAAACATTTTTGTAAAATTATCCTATAAAGACTCCCTTTTTCTCCTTTCTACACCTACCCCCCCCCCCCCCCCATATCACCTTTGGTTTCTAGCCCTGGAATATTCTTTTTAATAACAATTAAAAATGATCTAGATTTTAAAAATGGAAAATTAATATATACATGTGATAAAACTTTAATACTACAAACATGCAGGAAAAAAGTCAGTCTCTCTGGACCCTGGAGCTACCTTACTCCTATGCTTCAGAGTCAACCACTCACAATATTTCTACAGCATCTTGCCAGAGGTTTTCTAGGTATATGAAAGCAAATATAAGTACATGCACGTGTGTATACATGTATATTTTACTCAGTTGGGAGAATACATTTCACACTTTTACACTCAGCTCTTTTCATTTAATACAGCTTGGAATTCCTTCCATATCTACATGTGTAGATCCACCCCATTTGCTTATGGATGTATAATATACCACTGTATGAATGAAGCATCCTTTATTTGAGCTTATCTGCAAGACAAATTTCTAGAAGCAGAAGTATTCCTGGACTAAAGTGTGTGTGTGTGTGTGTGTGTGTGTGTGTGTGTGTGTGTGTGTATGTGTGGGTGTGTTTTACTAAACTTTTTCCAAAGTTGTAGTACCAAGATGGCCCTTCACCACAGCATTTAAAAGTAACACTGAAATGTCTGAAGCTCTCAAAATAGCATTAAGATAACATATAGCTTCAACTTGACTCCCTTTCTCTTCCTCCATGAATTTCTTCTTGTGTGCCAATTCCAGGTTAAAATAAAACTTTGTAGAAAGATCACATTTATAAGTGATGGGAAAAATAGACAAATTTTTCTCTTAGCTGATGGTATAATATTTACTTAAAATACTGAGACAATACTATACAATGAAGTTGGAAGTTATAAATGTTTAACTTCAAGGCCATGCTGCTCAGCCAGGACTTCAGGCCAAACTCAATAAAACAATGGCAAGTGTCAAGCACACCTGGAAATGACTTACTAGTAGAATTGATGGTAGAAATTCAGAAATAAGTAAGTTAAATACACATTTCACTTTCAGAAAGGGGTTATTGTTAAATTTCAGTCCCTAAGTCTCATTGGTCCCCTGGAACAGTCAATGCCTTTTTTTGTTTCTCTTCCTCGCTCTTCCCCTTCCTTCCTCCTTCCCTCCCTCCCCCTTTCCATCATCCCTTTCCTCCCTTCCTATGAGAATAAACAAGTCATCTTTTTTTGTCAAAGAACAGTTTAGATAGCCGCCATTTTGGACTGTGTGACTTGGCAGCTGCCAGGTTGGCCACATGACTTGCAGCTCCCCTGGGGGCTGCCACCTTGAAACAGCAAAGGCCAACCCCTCCCTTTGAATTAGCCAATCGTGAAAGACTGTGTGCCTGAGCTCCAATCAAGAGCAAAGCACAGATCACGTGCATAAGGGATTATAAATCTGAGCAGACCGCCTGCTCGGTGTGCGTGCGCTTCCAGACCATGTGTGCGCACCCTTCTACGTAGAAGTAAAGATGTTTGCCTTGCTGCCTGGCTCCGGAGTATGTTTTGTGTTCTACCAGGACCCCTGACTTGTGGGGCTCACCTTATTTCTAACACTTCCTTCCTGCCTTCATTTCTTCCTTTCTTTGTTTCTTCCTTTCTTTGTTCCTTCCTTTCTTCATTGCTTCCTTCTCCTCTCTCCCTCTCTCTTTCTGCAACTCCTGATGGTAACTAATTTTATATCATAGTTACTCTATCATAGTTACTAGTCTTGTCTATGCCATTCCATCTGCATTTAGCAGCAGTATTAGGGCACAGTATATCTTTCATAAAGGAGACATAGAAATTAACCAAAAATAGTGTCCAGCAAAGGAAAATGAAACATCTTTCTCATGGAAAGCATGCACATGGTGGCAACCACTACCATAGAAGTAGTTCTAAAGCTTAGGAAAAAAGAAGCAGTTATGTTAGAGACAGAATAACCATTTTGCTAAGTCATGTGCTGTGTTAGAAAACACACACACTTCTCATCTCAATTTCAATGACGAATTATCTTTCATCTTGGGTTAATTGGCTTAATTGTTCTTGTAGAGCACCGCACCAAATGTCTCTTGAATGCTAGCCCCTTGATGACCTGTGATTATATCTTTGTTTCCAGTAGGTAATTGAGAGAAATTCCTTTACAAAGATATTTTAGAAAATCACTTTACTTCTGTTCCACTCATTATGACAATCTTGGCAACTCTGGCTGAATAATTGGGAGGTTAAAAGAGCGCCGTTCACTAGTAAGAGGAAATGTACTCCTCCCAGCCCGCTACCCGCAGCCCTGTAGGAAATACAACTTCTTTGCATGGTCAAGTACTAGCAACTATTATGGAAGTTAGAGCAAGATTTCAGTAAATATTAAGCCTATATGAAAAATAGGAGGCTCCCAAATTTTAATTAAAAATAAGGCTCATACTGTCAGTATAAAAAATAGCTTTGCAGTTATTTTCAAATTCCTAATCTGCCTTGAGAAATATTGATGGTGCTGGAAAAAAAATTGTTTGTCTCATAAGCACATTTTTCCTATGCATCCCAATTTTTCATAACTTTATTTTTTTCTTAATTCCTTAAATTTGGGGGTTTCTCAAAGTGAATTCCATAAAACTAGTACATGTTATAGGTAAAACTGATGGGTTTAAAAGCAAAATGATTCTGTGGTCAAGAAAGTGTTGGAGCCCTAGCCGGTTTGGCTCAATGGATAAAGTGTCGGTCTGCAGACTGAAGGGTCCTAGGTTTGATTCCAGTTAAGGTTTCAGGATTGATCCTCAGAAAGGAGTGTGCAGGAGGCAGCCAATCAATAATTCCCTGTCATCATTGATGTTTCTGTCTCTCTCTCCCTCCCCCTTCCTCTCTGAAATAAATTAATATGTGTGTATAAAGAAAGTTTGGGAAATGCTAAGAGGTTAAGTAGGTTTCTTTGAAGTTGGATTTCTCGCAAAAGATCACATTGTGAAGTAGAGAGGGGAGTACAGTATGAAATTTTTCTCCAACTAATTTGACATGGAATCCTTCATTGTGGAGCATTCAGAGGCTAGTGTGCAAGGGTTTTTGGCAAGTTGGTTGTTTTTCAATTGCACCAAATGACATTATGTAAACTTCACCATGCATTTTCTGGAGCAGTGGCTGGAATGCCAGTCAGAGAAAGATGTACAAGCCCCAGACCCTTGAGACAGTGACTTTCTTAAATGGGTTCTATCTTCTAAATGAGGTATGATGTACATTGAGAGACATTATATTAGATCCTCTTCTTACCAAATCACAAAGTGTTTTCAATACTTTTAAAATACAAAGGTATCCTAGGCAGACTTGTGAGATAGAGAAGGCTTTATCCCTTGTAATCTGAGGCACTTCCTTACTTCTCAAATAGAGACCGCATACTTCCTGTGCCTTTTATCTGGGAAATTTTACTTATACTTGTAGCTTTCATTTAAGGTTTAGTGAAATGCCTCATATGCAGATAACATATTAAGCTTTAGTAACATGCCTTACGTGGAGATAGCATATTAAGCTTTATGAGCTTTTAAAAATTTAATTTAAGGAGTTTACTGAAATCTTCCCATTTGATAAGGAAAATCACTCCCCTAGAAATGAGACAAGTTAGTGCCAAATAAGAATAAAAGAAAGAGGAAGTAAGTCAGTGGGAGAAAGTGCAGGTTCCCAGCTCTAAAGCTTGTTAATCTTGGAGATGGCAAGGCTGGGCTGGGATTTAGGTCATAGAAGGGACACTGGAAGGCTCAGAGGAAAGGTCAGTGGAATGGGAGAGCAACAAAAAGACTGAATGTAGGAAGAGGGTAGACCGAAACAGGATGTAGGCAGTTATCAGAGACAAATTGTGCTTCCCAATATGATTTTTAATTGGTCCTAGTAATGTCCACCCTACTGTAGGAATGGAGGATGTGTCAAGGCCAACAAGACCTCACTGTTCATTTTTCAGTCATTACACAAATATTAAGTACCTATTTTATGTTGGGCAGTGCACTCAGTACAATGGAGAAGAGGGAGAATAGAATGTAATACATGATAATAGAGTGTGCATGATATTGTAGTAGAAGAGAAGAAGCAACTAATGATGTCCATACCATTCAGAAAAATCTTCATAGAACGGGTGATAGTTGAAGTAAGTCTTGAACCCTGAGTATGAGTTTACCAGGTGGACACATTAAGTAGTGTTGGGATGGAATGGAGAATTAAGAAAAGAGGTAAGTAACTCAATAAGAATTAAATGTAGAGTGGATATTGAGAAGTATGTAATCTATAGATTCTTACATGTGTTGGTAATAGATTATTAAACTGCACAAAACACAACACAAGAAAAATAATAAAATTAGGTTATCTGCAGGGATTTGAAGTAGGGACTAAGGATATTTATTAATAGTGGAAAATTTAAAAGAGATCATTTTCATATTCCAGCAAAGAGTTATTTCTTGCCTTTTAAATATTCTAGAAAATTTTATATATATATATATATATATATATATATATATATATATATATATATATGTGTGTGTGTGTGTGTGTGTGTGTGTGTGTGTGTTTTTAATTTGGACATTGCTGAATGTATAGGCAATGGGTCTCAAAGTGTGGTCCCCAGATCAGTAGTATCAGTATCACCTGGGAACTTGTTGTAAATGCAAATTTTCAGGCTGTACTCCAAAACTACTAAATCAGATGCTTTGGGAGTAGAGTCCAGCAATTTGAATTTTAACAAACTCTTTCTATAATTCCAATGAATCTAAAGTTTGAGAACCACCATAGTAGAATGTGATAAATGGCATACTGAATATTGATAGCATATTTTTGTGTGTGAGAAAGTCAACATCTTCATGTAAAAATTAAAAATAATACACTTACCATACTTTCTGGTGTATAAGACGACTGGGAGTATAAGATTTTCCTGGGTTAAAAAGTCGTTTTATACGCCGGAAAATACCGTATATTGGGCTATATTGATGGGATTAGATATAATGGATTAGATATATTGGACTACCATATTTTCTGGCGTATAAGACGACTTTTTAACCCAGGAAAATCTTATACGCCCAGTCGTCTTATATGCCCCAAAATACGGTACATTGCACATTGACTGTACATCAACTGGCTCATTGATTCCAAGCTTCTCACTGTATTTGGAATTATCTATAGGAAAATCCCTAAAGATTCATAGTTCTAATAATGTCAGAATATTCTTGTTTCATATATTAATCAACTAGAGGCCCGATGCATGAAGATTTGTGCAAGAATGGGCCTTCCTTCCCATGGCTGCCGGCACCACCTTTACTCCAGCCGGAGCCGCCTTTTCGCTCTGGCCCAGAGCTGCCTTTCTAACTTCCCACACTGCCCAGAGGCCCGGAGTGGCTGGGGCAGTGCGGAACACCTGCGTCCTGCCCCGCCTCAGCCGCTAGGTGCCTGTGTATGCAAATTAACCCACCAACTTTGTTGGGTTAATTTTCATACTCACTCCTGATTGGCTGGTGGGTGTTGCAAAGGTACAGCCAATTTGAATTTTTATATTTTATTAGTGTAGATAGGTGTGTGAATATGAGCAAGTCATCTATAAAGTAGAAATAATAACACTTCCTTTGCAAATTAATTGTGAAGTTATAAATAACATGTATAAAGAACCTGGGACATACTAGAAACTCTAGAGAGGATTGTTGTTGTTGCTATTATCATTATTAAATTATAATTATTATTACTATTATGCATGACAATTACTCACCAGTTAGCCTTGTAAGTATGCGGATGATTAAGTGATGTGATTTGAATTTTAAAACAGGATAAGCTCTTTGCTTCAAAATATCAACCCTACCACCTGTCTTTGTATCAACTTCACTTCACTTTGGCGATTATGTTCTATTCAATAAATTTTTATTGAATAATGGAGTGAATAAATAAATATATTAAAGTATAATTAACAATGAGGGTAGGGGAGAGATGTTACAGTTGATACCTGTATTCACTCACATGTTAGTGTTTTATTAAGAATTTATCAAGGGCTGATAGAAATGGAGTAAATGATGCATTCCCTTTAAAGAGTGGGAACAGGTAGTGAAAGCAAAAAGAGTACTTGCTAGTGGGAAGAACCTAGAAGAGAGAAAATATTCCTGAGTGATGATGGGGATGTTCTCAAATGCATATTGTGTATATTTCATGTTTTTTTCTTGAGCTCAGAGTTGGCAATGGGACCAAACATCACAAAAATCTGGTCTAAAAAAACATTTTATAATATTACTTATTATTCCACTTGACTGATTTTTTATTGAATGGACTGGACTCCTTGCTTGGCTGAATTAGATGGTTATTTTTTCATACCTTTGGTATTTGTTAAATCACCTAGTTCCAGATGAATCTAAACTATCTTAGCCTTGTGAATATTTATTCTGTTTGTTTTTTCCTGGGGAAGAAAACAGGAAGTATCCCTTGGCAACTTATTTAGTTCCATATCCACTGCTCTTTCTTAGAGAACTATGTTTAGTTTACTGATTACAGACTATTTACACCAGGTTATTATATTTGCCTTCTGATAGCCAATTTTTCTAGTAGTCATGATATGCAAAATTCATTGCTTTATGGCAGACACAGGATATAGAAGATATTTAAAAGATACTAAAAAATATTCATAAAACATGTTTTTCAATTTGATGTACTTATTTACATCACATTTAAACATTTTTGCATTTTAAATTTCTGTAGGCAAAAAGGCTCCTAAAATATTATAAGATTTTCTTTATTGACTTGCTTGTTACAGATGTCCAAGTTGAAAAAAGTACATGTATTTTGAGATTGGTTTATTTGATAATCAGATTTGTAGTTCCTACAGTTTTCATATAGGTAGTTTTTTATGACAATGAAAAAATATTCATAGTTATTATATTAAAGAAGGAATTTCCAGAATGGAGATTGATGGGTACTGGGGAGCTAAGATTTTTGCAAGATTTCTGTTATTGTAAACACTTTCCCTGTGTGCCCAGTAGAAAGTTTTTTGAAGTGTGGCCAGAGCCCCAGCTGAGGTGCATAGTTCCTGGTGGAAATTCCTCCATCTCCTGTAGCCAAAGTTGTGCCCTGTGTGAGACTCTAATTGTCCAGAGGGTGCTTTTTAAAAAAAAACAAAACAAAAAACAAAACCCTCCCTGTGTACTGGATTATCAGATCTACATATTCATGATAACTGAACTACTTTTATTATTACTCTCTACAATAATTAGTTAAAGGGTAGATACTTGTGAAAAAGGGAGGGGGATTCTGTAAAGCAAGAAACTATCAAGCTTAAAGAGTGATTCCGTTGGAGAGGAAGAGGATCTCTGACAATGGACATGAACAAGTTCTCTGAACAACATGCTATGTTGACTGTACTGATTAACTTGAACTTTCCAAAGTGTTACTTTATGAAATATTATACTTACCAAAGAGACTGACATTGCTCAAAAGCATGTTTAAAATCCTAATCTGGAATTACCTACACATGCAATTATGATTTGGTACACAAAAATCTCTCATGATATTTTGTGGTTATACCACAGTACCCAGGTTGGTCATGGTTATACATGTTTTTTTGGTTATTAAAAAAGTGAAGAATACTGAAAATCTAGCACTATAGTCCTGAGAAAATTACAAAGAAAATTTCCAAAATTATTTTTAAACAACAAGGGCCCTGGCTCTGAAGGTGACTATTTTGACAAAGAATGGGTAAAGGAAGTGTACTAACATTTAGTCAGTTCTTCTGAGAGGCAATCTACCATTGTGTGTAATGAATGTGGGAGCCAGATTGACTGGGATTGAATTGGATGACAGTTCTCCAATTTATTAAGTATGTGATCTTAGAATTTCTCAATTTATTCCACAAACTATTTTCAAAACTAATGCTTATACTTGTAAGATTTTAAGAATTATCTTTTGAAAAACATTAAATCAATATCTGGCACATAGTAAATCATTAGCAAATGTTTAAATTGAAAAGCTTATATATATTTATAAACATTTGCATATAAATCTTTATAAATCTATAAACAATACCTACTTCAGTCTTAGCGTGAGGTAGGCATTGTTTCCCTCATTTTGTAGATGAGCATGCACCCTGCTTACTCTTAGAGGGATTAATTAACTGGTGTGAAGTTTAGAGAAACAGTAAATGGTTGGGCCAGGAATAGAACTTAGCTACAAGTGATCAGATTTCTCCTTCCTCCTGTGTCAAATTTGTAAAATAACCAAGACACATTTTGGTGCCCTTTAATAGCCCTTGTCTACGGGCACCAGCTTAAACCTGATGGACAGAGACTGGATGAATCAGATCTAGAAATCTGATTCTAATAAAATTTGCCAAGTATCTATCTTTGATTTTGCTACTGTCATTAGTATTGGCCGCTACATATTTCTTTCTTTCTGCCTCTAGTTGCACAGTGGGATTGAATTTCCCTGTCCACTTTGAAGTTACACATGGCTATGTGAATTGCTTTGGCTAATGCAATAGAGATGGAAGTGACTTGGCTCACTTCCAGTAGGAGGCTTTAGGAGTCAGTGTGTGATTCAGAAATTACTTCTGCATAAATGATTGCAGAAGTACACTGTCAAGATGGAGTTTCCATCACTGGACCGGTAATTGACTTGTAGCATGATTGAGAAATATTGCTTGTTGTGTTAAGCCACTGAGATATTAAGGTCCTTTTGCTGTAGTATAACCAGCTTGTGCTGACTGATGCAACTATCGACCAAATCTGGAACACTTAGTAGCCAGTAAAGGTTTTTAAAGCTCACTATGAGAAGCGGGAGATGCTAAATCATTGTTACACAGGGCTGAATACATACCTTTTGTGCCCTCCTTTTGTCTGCTCGTTGATTTTGGTGGTAGATCCGACTGAAGTTGGATACAATCACTGGAACAGGTAGAGCAATGACCAAGACCCCACTCAACGAGCAAATGGATCCAAAAATCTTCCCTGCTATGGTTTTTGGTACCATGTCACCATACCTGGGTTAGAGAGGAAAAAAATATATAGTTTTAAGTCACAGAAAGTTATTTCCACCTGCCAAAAATATCTTTTTGCTTTAAGCCAAATGATTTTTTGGAGCAATCTATCTCTAATTCATGACTACAATATACATGGTTTAAGACTTTAGTAAACCAGAAATTAAAAACATGTGAATATAAAAAAGTATCTTTTAACATTGCAGAAATTAATTCTAACATTTAGAAATCTCTTTGCTTGGAAAATATTTTAAGCCAGATGATTTAATGATAGCTCTTCAATTTGTTCTTCCTATAATATGGTATAGTTCTTTACATTTATTTAATCATAAATATTTATATGCTAAATTTTATAGGCTAGATAACACACTTTTTCACTTAATTTTGTTCAACATTGGATTGGTTATAAAATTTAAATAGAAAAAGTGGTACAACCCATTCCTTTCATCAGGTATAAACACTTAAGAATAAACTTCAAGGTCCCATTAACCTTCAACTTGTGAAATCCAATGACCATTTCTACATGATAATCTTACTCAATCTCTCATTTGTATTTGTTTAGTTGAATTCTCTCTCCTTGAAACACGTTTTGTTGGCTTCAGTATCAGAAAATTCCCTTCGTGGTGCTTTTACCTCATTGGCTGTTTCTCTATCTTCTCTCTGACTCCTTTCCCCTTAACTGATTTCTAAATCTCGAGCTAATTTACTAGTAGGTCTCAAACTTGAGTCCTTTTATCTTCTCCATATAACCCCCCCCCCCTTTTTGTGATTTTTATCCAATCTCCTGGCTTAAAACTACTATCTACGTGCTGTTGATATTCTAATTTACATGGACAGTCCTGATGTTTATCTTAAAAATCAGGCTCATATTTTCAGTGGTCTGGTCTGAAAATCCCTGCCTCTGGATGTTTAAGAATCAATTACGACTTAAATTAGCCAAAAAGGAATGTTCATTTCCCCCACTTCCTCTGCTCCCCTCAAATCTGCTTCTCCCACACAGTCTATCACCTCTAATTTCATGGAGTTGCAAACCATCCAATTAGCTATATCCGTGGTTGGCAAACTGCGGCTCGCAAGCCACATGTGGCTCTTTGGCCCCTTGCGTGTGGCTCTTCCACAAAATACCACGGCCTGGGCGAGTCTATTTTGAAGAAGTGGCATTAGGAGAAGTTTAAGTTTAAAAAATTTGGCTCTCAAAAGAAATTTCAATCGTTGTACTGTTGATATTTGGCTCTGTTGACTAATGAGTTTGCCGACCACTGATATATCAAAATGGAAACAGCCACCCAATCCTCAGTCCCCTTACCTCATTTCTCAGCTAGTCTTGTCTCTGACCAAACCAAATTATGTCCTATTTGGTTCTCTTTCCTCAGGCTCTATTTTCCCGCAGTAAACCAAGTCATCATCTATTGCCTGAGTCATGGAGATAGCTTCTTACCTGAACGCTCTTTTCCACATTTAACCCTTTTTAATGCATGCCAACATAGCAGCCAGGATGACTGGTTTTAAACAGGGAGATTGGACTGTGGCTACTTTGCTTCACCTTCTAATAGATTTGAAATGAAAATAAATCCAAACTCCTCGCTTTTTTCTCTGAGGGATCTATGTCATTTCGTTCCTGCCTATATTGCACACCACCCTCCACCAAGCTCGCTGCCCGCCGGCCACACTGGCCATCTGGCTTTCTGTCACACGTGCAGGCCCAGATCATCATAACTCAGGTTGGGCCTGAAAGGTCTCTCCATTCGAGAAGTTATTTCTGGCTGCCTTTTCCATGGTGGTCTTGTTCTCTTCCTGACATTTTCCCATTTGATTACCTTCACAGTACTTAACACATAATATTTTCTAATTTTTTCATGTATTTCTTTTCTGACTCCCCACCTGCCGTGCCAACATTAGAATATAACTAGGGGCTGTTCTATTTGTGTCTCATTAGCACAAAGCAGGCTCTTAGTAAATATTAGCTGAATGACTGCATTTTCCCTACCTCACTCATACACAGTTCTCCTAGGAGTTCATTCCTCCTGGCGGGGGCAAGAAGGAGGCCTCTGCTCTTGTTACTGCAGAAGTTCCCAGCTGCAGCATACAGCCCCAACTACCCCTGCTCACTGGGGCTCTCTCTGAGGGTCAGGTCCTTAGAAGCAGGGCTCAGTATTGGAATCCTGACTCCAAGGGCCTTTAGGAGTATTTGGGGAGACATTAAATCTTGAAGGGGGATCTGGGACATCACCGTTGTTTGTGTGGGAACACGTTGGTGTGTCAGTATGGAGATGGCAGTTCTGAGGAACTGGCCCGGGAAACGCTGGGAAGAGCGACGGCAGGCCATGCTCACCAGCACTGCCTTCGGTGACCCCAGGCCAGGCTCTGGTCCTCTGCGTCGAAGGCCCAGTTACTCATGCTTGTCAGTGTTTATGGGTGATCAGTAGTTGAGCTGATTCATCAGACCTAAAATGCCCTCAGATTTTGGCATCAAAATGATAATATTAATTTATCATAAAAAATAATCATAACCCTAGAACTGGGAGGCTGTGTCCATATGAAATGTGACACCCTTTTGTAGTCCACTGGGAGAGCGAGACCATAGTCTGATTATTGTAGTGAGGGAATGGTGAAAACTAAAGGAGTTCGCAAGATGAGACAAAAAGGCTTGAAAACTTTTCTTGCTATAGCGACATGTCAGTAGAATTGCAAGATCAATTTTTTATATAATGCCGTGTGCACAGGAGCCAATTTCCGTGTTTGCCAAAGTCACATTGAGTGCCCAGCCCTGTTTTATAAACATCTTTCCCTTTGCACTGATCATGCAGCAGGCCCTGGAGAAATCAAAACTCACATATACCACCCCGTGCACACACACTGAGCAGCTTTTCAAAAGCCTCTTTTCCTCATTTAAACGTCTAACAATTAGGATCTACAAAGTGTTTCTCAAAAGGAAAGTAAATGAAACTCGACTATTTGGTATGGCCAAAGAAGACAAGCATTGAGTGTATGTAATTAAAATAAGCCTTTTAACATACAAGTACATAAAATAAAATAAACTGAAATAGCTAAATGAATCTATCATAATAATCTTTCCTGCCTTTCTCTAAGAGATTTTTAAAAATTAGTATTTATTTAATACTTTTTTGTATTCTAGGCTCACTATGTCATCGGGTAAGCCAGGCCAGCATACTGGTAATCATTAAAATTAAGAGCCTATGAGTATAGTACGGACCCAAAGCTCAGTAAAACTTTTTATTTATTCAGAACACAATGAATTGCTTTTATTTTGGTATGCATCCACATCTCAGCAATTAGTGGTCCTGAATAGAAAAGTAGAAAAACGCAGCAATGTGCCAGGAAGTCAAGCTCGCCAATTTGGGGGTTCTGACATGCACATCGTAAAGCAATAAGCAGCTAGAAGACTGGCAGGTTCAGGTAGCAGATGGCGGAGGGATAGGGAGTGGAGATTCATGCACTCAGAAGGGCTGCAGCTAACGGAAGGGAGAAAATAGATTATGAGGGACTTGGTCAACGGGATTCTGGGTCAACTGATACAGCAGGTTTCCCTGGGAAAGCAATGTTTGATGAGGTGCCTGGGATTCAACTAGAGAAAAAAAAAATCACTGCAGATCCTTCTTGAATGTAAACAGAAACCATAATGTAAATAAACAAAGCAGAAAGTGCACTTGTTATCCAGAGGGGGAAATAGGTATGATGAAATATCTTGTTTGTTTTGGGATGAAATGGTAAGAAGTAATGATGTGAACCAGCCTGCTGAAAGGCAGAACATCCATAGCCTAGCAGGTTCCATAAGGAAAAAGAGGTAACAGATACTTAAGGGAGGTTTGATAGCATAAAGCTAAGCAAATCTGCACCAAATGCCGTTATATTTATTAATTTACCTCTATCATATTTGTTTTGTAATCCAAAATTCCTTCACAATCAAGAAAGGGAAGAGGAGCCCAGGTGATGCCTGGTCAGTACCGCAATGATTACGGTGGGAAGGAGAGGGGAGAAGAAATGGCTCCTTAGCTAGAGCATCCTCTCTCATCCTTTTGTTCTCACGTCATAGCGGGTTAGGATGGTCTCTGAGTTGTGAGGCCAAGGCAGAGAGCGATGGTGAGAGGGAATGGGCAGGGTGGTGAAGGTGCTCCAGGCTGTCCTGTGGTTTTCCGTAATGACAGCCTGAGCCTGGGCTGATTCCCCAGGAGCCCGCTGCCTCTTTCCACACATCCCCGTGTTCTGCATACATCACCCTTTCGGCTTTTCTGCCTGCTCTCCTCCCCTTTTTAAGATTGGGCTGCGGTTAGTACTTGTAATGCTTTAGGTGTATTTTACTACTCTGGGTATGTTGGAGAAGAATGAGGAGTACACGGTGTGACTTGCATCTGTTCTCACAGCATCCATTTTGTCTCTCTCCTTCTTTAGGAATGACTTTGAGAAATGAAAGCAGGTAATTTTTATACATGAAGATGCCATTGGGCACAGAATCTGCTTGGGACAGGGAATATCCATCTCTCTGGCAAAACCAGCTGTTTCCGTTTGTTTAACAGGGGCCTTTTAACTGGTATTCAAACTCTTAGTAAGAAGCGACACAGCATTGTATACATCAGGTGTCCTATCTCTGAAACTCAGTGGAGGAAAGATGTAGAATAGAAAGCTTTATCATGAGAAGTGACACTTGCTTTGGCTAAATGATCATTTAATAAAATAGTGCCTACAATACTGTCATCTTTTAATGATTATTTGTATCCTAGGCAACTTGTGTACTGGTTGGTATTTCATTCTTTGTTCCATATGAAAACACACTGCATTTTTCCTGACTCCTTATTCTTAAATTTATGCTAAGCCCAGCAATATTATATATTCTGTTTTTTCTGTGTTTTTTTTTTTTATCAGACTTTAATATTATGTTTCCAGTCTTCAAAAATCCATTTGCCAAAGAGTTACACTGACACTATAAATATATAGTTCATTTTCATAGACACATTTAAAAATACTTAAGTAAAATTGATTCAAAGACTATAGGGTCTTCTAAGGTCAACTAAGGAGAGAGGATAGCATAATATAAAAGAATACCTGCCAAGAAGTTGTACATAATAAAAATGAGCAGGCTTGAACTTTGCTTATTGAAGGGAAGCTTTCCCCATTCTTCTTCTGCCTTCCTCTGCACCTTCTACCTTTTCCCTCTTTCTCTTAGATCACCAGCTAAAGCAACTCCAGTCTCTTTCTGACCCTTTTTCACCCTGAAAATCTGTCAAACCTCATGTTTGCTGCTCCCTTTCCACCTCACATCAGTTAAAAGGTACAATATGGAGGTGTCATTCACATAAAACCATTAAGTCGAAATTTGTACCCACTGCCCCCAAATACTTGGCTACAATTACAATGTTACCATATGTTAAAGATCATATTGAGTGGAGGACCAATTCTTCAGAAGAGATTCAATTGTTAATTTTTGACTATCTTAATCTCAATATTATCCAAAGTTTCATGTAAAATACTTATATTTCAGCATGCACTTGGTGCCACAAAAATGGGTAAATCTGGTTAATTCACACAAATAAGTAGAATGAATCTATCTATCCAACTATCAATTCATCCGTCCATCTTCCCAATTTATCAAGTAATATCAAAATAGGTTGAAAGGTGTGTGCATGCAATACATTATAAACCAAGTTTTAGTAATATTCACTCAACTTTCCCCTTTTTGTCATTTCTCCAGGAATCATGTATCTAGAGTGGTTGTCTTTAGATCTTAAATGGAAAACTATTTCCATGAAGTTTCTTACATAAAGTTCAAACACAATATTGCTGGCTTCCTGGTCCTATTCATAGAGTTTCTATTTTTCTTCTCTTCTTTTTGAAGAGTATAAATATAGTCTCATTTGATAGAGTAGAAATGTTATATAAGGCAAACCTTCCCAGTTTAGTCATGACTTTCTACCTGTGAAACTATTTCCCAGAGGTATGATAGAGGAAACAAAAAGCATGTATTTTATAAATAATCAGGAAAATAGAAAAGATCTTTAACAGCAGGAAGGAAATGCTGATTTGAAAATAAGCTGTAACTCAATCTCTCACTCTCCCTGTTTCTTTTTTTACAAAGTCTTAAAATCCCATGTATAAGGAATAGAGTGACTAGATCCTGCACAGCTGCACAGAAGTCTAGGAGCATCCTGTACATTGTATAGGGCAGGTGCTGGTTCAGCAAATACTGTATATATTTCAATGACTACATTAGTTTACTCTTTTTTTAAAAAAAAAAAAAAGCAACACTCAACAACTTCATTTGGGACATGGACCAGTATTTGGGGATATATTTGAAAAACAGGTATCTGCTATGAAATGTCTGAATGTGTCTCCCCCAAATTCATATGTTGAAATCCTAATATTCAATGTGATGATATTAGGAGGTGCGGCCTTCAGGTGGTGATTAGGTAATGAGAACAGAGCTCTCATAAATGGGATTAGCGTTCTTATAAAAAGATCCTGCAGATCCTTAGCCCCTCCACCATCTCAGGACTCAGCGAAAAAGGCAGTCTGAGCCAGGAAGTGGACTCTCACCTCCAGAACTGTTAATAAACTCCTGTTTATTAACTACCAAGTCTGTGGTATTTTTGTATAGCAGCCCAAACAGACTAAGACAGTATCCTTAAAAACTTAGATAAAAGTGAGTATGTACAATAATATCCTGGCGAAAGCTATTAGCTGATTGTGTACGTATGTGTATTGTAATCACCGATGTTGTGCTTGAATTTTTCTCCTGGACCTGACTGGTACTCACAGAGGTCTGAAAAATAATTTCTCCTGACCTATAAGCTGGATCACTTCTCAATTAATAATTCTACCCCTTAGGGTCTCACTAGCTGTTATTCATGGATTTTCTGCCATCCACTTGGTATTCTAGAAAGATCATAGTTTGATGGATAATTTTTATAGCGGCTGCAATGTTTGCAAATAGCAAATGACTTCTTTTAGAGTGTTGCTGTGTAACACCTGTTTGTGGTACAGAACTTGTTTGCCAGAGGGGCCCTGGTCTTACTTCTAGAATAGATTTCTATTTGACATTTTAAAATTAATGTTTGTCTATAAACTCCCTTGATTTTGTCTCCAACTCTTGCCTGTAGGATCAACCACTATTCTATCTTACCTGTCTTGAAGGCTTGCAATTTTTTGGGGGATTTGAAGAATTTTATGTTCTTTGTTATTTCTTTAAATCTAAGCCAGATTCTGAGCTGCTATTTAAAATTATATTTTTCCTTTTTCATTTTTTCAGAACATTAGCAATCTTAGCATTTACTAAAAGAAAGGGGCAGCAATAGGACCCCACACCTTAATTAGTTGTCTTAGCCAATAGTCCATGGCCTCTTAAGGAATTCATGGATAAAATTCTGATGGGTCAGGGGACTCTATGATAATTATGATTTCATAGGAATTTTCCTGACAGTTTTGAGAGCTTTCATTAAATTATCAAAAGTTGTGTGGTTTGAATATTTAGGTTGTACATCAATGTTATATATTGTTGATATAATCAGTTTAAACACACAAAAGGAGATGGCTGTAAAAATGTCATTATTTTACAGCTACAGAAGTACCAAATATCCACTAGGGGGCATAAAAACCTAAATGAAAGTTTAAAAACAAACCAGAATCCCTCTTGGTTTTCACAAGCTAAGAGAGTATTTTCAGGAAATTACCCGTACTGATTCCTTTTCTTTGCCTGTATACAGTCAATATTTAGGATCTATTTTGGACATTTTATTCCTCTAGCAATAGTTGAATAGGATCTAACCTCACCATTTTGTAGATTATCTATTATCACGGTGTTTCCAAAAAGATGCAAAATAATTCTGAAAGCATATTCTATTTCCTTTAGAAGAATAAGTGGATTTCTATAATGTGAGATATAACTAAAGCATAATTTCAAACATGAAGCCCTCTACCCAAGACCCTCACTGTGGAAATTAGGGGAAATGAAAAGATTTGGTTAGTGTGTAGAAAAGGGGAAAATCAAGGAAAAGGCTAATGGGATTAGTGTTACATCTTCTCACATTTATACTTCAAGCTCAATATTAGATTTCAGTAGGGCTTACTGTGTTCCCCTAGATTGTGTCTTTTCCAAAAACAAGTTCTTTTTTTGTTTCCTATACTTTCTCTTGCTTTTAAAAAAAATAAACACCTATTATATGATCAAATGAGGCTTTAAAGATAATACATGAAACATATGTTTATAAACTGGTATCCTAATAAAATGTTTTTTTTTAACCTAAATTAATACTATCAGTAAAAGTCTTTATAGTCTCTTTTAAAAAATACTTTTAAAGTATGCTTTTCAGAGCTTACATTTGTAACACTTTATTCTTCATTAAAATAGTTATGAAAACAATTGTACATTGATTTTTGTGAGGCACACATAAAAAAAAAAAAAACACGCAGGGCTGGCTTTCCCAGCTGTGGGACCACCGGAAATATTTTAACTTGCATCTGGTTCCTAGTTTTTGTTGCCTGGAGCCATCCTTTCACTCACATATCGTAGAGTCTGATCATGTCAGTCTCCCACATAAAAGCCTTCATTGTCTCTCCATCACCTGCAGGAAAAAGCTCCGGCTCCTTAGCACGGCACACACAGCCCTTCAGGACTCCGCCACCCATCCTCCACCGCCCACCCACACATACTCTATGTTCCAGTTGGAACAAGTAACTTTCTATTTACATATACTGTTCTTAGTAGAACATTCCCCTTTGTGTAAGTCCTTTGGGTGAACTAATTTACATGGATAAAGCTCCAGCATCAGTCCTTATTTGAAGAACTTCTTGACTATTTTATCTCCATCCAATAAAAGGAACATCCTCCCTCTTCAATGCCTCCAATGCTGCTTGCAACTAATAGAGTACAATTAGGTTTTTACAGTTCTGTTTTCTCCCATTAAACTATGAGTCCCAGGAGGTCAAGGATCATGTCATCATTACAAACCCAAGTTCATTGCTGAGCAAATAGTTGAAACTCAATAACTGGTTATTGCTTAAATAAATCCTCCAGGGAGAGGTTTGATAGTAAACAATAAATATGGGAGAGAGTCAAGGGGAATACACACATATTGCTCTTTCTCTTCACCAAGTTTCCTTTTCCTCTCAGGCCCAGCACCATCTCATCTCCTCAATTTGTCTAAATTCCTCTTCAGATACTTAGATGATATGCCCAGAATAACCTAGTTCTACAGTCAATTAATCTTACTTTTTATACCCAGAGGGATCATTTTTAACCTACATGATTTTAAATGAACAGAGAAGCTGAGAGACGTGACACTTTTCCAGTTTCTACCTATTTTTCATTGTCACACGCTTAACCAATATGTATCGGCCAGAATTTCAATATACAAATCCCCCACATTTGACAGATTTCGTTATCCTTAAATGCCAAACATTTCGGGTGCGTATGACTGCTGGTTCTTTGACTCTCACATATTATCCTGGGTTTCTCCAGACCTCTCCTAGAATCTCTCTCAGAGGATGCTAATCTTAGATAGTGAGCATAGCAATTCTCTGAAAATGCCATTGATTTTTATCTATTGTTCTCAACAAGGTCCTTTCCGGTTGTGCCCTGAGAGGATATTGGAGGAGGTATGCTTGTCTTCCACCAGAATAAAGTTAATCCATCACGTAAATCAAGGTCCCAGTGAATGCCAGGGCAATTTGGCTGTGGGTTGATGGCACCAGCTCCAAAGGATGTGTGTTTTGGTCTTGCATCCAAAGGGTTTCATTTTCAACATTGTCAGCTGCTCTCACACTGTGGGCTCTCTTCAGTTGCCTGCTGCGGTTGCTCCCATCTCTTCCTGTCCTTTGAAAGGTAACTCTGTTGGAGGAAGCGTCCCGCTGTGCAAGGTTCCAAGTCGCTGCTGCTGTCACCCAAGGAGCCAAATCCGATGCCATTTTGACTGTTATGCTCATTAGCAGGTCTTCTTATAACCAGCCACCTATTCCATTTGCTGATACCACCAAAATTCATTGCTTAAAATCCATTCAAAGACTCCTAGGTGCCTTGGCCATCCATGGAAGAAGGAGGAGTTGGTCCCTAGGGTTATGTCAGTGCCAGTTTCAGAAGAGGGTGCAGTAAGGCAGCATAAAAGCATGAAGTGGAGATGTTTATGGGGAAAGTTTTCATTTTTTTTACACCTGATTTTAGCTATTACTAGCCTCATGGAGTCTTTAAAATGTCTTAAGAATTTCTGTACTGATTGTGGCTTGTACTTTTAAAATTACTTATGGATTGCCCAGTAATGACCTGACATGTCCCTTTTTTCTAGTTGTGCCCAGTAAGGCCTGGTAATTTCGCTGCCTGTTGTCTACATCTTACATTTATGGAAGAGAATGCACAAAAATCTAACTGCACTGGAGATAAGACAACCCTCAGATGGGCCAGAGAATTAGGCTCTGTTTTGGCAGCAGCCATGTCTGACTGAGATGGTGCTGCTGCAAACACAAGTGGTATCCCTTCTGCAGGGGATGTCCTCACATGGTGGCAGAGGGAGGCAGCTCTCTGGGGCAGTAATCCCACGAGGACTTCACCCTCATGACCTAATTGCCTCCCAAAGGCCCCACATCCTAATGCCGTCACATTGAGTGGTATTAAGATTTAATTAAACTGATGAACAAAAATAGACCCAGAGACATGGAAACATCAAACAGACTGTCAAACCTCAGAGGGAAGGCAGGGAGGGTGGAGGGGGGAAGAGATCAACCAATGGACTCATATGGATATATGCATAACCCAAGGACATGGGCAATGGGGTGGTGAAGGTTTGGGGAGGAGTGGGAGAGGGAAATGGGGGGAAAAGGGGACATATGTAATATTTTCAACAAAAAGATTTACTTAAAAAAAGATTTAACTTAAGAAATTTTAGAGGCCGGGAGGCACAGACATTTGGTGTATAGCATGATCGAATGGCAATCCCATTGATGGACTGGCACCCTTCAGTCAGCTGACCGCCTGGGCAGGTCCTGGGTTCCTCCCGCTCTGAGGTGGAGGTGAGGATCCAGTTTGGAATTCCCACCACAGAGCAGTTTCTCACAGGCCATACAGCCAGCTCCTATGCCTGCCTTGCTCCGTCCTCACCTCTGCATTGCTCTGCCCTGCCATTGAACAGGGACTCTTTTCCTCCTAAAAATTCCAAAATTCTTTAAGCATAAATAATTTAATATAATTCTACTTCATGTAAATAGTCACAGGTGTTTAAATGTAAAAGGAAGGTTGTTCAGAGAAGCTGTGATTTAACTTCCTAAAGGGAGCCAGGCATTTCCACGAAAATTCTAGTCTTCAACTAACCTAGAAAGTGTCTATATCGTTAAACATACTGGTTTTGATAAATCCAAGGGCTTATGTTTACATTAAAGAAGGCTTTGGAGAATAATTCTATTCCAATCAATGTGAGACAGAATTATTTCCTAAAACTACATAAAAATAACATGCATTTTATGCTCAGATTCATTTACTTCTTCTTAGGAGATTAAAGCATTGATTGAATGGTCATTCTTTCTATTAACTATGCAAATTAGGACATATCCTGGACAAATATAAATGAAGCAGATCTTAAATAAATTCATGTCTTTATAGTTTTAACTAGTCAGATTTCTATATGGAAATGTTCCAGTGGTACATTCTGATTGTATCTTGTTAAAATAACAGCATAAAATGCAATAATAAAAATGAAACAAAAAGGTACATCTGCTTAAACAGAAACCAACTAGAAGACTCTTCTATTAAAAAAACCCCCTATTTTTCCTGAAGTTTCATTTTAAGAAAAAAGGGTAAACAAATTATTCAAAAACAAATTGAAACTAGAAATTAAAATTTAAAAAAAATCTAGAATATATATCCTACATGTCAAGTAATTAAATGCATAATTTCTTGCATCTCTTCATATGTTCTTATCTACACTGATTTTTTGGCAATAAGATTAAATTATAGGCAAAATACCTCACTTTTAAAATAGCATTGTT